>NW_026046023.1:0-600000 GCF_023898315.1 Schistocerca nitens
ATGAACAGCTTCGTGAACGACATTTTCGAGCGCATTGCGGCCGAGGCGTCTCGCCTGGCGCACTACAACAAGCGCTCGACCATCACGTCCCGCGAGATCCAGACGGCTGTGCGGCTCTTGCTGCCTGGCGAGCTGGCCAAGCACGCCGTGAGCGAGGGCACGAAGGCGGTGACCAAGTACACGAGCTCCAAGTGAGGGGGTTAAGGCTCTAGGGAGCTCCCCTCCGTTGCGAGAGCGGCAAAAACGGCCCTTTTCAGGGCCACCAAATTGCCTTTGCGGGAAGAGCGGAATTGTTGTTTGTGTGAGGCGGCGCATAGCTACCCGGTTTGGTTGGTTGCGAAGCAGCTGGTGGTGGTGGTGGTCTCGAATGTGGTTATGCGTGCTCGCGAGTCTTGGCGTGGTTGGTTGGTTGGTTGGTTGGTTGTTTGTTTGTCGACACATAGACAGGAGGTGTTGTCTGTGTCGCTGATTTCCTTTCCTTTCTTTGTCTCTGTCTGCCCGGTTAGTCACGTGACTGCAATTGAAACCCCTCGCGATTGTTGGATGTCACCGTTAGGGCCGTCTGCGGGTTTGTTTGTTTGTCACATCATACATACATACATACATACATACATACATACATGATGGCGAGGGTGAAATGTTGTGTTGCCGTCTACTATTCCCTTTGCTGTACGCCGTGGAGGTGTGTTGGTGACGTTTTAAAAAAATGGACGTGTCTTTACTAGTCATTAGGAAGACGCAAGAATTGTACGGGCGGGTGGGGTAGGCGACACGCGCGGTGGTGTACCCATTTATTTGGCCCTTGATTTTGATAGCCGTTTCTGCAGTTGATTGAATGATTGATTGTTGTGCGCACGCACGCACGCCGGTGTCGTCATTCAAGGTGCACGTGTGTTCGGTTCAGTGACGGTAGACGACGACGGTCGTTGTTTGTTGTTATGGGCGTACACGCGGTTGTCTGTGTGTCCGCCGGTGAAATGGCCGGTTTGTCGGTGATGTGATCCGATCCGGCGGCTCTGAGTAGCTGTCTATCGGCATCACGGCAACGTGTCGGTCCGAACACCCGTCTCACTGTGGCACCGTCGGCGCTGCGAACGGCGACGAAAGGCTGGCTGTGATCGGTCGAATGTCATGTCTTGTCTGGGCAGAACGTGTGGAATGAGCAAAAAAAAAAAAAAAACTGTGGGGGACGGAAACAATGGTGGAGGAGGGGAACGAAAATAATAAAACGAAACGAAGAAAGAGAAGAAGGAGAAGCAATCACCGGAAAACGAAACAGGGGAAAAACGGAGAGGCGCCGTCTAGAGCAACGGAACGTTCCCGTGCATTGCAGCCGCACTGAAATGCGTTTACGGCGCGGCTGCAAGTGTCGGCCGTGGTGACGGCTGAATTGCATTGCCTTCCCGGATGCAACGTTCGCCCGATATGGCTCGGAGGAAGAATCTATGAGAGAGTGCCTTGCCCTTGCCGTTTCGTGTGCGGTGTAGCGAATGATGTGTGTGTGTGTGTGTGTGTGTGTGTCTGTGTGTGTGTGTGTGTGTGTGTGTGTGTGTAGTGGGGAATGGATGGTCGATAGCTGCCGTCACGGTCAAGATAACGCAGTCAAAGGTGTCGCGAAAAAGTGTGTTAGCCGTGGTTGGTTGGTTTGTGTGTCTGTTTTGATTTTAAAGAGAAGGGACGAGAGAAAGAAGGTAGGTGGAGAGTGCGTTGCGTGTTGCGAACTGCGTCCGTGAATACGGCAGTATTTGGTGGTGGGCGTGCCCTTGCATGTGGCCCGGAAGGCGTGTTCGTTTCGCGGTAGTGTGGACGGGTGAGGGGCACGCGTAACGCTGCGCTGCTGGCATATTCGGGAGATGGGAGGGGGCGAAAGGAGAAAGGAGACGCGGAGGGCGCGTGTGGGTGGTTCGCGCTGCGCTCGGCGGTTGTGTTTGTTTGTGCAAGACATGTGTTGCCGGGAGGGGGACCGTTGTTGTGGTGGTGCGGTTGTAGCCTCAGACGCGGCTGGCAGTGGAACAACTTGAGACGACGGATGCGTGGCTGGGGCGGCGCATGTCGCCGGTGCCATGCCTTTAGAGCCGCGTGGTCGGGGTGTGCGCACCGCGTGTCGTGTTGCGAGACATCACATGTGCTGCTGCGCACCGGTGGCGTGGCGTGGGGGCGAGGAGAGCGAGCCGCGCCAGTACCGCGCGGTGTGCTTGTGCGCCGGAGAATGGCACACTGCGCCTGCCCGTTGAGGAGGCCGATGGCCGTGGTGTGGTGGAAATGGAGCGCGTCGGACGTGTACCAATGAGAAAGAGAGAAACAAAGCAAGCAACCACGAACGAAAGGTGGAGGGAGGCATTGTGTCACATGTGGCGGTGGGGAAAAACGAAAAAAAAAAAAAAAGAAAACAAACAACAAACAAAGACGTTAAGAAAGAGGAGAAACAACAAAGACAATGAATGAGTCGTGCGTTCGCGAGGGGGGTGGGTGTGCGTGCGTAACGCCGGTACGCGCAGTGCGGAGCCCAACGGCTGTGTCGTCGGCCGAATGGGTGCGGGAATAGAGGCCGCGTCGGCACGGAGAAGGAAGCAAGAAGGAAGGACGCACGCGCGCTGCGGCGTTGGCGCGGTTTGCGGCTGGCGCCTTTGGTGGCAACGGCCAGGACAAGCAGCGGTGTATGGTGTTGTGCGGGGCGGACAGGGGCGGCGGTGGTGGACGGGGAGGAGGCGAGGCGGTGGCGTGTGTGGTACGGCGAAAACGGGACGGACGGCCGGCGGATGTTGAGAGGCGCCGCCCGCGCACGCACGCAGACACACAGAAGGGAAGAACGAGAAAGGAACAAATGGAGGGGGCGAATGTGGAGGTGCGGGGAGGGGGAGGCGGTGGTGTTTGTGGGCATGTGGTGGGAGAGAATGGCGGGGGCGGAAGGACAGAGGCGCGAGGCGACAGCTTGCTTGGTGCTTGCTTGCGTCTTTTAGTTTTTTATTTTGTTTTTATCCTTTGGTCGCCTTGGAGCCTGTCGGTCCCGTCCGTGTGTGGCCACGCTGTGGGTGCGTGTATGTTTGTACGTTTCGTTTTTTGTCTTCTTCTGCAGCAGAGGCGGCCAGCAAAATGCGTGCGGTTGGATGGATGGGCGGCCACGGCACGGCACCGCACCGCACCGCACCTGTGCCCAAGGAGGAGACGCTGGCGGCGGGCCACCCTCGGATGCGGCCGGCCGGGGCTGTGTGCGCCGCTGCAACAACAACGAGTAAACAAGACGAAGACGAAGCGGATGGCTGGTGAGTGCATTTAGGCGGTAGACAAGGCAGTGTGTGATGTGGCGTTGTGACGGGGGGGGTTTGCTCACGCGGCCTCGTTGTGTTGATGCGCAGGAAGACGAGATGCGGGCAGACGCGTACAGAGAGAGACGAGCCCGGTCTGCAGCAGGATGTGTGGCGCGCCGAGTGCAGAGCAGCGCGCGCCGGCTGGGCTGGGTTCGGCTGGGCCCGCCCGGCGGCGGGCCGCGCTGTTGTCGCGGACGTGAGCGCCCCCTGGCGGGTGGTCGGAGGCGGCGCGGTGGACGTGTGGCTGGTTGGCAGTGCACATTGCGAGTGGCTGGCTGGCTGGCTGGCTGGCTGGCTGGCTGGCTGGCTGGCGGGCGGTCGGCGGCGAGAAGAGAGAGGAGGTATGTGTTGCGGGCGCCTTTGCTGCGCTGCGTCGTTGCGTGCCTGGGCGTGCGCCTGTCGACTGTGTGTGACTGTGTTGGGCGTTGTGCCACGTACGTGTGCTCGGCCGAAGGCAGGCGTCGGAAAGAAGAGGGCGAAGGGCAGGAAAGTGGGTCGGTGTGCGTGCGTAGCCCGTGATGTGATGATGTCACGTCACGTCACGTCATGTTTTTGCGAAGCGGCCGCCGAGAGGTGTGTGGTAGCGAGCGGGAATGTGCGTTTGGTGGTTGCGGCGTGAGGTGAGGGTGGGAGAATATTGGGGCGGGCGGGCGGGCGGGCCGGGCCGGCCCGTTGTTGGTGGTTCCTCCTGTGGTTGTTTGTGCAGCTTTGATGGCAACGTGGAAGGACGCCGGTTTCGTGCCTTGCGTGTGGTTGTCGACGGTGACTGGTTGGGGTGTGCGCCGATGCACGTGCCATGTCGTTATTATGTTTGGGTCGTGAGTGTTGTTTTTGGCCGTGTTGTTGTGTACGGGAAGGGGGGGGAGAGGAGGAGGCGGGTGGATAGTGCGTGCAGTAGTGTCGTTGCGACGGGCGCGTCGGGTGGAGCTGTGCGTAGTGGCGGAAAGGTGTAGGTTGCGGGAAGGGGGCCCGTCGTGTGTCGTGTCGGTGTCGGTGTCGTTGACGGGGTCGCGTGCGTGCGTTGTGAATCGAGTGTGGCGGGAAAGGAGCAGTGTGCCGCTGGGGCGTCGTGGCCGTTAGCAGTGGCTGTGCTTGTCCGTTTGTTACCTGTTGGACGCTTGGTGCGAGTTGTTTGCTGTTGTCGTTGTCGTTGTCGTTGTCGTTGTCGTTGTCGCCCCCGTCTCGCGGGTTGTTTTTGTTTGTCGGCTGTGCTGTGTCGGCGAGCTGTTTTGCGGTGCGTGAATGTGTTGGTGCAAAAGTGGCGGCGTTATGGCTGCGACCGCGACGAGCCGCGGGCGCGCCATTGATGATGTTCAAACACAGAGCGGCTGTGTGCAATGGGAGGCCTGCGTACGGGTAGCGGTGTTGTCGTACGTGCATCCGGCCCGGTGCGGAAAGCGCCGTTGCAGTTTGCCCCTTAGTTGCCAGCCATGTCGCGTGAGCGGCGGGTTGCCTCTGGTCGACGTGGTGCTCGGGTTTGTGGTTTTTTTTTTTTTTTTTTTTTTGGTGCCGTTTGGCCGGTGGGTGGTGTTTTTAATTTTGTGTGTGTGTGTGTGTGTGTGTGTGTGTGTGTGTGTGTGGCCGGCCGGCCGGTATATCTGCCTCCTGCTCGGTCTTGCGGCGGTTTGGTCGACGTCGTCTGTAGTTTTTGCGGCTTGCCGACGACCGACCGACACACCTTTGAAACCTACGTGTGGCGCCCGAAGGTGAACGTAACCTGACCGCGGACCTCTCGGCGCCTTAACCTAACCTAACCTCTAACCTAAGATGTCCGGCCGTAAGGTAGGTGCGGCCACCTGACGCCTCACGTCCGAACGCTTAACCTAACTTTGACGCCTAACCTAACTGTAACCCTTAACCTAACCCACGTCCACCTAACCTAACCTCACCCTTAGGGTGGTGTACACCGCGAATGCCTTAGGGCATGTTATAGTCTTAGGTGGAGTCCACTATACGCAACAAGCGGCTACACGGGTAGCAGGGGTTGTGTGGCGTGGGCTGGGCGGTTCTGTTTAGGTTGGATGGCCCTTGGGCAAGTACGGAAAGGGCAACAGCCTCAACGGGCGCGGGGCAAGGTCAGGACATGCGGGGACCAAGCGGCAATCGGTATTGTAATTGTCAACTGTCGAAGTACCGGAACGTCAAGCGCTGATAGAAAGCACCGAAGCTGCAATCGTTATAGGTACAGACGGTGCTTTAGAAAGGATAGCGTGCATGCAACCGGTGGTGGAGTGGTTCGTCGCTGTTAGTAGTAGTTTATCCTGTGTAGTGAAGTAGAAGTGGTGGACGGTTCCTGTGAACTATTGTGGGTGGAGGGTACACTCAACAGCCGAGCTAGGTTAATAATTGGCTCCTTTTACCGACCTCGCGACGCAGCAGCATTAGTGGCCGAACACGTGAGAGAAAATGTGGACATACATTTTCCTTTCCTCAGCGTGTTACAGTCTTAGGTGGAGATTTCAATGTGCCAGATGTTCAGGACGGGTGGTAGGGACAGAGCATCGAGTGACATTATACTGAGTGCACTATCCGAACGAAAATTACCGCGAGCAATTAAACAGAGAGAGAACCGACTCGTGGAGATAACATCGTGGACCTACCGATGACAAACAGACCCCGAACTTGTCGACTCTGTATGTGCAGAACAGGGACCCAGTGATCAAGAGGCCGTTGCAGCATCGCTGAATATGGACGTTAATAGGAATATACAAAAAAAAAAAAAAAGGGAGGAAGGTTTATCTGTTTAGCAAGAGTAATAGAAGGCAGATTTGAGACTACCAGACAGATGAAAACGCAAATGTCTGCTCCGACACCGACAATGTTGAGTGTGTATGGAGAAAGTGCAAGGCAATCGTAAAATGCGTCTTAGACAGGTACGTGCCGAGTAAAACTGTGAGGGATGGGAAAAACCCACCGCGGTACAACAACCAAAGTTTAGGAAACTATAGCGAAAGCAAAGAGAGCCTCACTCAAAGTTGAAACGCAGCCAAAACCTCTCAGACAAACAGACGCTAAACGATGTCCAAAGTTAGCGTAAGGAGGGCTATGCGTGAAGCGTCCGGTGAATGCGAAAGTAAAATTCCATGTACCGACGTGACAGGAAATCAAATCAAATCCTGGGACGTTGTGGTCGTACGTTGAATCAGTAGTAAGCGGCTCGAAACGGCATATCCAGACACTCCGGGATGATGATGGCATTGAAACAGAGGATGACACGCGTAAAAAGCTGTGAAATACTAAACACCTGTTTGCAAAGCTGTTTCACGGAGGACGACCGCACTGCAGTTCCTTCTCGCACAAACGAAAAAGTGGCTGACATCGAAATAAGTGTCCAAGGAGGAATAGAAAAGCAACTGGAATCACTCAACAGAGGAAAGTCCACTGGACCTGACGGGATACCAATTCGATTCTACACAGAGTACGCGACAGAACCTCCTAACAGCCGTGTACCGCAAGTCTCTAGAGGAACGGAGGGTTCCAAATGATTGGAAAAGAGCACAGGTAGTCCCGGGCTTGAAGAAGGGTCGTCGAGCAGATGCGCAAAACTATAGGCCCTATATCTGTGACGTCGGTCGGTTGTAGAATTTGAGAACATGTTTTATGCTCGAGTAGTAGCATGTCGTTTTTTGGAAACCCAGTGTCTACTATGTAGGAATCAACATGGATTCCGGAAACAGCGATCGTGTGAGACCCAACGCGCTTTATTTGTTCATGGGACCCAGAAAATATTAGATACAGGCTCCCAGGTAGATGCCATTTTGGTTGACATCCGGAAGGAGGGCGTTCGATACAGTTCCGCACTGTCGCCTGATAAACAATGTAAGAGAGTCTGCAGAATGTCGGACCAACTGTGTGGCTGGACTGAAGAGATTGTAGCAAACAGAACACAGCATGTTGTTATCAATGGAGAGACGTCTACAGACGTTAAAGTAACCTCTGGCGTGCCACAGGGGAGTGTTATGGGACCCATTGCTCTTCACACACCTAGTAGATAGTGTCGGACGTTGCATGCGTCTTTTCGCGGATGATGCTGTAGTATACAGAGAAGTTGCAGCGAAAAATGCAGGACGATCTGCAGCGGATAGGCACGTGGTGCAGGGAGTGGCAACTGTCCCTTAACATAGACAAATGTAATGTATTGCGAATAATATAGAAAGAAGGACCCTTTATTGTATGATTGATTATATGATAGCGGGACAAACACTGGTAGCAGTTACGTCTGTAAAATATCTGGGAGTATGCGTGCGGAGTGATTGGGAGTGGGATGATCATCATATAAAAAAAAAAAAGAAAAAACAAAAAACAAAAAAAAAAGTAATTGGTGGTAAGGCGGGTACCAGGTTGCGATTTATTGGGAGAATGCGTGTAGCAAATGTAGTCCATCAACAAAGGAGGAGGTGGCTTACAAAACACCCGTTCGTTCGACCCATACGTGAGTGTTGCCCATCAGTGTGGGATCCGTACCAGGTCGCGTTGACGGAGGCGACCGGAGACGATCCAACGTTTCGTCGCAGGGTCATTTGGTAACCGTGATAGCGTTACGGAGATGTTTAACAAACCCAAGCGGCAGACCCTGCAATAGAGGCGCTCTGCATCGCGGTGTAGCTTGCTCGCCAGGTTTCGAGATATTGCGTTTCTGGATGGGGTATCGAATATATTGCTTCCCCCCTACGTATACCTCCCGAGGAGATCACGAATGGATGTGGTTAGAGAGATTCGAGCGCGCACGGAGGCGTTTTTTTTGCAGACTGTCAGTTCGTCCCGCGAAACCATACGCGACTGGAACAGCGAAGGAAGGGAGGTAAATGTGACAGTGGCACGTGAAGTGCCCTCCGCCACACACCGTTGGGTGGCTTGCGGAGTCTAAATGTTAGAGGTCGGCTGTCGGTGTGTGCTTTTCTGAAGGCAGATTCGGTGCGTCTGTAGTTGCGGATGGCGGTTAGCCACCGTCGCTTAAAGCGGCGAGGGGCGGCGGCGCCTCGGTTGGCCGGTGGCCATGTTGCGCAGGCGGCGCTCGTTTTTGTTTTGCGGCGGGCAATTTTGTGAGAAACGGGCGCGAATGTTGGCGGGCGAGGTGGCCCGACGGCCGCGGGCCGATCGGGAAACGGTGGGAGGGCGATGGGGCGGCGGAGGTGCGTTTGCACGGCCGTCATCGCCGCACGCCTCCGCTTGTGTGGCTGTGGCGGCGGCCGCGCTGGCCGGGCTGGCGCGGCGACGGTGCGCCAGTTTTGCCGAAGGTTTGGCCATTGTGGCGGGTCGTCGGCTGGGGCTGTGGGGGCGGCATTTGGGCGGGGGCGGCGATTCTCGGCGGGCCGAGCCAGGCTGTAGCGCGCGGTAGCTGCAGTTTGGCCGTGGTTTGCGGCGCTGCCGTGGCGACTGGTTGGCGACTGTGGTGTGGCCGTGTGTAGCCCCATCCTCGGTGGTTTGAATGGCGCGGGTGGTTGCGGCGCAGGTTTGGGGCTGGTCCGCACAGGCTGTCGGACGTTGGGCGGTAGCAAGCGCCGGTCCGCATCTTCAGAGTGTCGTCGACTTAGGAAAGGTAGTTTTTACCAAAGAGGCATTTACTACTAACAGCAGATCACAAGAAGGAAAGAAGGTGCTTCATGTTTATTTATATGTCATCAGGCAGGCGGTGGGGAAAGTAGAATCACAATAAGAGAGCGATACGTCGCAAGTTAGCGAGTAAGTAGCGCGCTGGGCCGCTTGTAGCGGTCTCTGTCGTGAGGCGGAGCACCAAGGCCCCGGATAAGAGGGTTCGCAGAGTCCGCAGAGGAACGATAGAGAAGTCTTGCTTGACGTTGGAAACGGGCGATGACGTAGTCCTCTTGGGCCGCCTCGTGGAGATAGTGCGACGGAAACGTGGCAGGAACGTGAAAAATTCGGCGGAGGGCCTTGTTCTGCAGCTGCTGAAGGCGATGAATGTGCTTGTTGGCTGCGTTTCCCCAGACGGCGCTTGCGTAATCCATCACTGGGCGGATAAAGAGGCGATAGACCAGAAGTCCGTTCCTCGCGGAGAGAGCAGAGCGCTCGTTGAGGAGGGGGTATAAAGCCCCCAGACGCTGGTGCACCTTTAGGCGGACAGCCGCTGCTTGCTGTTGCCACGTCAGTTGACGGTCCATTATGACACCCAAGTAGGTGGCGGCGTCGCTCCACACAATGTCCACACCAAAAAGACGAACTGGCGGGACTGGCGGCGAGTGTCTCCTAGTGAAGATGACGGCCTGGCTTTTTAGGGCATTAAAGGAGACACGCCATCTCGTCGCCCACGTCTCTAGGTCGGCGCAAGCATCCTGCAACCGACGGTGGAGAGCCGCTGGCCACCGGCTTCGGGTGTAGAGTAGAGTATCATCAGCGTAAAGGGCCCTCTCGATGCGTGGCGATCGAGGGAGGTCAGATGTATAGATTGAATAAAGCGTGGGGCCCAGGACAGAGCCCTGCGGAACGCCCGCCGTGATCAGCCGAGTCGAGGACAGGGCGTCGCCTATCCGCACCTGGAAGCGGCGTCCCCGCAAGTACGAGGCGAGGAGATGAACTATCTTCTTCGGGAAGCCCATGTGTCGTAGCTTGTACAACAGCCCACAGTGCCACACACTGTCAAACGCCTTCGAGACGTCTAGGAAGATGGCGCCGCAGAACTCCCTGTTGTTGAAGGCGAGGGTGATTTCCTCCACCACACGGATCAACTGGAGGCAGGTGGAATGCCCCTTCCGAAAGCCAAACTGCTCAGGCGGAAGTATACGTCGGTGGTCCAGGAAGTCCCGTAAGCGGTGAAGCAGGAGCCTCTCGAAGACTTTGCTCAGGTGCGGCAGCAGGCTGATAGGCCGGTAGTTGCGAGGATCCTGGCGGGGTTTACCCGGTTTTGGAACAGCCACGACAATCGCACGCCGCCAAGCTGCAGGATAGGTGCACGTCCGGACGATACTATTGAAAATGGTGGCCAGTATCACGAAAGCGACGGGCGGCAATTCCTTAAGGACCCGCACAGGGAGGTCATCAGCACCCGGCGCTTTGGCGGATGATAAGGCTGCAACGGTGGACGTGACTTCCGCCGGAGTAATGGGAGCTAGCAAATCGTCCTCTTCGCCAACGTCTTCCGCCAGGTACGTGGCCATGGTCTCCTCCACGAGGTGAACATGCTGCAGATCGACAGGGTCATCGATGGGGCGAAAGTTTGCTTCAAAGACGTCAGCCAACGCGTTGGCCTTGTCTAAAGGTGCATAAGCGACGCCGGCAGGAGCATCCAAAGGAGGAACAGAGGCCTTCCGCTTAGTGAAAAATCTCACAGCGTCCCAGGAGTGGGCGTCTGGGGTAAAGGAGGCCAGCTGCGACGCCCATTGACGATTCTTGTGCTCGATGATGGCGGACTTGACGGTGCGGCGGAGAAAGTTGACATGCCGCTTCAGGTGAGGGTCCCTCGTAAGCCGCCAGTCCTTGAAAAGTCGATTTCTCTCGCGGATTAGATCGAGGATGTCCGGCGGGAGACCAGGCCGCGGCGGTGGAGGGCGCCGAGGGCGCGGCGTGGAGGAATCCAACGCAGTCCCCACAGCGGCGGTAAATTCATCGATCGCCCAGTCCACGTCGCGAGCGTCGTCCTCAGGGTGAAGATGCGCGGAACGAGAAAGGCGGGCACGGAAACTGTCCCAGTCCGTCCTCTTGAGGTCCCGACGGGCAGGTTGCGACGACGGGGAGACAGCTAGCCGGAAGAGGACAGGGAGGTGGTCCGAATTTAGGGCGTGGATCGACTCCGCTGTGAGAAACTGCCGCAGCCCTTTGGTGATAGCAAGGTCCAAGACATCCGGAGCACCCCTGGATGGAAAACAGGTGGGAGTGTCCGGCCCACAGGCGTAGGCATCCACCTGGTCCAGCACGCGAAGAAGTCGGCGGCCATTGTGCGTGGTGGTGATGGAATTCCAAGCAGCGTGCTTCGCGTTAAGATCGCCAGCGACGAAGAGACGGCCACGAACTTGGAGAAGCGCACGAGCTTCATCCATGTTGAGAGGTCCACGAGGCGGCCGATAGACCGCGACGAACGTCACGAGGCCGGCAGAAGTCTCGACCGCGACCGCCGTTGTCTCGAAGGTCTGGAGCGGCGGCGTCGGTGCAGCGTAGTGACGGATACTGGCTTTGACATAGATGGCGGTGCCGCCTCCGGCCGTCATCCGGTCAGTACGATAGCACCGATAATTGGCAATATTGGCTCGAAGCGCGGGCTTGAGATGAGTCTCCGTCACTAGGCAGAGATCCACGTCGTAGTCTAGAAGGAACTGCCGCAGGTCCATGAGGTCGTGATACAGTCCGTTGGCATTGTAAGTAACAATGCAGAGGTCCTCTAGGCGTCTAATCGCGGCCATGCTGGACAGAGGGTGCCTCGCTGGTGGCGCTGAGCGCTCCTCGGACGGTCGCCTCGACCGCGGCTGCAATGGACGCAGGGAGAGCCTGAATGGCTTTGGACATCTCTGCGAGAGCAGCGAGCATCGTTTGAAGAAGGGTCGTCACGTCGCAGTCAGCAGCAGGGGGTTGACTGCCGGAGGGAGGCTGCAGACCAGCACCCGGACGGCGTCGCGGTGGTAACGCCGGAAAAGAGGTCGTCGACAGGTCCAACCCAGGAGCAGGAGCGGGGGCCTGGACCCCACCCCTGACGACATCGGCAGCCGTTGGGCGCTGCAGGACGTAGGCACGGCGCCGCTCCAACAGGGTAGGCGGCTGTGAGCGAGAGGCTGCTGCAGTCGGCGTAGACGCTGCGGTGTTCCCAGTAGTGCCGCGGGGTGAGCGACGTTTGGCGTTCAATGGTGGCAGTCCTCGCTGGCGGCGACTGGCCTCCTTGTGCTTCGGACAGGCACGGTAATTTGCCGTGTGGTTGCCGCCACATAGGCCACACTTAGCGGGCTCCTGCCGGGGGTGAGTGCAGGTCTTACTCTCATGACCACCGCCGCAGCGAACACACATAGCCGGCATGGTGCAATGGCGAGCTACATGATTGAAACCCTGGCAGCGATAACACTGCAGGACTCCACGTGACTTCCGAAGCTTCTCCACCGTCACGGCCAGGGCACAGAGCCTGGTCAGTTGGAAAATTTCACGATGGCGGTCCGTGTCTGGCAGTACGACGACACGCAGACCCGACTTCTTGTTCGTACCAGGGATCTTGTGGTAGTCCACGACGGTGGCGACGAAGCCAAGCTCCTCCAGCGACTCCTTCACATAGTCATTTTGAAGGGAGTTCAAAATTCCACGGATGACAACAGTCAGAACTGGTGGCCGCACCATCGGGAACGTATAACACGCGATGCCCTGGGCGCCAACCATATCCATGACTCGCATGTAGTCGTCAGTGTGAGTCAGCGTCAGCTTGAGCTTGTCCCCTCCGGCCTGCTTGGCGGTGAACGGCTGCTGGCAGTGCTGCTTAAGCCACTCGTACAACGTGCGGTAATCGTCAGGGTACTGCAAGACGATGGGCGGTATCCTCTGTTGCTGTGGTGGTGCAGGGCGTTGCTCCTGCGGCGGTGGCTCCGGCGGCGCGGCCGCTCCCGTCCCCTCGTCGCCTTCTTCCATAGCCTCAAAACGATTCTGCAGGGCGATCGCGTCATCAGCAACTTCCTGTCGATTTCGCGCCACTTTCTTCTTCGGAGGGCGCACAAACCCTTCCTCGTCGACGTGCGATGTTGAAGGACGTTGGCGTCCTTTGCCACTCACGCGTCTGCCACTCCGACGCAGGTTGGAAATAAACTCCCGCTCCGCATCTTCGTCGACCGACGCATCCGTAGAGTATTCCGCCGCAAAGTCCAGTTCACGTGCCGTGGTCGTCAACAGATCATTACCCGTCCTCCTTTGCCGTGTCGTCATCGGTGGAGTGACTGACGAGGCCGGCGGTGGGGCAAGCCCCACCGCACGGCGGTCAGTCCCCTCCTCAGCGCAGCTAACGTGATCCGAACGCATCGACATCCCCGTAGCGAATGGTAGCAAGCGCGGGAGGCGCGGCGCGGCGGCGCGCAGAGTGGCGGCCGCTCTCTCGGCCGTCCGCGCCCGCCCGCGACACTGGCTGGGCCTGGCGGCGCGGCGCCTATTCTCTGCCGTGCTTGCCGCCTTGCCGCTCTCTCTCGCTGTTCTGTTGTTGTGTGTACGCGCGTCGTCCGTCGAAATAATGGCAGATCAGGCGGCTACGAACGAGACTGCTGCGGCACCCGCCGCCACCGGCACGACGAAGAAGGCCAAGTCTGCGGCGTCTGCGAAGAAGCCGCGCGCCAAGCCTGCGCACCCGCGCACCTCTGAGATGGTGACGGCCGCCATCAAGAGTCTGAAGGAGCGCGGCGGCTCGTCGCTGCAGGCGATCAAGAAGTACATTGCCGCGCACTACAAGCTGGACGCGGAGAAGCTGGCGCCCTTTATCAAGAAGTACCTCAAGTCGGCCGTCGTGGCTGGCGAGCTGGTGCAGACGAAGGGGAAGGGCGCGTCCGGCTCTTTCAAGCTTGCCGGCGCCGGCGGCGGGGCGGCCGAGGGCGGCAAGGCTCGTGCCGGCGGTGCGAAGAAGAAGCGCGCCGCTCCGGCCAGCAAGGAGAAGAAGGGCGGCCGCGCGGCCGGCGCAAAGAAGGCTGGTGGCGTGAAGGCGGCGACCGGTCGGAAGGCGGGCGCCGCCAAGAAGGCGTCTGCGGCGTCGGCGGCTCCCGCGGGTGCGAAGAAGGCGGCTGCGGCCAAGCCGGCCAAGGCCAAGTCGCCGTCGAAGGCGAAGAAGGCCGCCAAGGTTCCGACGAAGAAGCCGAAGGCGCCGCGCCCGAAGAAGGCGACGACGCCGTCTAAGGCGAAGGCGTCGCCCAAGAAGAAGAAGTAAAGTAGTAAAGTTAAAGAAAGGCAAGGGAAAGGGGTTGGCGCTTGACGCCGTCGTTCCCCACCCCCCTCCCCCGCGTCGTCTTAGTGGCGCGCGATGGCACGGCTGCGGCTGTCGCGCGGCCCAAAACGGCCCTTCTCAGGGCCATCAAAGGACGTCGGGAAGGCGTTGATTGTCGTGCATGCGCCGGTGTGGTTGGTTTTGTGTGTGACCCTTTGTGGGTACTGTTTGCGTGCCGTGGTGGTTGGATTGTGGTGCCGGTGGCGGTAGGCGGCGGCGCGCGGTAGCGGAGCGGTTGTGGCCGTTTGTTGGTCTCTGTTTTTTTTTTGTTTTGTTTTGTTGTTGTTGTTGTTTTTTTGCGGCGGCCGACGTTTGGTTGCTCATGTATGTTTCTGGAGACTCTTGTTTGTTTGTTTGTGTGTTTGCTTGCTTTGCGGATGTCGTGTCTTTTGTGTGTGTGTGTGTCTTCTCTCTCTCTTTGAAAGCGGCGGGGGGGACGTGAGACGTGGAAGTGGCCGGCGGGAATTGGGAAGGCGCGGTGGCGTTGACGTTGTAGTGTAGTGTAGTGTAGTGTAGTGTAGTGTAGCGTAGCGTGCGCGCGCCTCGGAGACGGCGGCGGCCAGCCACCCGTGGTGTGTGGTGACGTCGTCCGGCTGTTGTGTGTGTGCATTGTGAGGGATGGGATGACGTCGATTGTTGGCGAGAGCGGCTGTGGACGGGAGGGGAATTGGTGGTTGTTGTTTTGCGGGGCGGCAAGACCGACAAAAGTTTTGCTCGCGACGGAGAGATGTTAGTGGCCCTGAAAAGGGCCGTTTTTGTTGGGCGGGCGCGCGTGCGCGGCGCGGTTTCTAGGCGCGCTCGCCGCGGATGCGGCGCGCGAGCTGGATGTCCTTGGGCATGATGGTGACGCGCTTGGCGTGGATTGCGCACAGGTTGGTGTCTTCGAAGAGGCCGACGAGGTAGGCCTCGCTGGCCTCCTGCAGGGCCATGACTGCGGAGCTCTGGAAGCGCAGGTCGGTCTTGAAGTCCTGGGCGATCTCGCGCACTAGGCGCTGGAACGGCAGCTTGCGGATGAGCAGCTCTGTGCTCTTCTGGTAGCGCCTGATTTCCCGCAGGGCGACGGTGCCCGGCCTGTAGCGGTGGGGCTTCTTGACGCCGCCGGTGGCGGGCGCGCTCTTCCTCGCCGCCTTGGTGGCGAGCTGTTTGCGCGGCGCCTTTCCGCCGGTGGACTTGCGGGCCGTTTGCTTTGTGCGGGCCATAGCGGTTAGCGGTTAGCGGAAGAGCGGCGTGGAGGTGCGTGCGGTACACGAAGCGTCCGGTGCTGCCTTGACAACGGGCCCGCGCACTGCCCCGCGCCGCGCTTATATGCCCTCGGTGCGCGTGGTGGGGGGAGGGCGGGCCAGAGTCTATATAGGGGGGCGGCGGCAGAGAGCTCGCACCGTAGCCGACTCGCTAGCGCCGGGTGAGGAGCTGGCGCTTGTGTTTTTTTCGCTTGCTTGCTTGAGGAGGAGGAAGGAAGAAGAATGACAGGCCGCGGCAAGGGAGGAAAGGGGCTGGGCAAGGGTGGCGCCAAGCGGCACCGCAAGGTGTTGCGCGACAACATCCAGGGCATCACGAAGCCCGCCATCCGCCGCCTGGCTCGCAGGGGCGGCGTGAAGCGCATCTCTGGTCTGATCTACGAGGAGACCCGCGGAGTGCTGAAGGTGTTCCTGGAGAACGTGATCCGCGACGCGGTGACGTACACTGAGCACGCCAAGCGCAAGACTGTGACGGCCATGGACGTGGTGTACGCCCTGAAGAGGCAGGGGCGCACCCTGTACGGTTTCGGCGGTTAGGCAGGCAGGCAGCCAGCCAGCCGGTGTGCTGTGCTGCGTTGTGGCCTTCCCGCGGCCGTGCCGTGCCCGTGCTTGGTGGGAGAGACGAAAACGGCCCTTTTCAGGGCCACCACACTGTTCGGAGATTGAAAAGTGCGAAAGAGTCTGTGTTGCCTGTGCGTGTTGTTGTTGTTGTTGTGCTGCGCGTGCGTTAGTTTTTGAGTTTGACGCGATGGGCGCGGCTGAGTCCAGTGTGTGCGTGGTTTGTTGTTTGTTTGTGGCGTGGGCATAGGCGGGCGGGCCGGATCGATCGATCGGATCAGCTGTTTGGTTTTGTCTGTGCCTGTGTGTTTGGAGCGCGCGGCGGCCGGCGTGTCGTCGTCGGACCGTTGACGCGCTGTGTGTGCCACGCGCGCCCCTTTAATTGAAACATTAGAATGCCAACAATGATCATCACATTATCGGTGTATTGATGTCGTTGTCGTTTGGAACGCGACTCTGTGCGTGCGCGGAGGGGTGCAGAAACAGGAAAAAGACAAAAAGAGAGAAACGACAAAATGTGTGCGCGTTCGGCCACACGGGCTGTGGACAAGATGGCGGACGTGCGCCGGCGCTGGCTGTGCAATGTATGTATGTGGACGTGTTGTGTAAAGTGCGGCGAGCACGGACGACGGAAACTTTGCTTTGGACGTAGGTTTGTGTGGTGGCCCTGAAAAGGGCCGATTGTTGTGAGCCGAGCCGGCAAGGCAAAGGCAGGCGCGTTTGCGTGCAGGGAGCACGCAAGCGCAGCTCCGCGCTCTCTGTTTAGGCCTTCTTCTCGGTCTTCTTTGGCAGCAGGACGGCCTGGATGTTGGGCAGGACACCACCCTGTGCGATGGTGACGCCCGACAAGAGCTTGTTGAGCTCCTCGTCGTTGCGGATGGCGAGCTGCAGGTGGTGCGGGATGATGCGCGTCTTCTTGTTGTCGCGGGCCGCGTTTCCGGCCAGCTCGAGCACCTCAGCCGCGAGGTACTCCATGACGGCGGCGAGGTAGACGGGCGCCCCGGCGCCGACGCGCTCGGCGTAGTTTCCCTTGCGCAGGAGGCGGTGGATTCTGCCGACCGGGAACTGGAGCCCAGCCCTGCTTGAGCGGGACTTTGACTTGCCCTTGACTTTGCCTCCCTTTCCGCGTCCGGACATGGCGTTTGGCTAGTTGAAACACGTAACGTAACGGTGCGAGCCGCAGCGAGTCGAGCAGCGGAGTGCGTGGCGGCGGGACTAGAGACTACTGCATTTGTGCTGTCCTCGCTTTCGAGGAGAGCATATGTGATGGAGGGTATTGTCCTCTGGGACATTTCCTCCTCTATGCTGTGTCGGTAGTTTGTCTTTGCTGTGTGGTATGTCATTTTAAGGTGCAGTGTGTTTATTGTTTCTATGCTGCCTTATAGGCTGTCTTAGTTTGTTACAATGGCTTTTGGTCGTCTGTGTCTGTCAAGTGTTGAGTCGTACTGTCCCAAGTTTTTGATAAGTCTGTTGTCTGATCTGGCCGTGTTTTCGTAGAAACTTTCGGCCAGGTCTTTGAAGCGCTCGTGGAGCGTAGGTAGTCCCGCTGCCTCGTGGAGGTCAGCAGTGGGGAAGCGGAAGGGAAGGTGTAATGCCCTTTTAAGCGCTCGGTTTTGCACAGACTGGAGTTTGCGAAGATGCCAGTGTGACGCGTATCCCCAGACAGGGCAAGCGTACTCCATAATCGGTCGAATGAGTGAACAGTACGTTCTCACTCCTATGTCAGCCGCTAGGGTGCTGCGAGTGTTTAGGATAGGATACAACATTTGCATCCTACCACTGGCTTTGCGGCGCAAGTCCTCGATGTGAGCCCGCCAGGTGAGCCTGGTGTCGAGAGTGACTCCAAGATACCTGGCGGTGCGTCGCCATGGGAGTTCTTGGCCGTTCAGCTTGAGCAGTAGCGGCTGACGGGCTGGAGCCCGCTTGCCCAGTTTCCGGGTGATCATTATGGCTTGAGTTTTGGTCTCGTTGAGTGTGATGCGCCATTTTTTAGCCCAGCGGCCGGTCTCGTCCAGCGCTGTTTGCAATCTTCGCGTAACCCTGTCTCTGTTCGGGTTACGCGTGAAGAACGCTGTGTCGTCGGCGTACTGGGCAGCGTGCACCAACGGTACGGTCGGGAGGTCGGCAGTGTACAGGTTGTACAGTACCGGGCCCAGTACCGACCCCTGGGGCACGCCCGCCCTGATGCGCCGTTTTGTGGAAAGCGACGACTCGATCCTAACGGAGAAAGTCCTTTGGGAGAGATAGCTCGCGAGTAGCTTCACTATCGGACCTGGGAAGCCTTGGGAGAATAGCTTGTAGAGAAGCCCGGTGTGCCAGACAGAGTCAAAGGCAGCGGCTACGTCAAGTAGCACTACCCCGCAGTAACTTTTACGATTGAAGCTTTCGGTAGCTGCTTCGACGACCCTCATTAGTTGCTGGGGCGCGGAGTGTTCCTGCCTGAAACCGAACTGAAAGTCAGGCAGGATTTGTTGCGTTTTGACGTGGTCGAGAATGGGAATAAGTAGCAGGCGTTCGTAAATTTTGCTAAGGGTTGGCAAAAGGCTGATTGGTCGGTGGTTCTGCGGGATAACCGGGTCTTTACCGGGTTTCGCGATCGCGACGACTTCTGCGTGTTTCCAGCACCTTGGAAACTTGCGGGAACGCGTGATCTCATTGAAGATGTTTGCGATGTGGGCTACGGCAGGGGGTGGGAGGTGCTTCACTACTACGTTATTGAGCTGGTCGTGGCCTGGGGCTCTTTTGTTGTGTAGCGACCTGATTACTCTGTTCACGTCGTCGGGTGTGAAGAGCGGTGTGTTTTCTTCGTCGTCGTCGGCGTCGTCCGCCGCGAGGAATGTGGCGAGCTGACGTCGAACGACGGCTTCGTGGTCCCTGTCCTGCGCCTCTGCGGGGCGGAACTGTTTTTCAAAGGCATCTGCCAGGGCATTTGCCTTATCTGTGGTGCTAAAGACAAGTCCGCGCTCACCGTGCAGAGGTGGCAGTCTGGCGCGTCTTCTGGTGATCTGTTTGGTCGCCTGCCAGAGGCTATTGTCATCCACGCGGAGGGCTGAAAGCCGCGCCGACCATTGCTGGTTGCGGTGCTCAGTGAGTGCCACCTTCAGCTCTCTTTGTAGGCGGTTCAGTAGCCTCCTAGTTACGGGGTTCTTTGTGAGCTTCCACTCTTTGGCGATCCTATTTTTGTTTCTAATTTGAGCAAGCAGGTGCGGCGGGAGTTGCTTAACAGGGGGAGGGCCGTCCGGTGGCCGTGGTGTGGCATCCTTTGCTGCTTGCAGGATCGTGCTGGTGAGATCTTTAAGCGCCTGTTCTGCAGAATCTGCAGTTGGAGGCGGGGCCTGGGCAATTGCTGAAGTTACGTCAACTTTGAATTGCTCCCAGTTAGTGCGCTTGTACGAGATGTGTTGTTGCTGGAGAGGTACCCAGTCTCCTATGTCAACCTCGAGAATCACGGGATTGTGATCGGAGGACATTCGATTGACCGAATGCGCGGTCACAAATCCCGTGATTCTTTTGGTGAGCGCTATGTCGAGGACGTCCGCCCTCCCCCCGTTTCGGGGGAAGTGGGTGGGCTCCTCTGGACCCCATATGTGAAAGTGGTGGGTGCGCGCGAGTCGTTGCAGTTGACGACCAGCTCTGTTTGAGTTTCGCGAGTGCCAGTCTGCGTGCTTGGCATTCAGGTCACCGCCAATGAGGAGTTTTCCTCTGATTTGGCCTAGGGTTGCTATGTCGTCCTCTTCCAGAGTGTAGGAGGGAGGGCGATATGCTGCAACGACAGTGAGGGGCCCTGTGACAGTGGCAATCTCTATTGCCACTGTTTCTATTTGCCTAGTTGCTGGTGGGTGGACCTGATAATGGGATATTCCGCGTTTGACGTATGTTGCTACCCCGCCTCCAGCGGTGGGCCGGTCGGTCCTATAGCAGTTGTAGTTGGGTACCGACACCCTTACGCCCGGTTTTAGGTGTGTCTCGGCCACCATACATACGTCTATGTTTTCGTCACGTAGGAACTCGCGGAACTCATTGTTTTGTCCGACGATGCCGTTGGCGTTGAAGACGCACATTCTGAGTCCTTGGATGTGGGGTCGTCTATCCATCACTGGGGGGAGGATTTCTCTGCTGTAGTCGCATTGTTATGCGACCATTGGAGCACCAAATTAATGGCGGTTAGAATTTGGGCGTTCTGTTGCCTGATTTCGTGGAGCAGTTGCGTTAGGAGGCCTAACGTTTGCTCCACGACACCAGACGGCCGTAGGGCATTTGCACTCTCTTCAGAAGTGCTGGGCTGAGGGCCTTGTGACAAGCACTCAGCTGCCGCTACTGGCTGCAGACTGGCCTTTTGAGTTTGAGGGGAGGAGGCTTCCCTGGACGTTTCTCCGTTAGCGGGGAACGGCTGCTGGGCTGAGTGTAAAGTTGGAGTCGTTTGTTGACTCCTGTCAGTGCCTGCCACGGTCGCGTAGCTTGCGCTACCTCGCGGTCTCGACCGGGTTGTTGTCGGTCGTGTTTGGTGCGGTTGCGTATTGGCCGGCGCTCTCAAGATCGTAGAGCTGGCGCCACGGTTGGTTTTCTGTGTGGCGGGGGGCTTGGTGCCTTGTGCGCGTAGGCGGTACTCCTTTTGTACACGGCAGCCTTGGTAGAAGGCGCCGTGTCCAGATTCGCCGCATAGGGCGCACTTGCTCTTCGGATCGCCTCTCTCTAAGGAGCACTCGGATGTGGGGTGCCCTTCTGCGCATTTCATGCACCGGGTTGGCATGTCGCAGTGTTTGGCAACGTGCCCTAATCCCTGGCAGTTGTAGCACTGCACGTTGCCACTTTTCCTGCGCAGCGGTTCAATGGTGACCGGCACTGACAGGACGTGTGTAATTTGTTTTAGCCTGTTTTGAGGGGTGTCAGGCAAGTTGACTTGGTACAGTGGCCATTTGTTGCCACTGTATACTTCTCGCATGTGGGTGACGCCATTAACTTCATAGCCCTGCCTCTGCAGGTCCTTCCTAATGGCGTCGGTGCCCACTTTGCGGGGTAAGTCCCTGATTACTAGCTTCATCAGCCGTTGTTTGGCTGTGGGGAAGGTGTAATGGGGGACTTTGTGTTCAGAGAGCAGGGCCTTCACAGCGGTGTAATCGTCCAGCTCTCTGAACATAAGTTTAATTTTGTCCCCTCCGGCGGACTTTGCAGTAAACTGCTTCTCGCCTAAGCAGCTACTGACGAGGGAGTGAAGCTCCTCGTAATTTTTGCTGAATTCAGCGATTATGGGGGGGAGTCGGTGTCTTGGTGTGTGTGTGGGTTGTGGCGCATCACCACTCGCGGGTACTGCTTCGTCCTCGTCAGACAGCGGCAAGAACTTATTGCTTGTAGAAGCAATGCCTCTTGCCTGCTGGGTGACGGGTAGGCGGGCGGTTTTCCGCGCTTTCTGAAAACCGTCGCCCTCGGTGCCTGATGTCTGGGGCTCGGTAGTGTCTGCGGGGGTGGGTTCCCGGGATTCGTCGATGACGAGGGGGCGGTCTGTCTCGTCCCCGCTCCCTGAGGGGGAGGGAGTACGTGTCTTGGTAGTTGGCGGTGGGATTGATGTTGCTTTCTTAGGTGGTTTCCGCCTGACGGTGGTTTTGTGCTTTCTGGCACTTTTTACCACGTCTTTGATGCGTTTGGACGGGGCAGATGGATGTTGTGTCTTGGTTTGTTCGGGAGGAGAGGGTTTAGGTGCGGGAGCGGTCTTTTTGGGTTGGGCATTGGGTGTGGGTTTGGGGAGGATGCTGACTGGGAGATGCCTTCTTTGTGCTGGGGTAAGGTGCTGCGCCAGCGCTTGTGCCTGCCCTGTGGAAATCATCAGGGTGGCCATGGACATCCTACCGCTGGTTGGTGGAAGAGACGAACTCCTTTTCGTCGAGTATTCCCCGTTTGCATGCCGCACGCAGGTAAGGGAGGCAAAGTCAATGGCTGCCGTGGGACTACCAGTTGCCGCCTTTGTTGCCGACACCGTTAGGTTTCCGGCGGCAGAACCTGGTCCTATCACACTAACAGGCGCGGGACACTGGCCAGAGGCCAGGCCCTGACCTGCGAATGCCCTAACGCTCGGGGGAGCAGAGCTATTCTCTGCGGCAGCTGAGGCGCTCGAGCCAGCCGGAAAAGCGGCCGGCGGAAACAAAGAGACGGCGTCGTTGCCGCCAGCAGCGGGCTGCTGGGGCCCCAAGGCGCTGCTGCAACTCGACATCGCAATCGACGATTCGCTCGACATCGACATCGGCAATCTGCTGTGAGTGCTCGTTTACGCCTTAATAAAGGCGCATCCGAAAACACCCCTGGTTTGTCACCCGTACAAGCGGGGGCCTATGGCTTCGCGTAACAGACTGACGGAGACTTGCTCAACGCCCGACTGCCGCTCGGCGAATGGCGGCGGGACCGCTGCAGCTTCTTAAGCGAGGTTCTTGGGTACCTCGGTGTTTGAGAAGTGTTTGCATTGCTGCATTTCCTTCTGACATTGTTGCTGGGTTGAGAGATTCAGTGGTAGTGTGGTCAATTTTGGTGTATTTGCTGCTGTTATTTCTACATGTACTGCAAGTAGCAGTGGTCTGTTTGGAATCGTTGATTGTTGATGTAGGTTTTTTTTTTTTTTTTTTTTTTTTTTTTTTTTATTATTTTTTTTTTTTTTATATATATTTTTTTTTTTTTTTTTTTTTTAAAGATGGAGCAGTTAGAGTATATTTGATAGATAGAGTGGGATAGTTAGAGATATGCATACATATTCTTTATGGTTATGTTGGGGATGAAACTTAAGAGCTAGTGATGATGCTGGCGTTTGTCCTGACGACAATTTTGCGCTGTGTGAGGCTGGTGGACACAGACAGCCTGGTGTTGATGGGGATGAGTTATCTACGTGTTGACGGTGCATGTTGGCTTACATACTGTAGTGCTATGGGGATGTTCTTAATTCTAGTGATGATGGGGATGATTTGCGCCCTTTACAATTTTGCTTCTGAGGCAGACGTGTGGGCGATTCGACCGTCTGGTTGGTGGGGCCTGGATTTTGTTATTTGCATGGGTGTTCTTATTTGCTGAGTTGGTATGGGTGCGTTCTTAAATCTAGGGATGTGATAGGGGGGTGGGTGCTTAGATGCTAGTCTGTGGGGCCTGGGTCTTATCGCTAGTGGAGGGAACTGGGTTTGTGGCTTGTTACACTGGGGGGTGAGCAGCTATGTTGATTGGCTGCATGGTAGCTAATCCTAAGGGAGGGGTGTTGTTGGTATCTGACGTGGTTCCAGGGCTTACGAGTTAGTGGAGGTGTTTTATGGGTGGGCAGCCGGTTGGCTGGCTGCTTAGTACTTAATGCTAGGGGGGGGGGGGGGGTTGGTTATTTGGACAGGGCCTGAGCGTTGGGCCTGGTTATATCTGTTTTACCACATTCGTACACACATTCATACACACATTCATACGGTGGCTTGATGCCTCCTTTTTCATTCACGCAGGAGATCTGGCCATCTGGTCGTGGCCAGTCGGTGGACCCGCTGTCCTAGTTGCTGGATGAGCGGGTTTGGCGAGTCCCTCGTTTTCTCGTAGAATGTGGTCGCGGTCTGCCGAATCCTGGTGGTGAGTAGCTGCACGTCTGCCATCTGGTGCACCTCTGCTGTGGAAAACCGGTGTGGGAGGTGCAGCGCTCTCTTCAGGGCGCGGCTCTGCACGGTCTGTAGTTTCTTGAGGTGTGTGGGAGCAGCGTTACCCCACACAACCGCGGCGTACTCCAGAATAGGCCTCACCTGTGCGAGGTAGATGATGACTCCCAGTCGTGGCGGCAGCGTTGAGGTCTCGTTCAATATTGGGTAAAGGGCTTGTAGTCGACCATAGGCTTTCTTCCGGGTGTCCACTATATGCGGTTTCCAGGTGAGGTACCGATCCAACGTTACCCCCAGATATTTCGCCGTCCTGGACCATGGTACTGGGGTGCCCCTTACTTCTATTTGTTGGTAATTCCTGGGAATATGCCTGCGGCACATTGTGATGGCCTGTGTTTTTGCCGCGTTGAACGAGAGGCGCCACTTTTTGGCCCATGACGTCAGTTCGTCACAGGCATTCTGTAGTCTTCTTTGTAGGTGTCCTGCATTGGTGCTGCGTGAGTACAGGGCAGTGTCGTCTGCATATAAGGCTAGGTGGACTCGGTCTACCGTTGGGGTGTCGGCTGTGTATAGTATGTATAGCAGAGGTCCCAGGACACTGCCCTGCGGTACTCCAGCGTTGATGGGTCGTATGGTGGAGGTCCCCTCCTGCGCCCTTACGTGGAAGGTTCTTCCCTCGATGTAGCTCTTCAGCAGTGTGACGTGTGACACGGGTACCCCCTGTGTGAGCAGCTTGTACAAGAGGCCCTCGTGCCACACCGTGTCGAAGGCTGCCGCGACATCGAGGAATATCGCTGCGAAGTATTCTCGTCTTTCCCTGGCATCGAGGGCTTCCTCGACAAGTCGTAGTAATTGTTGGGTGGTGGAGTGGCCGCTTCTAAACCCGAACTGGGTGTCTGGCAGGATTCTCTCATCTTGTACATGTTTTAGCAGCCTTTTAGCGTATATTTTTTCGAATATTTTGGACACTGCGGGCAACAGGCTGATTGGCCTGTAGCTTTCTGGCTGCTTGTGGTCTTTCCCTGGTTTTGGGATCGCTACGATCTCAGCATGCTTCCAGGCCTTCGGGTAGCTGCCTGTGTTTATAATGTTGTTGAAGGCTGCTGTCAGTAGTGGAATGGCTGACGGTGGCATTTGCTTGATTAGCATATTTGTTAAGAGGTCGGGTCCACTTGCTTTCTTTGTGTTGATCCAGCGTATTTGTGCTGCGACTTCTTCTTCCGATATGCCCTCTATGTGGTCTAGTTCGTCTCGGTGGGCTAGGAAGACCGGCAGTCGTTGGGCTACTGCATCTATGTGTGCCTGGTCGACTGGTTGGTCGATGGGCCGGAATTTGCTTGCGAACACGTCCGCTAGTGCGTTCGCCTTAGCGTCCGGTTCGCAGATTGTATCGTTCCCGACTGTGAGGGGTGGTATGCGGCTCGTGTGGTTTAGGATGTGTTTCACTGTCTTCCAGGCTGACTGGTCCTGGAGGTTTAGCGTTGCTACTTTGTCTGCCCACTCCTTGTTTCTGTGGTGTTGTACTGCTGCCTTGATTTCCCTTTGAAGTCTATTCACTTCCCGCTTGGTGGCGGGGAGTCTTGATGCATGCCATTCCCTGTTCAGCCTGTTTTTCCTTGTGATTAGTAGAAGCACTTCCTGTGGTAACTGCCTGTGGTTGTCTCTTGGTCGCTGCTGTCTCAGTGGGACTGCTGCCGCTGCTGCTTCTAGTGCGTGCGTCGTGATGTGCATTAGTGTGGCCTCCGTTCCTGCCGTTTCTGGGTCTGGAACCGTACTCAGAGTCTCTTCGAGGGTCTCTCGGTATGTTTGCCAGTTAATCCCGCTGATGTTTATACCTCTGTGTTGCTTTTCTGTTCCGTGCAGGTCAATGTCAAACACGACGGGAACATGGTCGGAGGACAGTGCGCAGAGTGGAGTGGCTGATGCGTTTAACTGCAGACCCTTCACTACAGCAAAGTCTATGACGTCTGGTTGCCCTCTGTTTCTTGGGTAGATAGTGGGCTCAAAGGGGGCGATCACGCAGGCGTTGTTTCGGATCACAGTTCTGTGCAGTCTTCTTCCACTCACGTTTGTTAGGCGACTGTTCCAGCTGACGTGCTTCGCGTTATAATCTCCCGCGAGGAACACATTCCCCGGGATCGTGAGGAGCTCGTCGAAGTCCTGCGGCTCAAGGTTTCCTGCGGGTGGTCTGTATAGCGATATAAATTTTATTGTCCCCCGAGTTGTCTTGACGGCTACTCCGGTGGCTTCTGTCGTTGTCAGTTGCGGAAGGTTGATGGGGTGTTGTTGTAGTGATGTTCTCACGTATACTGCGGTTCCCCCTCCAGCAGTCTGCCTGTCGGACTACAACAAGCGCTCGACCATCACGTCCCGCGAGATCCAGACGGCTGTGCGGCTCTTGCTGCCTGGCGAGCTGGCCAAGCACGCCGTGAGCGAGGGCACGAAGGCGGTGACCAAGTACACGAGCTCCAAGTGAGGGGGTTAAGGCTCTAGGGAGCTCCCCTCCGTTGCGAGAGCGGCAAAAACGGCCCTTTTCAGGGCCACCAAATTGCCTTTGCGGGAAGAGCGGAATTGTTGTTTGTGTGAGGCGGCGCATAGCTACCCGGTTTGGTTGGTTGCGAAGCAGCTGGTGGTGGTGGTGGTCTCGAATGTGGTTATGCGTGCTCGCGAGTCTTGGCGTGGTTGGTTGGTTGGTTGGTTGGTTGTTTGTTTGTCGACACATAGACAGGAGGTGTTGTCTGTGTCGCTGATTTCCTTTCCTTTCTTTGTCTCTGTCTGCCCGGTTAGTCACGTGACTGCAATTGAAACCCCTCGCGATTGTTGGATGTCACCGTTAGGGCCGTCTGCGGGTTTGTTTGTTTGTCACATCATACATACATACATACATACATACATACATACATACATGATGGCGAGGGTGAAATGTTGTGTTGCCGTCTACTATTCCCTTTGCTGTACGGCGTGGAGGTGTGTTGGTGACGTTTTAAAAAAATGGACGTGTCTTTACTAGTCATTAGGAAGACGCAAGAATTGTACGGGCGGGTGGGGTAGGCGACACGCGCGGTGGTGTACCCATTTATTTGGCCCTTGATTTTGATAGCCGTTTCTGCAGTTGATTGAATGATTGATTGTTGTGCGCACGCACGCACGCCGGTGTCGTCATTCAAGGTGCACGTGTGTTCGGTTCAGTGACGGTAGACGACGACGGTCGTTGTTTGTTGTTATGGGCGTACACGCGGTTGTCTGTGTGTCCGCCGGTGAAATGGCCGGTTTGTCGGTGATGTGATCCGATCCGGCGGCTCTGAGTAGCTGTCTATCGGCATCACGGCAACGTGTCGGTCCGAACACCCGTCTCACTGTGGCACCGTCGGCGCTGCGAACGGCGACGAAAGGCTGGCTGTGATCGGTCGAATGTCATGTCTTGTCTGGGCAGAACGTGTGGAATGAGCAAAAAAAAAAAAAAAACTGTGGGGGACGGAAACAATGGTGGAGGAGGGGAACGAAAATAATAAAACGAAACGAAGAAAGAGAAGAAGGAGAAGCAATCACCGGAAAACGAAACAGGGGAAAAACGGAGAGGCGCCGTCTAGAGCAACGGAACGTTCCCGTGCATTGCAGCCGCACTGAAATGCGTTTACGGCGCGGCTGCAAGTGTCGGCCGTGGTGACGGCTGAATTGCATTGCCTTCCCGGATGCAACGTTCGCCCGATATGGCTCGGAGGAAGAATCTATGAGAGAGTGCCTTGCCCTTGCCGTTTCGTGTGCGGTGTAGCGAATGATGTGTGTGTGTGTGTGTGTGTGTGTGTCTGTGTGTGTGTGTGTGTGTGTGTGTGTGTGTAGTGGGGAATGGATGGTCGATAGCTGCCGTCACGGTCAAGATAACGCAGTCAAAGGTGTCGCGAAAAAGTGTGTTAGCCGTGGTTGGTTGGTTTGTGTGTCTGTTTTGATTTTAAAGAGAAGGGACGAGAGAAAGAAGGTAGGTGGAGAGTGCGTTGCGTGTTGCGAACTGCGTCCGTGAATACGGCAGTATTTGGTGGTGGGCGTGCCCTTGCATGTGGCCCGGAAGGCGTGTTCGTTTCGCGGTAGTGTGGACGGGTGAGGGGCACGCGTAACGCTGCGCTGCTGGCATATTCGGGAGATGGGAGGGGGCGAAAGGAGAAAGGAGACGCGGAGGGCGCGTGTGGGTGGTTCGCGCTGCGCTCGGCGGTTGTGTTTGTTTGTGCAAGACATGTGTTGCCGGGAGGGGGACCGTTGTTGTGGTGGTGCGGTTGTAGCCTCAGACGCGGCTGGCAGTGAACAACTTGAGACGACGGATGCGTGGCTGGGGCGGCGCATGTCGCCGGTGCCATGCCTTTAGAGCCGCGTGGTCGGGGTGTGCGCACCGCGTGTCGTGTTGCGAGACATCACATGTGCTGCTGCGCACCGGTGGCGTGGCGTGGGGGCGAGGAGAGCGAGCCGCGCCAGTACCGCGCGGTGTGCTTGTGCGCCGGAGAATGGCACACTGCGCCTGCCCGTTGAGGAGGCCGATGGCCGTGGTGTGGTGGAAATGGAGCGCGTCGGACATGTACCAATGAGAAAGAGAGAAACAAAGCAAGCAACCACGAACGAAAGGTGGAGGGAGGCATTGTGTGACATGTGGCGGTGGGGAAAAACGAAAAAAAAAAAAAAAGAAAACAAACAACAAACAAAGACGTTAAGAAAGAGGAGAAACAACAAAGACAATGAATGAGTCGTGCGTTCGCGAGGGGGGTGGGTGTGCGTGCGTAACGCCGGTACGCGCAGTGCGGAGCCCAACGGCTGTGTCGTCGGCCGAATGGGTGCGGGAATAGAGGCCGCGTCGGCACGGAGAAGGAAGCAAGAAGGAAGGACGCACGCGCGCTGCGGCGTTGGCGCGGTTTGCGGCTGGCGCCTTTGGTGGCAACGGCCAGGACAAGCAGCGGTGTATGGTGTTGTGCGGGGCGGACAGGGGCGGCGGTGGTGGACGGGGAGGAGGCGAGGCGGTGGCGTGTGTGGTACGGCGAAAACGGGACGGACGGCCGGCGGATGTTGAGAGGCGCCGCCCGCGCACGCACGCAGACACACAGAAGGGAAGAACGAGAAAGGAACAAATGGAGGGGGCGAATGTGGAGGTGCGGGGAGGGGGAGGCGGTGGTGTTTGTGGGCATGTGGTGGGAGAGAATGGCGGGGGCGGAAGGACAGAGGCGCGAGGCGACAGCTTGCTTGGTGCTTGCTTGCGTCTTTTAGTTTTTTATTTTGTTTTTATCCTTTGGTCGCCTTGGAGCCTGTCGGTCCCGTCCGTGTGTGGCCACGCTGTGGGTGCGTGTATGTTTGTACGTTTCGTTTTTTGTCTTCTTCTGCAGCAGAGGCGGCCAGCAAAATGCGTGCGGTTGGATGGATGGGCGGCCACGGCACGGCACCGCACCGCACCGCACCTGTGCCCAAGGAGGAGACGCTGGCGGCGGGCCACCCTCGGATGCGGCCGGCCGGGGCTGTGTGCGCCGCTGCAACAACAACGAGTAAACAAGACGAAGACGAAGCGGATGGCTGGTGAGTGCATTTAGGCGGTAGACAAGGCAGTGTGTGATGTGGCGTTGTGACGGGGGGGGTTTGCTCACGCGGCCTCGTTGTGTTGATGCGCAGGAAGACGAGATGCGGGCAGACGCGTACAGAGAGAGACGAGCCCGGTCTGCAGCAGGATGTGTGGCGCGCCGAGTGCAGAGCAGCGCGCGCCGGCTGGGCTGGGTTCGGCTGGGCCCGCCCGGCGGCGGGCCGCGCTGTTGTCGCGGACGTGAGCGCCCCCTGGCGGGTGGTCGGAGGCGGCGCGGTGGACGTGTGGCTGGTTGGCAGTGCACATTGCGAGTGGCTGGCTGGCTGGCTGGCTGGCTGGCTGGCTGGCTGGCTGGCGGGCGGTCGGCGGCGAGAAGAGAGAGGAGGTATGTGTTGCGGGCGCCTTTGCTGCGCTGCGTCGTTGCGTGCCTGGGCGTGCGCCTGTCGACTGTGTGTGACTGTGTTGGGCGTTGTGCCACGTACGTGTGCTCGGCCGAAGGCAGGCGTCGGAAAGAAGAGGGCGAAGGGCAGGAAAGTGGGTCGGTGTGCGTGCGTAGCCCGTGATGTGATGATGTCACGTCACGTCACGTCATGTTTTTGCGAAGCGGCCGCCGAGAGGTGTGTGGTAGCGAGCGGGAATGTGCGTTTGGTGGTTGCGGCGTGAGGTGAGGGTGGGAGAATATTGGGGCGGGCGGGCGGGCGGGCCGGGCCGGCCCGTTGTTGGTGGTTCCTCCTGTGGTTGTTTGTGCAGCTTTGATGGCAACGTGGAAGGACGCCGGTTTCGTGCCTTGCGTGTGGTTGTCGACGGTGACTGGTTGGGGTGTGCGCCGATGCACGTGCCATGTCGTTATTATGTTTGGGTCGTGAGTGTTGTTTTTGGCCGTGTTGTTGTGTACGGGAAGGGGGGGGAGAGGAGGAGGCGGGTGGATAGTGCGTGCAGTAGTGTCGTTGCGACGGGCGCGTCGGGTGGAGCTGTGCGTAGTGGCGGAAAGGTGTAGGTTGCGGGAAGGGGGCCCGTCGTGTGTCGTGTCGGTGTCGGTGTCGTTGACGGGGTCGCGTGCGTGCGTTGTGAATCGAGTGTGGCGGGAAAGGAGCAGTGTGCCGCTGGGGCGTCGTGGCCGTTAGCAGTGGCTGTGCTTGTCCGTTTGTTACCTGTTGGACGCTTGGTGCGAGTTGTTTGCTGTTGTCGTTGTCGTTGTCGTTGTCGTTGTCGTTGTCGCCCCCGTCTCGCGGGTTGTTTTTGTTTGTCGGCTGTGCTGTGTCGGCGAGCTGTTTTGCGGTGCGTGAATGTGTTGGTGCAAAAGTGGCGGCGTTATGGCTGCGACCGCGACGAGCCGCGGGCGCGCCATTGATGATGTTCAAACACAGAGCGGCTGTGTGCAATGGGAGGCCTGCGTACGGGTAGCGGTGTTGTCGTACGTGCATCCGGCCCGGTGCGGAAAGCGCCGTTGCAGTTTGCCCCTTAGTTGCCAGCCATGTCGCGTGAGCGGCGGGTTGCCTCTGGTCGACGTGGTGCTCGGGTTTGTGGTTTTTTTTTTTTTTTTTTTTTTTGGTGCCGTTTGGCCGGTGGGTGGTGTTTTTAATTTGTGTGTGTGTGTGTGTGTGTGTGTGTGTGTGTGTGTGTGGCCGGCCGGCCGGTATATCTGCCTCCTGCTCGGTCTTGCGGCGGTTTGGTCGACGTCGTCTGTAGTTTTTGCGGCTTGCCGACGACCGACCGACACACCTTTGAAACCTACGTGTGGCGCCCGAAGGTGAACGTAACCTGACCGCGGACCTCTCGGCGCCTTAACCTAACCTAACCTCTAACCTAAGATGTCCGGCCGTAAGGTAGGTGCGGCCACCTGACGCCTCACGTCCGAACGCTTAACCTAACTTTGACGCCTAACCTAACTGTAACCCTTAACCTAACCCACGTCCACCTAACCTAACCTCACCCTTAGGGTGGTGTACACCGCGAATGCCTTAGGGCATGTTATAGTCTTAGGTGGAGTCCACTATACGCAACAAGCGGCTACACGGGTAGCAGGGGTTGTGTGGCGTGGGCTGGGCGGTTCTGTTTAGGTTGGATGGCCCTTGGGCAAGTACGGAAAGGGCAACAGCCTCAACGGGCGCGGGGCAAGGTCAGGACATGCGGGGACCAAGCGGCAATCGGTATTGTAATTGTCAACTGTCGAAGTACCGGAACGTCAAGCGCTGATAGAAAGCACCGAAGCTGCAATCGTTATAGGTACAGACGGTGCTTTAGAAAGGATAGCGTGCATGCAACCGGTGGTGGAGTGGTTCGTCGCTGTTAGTAGTAGTTTATCCTGTGTAGTGAAGTAGAAGTGGTGGACGGTTCCTGTGAACTATTGTGGGTGGAGGGTACACTCAACAGCCGAGCTAGGTTAATAATTGGCTCCTTTTACCGACCTCGCGACGCAGCAGCATTAGTGGCCGAACACGTGAGAGAAAATGTGGACATACATTTTCCTTTCCTCAGCGTGTTACAGTCTTAGGTGGAGATTTCAATGTGCCAGATGTTCAGGACGGGTGGTAGGGACAGAGCATCGAGTGACATTATACTGAGTGCACTATCCGAACGAAAATTACCGCGAGCAATTAAACAGAGAGAGAACCGACTCGTGGAGATAACATCGTGGACCTACCGATGACAAACAGACCCCGAACTTGTCGACTCTGTATGTGCAGAACAGGGACCCAGTGATCAAGAGGCCGTTGCAGCATCGCTGAATATGGACGTTAATAGGAATATACAAAAAAAAAAAAAAAGGGAGGAAGGTTTATCTGTTTAGCAAGAGTAATAGAAGGCAGATTTGAGACTACCAGACAGATGAAAACGCAAATGTCTGCTCCGACACCGACAATGTTGAGTGTGTATGGAGAAAGTGCAAGGCAATCGTAAAATGCGTCTTAGACAGGTACGTGCCGAGTAAAACTGTGAGGGATGGGAAAAACCCACCGCGGTACAACAACCAAAGTTTAGGAAACTATAGCGAAAGCAAAGAGAGCCTCACTCAAAGTTGAAACGCAGCCAAAACCTCTCAGACAAACAGACGCTAAACGATGTCCAAAGTTAGCGTAAGGAGGGCTATGCGTGAAGCGTCCGGTGAATGCGAAAGTAAAATTCCATGTACCGACGTGACAGGAAATCAAATCAAATCCTGGGACGTTGTGGTCGTACGTTGAATCAGTAGTAAGCGGCTCGAAACGGCATATCCAGACACTCCGGGATGATGATGGCATTGAAACAGAGGATGACACGCGTAAAAAGCTGTGAAATACTAAACACCTGTTTGCAAAGCTGTTTCACGGAGGACGACCGCACTGCAGTTCCTTCTCGCACAAACGAAAAAGTGGCTGACATCGAAATAAGTGTCCAAGGAGGAATAGAAAAGCAACTGGAATCACTCAACAGAGGAAAGTCCACTGGACCTGACGGGATACCAATTCGATTCTACACAGAGTACGCGACAGAACCTCCTAACAGCCGTGTACCGCAAGTCTCTAGAGGAACGGAGGGTTCCAAATGATTGGAAAAGAGCACAGGTAGTCCCGGGCTTGAAGAAGGGTCGTCGAGCAGATGCGCAAAACTATAGGCCCTATATCTGTGACGTCGGTCGGTTGTAGAATTTGAGAACATGTTTTATGCTCGAGTAGTAGCATGTCGTTTTTTGGAAACCCAGTGTCTACTATGTAGGAATCAACATGGATTCCGGAAACAGCGATCGTGTGAGACCCAACGCGCTTTATTTGTTCATGGGACCCAGAAAATATTAGATACAGGCTCCCAGGTAGATGCCATTTTGGTTGACATCCGGAAGGAGGGCGTTCGATACAGTTCCGCACTGTCGCCTGATAAACAATGTAAGAGAGTCTGCAGAATGTCGGACCAACTGTGTGGCTGGACTGAAGAGATTGTAGCAAACAGAACACAGCATGTTGTTATCAATGGAGAGACGTCTACAGACGTTAAAGTAACCTCTGGCGTGCCACAGGGGAGTGTTATGGGACCCATTGCTCTTCACACACCTAGTAGATAGTGTCGGACGTTGCATGCGTCTTTTCGCGGATGATGCTGTAGTATACAGAGAAGTTGCAGCGAAAAATGCAGGACGATCTGCAGCGGATAGGCACGTGGTGCAGGGAGTGGCAACTGTCCCTTAACATAGACAAATGTAATGTATTGCAAATAATATAGAAAGAAGGACCCTTTATTGTATGATTGATTATATGATAGCGGGACAAACACTGGTAGCAGTTACGTCTGTAAAATATCTGGGAGTATGCGTGCGGAGTGATTGGGAGTGGGATGATCATCATATAAAAAAAAAAAAAGAAAAAACAAAAAACAAAAAAAAAAGTAATTGGTGGTAAGGCGGGTACCAGGTTGCGATTTATTGGGAGAATGCGTGTAGCAAATGTAGTCCATCAACAAAGGAGGAGGTGGCTTACAAAACACCCGTTCGTTCGACCCATACGTGAGTGTTGCCCATCAGTGTGGGATCCGTACCAGGTCGCGTTGACGGAGGCGACCGGAGACGATCCAACGTTTCGTCGCAGGGTCATTTGGTAACCGTGATAGCGTTACGGAGATGTTTAACAAACCCAAGCGGCAGACCCTGCAATAGAGGCGCTCTGCATCGCGGTGTAGCTTGCTCGCCAGGTTTCGAGATATTGCGTTTCTGGATGGGGTATCGAATATATTGCTTCCCCCCTACGTATACCTCCCGAGGAGATCACGAATGGATGTGGTTAGAGAGATTCGAGCGCGCACGGAGGCGTTTTTTTTGCAGACTGTCAGTTCGTCCCGCGAAACCATACGCGACTGGAACAGCGAAGGAAGGGAGGTAAATGTGACAGTGGCACGTGAAGTGCCCTCCGCCACACACCGTTGGGTGGCTTGCGGAGTCTAAATGTTAGAGGTCGGCTGTCGGTGTGTGCTTTTCTGAAGGCAGATTCGGTGCGTCTGTAGTTGCGGATGGCGGTTAGCCACCGTCGCTTAAAGCGGCGAGGGGCGGCGGCGCCTCGGTTGGCCGGTGGCCATGTTGCGCAGGCGGCGCTCGTTTTTGTTTTGCGGCGGGCAATTTTGTGAGAAACGGGCGCGAATGTTGGCGGGCGAGGTGGCCCGACGGCCGCGGGCCGATCGGGAAACGGTGGGAGGGCGATGGGGCGGCGGAGGTGCGTTTGCACGGCCGTCATCGCCGCACGCCTCCGCTTGTGTGGCTGTGGCGGCGGCCGCGCTGGCCGGGCTGGCGCGGCGACGGTGCGCCAGTTTTGCCGAAGGTTTGGCCATTGTGGCGGGTCGTCGGCTGGGGCTGTGGGGGCGGCATTTGGGCGGGGGCGGCGATTCTCGGCGGGCCGAGCCAGGCTGTAGCGCGCGGTAGCTGCAGTTTGGCCGTGGTTTGCGGCGCTGCCGTGGCGACTGGTTGGCGACTGTGGTGTGGCCGTGTGTAGCCCCATCCTCGGTGGTTTGAATGGCGCGGGTGGTTGCGGCGCAGGTTTGGGGCTGGTCCGCACAGGCTGTCGGACGTTGGGCGGTAGCAAGCGCTCCAGTCCACTATCATCTAACTTCATCAAGTGGGAGTAATGTAGCATGTACCCGAAGGCATTTACTACACCGTCTGAGGAACGGAAAAGAGAAACATCAGGATTTTCTTTATTGTCATCTAAGGATGTGGTGGTGGAAACAGACTATCATGGGGAACTGAAGTTTCTGAAAGTTGCAACTGCTGTCGCTAGCGACGGAGCAGCGCAACGGGCCTCTGATAGAGGTCACGGTCATCTACAGGCGCCCCAAGGTTCCTGAGAAGGGGATTATCCGAAGCAGCAGCCGTGGCATACATCTTCTGGGCGATGGCTTGAAAGCGAGCGAGGACTTCCTGTTCATGGGCAGCTTCGTGAAGATATCGCGCCGGAAACTGGGGATGCACGTGGAAAATCCGGCGAAGAGCCTTATTCTGCTGCTGTTGTAGGCGATGGAGGTGTCGGTGCGCCGCATTTCCCCAAGCAGCACAGGCATAGTCCATCACAGGACGCACAAACATCCGGTAGATGAGGAGCCCATTATTGACGGAGAGCGCGGAGTGCTCGTTCAGCAGGGGATAAAGCGCCCCCAGCCGCTGCTCAACCTTCCGGCGAACTTCTAGCACCTGCTGCTGCCAGATGAGTTGGCGGTCCATCACAACGCCGAGGTAGGTGGCTGTCGGCGTCCAGGGGATGACCTCGCCGAATAACTGGAGTTGTTGATCGTGTGGCGGGGTCCTCTTGCGCGTGAAGACCACGGCTTGGCTCTTCTGAGCGTTGAACCGGACACGCCAAAGAGTCGCCCACGCTTCGAGGGCGGCGCACGCGTCCTGGAGACGTCGATACATGGCTTGAGGCCACCGGCTGCGGGTGAAGATCGCTGTGTCATCGGCGTACATCGCGCGCTCCACCCGGGGAGAGGTAGGAAGATCGGCCGTATACAGAGAGTACAGGGTCGGACCGAGGACCGAGCCCTGCGGGACGCCGGCGGCAATGGGTCGGAGCGTCGACGTCGAGTCGTCAATGCGGACCACAAAGGTGCGGCCCCGCAGATAGCTATCCAGAAGGCAGATGAAGGACCGCGGAAATCCGTGCATATGGAGCTTCCACAGCAGCCCGGAGTGCCACACGCTGTCGAAAGCCTTGGTGACATCGAGGAAAATGGCGCCACAATACTCCTGATTGTTGAAGGCCGTGGTGATCGCTTCAACAACGCGGACGAGCTGCTGCGTAGAGGAGTGGCCACCCCGGAAACCAAACTGTTCCGGAGGTAACAGGCGACGACGGTCCATGATGATCTTGAGCCGGTGAAGGAGAAGCCGCTCGAAAATCTTGCTGAGCTGCGGAAGCAAGCTGATGGGCCGGTAGTTGTTAGGATTCTTCCGGTCCTTACCCGGCTTGGGTATGGCGACAACAACAGCATGCTTCCAGGCAGCCGGATAGGTACAAGTCACTAGTATGGCAGTAAATAGGCGGGCCAGATAGGCAAAAGCAGCAGGAGGCAGTTCCTTGAGCGCCTTCCCAGGAACGTCGTCGGCACCAGGAGCCTTGTTAGCGGCCATCGCCCGGATGCAGGAGGTCACCTCATCGGTCGTGAAGACTGGCAGATGGTCGTCGTCACGGTGGTCGGCGGAGAGGTAGGCCTCGAGGCCACGGTCCACATCATGAACGAACTGGGCGTCCACAGGATCGTCGAGAGGGACGAAGTTCGCCTGAAACACATCAGCAAGGGCGTTTGCCTTAGCCACAGGGGTATAGGCGACACCAGTCGGCGAGTCCAGAGGAGGCAGAGCGTGCTTCCGCTTGGTGAAGAAGCGAACCGCGTCCCACGCGTGGGGATCCGGAGTGAACGACGCCAGCTTCTGAGCCCACTGCTCGTTCTTGTGAGCGCTGATGGCGGCTTTGATGTCACGGCGGAGGAGGTTGACACGCCGCTTCAGAAGGGGGTCGCGGGTGAGGCGCCATTCCTTGCTGAGGCGATTCCGCACGCGGATGAGATCCAGAATGTCGGCCGGGAGTCCCGGGCGCCGGGGAAGCGTGCCCCGGGACGGCGGTGTGGATCGCAGCAGGGCGGAGTGGACGTCATCAGCGAAGGCAGCGACGTCAGCATCGACGTCGTGGATGTCGGCGTCAAGACGCGGCCGCACACGAGCGAGGACGTCCGCGCGGTAGGCAGTCCAATCAGTGCGCCGAAGGTGAAGGCGAGGCGAGGCGACGGCGGGATCAACAGCGAGATTGAAGAGGACCGGCAGATGGTTTGAGTTCAACTCATGGACGACGTCAGCCGTCAGGAATTGATGCAGGCCTTTTGTGACGGCGAAGTCCAGGACGTCCGGCGTGCCGCGGGATGGGTAGCAGGTCGGCTCCTCCGGCCCGCAAGCGTAAGCACCAACCCTGTCGATGACCTGATGAAATTGGCGGCCGCTGTGGGTGGTGTGCAGAGAATTCCACGCCGCATGTTTTGCGTTGAAGTCGCCGGCTAAAAAGAGCTTCCCCGGGAGACGGAGCAGCGCATAGGCGTCGTCCAAGTCCAGCAGGTAGCGTGGAGGACGGTAGACGGAGACGAAGGTGACCACCCCCGCCGAGGTCACCACGGCCACAGCTGTCGCCTCCATCTGTCGTAACGGTGGCGTGGGTACGACATAGTGGCGAATGTTCCGCTTGATGTAGATCGCGGTGCCGCCACCGCGGGTGGGGCGGTCGTAGCGATAGCACTTGTAGTTTGCGATGTTGGCCCGTAGACCCGCCTTCAGGTGCGTCTCCGTCACGAGGAAGATGTCAATGTTGTGGGCTGCAAGGAAGTGCTTGACTTCCAGGAGATCGCGGAAAAGTCCGTCTGCGTTGTATGTGGAAATACGGAGTTCCTCGATGCGTCGCACCCTATCCATGATGCTGGGGAGCGTCACTGGTGGTGTGAAGAACGCTTCGGATCGTAGATTCTACGGTGGCAGCAAGTGTGGCGGGCAACGCCTGGATGGCGCGGCTCATCTCGGTGACCGCCGTCATCATGGTTTGGAGGAGGGTGAAGAGGTCGTGGGAGTCGACACCCGGCTGCTGGCTGTCCTGCGGAGTGAGGTCGACGGGACGGCGGCGGCGCAACGGCGGAAAGGCGGCGGGGCCTTCGGGAACGTCCGTCGGAGCAGCAGAGGACGCAGGGGCGTCTCTGCGGATGACGTACGGTGCAGCAAGTGGACGTTGCCAGGCGTTAGGAGGGCGAGATTGCGAGAGTGAGTCCCGTCCCTGCTGCTGGGCCCCCGCGTGGCGGAAGCTGGCAGGAGTGCTGCTGACGACAGCGGTCCTACGGCGGCGATCCCTGGCGGTGAGCGGGGGAAGCCCTCGTTGCCGGCGGCTGGCCTCCTTGTGCTTAGGACACGACCTGAAGTTGGCGGGGTGTTGTCCGCCACACAGGCCGCACTTCGCAGGTTGTTCCCGAGGTACTTGGCATTGCCGACTGTCATGGGCGCCGCCGCACTTGACGCAAACAAAAGGCATCGTACAACCACGGGCAACATGGTTGAAGCCTTGGCACCTGTAGCATTGCGTTACCCCACGTGACTTGCGGAGCGTTTCGGCAGACATGACAAGTCCGCAAAGGCGGGTGACGTTGAAAATCTTCCGATGGTCAGGCGTATCAGGAAGGATGACGATTCTGAGGCCCGACCGACGGTTAGTGCCCGGTATTTTGTGGTAATCCACGATCGTGGCGGCAAAGCCGAGGTCTTCCAGTTCTTCTTTGACCCAGTCGTTAGGGAGGGACTCAAGAATCCCCCGAAGAATCACCTTCAAGGTCGGCGGCCGAACGACCGGAAAAGTATAATTCGGGATGCCTTGCGAACCAAGGAAGTCCATAACGGTGGAGTAGTCGTCGAGGGTGGTGACAGAAAGCTTCAGCTTGTCGCCGCCCGTCTGGCGCGCGGTGAAAGGCTGCGTCAGGTGCTGCTTCAACCACTCGTAAAATTCCTTATAGGACGAGGGAAGCTGCAGCACGATCGGTGGAATACGCTTCTGCTGTTGCGGTGGCGGCTGTTGCTGCTGCGCCTGGTGCTGGAGAGTGGGCGGAGCCGCATCGTCAGCGTCTTCAGGGATGTCATCGAATCGGTTGTGCACCGGAATATCCGTCGCCTGCGGCTGAGCTTGCGCCGCCCGCGCTTGACGCTTCTTCGGCGGTCTGCGGAAGCCATCATCCGGCACATCGGCAGCGCGCGAACCACTATCAGTGCCCCTCTTCTTCCGAGAAGCCGCCGTCGACGGTGTCTGCCTCAGGACGACGTCGTCGTCGATGGAAGTATCGGAGAAATCGGCCAAATCGAGGTCCATAGTCGAAGCCGGGTCCGTCATAATCGTGTTCCTCTCTGCCATAGCTCTGGTCGTCATAGATGGGGGGCCGGATGGGGCCGCCGACGGGGCAAGCCCCGCCGGACGGCGATCCGCCACACCCGTCGCTCCGCGCACGTCCGTCTGCTGCGACATCTCGCACTCGAATGGTAGCAAGCGCGGGAGGCGCGGCGCGGCGGCGCGCAGAGTGGCGGCCGCTCTCTCGGCCGTCCGCGCCCGCCCGCGACACTGGCTGGGCCTGGCGGCGCGGCGCCTATTCTCTGCCGTGCTTGCCGCCTTGCCGCTCTCTCTCGCTGTTCTGTTGTTGTGTGTACGCGCGTCGTCCGTCGAAATAATGGCAGATCAGGCGGCTACGAACGAGACTGCTGCGGCACCCGCCGCCACCGGCACGACGAAGAAGGCCAAGTCTGCGGCGTCTGCGAAGAAGCCGCGCGCCAAGCCTGCGCACCCGCGCACCTCTGAGATGGTGACGGCCGCCATCAAGAGTCTGAAGGAGCGCGGCGGCTCGTCGCTGCAGGCGATCAAGAAGTACATTGCCGCGCACTACAAGCTGGACGCGGAGAAGCTGGCGCCCTTTATCAAGAAGTACCTCAAGTCGGCCGTCGTGGCTGGCGAGCTGGTGCAGACGAAGGGGAAGGGCGCGTCCGGCTCTTTCAAGCTTGCCGGCGCCGGCGGCGGGGCGGCCGAGGGCGGCAAGGCTCGTGCCGGCGGTGCGAAGAAGAAGCGCGCCGCTCCGGCCAGCAAGGAGAAGAAGGGCGGCCGCGCGGCCGGCGCAAAGAAGGCTGGTGGCGTGAAGGCGGCGACCGGTCGGAAGGCGGGCGCCGCCAAGAAGGCGTCTGCGGCGTCGGCGGCTCCCGCGGGTGCGAAGAAGGCGGCTGCGGCCAAGCCGGCCAAGGCCAAGTCGCCGTCGAAGGCGAAGAAGGCCGCCAAGGTTCCGACGAAGAAGCCGAAGGCGCCGCGCCCGAAGAAGGCGACGACGCCGTCTAAGGCGAAGGCGTCGCCCAAGAAGAAGAAGTAAAGTAGTAAAGTTAAAGAAAGGCAAGGGAAAGGGGTTGGCGCTTGACGCCGTCGTTCCCCACCCCCCTCCCCCGCGTCGTCTTAGTGGCGCGCGATGGCACGGCTGCGGCTGTCGCGCGGCCCAAAACGGCCCTTCTCAGGGCCATCAAAGGACGTCGGGAAGGCGTTGATTGTCGTGCATGCGCCGGTGTGGTTGGTTTTGTGTGTGACCCTTTGTGGGTACTGTTTGCGTGCCGTGGTGGTTGGATTGTGGTGCCGGTGGCGGTAGGCGGCGGCGCGCGGTAGCGGAGCGGTTGTGGCCGTTTGTTGGTCTCTGTTTTTTTTTTGTTTTGTTTTGTTGTTGTTGTTGTTTTTTTGCGGCGGCCGACGTTTGGTTGCTCATGTATGTTTCTGGAGACTCTTGTTTGTTTGTTTGCTTGCTTTGCGGATGTCGTGTCTTTTGTGTGTGTGTGTGTCTTCTCTCTCTCTTTGAAAGCGGCGGGGGGGACGTGAGACGTGGAAGTGGCCGGCGGGAATTGGGAAGGCGCGGTGGCGTTGACGTTGTAGTGTAGTGTAGTGTAGTGTAGTGTAGTGTAGCGTAGCGTGCGCGCGCCTCGGAGACGGCGGCGGCCAGCCACCCGTGGTGTGTGGTGACGTCGTCCGGCTGTTGTGTGTGTGCATTGTGAGGGATGGGATGACGTCGATTGTTGGCGAGAGCGGCTGTGGACGGGAGGGGAATTGGTGGTTGTTGTTTTGCGGGGCGGCAAGACCGACAAAAGTTTTGCTCGCGACGGAGAGATGTTAGTGGCCCTGAAAAGGGCCGTTTTTGTTGGGCGGGCGCGCGTGCGCGGCGCGGTTTCTAGGCGCGCTCGCCGCGGATGCGGCGCGCGAGCTGGATGTCCTTGGGCATGATGGTGACGCGCTTGGCGTGGATTGCGCACAGGTTGGTGTCTTCGAAGAGGCCGACGAGGTAGGCCTCGCTGGCCTCCTGCAGGGCCATGACTGCGGAGCTCTGGAAGCGCAGGTCGGTCTTGAAGTCCTGGGCGATCTCGCGCACTAGGCGCTGGAACGGCAGCTTGCGGATGAGCAGCTCTGTGCTCTTCTGGTAGCGCCTGATTTCCCGCAGGGCGACGGTGCCCGGCCTGTAGCGGTGGGGCTTCTTGACACCGCCGGTGGCGGGCGCGCTCTTCCTCGCCGCCTTGGTGGCGAGCTGTTTGCGCGGCGCCTTTCCGCCGGTGGACTTGCGGGCCGTTTGCTTTGTGCGGGCCATAGCGGTTAGCGGTTAGCGGAAGAGCGGCGTGGAGGTGCGTGCGGTACACGAAGCGTCCGGTGCTGCCTTGACAACGGGCCCGCGCACTGCCCCGCGCCGCGCTTATATGCCCTCGGTGCGCGTGGTGGGGGGAGGGCGGGCCAGAGTCTATATAGGGGGGCGGCGGCAGAGAGCTCGCACCGTAGCCGACTCGCTAGCGCCGGGTGAGGAGCTGGCGCTTGTGTTTTTTTCGCTTGCTTGCTTGAGGAGGAGGAAGGAAGAAGAATGACAGGCCGCGGCAAGGGAGGAAAGGGGCTGGGCAAGGGTGGCGCCAAGCGGCACCGCAAGGTGTTGCGCGACAACATCCAGGGCATCACGAAGCCCGCCATCCGCCGCCTGGCTCGCAGGGGCGGCGTGAAGCGCATCTCTGGTCTGATCTACGAGGAGACCCGCGGAGTGCTGAAGGTGTTCCTGGAGAACGTGATCCGCGACGCGGTGACGTACACTGAGCACGCCAAGCGCAAGACTGTGACGGCCATGGACGTGGTGTACGCCCTGAAGAGGCAGGGGCGCACCCTGTACGGTTTCGGCGGTTAGGCAGGCAGGCAGCCAGCCAGCCGGTGTGCTGTGCTGCGTTGTGGCCTTCCCGCGGCCGTGCCGTGCCCGTGCTTGGTGGGAGAGACGAAAACGGCCCTTTTCAGGGCCACCACACTGTTCGGAGATTGAAAAGTGCGAAAGAGTCTGTGTTGCCTGTGCGTGTTGTTGTTGTTGTTGTGCTGCGCGTGCGTTAGTTTTTGAGTTTGACGCGATGGGCGCGGCTGAGTCCAGTGTGTGCGTGGTTTGTTGTTTGTTTGTGGCGTGGGCATAGGCGGGCGGGCCGGATCGATCGATCGGATCAGCTGTTTGGTTTTGTCTGTGCCTGTGTGTTTGGAGCGCGCGGCGGCCGGCGTGTCGTCGTCGGACCGTTGACGCGCTGTGTGTGCCACGCGCGCCCCTTTAATTGAAACATTAGAATGCCAACAATGATCATCACATTATCGGTGTATTGATGTCGTTGTCGTTTGGAACGCGACTCTGTGCGTGCGCGGAGGGGTGCAGAAACAGGAAAAAGACAAAAAGAGAGAAACGACAAAATGTGTGCGCGTTCGGCCACACGGGCTGTGGACAAGATGGCGGACGTGCGCCGGCGCTGGCTGTGCAATGTATGTATGTGGACGTGTTGTGTAAAGTGCGGCGAGCACGGACGACGGAAACTTTGCTTTGGACGTAGGTTTGTGTGGTGGCCCTGAAAAGGGCCGATTGTTGTGAGCCGAGCCGGCAAGGCAAAGGCAGGCGCGTTTGCGTGCAGGGAGCACGCAAGCGCAGCTCCGCGCTCTCTGTTTAGGCCTTCTTCTCGGTCTTCTTTGGCAGCAGGACGGCCTGGATGTTGGGCAGGACACCACCCTGTGCGATGGTGACGCCCGACAAGAGCTTGTTGAGCTCCTCGTCGTTGCGGATGGCGAGCTGCAGGTGGTGCGGGATGATGCGCGTCTTCTTGTTGTCGCGGGCCGCGTTTCCGGCCAGCTCGAGCACCTCAGCCGCGAGGTACTCCATGACGGCGGCGAGGTAGACGGGCGCCCCGGCGCCGACGCGCTCGGCGTAGTTTCCCTTGCGCAGGAGGCGGTGGATTCTGCCGACCGGGAACTGGAGCCCAGCCCTGCTTGAGCGGGACTTTGACTTGCCCTTGACTTTGCCTCCCTTTCCGCGTCCGGACATGGCGTTTGGCTAGTTGAAACACGTAACGTAACGGTGCGAGCCGCAGCGAGTCGAGCAGCGGAGTGCGTGGCGGCGGGACTAGGGTGGGGGTCCCTTTATGGGCTCGGGTGCGGCGGCCGGTTGCGCGCGCGCCCCATTGGTCGGCGGCCGCAACAGGGCGAGCTGGTAAAGGTGCGGTGTTGCGGTAGCGGCGGGTGCCACTGTGTGGGGAGACGCTGACTAGAGGGGAGCGCTTGCTGCTTGCTGTACGTTCGAGATGCCGCCCAAGACTAGCGGGAAGGCCGCCAAGAAGGCTGGCAAGGCGCAGAAGAACATTTCGAAGGGCGACAAGAAGAAGAAGCGCAAGAGGAAGGAGAGCTATGCCATCTACATCTACAAGGTGCTGAAGCAGGTGCACCCCGACACGGGCATCTCGTCGAAGGCGATGAGCATCATGAACAGCTTCGTGAACGACATTTTCGAGCGCATTGCGGCCGAGGCGTCTCGCCTGGCGCACTACAACAAGCGCTCGACCATCACGTCCCGCGAGATCCAGACGGCTGTGCGGCTCTTGCTGCCTGGCGAGCTGGCCAAGCACGCCGTGAGCGAGGGCACGAAGGCGGTGACCAAGTACACGAGCTCCAAGTGAGGGGGTTAAGGCTCTAGGGAGCTCCCCTCCGTTGCGAGAGCGGCAAAAACGGCCCTTTTCAGGGCCACCAAATTGCCTTTGCGGGAAGAGCGGAATTGTTGTTTGTGTGAGGCGGCGCATAGCTACCCGGTTTGGTTGGTTGCGAAGCAGCTGGTGGTGGTGGTGGTCTCGAATGTGGTTATGCGTGCTCGCGAGTCTTGGCGTGGTTGGTTGGTTGGTTGGTTGGTTGTTTGTTTGTCGACACATAGACAGGAGGTGTTGTCTGTGTCGCTGATTTCCTTTCCTTTCTTTGTCTCTGTCTGCCCGGTTAGTCACGTGACTGCAATTGAAACCCCTCGCGATTGTTGGATGTCACCGTTAGGGCCGTCTGCGGGTTTGTTTGTTTGTCACATCATACATACATACATACATACATACATACATACATACATGATGGCGAGGGTGAAATGTTGTGTTGCCGTCTACTATTCCCTTTGCTGTACGGCGTGGAGGTGTGTTGGTGACGTTTTAAAAAAATGGACGTGTCTTTACTAGTCATTAGGAAGACGCAAGAATTGTACGGGCGGGTGGGGTAGGCGACACGCGCGGTGGTGTACCCATTTATTTGGCCCTTGATTTTGATAGCCGTTTCTGCAGTTGATTGAATGATTGATTGTTGTGCGCACGCACGCACGCCGGTGTCGTCATTCAAGGTGCACGTGTGTTCGGTTCAGTGACGGTAGACGACGACGGTCGTTGTTTGTTGTTATGGGCGTACACGCGGTTGTCTGTGTGTCCGCCGGTGAAATGGCCGGTTTGTCGGTGATGTGATCCGATCCGGCGGCTCTGAGTAGCTGTCTATCGGCATCACGGCAACGTGTCGGTCCGAACACCCGTCTCACTGTGGCACCGTCGGCGCTGCGAACGGCGACGAAAGGCTGGCTGTGATCGGTCGAATGTCATGTCTTGTCTGGGCAGAACGTGTGGAATGAGCAAAAAAAAAAAAAAAACTGTGGGGGACGGAAACAATGGTGGAGGAGGGGAACGAAAATAATAAAACGAAACGAAGAAAGAGAAGAAGGAGAAGCAATCACCGGAAAACGAAACAGGGGAAAAACGGAGAGGCGCCGTCTAGAGCAACGGAACGTTCCCGTGCATTGCAGCCGCACTGAAATGCGTTTACGGCGCGGCTGCAAGTGTCGGCCGTGGTGACGGCTGAATTGCATTGCCTTCCCGGATGCAACGTTCGCCCGATATGGCTCGGAGGAAGAATCTATGAGAGAGTGCCTTGCCCTTGCCGTTTCGTGTGCGGTGTAGCGAATGATGTGTGTGTGTGTGTGTGTGTGTGTCTGTGTGTGTGTGTGTGTGTGTGTGTGTGTGTAGTGGGGAATGGATGGTCGATAGCTGCCGTCACGGTCAAGATAACGCAGTCAAAGGTGTCGCGAAAAAGTGTGTTAGCCGTGGTTGGTTGGTTTGTGTGTCTGTTTTGATTTTAAAGAGAAGGGACGAGAGAAAGAAGGTAGGTGGAGAGTGCGTTGCGTGTTGCGAACTGCGTCCGTGAATACGGCAGTATTTGGTGGTGGGCGTGCCCTTGCATGTGGCCCGGAAGGCGTGTTCGTTTCGCGGTAGTGTGGACGGGTGAGGGGCACGCGTAACGCTGCGCTGCTGGCATATTCGGGAGATGGGAGGGGGCGAAAGGAGAAAGGAGACGCGGAGGGCGCGTGTGGGTGGTTCGCGCTGCGCTCGGCGGTTGTGTTTGTTTGTGCAAGACATGTGTTGCCGGGAGGGGGACCGTTGTTGTGGTGGTGCGGTTGTAGCCTCAGACGCGGCTGGCAGTGAACAACTTGAGACGACGGATGCGTGGCTGGGGCGGCGCATGTCGCCGGTGCCATGCCTTTAGAGCCGCGTGGTCGGGGTGTGCGCACCGCGTGTCGTGTTGCGAGACATCACATGTGCTGCTGCGCACCGGTGGCGTGGCGTGGGGGCGAGGAGAGCGAGCCGCGCCAGTACCGCGCGGTGTGCTTGTGCGCCGGAGAATGGCACACTGCGCCTGCCCGTTGAGGAGGCCGATGGCCGTGGTGTGGTGGAAATGGAGCGCGTCGGACGTGTACCAATGAGAAAGAGAGAAACAAAGCAAGCAACCACGAACGAAAGGTGGAGGGAGGCATTGTGTCACATGTGGCGGTGGGGAAAAACGAAAAAAAAAAAAAAGAAAACAAACAACAAACAAAGACGTTAAGAAAGAGGAGAAACAACAAAGACAATGAATGAGTCGTGCGTTCGCGAGGGGGGTGGGTGTGCGTGCGTAACGCCGGTACGCGCAGTGCGGAGCCCAACGGCTGTGTCGTCGGCCGAATGGGTGCGGGAATAGAGGCCGCGTCGGCACGGAGAAGGAAGCAAGAAGGAAGGACGCACGCGCGCTGCGGCGTTGGCGCGGTTTGCGGCTGGCGCCTTTGGTGGCAACGGCCAGGACAAGCAGCGGTGTATGGTGTTGTGCGGGGCGGACAGGGGCGGCGGTGGTGGACGGGGAGGAGGCGAGGCGGTGGCGTGTGTGGTACGGCGAAAACGGGACGGACGGCCGGCGGATGTTGAGAGGCGCCGCCCGCGCACGCACGCAGACACACAGAAGGGAAGAACGAGAAAGGAACAAATGGAGGGGGCGAATGTGGAGGTGCGGGGAGGGGGAGGCGGTGGTGTTTGTGGGCATGTGGTGGGAGAGAATGGCGGGGGCGGAAGGACAGAGGCGCGAGGCGACAGCTTGCTTGGTGCTTGCTTGCGTCTTTTAGTTTTTTATTTTGTTTTTATCCTTTGGTCGCCTTGGAGCCTGTCGGTCCCGTCCGTGTGTGGCCACGCTGTGGGTGCGTGTATGTTTGTACGTTTCGTTTTTTGTCTTCTTCTGCAGCAGAGGCGGCCAGCAAAATGCGTGCGGTTGGATGGATGGGCGGCCACGGCACGGCACCGCACCGCACCGCACCTGTGCCCAAGGAGGAGACGCTGGCGGCGGGCCACCCTCGGATGCGGCCGGCCGGGGCTGTGTGCGCCGCTGCAACAACAACGAGTAAACAAGACGAAGACGAAGCGGATGGCTGGTGAGTGCATTTAGGCGGTAGACAAGGCAGTGTGTGATGTGGCGTTGTGACGGGGGGGGTTTGCTCACGCGGCCTCGTTGTGTTGATGCGCAGGAAGACGAGATGCGGGCAGACGCGTACAGAGAGAGACGAGCCCGGTCTGCAGCAGGATGTGTGGCGCGCCGAGTGCAGAGCAGCGCGCGCCGGCTGGGCTGGGTTCGGCTGGGCCCGCCCGGCGGCGGGCCGCGCTGTTGTCGCGGACGTGAGCGCCCCCTGGCGGGTGGTCGGAGGCGGCGCGGTGGACGTGTGGCTGGTTGGCAGTGCACATTGCGAGTGGCTGGCTGGCTGGCTGGCTGGCTGGCTGGCTGGCTGGCTGGCTGGCGGCGGTCGGCGGCGAGAAGAGAGAGGAGGTATGTGTTGCGGGCGCCTTTGCTGCGCTGCGTCGTTGCGTGCCTGGGCGTGCGCCTGTCGACTGTGTGTGACTGTGTTGGGCGTTGTGCCACGTACGTGTGCTCGGCCGAAGGCAGGCGTCGGAAAGAAGAGGGCGAAGGGCAGGAAAGTGGGTCGGTGTGCGTGCGTAGCCCGTGATGTGATGATGTCACGTCACGTCACGTCATGTTTTTGCGAAGCGGCCGCCGAGAGGTGTGTGGTAGCGAGCGGGAATGTGCGTTTGGTGGTTGCGGCGTGAGGTGAGGGTGGGAGAATATTGGGGCGGGCGGGCGGGCGGGCCGGGCCGGCCCGTTGTTGGTGGTTCCTCCTGTGGTTGTTTGTGCAGCTTTGATGGCAACGTGGAAGGACGCCGGTTTCGTGCCTTGCGTGTGGTTGTCGACGGTGACTGGTTGGGGTGTGCGCCGATGCACGTGCCATGTCGTTATTATGTTTGGGTCGTGAGTGTTGTTTTTGGCCGTGTTGTTGTGTACGGGAAGGGGGGGGAGAGGAGGAGGCGGGTGGATAGTGCGTGCAGTAGTGTCGTTGCGACGGGCGCGTCGGGTGGAGCTGTGCGTAGTGGCGGAAAGGTGTAGGTTGCGGGAAGGGGGCCCGTCGTGTGTCGTGTCGGTGTCGGTGTCGTTGACGGGGTCGCGTGCGTGCGTTGTGAATCGAGTGTGGCGGGAAAGGAGCAGTGTGCCGCTGGGGCGTCGTGGCCGTTAGCAGTGGCTGTGCTTGTCCGTTTGTTACCTGTTGGACGCTTGGTGCGAGTTGTTTGCTGTTGTCGTTGTCGTTGTCGTTGTCGTTGTCGTTGTCGCCCCCGTCTCGCGGGTTGTTTTTGTTTGTCGGCTGTGCTGTGTCGGCGAGCTGTTTTGCGGTGCGTGAATGTGTTGGTGCAAAAGTGGCGGCGTTATGGCTGCGACCGCGACGAGCCGCGGGCGCGCCATTGATGATGTTCAAACACAGAGCGGCTGTGTGCAATGGGAGGCCTGCGTACGGGTAGCGGTGTTGTCGTACGTGCATCCGGCCCGGTGCGGAAAGCGCCGTTGCAGTTTGCCCCTTAGTTGCCAGCCATGTCGCGTGAGCGGCGGGTTGCCTCTGGTCGACGTGGTGCTCGGGTTTGTGGTTTTTTTTTTTTTTTTTTTTTTTGGTGCCGTTTGGCCGGTGGGTGGTGTTTTTAATTTTGTGTGTGTGTGTGTGTGTGTGTGTGTGTGTGTGTGTGTGGCCGGCCGGCCGGTATATCTGCCTCCTGCTCGGTCTTGCGGCGGTTTGGTCGACGTCGTCTGTAGTTTTTGCGGCTTGCCGACGACCGACCGACACACCTTTGAAACCTACGTGTGGCGCCCGAAGGTGAACGTAACCTGACCGCGGACCTCTCGGCGCCTTAACCTAACCTAACCTCTAACCTAAGATGTCCGGCCGTAAGGTAGGTGCGGCCACCTGACGCCTCACGTCCGAACGCTTAACCTAACTTTGACGCCTAACCTAACTGTAACCCTTAACCTAACCCACGTCCACCTAACCTAACCTCACCCTTAGGGTGGTGTACACCGCGAATGCCTTAGGGCATGTTATAGTCTTAGGTGGAGTCCACTATACGCAACAAGCGGCTACACGGGTAGCAGGGGTTGTGTGGCGTGGGCTGGGCGGTTCTGTTTAGGTTGGATGGCCCTTGGGCAAGTACGGAAAGGGCAACAGCCTCAACGGGCGCGGGGCAAGGTCAGGACATGCGGGGACCAAGCGGCAATCGGTATTGTAATTGTCAACTGTCGAAGTACCGGAACGTCAAGCGCTGATAGAAAGCACCGAAGCTGCAATCGTTATAGGTACAGACGGTGCTTTAGAAAGGATAGCGTGCATGCAACCGGTGGTGGAGTGGTTCGTCGCTGTTAGTAGTAGTTTATCCTGTGTAGTGAAGTAGAAGTGGTGGACGGTTCCTGTGAACTATTGTGGGTGGAGGGTACACTCAACAGCCGAGCTAGGTTAATAATTGGCTCCTTTTACCGACCTCGCGACGCAGCAGCATTAGTGGCCGAACACGTGAGAGAAAATGTGGACATACATTTTCCTTTCCTCAGCGTGTTACAGTCTTAGGTGGAGATTTCAATGTGCCAGATGTTCAGGACGGGTGGTAGGGACAGAGCATCGAGTGACATTATACTGAGTGCACTATCCGAACGAAAATTACCGCGAGCAATTAAACAGAGAGAGAACCGACTCGTGGAGATAACATCGTGGACCTACCGATGACAAACAGACCCCGAACTTGTCGACTCTGTATGTGCAGAACAGGGACCCAGTGATCAAGAGGCCGTTGCAGCATCGCTGAATATGGACGTTAATAGGAATATACAAAAAAAAAAAAAAAGGGAGGAAGGTTTATCTGTTTAGCAAGAGTAATAGAAGGCAGATTTGAGACTACCAGACAGATGAAAACGCAAATGTCTGCTCCGACACCGACAATGTTGAGTGTGTATGGAGAAAGTGCAAGGCAATCGTAAAATGCGTCTTAGACAGGTACGTGCCGAGTAAAACTGTGAGGGATGGGAAAAACCCACCGCGGTACAACAACCAAAGTTTAGGAAACTATAGCGAAAGCAAAGAGAGCCTCACTCAAAGTTGAAACGCAGCCAAAACCTCTCAGACAAACAGACGCTAAACGATGTCCAAAGTTAGCGTAAGGAGGGCTATGCGTGAAGCGTCCGGTGAATGCGAAAGTAAAATTCCATGTACCGACGTGACAGGAAATCAAATCAAATCCTGGGACGTTGTGGTCGTACGTTGAATCAGTAGTAAGCGGCTCGAAACGGCATATCCAGACACTCCGGGATGATGATGGCATTGAAACAGAGGATGACACGCGTAAAAAGCTGTGAAATACTAAACACCTGTTTGCAAAGCTGTTTCACGGAGGACGACCGCACTGCAGTTCCTTCTCGCACAAACGAAAAAGTGGCTGACATCGAAATAAGTGTCCAAGGAGGAATAGAAAAGCAACTGGAATCACTCAACAGAGGAAAGTCCACTGGACCTGACGGGATACCAATTCGATTCTACACAGAGTACGCGACAGAACCTCCTAACAGCCGTGTACCGCAAGTCTCTAGAGGAACGGAGGGTTCCAAATGATTGGAAAAGAGCACAGGTAGTCCCGGGCTTGAAGAAGGGTCGTCGAGCAGATGCGCAAAACTATAGGCCCTATATCTGTGACGTCGGTCGGTTGTAGAATTTGAGAACATGTTTTATGCTCGAGTAGTAGCATGTCGTTTTTTGGAAACCCAGTGTCTACTATGTAGGAATCAACATGGATTCCGGAAACAGCGATCGTGTGAGACCCAACGCGCTTTATTTGTTCATGGGACCCAGAAAATATTAGATACAGGCTCCCAGGTAGATGCCATTTTGGTTGACATCCGGAAGGAGGGCGTTCGATACAGTTCCGCACTGTCGCCTGATAAACAATGTAAGAGAGTCTGCAGAATGTCGGACCAACTGTGTGGCTGGACTGAAGAGATTGTAGCAAACAGAACACAGCATGTTGTTATCAATGGAGAGACGTCTACAGACGTTAAAGTAACCTCTGGCGTGCCACAGGGGAGTGTTATGGGACCCATTGCTCTTCACACACCTAGTAGATAGTGTCGGACGTTGCATGCGTCTTTTCGCGGATGATGCTGTAGTATACAGAGAAGTTGCAGCGAAAAATGCAGGACGATCTGCAGCGGATAGGCACGTGGTGCAGGGAGTGGCAACTGTCCCTTAACATAGACAAATGTAATGTATTGCGAATAATATAGAAAGAAGGACCCTTTATTGTATGATTGATTATATGATAGCGGGACAAACACTGGTAGCAGTTACGTCTGTAAAATATCTGGGAGTATGCGTGCGGAGTGATTGGGAGTGGGATGATCATCATATAAAAAAAAAAAAAGAAAAAACAAAAAACAAAAAAAAAAGTAATTGGTGGTAAGGCGGGTACCAGGTTGCGATTTATTGGGAGAATGCGTGTAGCAAATGTAGTCCATCAACAAAGGAGGAGGTGGCTTACAAAACACCCGTTCGTTCGACCCATACGTGAGTGTTGCCCATCAGTGTGGGATCCGTACCAGGTCGCGTTGACGGAGGCGACCGGAGACGATCCAACGTTTCGTCGCAGGGTCATTTGGTAACCGTGATAGCGTTACGGAGATGTTTAACAAACCCAAGCGGCAGACCCTGCAATAGAGGCGCTCTGCATCGCGGTGTAGCTTGCTCGCCAGGTTTCGAGATATTGCGTTTCTGGATGGGGTATCGAATATATTGCTTCCCCCCTACGTATACCTCCCGAGGAGATCACGAATGGATGTGGTTAGAGAGATTCGAGCGCGCACGGAGGCGTTTTTTTTGCAGACTGTCAGTTCGTCCCGCGAAACCATACGCGACTGGAACAGCGAAGGAAGGGAGGTAAATGTGACAGTGGCACGTGCAGTGCCCTCCGCCACACACCGTTGGGTGGCTTGCGGAGTCTAAATGTTAGAGGTCGGCTGTCGGTGTGTGCTTTTCTGAAGGCAGATTCGGTGCGTCTGTAGTTGCGGATGGCGGTTAGCCACCGTCGCTTAAAGCGGCGAGGGGCGGCGGCGCCTCGGTTGGCCGGTGGCCATGTTGCGCAGGCGGCGCTCGTTTTTGTTTTGCGGCGGGCAATTTTGTGAGAAACGGGCGCGAATGTTGGCGGGCGAGGTGGCCCGACGGCCGCGGGCCGATCGGGAAACGGTGGGAGGGCGATGGGGCGGCGGAGGTGCGTTTGCACGGCCGTCATCGCCGCACGCCTCCGCTTGTGTGGCTGTGGCGGCGGCCGCGCTGGCCGGGCTGGCGCGGCGACGGTGCGCCAGTTTTGCCGAAGGTTTGGCCATTGTGGCGGGTCGTCGGCTGGGGCTGTGGGGGCGGCATTTGGGCGGGGGCGGCGATTCTCGGCGGGCCGAGCCAGGCTGTAGCGCGCGGTAGCTGCAGTTTGGCCGTGGTTTGCGGCGCTGCCGTGGCGACTGGTTGGCGACTGTGGTGTGGCCGTGTGTAGCCCCATCCTCGGTGGTTTGAATGGCGCGGGTGGTTGCGGCGCAGGTTTGGGGCTGGTCCGCACAGGCTGTCGGACGTTGGGCGGTAGCAAGCGCGGGAGGCGCGGCGCGGCGGCGCGCAGAGTGGCGGCCGCTCTCTCGGCCGTCCGCGCCCGCCCGCGACACTGGCTGGGCCTGGCGGCGCGGCGCCTATTCTCTGCCGTGCTTGCCGCCTTGCCGCTCTCTCTCGCTGTTCTGTTGTTGTGTGTACGCGCGTCGTCCGTCGAAATAATGGCAGATCAGGCGGCTACGAACGAGACTGCTGCGGCACCCGCCGCCACCGGCACGACGAAGAAGGCCAAGTCTGCGGCGTCTGCGAAGAAGCCGCGCGCCAAGCCTGCGCACCCGCGCACCTCTGAGATGGTGACGGCCGCCATCAAGAGTCTGAAGGAGCGCGGCGGCTCGTCGCTGCAGGCGATCAAGAAGTACATTGCCGCGCACTACAAGCTGGACGCGGAGAAGCTGGCGCCCTTTATCAAGAAGTACCTCAAGTCGGCCGTCGTGGCTGGCGAGCTGGTGCAGACGAAGGGGAAGGGCGCGTCCGGCTCTTTCAAGCTTGCCGGCGCCGGCGGCGGGGCGGCCGAGGGCGGCAAGGCTCGTGCCGGCGGTGCGAAGAAGAAGCGCGCCGCTCCGGCCAGCAAGGAGAAGAAGGGCGGCCGCGCGGCCGGCGCAAAGAAGGCTGGTGGCGTGAAGGCGGCGACCGGTCGGAAGGCGGGCGCCGCCAAGAAGGCGTCTGCGGCGTCGGCGGCTCCCGCGGGTGCGAAGAAGGCGGCTGCGGCCAAGCCGGCCAAGGCCAAGTCGCCGTCGAAGGCGAAGAAGGCCGCCAAGGTTCCGACGAAGAAGCCGAAGGCGCCGCGCCCGAAGAAGGCGACGACGCCGTCTAAGGCGAAGGCGTCGCCCAAGAAGAAGAAGTAAAGTAGTAAAGTTAAAGAAAGGCAAGGGAAAGGGGTTGGCGCTTGACGCCGTCGTTCCCCACCCCCCTCCCCCGCGTCGTCTTAGTGGCGCGCGATGGCACGGCTGCGGCTGTCGCGCGGCCCAAAACGGCCCTTCTCAGGGCCATCAAAGGACGTCGGGAAGGCGTTGATTGTCGTGCATGCGCCGGTGTGGTTGGTTTTGTGTGTGACCCTTTGTGGGTACTGTTTGCGTGCCGTGGTGGTTGGATTGTGGTGCCGGTGGCGGTAGGCGGCGGCGCGCGGTAGCGGAGCGGTTGTGGCCGTTTGTTGGTCTCTGTTTTTTTTTTGTTTTGTTTTGTTGTTGTTGTTGTTTTTTTGCGGCGGCCGACGTTTGGTTGCTCATGTATGTTTCTGGAGACTCTTGTTTGTTTGTTTGTGTGTTTGCTTGCTTTGCGGATGTCGTGTCTTTTGTGTGTGTGTGTGTCTTCTCTCTCTCTTTGAAAGCGGCGGGGGGGACGTGAGACGTGGAAGTGGCCGGCGGGAATTGGGAAGGCGCGGTGGCGTTGACGTTGTAGTGTAGTGTAGTGTAGTGTAGTGTAGTGTAGCGTAGCGTGCGCGCGCCTCGGAGACGGCGGCGGCCAGCCACCCGTGGTGTGTGGTGACGTCGTCCGGCTGTTGTGTGTGTGCATTGTGAGGGATGGGATGACGTCGATTGTTGGCGAGAGCGGCTGTGGACGGGAGGGGAATTGGTGGTTGTTGTTTTGCGGGGCGGCAAGACCGACAAAAGTTTTGCTCGCGACGGAGAGATGTTAGTGGCCCTGAAAAGGGCCGTTTTTGTTGGGCGGGCGCGCGTGCGCGGCGCGGTTTCTAGGCGCGCTCGCCGCGGATGCGGCGCGCGAGCTGGATGTCCTTGGGCATGATGGTGACGCGCTTGGCGTGGATTGCGCACAGGTTGGTGTCTTCGAAGAGGCCGACGAGGTAGGCCTCGCTGGCCTCCTGCAGGGCCATGACTGCGGAGCTCTGGAAGCGCAGGTCGGTCTTGAAGTCCTGGGCGATCTCGCGCACTAGGCGCTGGAACGGCAGCTTGCGGATGAGCAGCTCTGTGCTCTTCTGGTAGCGCCTGATTTCCCGCAGGGCGACGGTGCCCGGCCTGTAGCGGTGGGGCTTCTTGACGCCGCCGGTGGCGGGCGCGCTCTTCCTCGCCGCCTTGGTGGCGAGCTGTTTGCGCGGCGCCTTTCCGCCGGTGGACTTGCGGGCCATTTGCTTTGTGCGGGCCATAGCGGTTAGCGGTTAGCGGAAGAGCGGCGTGGAGGTGCGTGCGGTACACGAAGCGTCCGGTGCTGCCTTGACAACGGGCCCGCGCACTGCCCCGCGCCGCGCTTATATGCCCTCGGTGCGCGTGGTGGGGGGAGGGCGGGCCAGAGTCTATATAGGGGGGCGGCGGCAGAGAGCTCGCACCGTAGGTCGCTCGGGCTCCTCGCTGCGCATTGTCTCGCTCGCGCCTTTGTCCTCGTGCGCCTTTGTCCCCGCGCCTTTGTGAAGGCACGCTGGTCGACGGCGGCCACGTGGCGGAAGCAACAGCGAACTGCTTCAGCTAACGACTCGCTCGCGAGTGCGCTAGCAGCAATATTGACGTGTTCTGCGTTATTTCAGCTGCGATACAAATTGATCAGCATCAATTTGTATTGCGCTTAGGGACCGATAGGGCAAGCTGTGAGCCAGGACCCCCTTCATGTGGGACCAGTCCGCGGTCACTCGTCTAGACTCTATCTCTACCTCTTCTGCCTTCCTCATCATGGAAGCACAAACAACTGACGTGCCGACTGCCGCCCTGTCTGAGCACGCTCAGGTGGCGGCAGCACCCGCACCACCACTCGTGGCAACCGAGGCCACGACCACGGCCGTGCCCTCCGCTGCTCCTCCAGGATATATCCCGATAACTGCGTTGCAACTGCACGCCATAACGGACCGTATGGCCAGGCCCACCTCGGCCTCTGAAAAAGAGGCTGCAGAGAGGGCTTACAAACGGTTCCTACAATTCGAAGTTGCCGCTGTGTCGCCAGGCACAGCCAGAGAAGAGGTCTGTGTACCGTCAGGAGCCCCGCCAGGCGGGTCCAAACAAGGGGACACTGCCCTGCCGGAGGCGGCCCTGAAGGGAGCAGTGCCACCAGGCTTGGTTTCCCAAGCAACCAATGTTCTGCTGGCCGCCCCTCCGGTCCAGACCAATCAAGAGGCTGTTGACCTGCCGTCTGCAATTCCAGAAGCCAACCTGGAAAAGCTTCTTCTACATGAAGAAGCTATGGACGTCGCGCTGCCGTCTCGCAAGAGGCCAGCGACGACGGACGAGGACGAACCACCAGCAAGCGCGCCTTCTTCTGTCCACAGGCCGCTGCAGAAGAAGAAACACGCGCCAGAGGCCGCCACAGACGAGGAGGCTGCCCAGGAAGAAGAGGGGGAGTTCGTCGTCCCCAAGCGGAGGCACACGGCTCGGGCAAAGGTGCTCGAAACTGTGGCGCCGCTGCAGACGACTAACTCCTTTGCTGCCGTCCAAGACAACGAGGACATGGAGACGGGGCAGGCGCCCACAAGGCGGGCGCCTGCACCGCCTCCGATCACAATCCAGTGGCAGGAGGACTATGAATCCTTCCTAAAGTTATTCAAAGATGTCCCCTCCCTGACTGTAAAGACCCGGGGACGCGATCTATTGCAAACAACTGTGCGCTCGATGGACGACTACCATCGAGCCATGAAAATCGTAGGGCAGGAGAAGCTCAAATGCTTCACCCACAATGCCGACCCCCAGAAGCAACTAAAGGTGGTCCTTCGCCATCTACCAATGAAGATGGCGACAGATCACCTCAAAGAAGAACTGGTAGCCATGGGCTACCCAGTCAGCTCGGTGACTCTCATGAAGTCACCGAGGACCAAGCGAGACATGCCACTGTTCCTAGCTATCCTCCCTGACAACCTGGACAACAGGAAAATATTCCAGGTAGAGAGGGTAGCGCGGGTGACGGTGGCGGTCGAGCCACTACGCGCAAAACGAAGACGGGCCCAGTGCTACTCATGCCAGGGCCTGGACCATGTCGCATACTATTGCAGCATGCCTTCCCGCTGCGTTAAGTGCGCGGGAGAACACCAAAGCCGGGACTGCGCGAAAAAGAGGGAAGAACCCCCGCAGTGCTGCAACTGTGGCGAGCCACATGTGGCGAGCTACAGGGGCTGCACTATATTTAAGCGCACAAGCAGACCTCAAGGCAAAAAGCCCCCCTCGCGCAAGGTACAGCCAGGCACAAACTACGCCACCGCTGCCAAGGGGACCACTGCCACCCCCTCGCGCCAGTCAGCACAGAAGTCTCCGCCGCAACACCAAAAGGCGGAGACCAACCTCACAGCCACAGGAATGCTGGACATGCCCTTGTCCAACAACTCAGTGTGTGGACACCCCCAAGTGCCTCCCACCACCAGCAACCCACTGCAAAGTGCGGAACGCCCCATGCGGCGACCGGTAGCGGCGTCGCAGCCGCAAACCGTAGCCGCCACCTCGGCGCCCGCCCACGCAGCCGCCACCTCCCCAGGTACCGATGCAACCAGTCTGGGTGAGCTACTACGCTCACTCAACGCTCTCCTGACCCAACTGCCAGTGCTCGTCACGGCAGTAACGGGGGCCCTCCAGGCCGTCGTTCCCTCAGCAGCCCACCATGGATAGACAGCAGATCCATGGTCTATCGGTATGCGTATTTAACGCAAACGGACTGGTAAAACAACAAGGTGAGTTTCGCCAATTTATACAGGACGAGGCAGTCGACCTGTGTCTAGTGTGCGAGACTCACCTGAAACCAGGAGTCCATGTAAAGGTAGCGAACTATGCCTGCTACCGCCACGACAGACCAACCGCCGGGGGAGGAACTGCCATCTATGTCAGGACCTCCCTACGACACCACCAGATTCACCTCCCAGCCCTGGCAACCCTTGAAGCCACAGGGGTCAATGTCTCCTCCATGGTGGGACAGATCACCTTCGTGGCCGCCTACAGGCCGCCACGCGGTAATCTCTTGGAGGCAGACTTTGACACACTACTGACGATTGGTGGACGGGTTTTCCTGGCTGGCGACTTTAACGCTAAGCACACGGAGTGGAACTCCCGTCTCACCAACGTCAGCGGTCGTCGACTCCTCCGTGCCGCCCTCCGCAACAGCGCCATCGCGCTCGGCCCCCAGGACCACACCATCTATCCACACCGAGGGCAGTCAGATGTTCTCGATATCGCCCTTATCAAGGGCATCGGGAACCACATGACCGCCGCCACCCGGTGTGCACTGTCGTCAGACCACCTACCAGTGGTCTACGACATCGACGTAAGGGGGGCCACCCTCCCACCCCGCCGTAGGAATTACCACCGTATGGACAGCGAGAGGTTTCAGGAGAACGTCCTGGAACTTCTCTCGGATGCTCCAGACCCCACGGAAGTGGGGGTAGACAACGTACTACGGTACTTCAACCGCCAGCTGCTACTTGCAGCTGAAGTAGCATCACCTCCTCCCCCGCGCCAGCCAAAGGATTTCGCCCGTAGCCTCCCGTTGCACATACGAGAGACTATACGGGAGAAGAACAGAGTGTTCCGTGAATGGCAACTCACGCGACAACCTGCCACCAAACGCCTCCTAAACAGGATGAGGAGGGAGATCAAAGCGGCGGTTGAGGAACATAGAAACCGCGACTGGGCCGACCTAGTCGCCACCCTCAACACACAGGACGGCAGTGCTTGGCGAGTCGTCAAGTCCTTCCTGCGCCGGCGGCAGCGAGTCCCACCGCTGCAGGCTGGGCAGATGGTCGTCTGCAGTCCAGATGGGAAAGCAGGATTACTGGCCGACCACTTCGAGTCGTCATTCACCCCAGTGGATGACAATCTCGATGTGGCCCACATTGGCAGAGTGGAGGAAGAGCTCCCCATCTTCCTAGCAGCGAGAGAAGAAGGGGACAGGATCGACCCCATCTCAGAGGAGGAAGTGGCAGAACAGATACAGACGCTCAACACCAAAAGGGCGGGAGGCGTCGACGGCGTCAGCAACCACCTGCTGAAGAACTTGCCGGAGGGGGCTTACCAGCTCCTTACAGGCATCTTTAATCATGTCCTCCGCTCTGGGATCTACCCCTCCGAGTGGAAACACGCGGAGGTGGTAGCCATACCCAAAGCGAATAAGGACGCCCGGCAGGCTGAAAACTACAGGCCAATCAGCCTTCTCCCATCCCTCTCCAAGGTTTTCGAGCGTCTGTACGCCAAGAGGCTACTCCGACACGTGACGGTCGAGGGCATCATCCCGGACGAACAGTTCGGATTCAGGAGCGGTCATTCCACCACCCACCAGCTTCTGCGGCTGGTGGAAGAAGCCATGCGCGCCCTGGAGACCAGGGAATACCTTGGGGCGGTGTTCCTTGACGTCTCCAGAGCCTTCGACTCCGTGTGGCACGACGGCCTCGTGTACAAACTCTTTGTGCACGGGGTACCGACATCACATGGAGTCCTCATCCGCTCCTACCTGGCTGACCGGACCTTCCACGTCCGACTAGATGATGGCACCTCGACCCACAGGCCAATACGAGCAGGAGTGCCACAGGGGTCCGTCCTTGGCCCTCTGCTGTACTCCATTTTCACCGCAGATGCCCCACGAGTGGCGCCGGTGAAGTTGGCACTCTACGCTGACGACACCGCGCTATTCGTGCGGAGCATGAACGTGAGGGAAATGCGACGCCACCTCCAGATTGGCTGCGACACCCTGGGCGCGTGGTCAACCAAGTGGCGGCTCAAACAGAACGCTGCAAAGAGCCAGGCAGTAGTATTCACTAGAAGACTGGGGCCTCCCGATTTGCCGCCGGTCACTATCACGGGAAGCCCCGTTCCGTGGAGTAAAACCGGCAAATACCTCGGGGTCACACTCGACCAAAGGCTTACCTGGAGACCACACGTCCAGGACGTTAGGAGCAGGGCTATAGGGCGACTTCACACCCTGTACCCCCTGCTTAACCCCACGTCGACGCTGGCCCCCCAGCACGGCATCACCCTGTACCTAGCGCTGGTCAGACCAGTGCTAGAGTACGCAGCCGTGGTGTGGGGCATGGCAGCCGACACCCATATAGGCACGCTACAGAGGGTGCAGAACAGAGCCCTAAAGCTCGCCCTGCGCCTTCCACGAAGATATTCCTCCACTCTGTTACATGAACAGACCGGAATCCTGCAACTGCGGGATCGCTTTAGACAGTCTGCACGGCTGTTCTACAACAAGGCTGAGAACTCAGAAAACCGGCTCATTCAGGACCTGGGCCACAACATACACCACAGGCCAACCACACGTTGGCCTGACCTACTGAGGGACTAACAACCCTCAGCAGGCAGGATGCAACTGTATCCCCATAGGCCGAACCAATAAATCAGGCACCGTAATCAAAACAAAAGGCATAGCAGGAACAACAAAGCATTGTTTACCCTGCTCCCACGCGAGCAAAGGAAAGCTCGTAAGGAAGAAGCGAAGCGAAGCGAGCTCGCACCGTAGCCGACTCGCTAGCGCCGGGTGAGGAGCTGGCGCTTGTGTTTTTTTCGCTTGCTTGCTTGAGGAGGAGGAAGGAAGAAGAATGACAGGCCGCGGCAAGGGAGGAAAGGGGCTGGGCAAGGGTGGCGCCAAGCGGCACCGCAAGGTGTTGCGCGACAACATCCAGGGCATCACGAAGCCCGCCATCCGCCGCCTGGCTCGCAGGGGCGGCGTGAAGCGCATCTCTGGTCTGATCTACGAGGAGACCCGCGGAGTGCTGAAGGTGTTCCTGGAGAACGTGATCCGCGACGCGGTGACGTACACTGAGCACGCCAAGCGCAAGACTGTGACGGCCATGGACGTGGTGTACGCCCTGAAGAGGCAGGGGCGCACCCTGTACGGTTTCGGCGGTTAGGCAGGCAGGCAGCCAGCCAGCCGGTGTGCTGTGCTGCGTTGTGGCCTTCCCGCGGCCGTGCCGTGCCCGTGCTTGGTGGGAGAGACGAAAACGGCCCTTTTCAGGGCCACCACACTGTTCGGAGATTGAAAAGTGCGAAAGAGTCTGTGTTGCCTGTGCGTGTTGTTGTTGTTGTTGTGCTGCGCGTGCGTTAGTTTTTGAGTTTGACGCGATGGGCGCGGCTGAGTCCAGTGTGTGCGTGGTTTGTTGTTTGTTTGTGGCGTGGGCATAGGCGGGCGGGCCGGATCGATCGATCGGATCAGCTGTTTGGTTTTGTCTGTGCCTGTGTGTTTGGAGCGCGCGGCGGCCGGCGTGTCGTCGTCGGACCGTTGACGCGCTGTGTGTGCCACGCGCGCCCCTTTAATTGAAACATTAGAATGCCAACAATGATCATCACATTATCGGTGTATTGATGTCGTTGTCGTTTGGAACGCGACTCTGTGCGTGCGCGGAGGGGTGCAGAAACAGGAAAAAGACAAAAAGAGAGAAATGACAAAATGTGTGCGCGTTCGGCCACACGGGCTGTGGACAAGATGGCGGACGTGCGCCGGCGCTGGCTGTGCAATGTATGTATGTGGACGTGTTGTGTAAAGTGCGGCGAGCACGGACGACGGAAACTTTGCTTTGGACGTAGGTTTGTGTGGTGGCCCTGAAAAGGGCCGATTGTTGTGAGCCGAGCCGGCAAGGCAAAGGCAGGCGCGTTTGCGTGCAGGGAGCACGCAAGCGCAGCTCCGCGCTCTCTGTTTAGGCCTTCTTCTCGGTCTTCTTTGGCAGCAGGACGGCCTGGATGTTGGGCAGGACACCACCCTGTGCGATGGTGACGCCCGACAAGAGCTTGTTGAGCTCCTCGTCGTTGCGGATGGCGAGCTGCAGGTGGCGCGGGATGATGCGCGTCTTCTTGTTGTCGCGGGCCGCGTTTCCGGCCAGCTCGAGCACCTCAGCCGCGAGGTACTCCATGACGGCGGCGAGGTAGACGGGCGCCCCGGCGCCGACGCGCTCGGCGTAGTTTCCCTTGCGCAGGAGGCGGTGGATTCTGCCGACCGGGAACTGGAGCCCAGCCCTGCTTGAGCGGGACTTTGACTTGCCCTTGACTTTGCCTCCCTTTCCGCGTCCGGACATGGCGTTTGGCTAGTTGAAACACGTAACGTAACGGTGCGAGCCGCAGCGAGTCGAGCAGCGGAGTGCGTGGCGGCGGGACTAGGGTGGGGGTCCCTTTATGGGCTCGGGTGCGGCGGCCGGTTGCGCGCGCGCCCCATTGGTCGGCGGCCGCAACAGGGCGAGCTGGTAAAGGTGCGGTGTTGCGGTAGCGGCGGGTGCCACTGTGTGGGGAGACGCTGACTAGAGGGGAGCGCTTGCTGCTTGCTGTACGTTCGAGATGCCGCCCAAGACTAGCGGGAAGGCCGCCAAGAAGGCTGGCAAGGCGCAGAAGAACATTTCGAAGGGCGACAAGAAGAAGAAGCGCAAGAGGAAGGAGAGCTATGCCATCTACATCTACAAGGTGCTGAAGCAGGTGCACCCCGACACGGGCATCTCGTCGAAGGCGATGAGCATCATGAACAGCTTCGTGAACGACATTTTCGAGCGCATTGCGGCCGAGGCGTCTCGCCTGGCGCACTACAACAAGCGCTCGACCATCACGTCCCGCGAGATCCAGACGGCTGTGCGGCTCTTGCTGCCTGGCGAGCTGGCCAAGCACGCCGTGAGCGAGGGCACGAAGGCGGTGACCAAGTACATGAGCTCCAAGTGAGGGGGTTAAGGCTCTAGGGAGCTCCCCTCCGTTGCGAGAGCGGCAAAAACGGCCCTTTTCAGGGCCACCAAATTGCCTTTGCGGGAAGAGCGGAATTGTTGTTTGTGTGAGGCGGCGCATAGCTACCCGGTTTGGTTGGTTGCGAAGCAGCTGGTGGTGGTGGTGGTCTCGAATGTGGTTATGCGTGCTCGCGAGTCTTGGCGTGGTTGGTTGGTTGGTTGGTTGGTTGTTTGTTTGTCGACACATAGACAGGAGGTGTTGTCTGTGTCGCTGATTTCCTTTCCTTTCTTTGTCTCTGTCTGCCCGGTTAGTCACGTGACTGCAATTGAAACCCCTCGCGATTGTTGGATGTCACCGTTAGGGCCGTCTGCGGGTTTGTTTGTTTGTCACATCATACATACATACATACATACATACATACATACATACATGATGGCGAGGGTGAAATGTTGTGTTGCCGTCTACTATTCCCTTTGCTGTACGGCGTGGAGGTGTGTTGGTGACGTTTTAAAAAAATGGACGTGTCTTTACTAGTCATTAGGAAGACGCAAGAATTGTACGGGCGGGTGGGGTAGGCGACACGCGCGGTGGTGTACCCATTTATTTGGCCCTTGATTTTGATAGCCGTTTCTGCAGTTGATTGAATGATTGATTGTTGTGCGCACGCACGCACGCCGGTGTCGTCATTCAAGGTGCACGTGTGTTCGGTTCAGTGACGGTAGACGACGACGGTCGTTGTTTGTTGTTATGGGCGTACACGCGGTTGTCTGTGTGTCCGCCGGTGAAATGGCCGGTTTGTCGGTGATGTGATCCGATCCGGCGGCTCTGAGTAGCTGTCTATCGGCATCACGGCAACGTGTCGGTCCGAACACCCGTCTCACTGTGGCACCGTCGGCGCTGCGAACGGCGACGAAAGGCTGGCTGTGATCGGTCGAATGTCATGTCTTGTCTGGGCAGAACGTGTGGAATGAGCAAAAAAAAAAAAAAACTGTGGGGGACGGAAACAATGGTGGAGGAGGGGAACGAAAATAATAAAACGAAACGAAGAAAGAGAAGAAGGAGAAGCAATCACCGGAAAACGAAACAGGGGAAAAACGGAGAGGCGCCGTCTAGAGCAACGGAACGTTCCCGTGCATTGCAGCCGCACTGAAATGCGTTTACGGCGCGGCTGCAAGTGTCGGCCGTGGTGACGGCTGAATTGCATTGCCTTCCCGGATGCAACGTTCGCCCGATATGGCTCGGAGGAAGAATCTATGAGAGAGTGCCTTGCCCTTGCCGTTTCGTGTGCGGTGTAGCGAATGATGTGTGTGTGTGTGTGTGTGTGTGTGTCTGTGTGTGTGTGTGTGTAGTGGGGAATGGATGGTCGATAGCTGCCGTCACGGTCAAGATAACGCAGTCAAAGGTGTCGCGAAAAAGTGTGTTAGCCGTGGTTGGTTGGTTTGTGTGTCTGTTTTGATTTTAAAGAGAAGGGACGAGAGAAAGAAGGTAGGTGGAGAGTGCGTTGCGTGTTGCGAACTGCGTCCGTGAATACGGCAGTATTTGGTGGTGGGCGTGCCCTTGCATGTGGCCCGGAAGGCGTGTTCGTTTCGCGGTAGTGTGGACGGGTGAGGGGCACGCGTAACGCTGCGCTGCTGGCATATTCGGGAGATGGGAGGGGGCGAAAGGAGAAAGGAGACGCGGAGGGCGCGTGTGGGTGGTTCGCGCTGCGCTCGGCGGTTGTGTTTGTTTGTGCAAGACATGTGTTGCCGGGAGGGGGACCGTTGTTGTGGTGGTGCGGTTGTAGCCTCAGACGCGGCTGGCAGTGAACAACTTGAGACGACGGATGCGTGGCTGGGGCGGCGCATGTCGCCGGTGCCATGCCTTTAGAGCCGCGTGGTCGGGGTGTGCGCACCGCGTGTCGTGTTGCGAGACATCACATGTGCTGCTGCGCACCGGTGGCGTGGCGTGGGGGCGAGGAGAGCGAGCCGCGCCAGTACCGCGCGGTGTGCTTGTGCGCCGGAGAATGGCACACTGCGCCTGCCCGTTGAGGAGGCCGATGGCCGTGGTGTGGTGGAAATGGAGCGCGTCGGACGTGTACCAATGAGAAAGAGAGAAACAAAGCAAGCAACCACGAACGAAAGGTGGAGGGAGGCATTGTGTCACATGTGGCGGTGGGGAAAAACGAAAAAAAAAAAAAAAGAAAACAAACAACAAACAAAGACGTTAAGAAAGAGGAGAAACAACAAAGACAATGAATGAGTCGTGCGTTCGCGAGGGGGGTGGGTGTGCGTGCGTAACGCCGGTACGCGCAGTGCGGAGCCCAACGGCTGTGTCGTCGGCCGAATGGGTGCGGGAATAGAGGCCGCGTCGGCACGGAGAAGGAAGCAAGAAGGAAGGACGCACGCGCGCTGCGGCGTTGGCGCGGTTTGCGGCTGGCGCCTTTGGTGGCAACGGCCAGGACAAGCAGCGGTGTATGGTGTTGTGCGGGGCGGACAGGGGCGGCGGTGGTGGACGGGGAGGAGGCGAGGCGGTGGCGTGTGTGGTACGGCGAAAACGGGACGGACGGCCGGCGGATGTTGAGAGGCGCCGCCCGCGCACGCACGCAGACACACAGAAGGGAAGAACGAGAAAGGAACAAATGGAGGGGGCGAATGTGGAGGTGCGGGGAGGGGGAGGCGGTGGTGTTTGTGGGCATGTGGTGGGAGAGAATGGCGGGGGCGGAAGGACAGAGGCGCGAGGCGACAGCTTGCTTGGTGCTTGCTTGCGTCTTTTAGTTTTTTATTTTGTTTTTATCCTTTGGTCGCCTTGGAGCCTGTCGGTCCCGTCCGTGTGTGGCCACGCTGTGGGTGCGTGTATGTTTGTACGTTTCGTTTTTTGTCTTCTTCTGCAGCAGAGGCGGCCAGCAAAATGCGTGCGGTTGGATGGATGGGCGGCCACGGCACGGCACCGCACCGCACCGCACCTGTGCCCAAGGAGGAGACGCTGGCGGCGGGCCACCCTCGGATGCGGCCGGCCGGGGCTGTGTGCGCCGCTGCAACAACAACGAGTAAACAAGACGAAGACGAAGCGGATGGCTGGTGAGTGCATTTAGGCGGTAGACAAGGCAGTGTGTGATGTGGCGTTGTGACGGGGGGGGTTTGCTCACGCGGCCTCGTTGTGTTGATGCGCAGGAAGACGAGATGCGGGCAGACGCGTACAGAGAGAGACGAGCCCGGTCTGCAGCAGGATGTGTGGCGCGCCGAGTGCAGAGCAGCGCGCGCCGGCTGGGCTGGGTTCGGCTGGGCCCGCCCGGCGGCGGGCCGCGCTGTTGTCGCGGACGTGAGCGCCCCCTGGCGGGTGGTCGGAGGCGGCGCGGTGGACGTGTGGCTGGTTGGCAGTGCACATTGCGAGTGGCTGGCTGGCTGGCTGGCTGGCTGGCTGGCTGGCTGGCTGGCTGGCTGGCGGGCGGTCGGCGGCGAGAAGAGAGAGGAGGTATGTGTTGCGGGCGCCTTTGCTGCGCTGCGTCGTTGCGTGCCTGGGCGTGCGCCTGTCGACTGTGTGTGACTGTGTTGGGCGTTGTGCCACGTACGTGTGCTCGGCCGAAGGCAGGCGTCGGAAAGAAGAGGGCGAAGGGCAGGAAAGTGGGTCGGTGTGCGTGCGTAGCCCGTGATGTGATGATGTCACGTCACGTCACGTCATGTTTTTGCGAAGCGGCCGCCGAGAGGTGTGTGGTAGCGAGCGGGAATGTGCGTTTGGTGGTTGCGGCGTGAGGTGAGGGTGGGAGAATATTGGGGCGGGCGGGCGGGCGGGCCGGGCCGGCCCGTTGTTGGTGGTTCCTCCTGTGGTTGTTTGTGCAGCTTTGATGGCAACGTGGAAGGACGCCGGTTTCGTGCCTTGCGTGTGGTTGTCGACGGTGACTGGTTGGGGTGTGCGCCGATGCACGTGCCATGTCGTTATTATGTTTGGGTCGTGAGTGTTGTTTTTGGCCGTGTTGTTGTGTACGGGAAGGGGGGGAGAGGAGGAGGCGGGTGGATAGTGCGTGCAGTAGTGTCGTTGCGACAGGCGCGTCGGGTGGAGCTGTGCGTAGTGGCGGAAAGGTGTAGGTTGCGGGAAGGGGGCCCGTCGTGTGTCGTGTCGGTGTCGGTGTCGTTGACGGGGTCGCGTGCGTGCGTTGTGAATCGAGTGTGGCGGGAAAGGAGCAGTGTGCCGCTGGGGCGTCGTGGCCGTTAGCAGTGGCTGTGCTTGTCCGTTTGTTACCTGTTGGACGCTTGGTGCGAGTTGTTTGCTGTTGTCGTTGTCGTTGTCGTTGTCGTTGTCGTTGTCGCCCCCGTCTCGCGGGTTGTTTTTGTTTGTCGGCTGTGCTGTGTCGGCGAGCTGTTTTGCGGTGCGTGAATGTGTTGGTGCAAAAGTGGCGGCGTTATGGCTGCGACCGCGACGAGCCGCGGGCGCGCCATTGATGATGTTCAAACACAGAGCGGCTGTGTGCAATGGGAGGCCTGCGTACGGGTAGCGGTGTTGTCGTACGTGCATCCGGCCCGGTGCGGAAAGCGCCGTTGCAGTTTGCCCCTTAGTTGCCAGCCATGTCGCGTGAGCGGCGGGTTGCCTCTGGTCGACGTGGTGCTCGGGTTTGTGGTTTTTTTTTTTTTTTTTTTTTTTTGGTGCCGTTTGGCCGGTGGGTGGTGTTTTTAATTTTGTGTGTGTGTGTGTGTGTGTGTGTGTGTGTGTGTGTGGCCGGCCGGCCGGTATATCTGCCTCCTGCTCGGTCTTGCGGCGGTTTGGTCGACGTCGTCTGTAGTTTTTGCGGCTTGCCGACGACCGACCGACACACCTTTGAAACCTACGTGTGGCGCCCGAAGGTGAACGTAACCTGACCGCGGACCTCTCGGCGCCTTAACCTAACCTAACCTCTAACCTAAGATGTCCGGCCGTAAGGTAGGTGCGGCCACCTGACGCCTCACGTCCGAACGCTTAACCTAACTTTGACGCCTAACCTAACTGTAACCCTTAACCTAACCCACGTCCACCTAACCTAACCTCACCCTTAGGGTGGTGTACACCGCGAATGCCTTAGGGCATGTTATAGTCTTAGGTGGAGTCCACTATACGCAACAAGCGGCTACACGGGTAGCAGGGGTTGTGTGGCGTGGGCTGGGCGGTTCTGTTTAGGTTGGATGGCCCTTGGGCAAGTACGGAAAGGGCAACAGCCTCAACGGGCGCGGGGCAAGGTCAGGACATGCGGGGACCAAGCGGCAATCGGTATTGTAATTGTCAACTGTCGAAGTACCGGAACGTCAAGCGCTGATAGAAAGCACCGAAGCTGCAATCGTTATAGGTACAGACGGTGCTTTAGAAAGGATAGCGTGCATGCAACCGGTGGTGGAGTGGTTCGTCGCTGTTAGTAGTAGTTTATCCTGTGTAGTGAAGTAGAAGTGGTGGACGGTTCCTGTGAACTATTGTGGGTGGAGGGTACACTCAACAGCCGAGCTAGGTTAATAATTGGCTCCTTTTACCGACCTCGCGACGCAGCAGCATTAGTGGCCGAACACGTGAGAGAAAATGTGGACATACATTTTCCTTTCCTCAGCGTGTTACAGTCTTAGGTGGAGATTTCAATGTGCCAGATGTTCAGGACGGGTGGTAGGGACAGAGCATCGAGTGACATTATACTGAGTGCACTATCCGAACGAAAATTACCGCGAGCAATTAAACAGAGAGAGAACCGACTCGTGGAGATAACATCGTGGACCTACCGATGACAAACAGACCCCGAACTTGTCGACTCTGTATGTGCAGAACAGGGACCCAGTGATCAAGAGGCCGTTGCAGCATCGCTGAATATGGACGTTAATAGGAATATACAAAAAAAAAAAAGGGAGGAAGGTTTATCTGTTTAGCAAGAGTAATAGAAGGCAGATTTGAGACTACCAGACAGATGAAAACGCAAATGTCTGCTCCGACACCGACAATGTTGAGTGTGTATGGAGAAAGTGCAAGGCAATCGTAAAATGCGTCTTAGACAGGTACGTGCCGAGTAAAACTGTGAGGGATGGGAAAAACCCACCGCGGTACAACAACCAAAGTTTAGGAAACTATAGCGAAAGCAAAGAGAGCCTCACTCAAAGTTGAAACGCAGCCAAAACCTCTCAGACAAACAGACGCTAAACGATGTCCAAAGTTAGCGTAAGGAGGGCTATGCGTGAAGCGTCCGGTGAATGCGAAAGTAAAATTCCATGTACCGACGTGACAGGAAATCAAATCAAATCCTGGGACGTTGTGGTCGTACGTTGAATCAGTAGTAAGCGGCTCGAAACGGCATATCCAGACACTCCGGGATGATGATGGCATTGAAACAGAGGATGACACGCGTAAAAAGCTGTGAAATACTAAACACCTGTTTGCAAAGCTGTTTCACGGAGGACGACCGCACTGCAGTTCCTTCTCGCACAAACGAAAAAGTGGCTGACATCGAAATAAGTGTCCAAGGAGGAATAGAAAAGCAACTGGAATCACTCAACAGAGGAAAGTCCACTGGACCTGACGGGATACCAATTCGATTCTACACAGAGTACGCGACAGAACCTCCTAACAGCCGTGTACCGCAAGTCTCTAGAGGAACGGAGGGTTCCAAATGATTGGAAAAGAGCACAGGTAGTCCCGGGCTTGAAGAAGGGTCGTCGAGCAGATGCGCAAAACTATAGGCCCTATATCTGTGACGTCGGTCGGTTGTAGAATTTGAGAACATGTTTTATGCTCGAGTAGTAGCATGTCGTTTTTTGGAAACCCAGTGTCTACTATGTAGGAATCAACATGGATTCCGGAAACAGCGATCGTGTGAGACCCAACGCGCTTTATTTGTTCATGGGACCCAGAAAATATTAGATACAGGCTCCCAGGTAGATGCCATTTTGGTTGACATCCGGAAGGAGGGCGTTCGATACAGTTCCGCACTGTCGCCTGATAAACAATGTAAGAGAGTCTGCAGAATGTCGGACCAACTGTGTGGCTGGACTGAAGAGATTGTAGCAAACAGAACACAGCATGTTGTTATCAATGGAGAGACGTCTACAGACGTTAAAGTAACCTCTGGCGTGCCACAGGGGAGTGTTATGGGACCCATTGCTCTTCACACACCTAGTAGATAGTGTCGGACGTTGCATGCGTCTTTTCGCGGATGATGCTGTAGTATACAGAGAAGTTGCAGCGAAAAATGCAGGACGATCTGCAGCGGATAGGCACGTGGTGCAGGGAGTGGCAACTGTCCCTTAACATAGACAAATGTAATGTATTGCGAATAATATAGAAAGAAGGACCCTTTATTGTATGATTGATTATATGATAGCGGGACAAACACTGGTAGCAGTTACGTCTGTAAAATATCTGGGAGTATGCGTGCGGAGTGATTGGGAGTGGGATGATCATCATATAAAAAAAAAAAAAGAAAAAACAAAAAACAAAAAAAAAAGTAATTGGTGGTAAGGCGGGTACCAGGTTGCGATTTATTGGGAGAATGCGTGTAGCAAATGTAGTCCATCAACAAAGGAGGAGGTGGCTTACAAAACACCCGTTCGTTCGACCCATACGTGAGTGTTGCCCATCAGTGTGGGATCCGTACCAGGTCGCGTTGACGGAGGCGACCGGAGACGATCCAACGTTTCGTCGCAGGGTCATTTGGTAACCGTGATAGCGTTACGGAGATGTTTAACAAACCCAAGCGGCAGACCCTGCAATAGAGGCGCTCTGCATCGCGGTGTAGCTTGCTCGCCAGGTTTCGAGATATTGCGTTTCTGGATGGGGTATCGAATATATTGCTTCCCCCCTACGTATACCTCCCGAGGAGATCACGAATGGATGTGGTTAGAGAGATTCGAGCGCGCACGGAGGCGTTTTTTTTGCAGACTGTCAGTTCGTCCCGCGAAACCATACGCGACTGGAACAGCGAAGGAAGGGAGGTAAATGTGACAGTGGCACGTGAAGTGCCCTCCGCCACACACCGTTGGGTGGCTTGCGGAGTCTAAATGTTAGAGGTCGGCTGTCGGTGTGTGCTTTTCTGAAGGCAGATTCGGTGCGTCTGTAGTTGCGGATGGCGGTTAGCCACCGTCGCTTAAAGCGGCGAGGGGCGGCGGCGCCTCGGTTGGCCGGTGGCCATGTTGCGCAGGCGGCGCTCGTTTTTGTTTTGCGGCGGGCAATTTTGTGAGAAACGGGCGCGAATGTTGGCGGGCGAGGTGGCCCGACGGCCGCGGGCCGATCGGGAAACGGTGGGAGGGCGATGGGGCGGCGGAGGTGCGTTTGCACGGCCGTCATCGCCGCACGCCTCCGCTTGTGTGGCTGTGGCGGCGGCCGCGCTGGCCGGGCTGGCGCGGCGACGGTGCGCCAGTTTTGCCGAAGGTTTGGCCATTGTGGCGGGTCGTCGGCTGGGGCTGTGGGGGCGGCATTTGGGCGGGGGCGGCGATTCTCGGCGGGCCGAGCCAGGCTGTAGCGCGCGGTAGCTGCAGTTTGGCCGTGGTTTGCGGCGCTGCCGTGGCGACTGGTTGGCGACTGTGGTGTGGCCGTGTGTAGCCCCATCCTCGGTGGTTTGAATGGCGCGGGTGGTTGCGGCGCAGGTTTGGGGCTGGTCCGCACAGGCTGTCGGACGTTGGGCGGTAGCAAGCGCCGCCGGTCCGCATCTTCAGAGTGTCGTCGACTTAGGAAATGTAGTTTTTACCAAAGAGGCATTTACTACTAACAGCAGATCACAAGAAGGAAAGAAGGTGCTTCATGTTTATTTATATGTCATCAGGCAGGCGGTGGGGAAAGTAGAATCACAATAAGAGAGCGATACTTCGCAAGTTAGCGAGTAAGTAGCGCGCTGGGCCGCTTGTAGCGGTCTCTGTCGTGAGGCGGAGCACCAAGGCCCCGGATAAGAGGGTTCGCAGAGTCCGCAGAGGAACGATACAGAAGCCTTGCTTGACGTTGGAAACGGGCGATGACGTAGTCCTCTTGGGCCGCCTCGTGGAGATAGTGCGACGGAAACGTGGCAGGAACGTGAAAAATTCGGCGGAGGGCCTTGTTCTGCAGCTGCTGAAGGCGATGAATGTGCTTGTTGGCTGCGTTTCCCCAGACGGCGCTTGCGTAATCCATCACTGGGCGGATAAAGAGGCGATAGACCAGAAGCCCGTTCCTCGCGGAGAGAGCAGAGCGCTCGTTGAGGAGGGGGTATAAAGCCCCCAGACGCTGGTGCACCTTAAGGCGGACAGCCGCTGCTTGCTGTTGCCACGTCAGTTGACGATCCATTATGACACCCAAGTAGGTGGCGGCGTCGCTCCACACAATGTCCACACCAAACAGACGAACCGGCGGGACTGGCGGCGAGTGTCTCCTAGTGAAGATGACGGCCTGGCTTTTTAGGGCATTAAAGGAGACACGCCATCTCGTCGCCCACGTCTCTAGGTCGGCGCAAGCATCCTGCAACCGACGGTGGAGAGCTGCTGGCCACCGGCTTCGGGTGTAGAGTGTCATCAGCGTAAAGGGCCCTCTCGATGCGTGGCGATCGAGGGAGGTCAGATGTGTAGATTGAAAAAAGCGTGGGGCCCAGGACAGAGCCCTGCGGAACGCCCGCCGTGATCAGCCGAGTCGAGGACAGGGCGTCGCCTATCCGCACCTGGAAGCGGCGTCCCCGCAAGTACGAGGCGAGGAGATGAACTATCTTCTTCGGGAAGCCCATGTGACGTAGCTTGTACAACAGCCCACAGTGCCACACACTGTCAAACGCCTTCGAGACGTCTAGGAAGATGGCGCCGCAGAACTCCCTGTTGTTGAAGGCGAGGGTGATTTCCTCCACCACACGGATCAACTGGAGGCAGGTGGAATGCCCCTTCCGAAAGCCAAACTGCTCAGGCGGAAGTATACGTCGGTGGTCCAGGAAGTCCCGTAAGCGGTGAAGCAGGAGCCTCTCGAAGACTTTGCTCAGGTGCGGCAGCAGGCTGATAGGCCGGTAGTTGCGGGGATCCTGGCGGGGTTTACCCGGTTTTGGAACAGCCACGACAATCGCACGCCGCCAAGCTGCAGGATAGGTGCACGTCCGGACGATACTATTGAAAATGGTGGCCAGTATCACGAAAGCGACGGGCGGCAATTCCTTAAGGACCCGCACAGAGAGGTCATCAGCACCCGGCGCTTTGGCGGATGATAAGGCTGCAACGGTGGACTTGACTTCCGCCGGAGTAATGGGAGCTAGCAAATCGTCCTCTTCGCCAACGTCTTCCGCCAGGTACGTGGCCATGGTCTCCTCCACGAGGTGAACATGCTGCAGATCGACAGGGTCATCGATGGGGCGAAAGTTTGCTTCAAAGACGTCAGCCAACGCGTTGGCCTTGTCTAAAGGTGCATAAGCGACGCCGGCAGGAGCATCCAAAGGAGGAACAGAGGCCTTCCGCTTAGTGAAAAATCTCACAGCGTCCCAGGAGTGGGCGTCTGGGGTAAAGGAGGCCAGCTGCGACGCCCATTGACGATTCTTGTGCTCGATGATGGCGGACTTGACGGTGCGGCGGAGAAAGTTGACATGCCGCTTCAGGTGAGGGTCCCTCGTAAGCCGCCAGTCCTTGAAAAGTCGATTTCTCTCGCGGATTAGATCGAGGATGTCCGGCGGGAGACCAGGCCGCGGCGGTGGAGAGCGCCGAGGGCGCGGCGTGGAGGAATCCAACGCAGTCCCCACAGCGGCGGTAAATTCATCAACCGCCCAGTCCACGTCGCGAGCGTCGTCCTCAGGGTGAAGATGCGCGGAACGAGAAAGGCGGGCTCGGAAACGGTCCCAGTCCGTCCTCTTGAGGTCCCGACGGGCAGGTTGCGACGACGGGGAGACAGCTAGCCGGAAGAGGACAGGGAGGTGATCCGAATTTAGGGCGTGGATCGACTCCGCTGTGAGAAACTGCCGCAGCCCTTTGGTGATAGCAAGGTCCAAGACATCCGGAGCACCCCTGGATGGAAAACAGGTGGGAGTGTCCGGCCCACAGGCGTAGGCATCCACCTGGTCCAGCACGCGAAGAAGTCGGCGGCCATTATGCGTGGTGGTGATGGAATTCCAAGCAGCGTGCTTCGCGTTAAGATCGCCAGCGACGAAGAGACGGCCACGAACTTGGAGAAGTGCACGAGCTTCATCCATGTTGAGAGGGCCACGAGGCGGGCGATAGGCCGCGACGAACGTCACGAGGCCGACAGAAGTCTCGACCGCGACCGCCGTTGTCTCGAAGGTCTGGAGCGGCGGCGTCGGTGCAGCGTAGTGACGAATACTGGCTTTGACATAGATGGCGGTGCCGCCTCCGGCCGTCATCCGGTCAGTACGATAGCACCGATAATTGGCAATATTGGCTCGAAGCGCGGGCTTGAGATGAGTCTCCGTCACTAGGCAGAGATCCACGTCGTAGTCTAGAAGGAACTGCCGCAGGTCCATGAGGTCGTGATACAGTCCGTTGGCATTGTAAGTAACAATGCAGAGGTCCTCTAGGCGTCTAATCGCGGCCATGCTGGACAGAGGGTGCCTCGCTGGTTGCGCTGAGCGCTCCTCGGACGGTCGCCTCGACCGCGGCTGCAATGGACGCAGGGAGAGCCTGAATGGCTTTGGACATCTCTGCGAGAGCAGCGAGCATCGTTTGAAGAAGGGTCGTCACGTCGCAGTCAGCAGCAGGGGGTTGATTGCCGGAGGGAGGCTGCAGACCAGCACCTGGACGGCGTCGCGGTGGTAACGCCGGAAAAGAGGTCGTCGACAGGTCCAACCCAGGAGCAGGAGCGGGGGCCTGAACCCCACCCCTGACGACATCGGCAGCCGTTGAACGCTGCAGGACGTAGGCACGGCGCCGCTCCAACAGGGTAGGCGGCTGTGAGCGAGAGGCTGCTGCAGTCTGCGTAGACGCTGCGGTGTTCCCAGTAGTGCCGCGGGGTGAGCGACGTTTGGCGTTCAACGGTGGCAGTCCTCGCTGGCGGCGACTGGCCTCCTTGTGCTTCGGACAGGCACGGTAATTTGCCGTGTGGTTGCCGCCACATAGGCCACACTTAGCGGGCTCTTGCCGGGGGTGAGTGCAGGTCTTACTCTCATGACCACCGCCGCAGCGAACACACATAGCCGGCATGGTGCAATGGCGAGCTACATGATTGAAACCCTGGCAGCGATAACACTGCAGGACTCCACGTGACTTCCGAAGCTTCTCCACCGTCACGGCCAGGGCACAGAGCCTGGTCAGTTGGAAAATTTCACGATGGCGGTCCGTGTCTGGCAGTACGACGACACGCAGACCCGACTTCTTGTTCGTACCAGGGATCTTGTGGTAGTCCACGACGGTGGCGACGAAGCCAAGCTCCTCCAGCGACTCCTTCACATAGTCATTTTGAAGGGAGTTCAAAATTCCGCGGATGACAACAGTCAGAACTGGTGGCCGCACCATCGGGAACGTATAACACGCGATGCCCTGGGCGCCAACCATATCCATGACTCGCATGTAGTCGTCAGTGTGAGTCAGCGTCAGCTTGAGCTTGTCCCCTCCGGCCTGCTTGGCGGTGAACGGCTGCTGGCAGTGCTGCTTAAGCCACTCGTACAACGTGCGGTAATCGTCAGGGTACTGCAAGACGATGGGCGGTATCCTCTGTTGCTGTGGTGGTGCAGGGCGTTGCTCCTGCGGCGGTGGCTCCGGCGGTGCGGCCGCTCCCGTCCCCTCGTCGCCTTCTTCCATAGCCTCAAAACGATTTTGCAGGGCGATCGCGTCATCAGCAACTTCCTGTCGATTTCGCGCCACTTTCTTCTTCGGAGGGCGCACAAACCCGTCCTCGTCGACGTGCGATGTTGAAGGACGTTGGCGTCCTTTGCCACTCACGCGTCTGCCACTCCGACGCAGGTTGGAAATAAACTCCCGCTCCGCATCTTCGTCGACCGACGCATCCGTAGAGTATTCCGCCGCAAAGTCCAGTTCACGTGCCGTGGTCGTCAATAGCTCATTACCCGTCCTCCTTTGCCGCGTCGTCATCGGTGGAGTGACTGACGAGGCCGGCGGTGGGGCAAGCCCCACCGCACGGCGGTCAGTCCCCTCCTCAGCGCAGCTAACGTGATCCGAACGCGTCGACATCCCCGTAGCGAATGGTAGCAAGCGCTCCAGTCCACTATCATCTAACTTCATCAAGTGGGAGTAATGTAGCATTTACCCGAAGGCATTTACTACACCGTCTGAGGAACGGAAAAGAGAAACATCAGGATTTTCTTTATTGTCATCTAAGGATGTGGTGGTGGAAACAGACTATCATGGGGAACTGAAGTTTCTGAAAGTTGCAACTGCTGTCGCTAGCGACGGAGCAGCGCAACGGGCCTCGGATAGAGGTCGCGGTCATCTACAGGCGCCCCAAGGTTCCTGAGAAGGGGATTATCCGAAGCAGCAGCCGTGGCATACATCTTCTGGGCGATGGCTTGAAAGCGAGCGAGGACTTCCTGTTCTTGGGCAGCTTCGTGAAGATATCGCGCCGGAAACTGGGGATGCACGTGGAAAATCCGGCGAAGAGCCTTATTCTGCTGCTGTTGTAGGCGATGGAGGTGTCGGTGCGCCGCATTTCCCCAAGCAGCACAGGCATAGTCCATCACAGGACGCACAAACATCCGGTAGATGAGGAGCCCATTATTGACGGAGAGCGCGGAGTGCTCGTTCAGCAGGGGATAAAGCGCCCCCAGCCGCTGCTCAACCTTCCGGCGAACTTCTAGCACCTGCTGCTGCCAGATGAGTTGGCGGTCCATCACAACGCCGAGGTAGGTGGCTGTCGGCGTCCAGGGGATGACCTCGCCGAATAACTGGAGTTGTTGATCGCGGGGCGGGGTCCTCTTGCGCGTGAAGACCACGGCTTGGCTCTTCTGAGCGTTGAACCGGACACGCCAAAGAGTCGCCCACGCTTCGAGGGCGGCGCACGCGTCCTGGAGACGTCGATACATGGCTTGAGGCCACCGGCTGCGGGTGAAGATCGCTGTGTCATCGGCGTACATCGCGCGCTCCACCCGGGGAGAGGTAGGAAGATCGGCCGTATACAGAGAGTACAGGGTCGGACCGAGGACCGAGCCCTGCGGGACGCCGGCGGCAATGGGCCGGAGCGTCGACGTCGAGTCGTCAATGCGGACCACAAAGGTGCGGCCCCGCAGATAGCTATCCAGAAGGCAGATGAAGGACCGCGGAAATCCGTGCATATGGAGCTTCCACAGCAGCCCGGAGTGCCACACGCTGTCAAAAGCCTTGGTGACATCGAGGAAAATGGCGCCACAATACTCCTGATTGTTGAAGGCCGTGGTGATCGCTTCAACAACGCGGACGAGCTGCTGCGTAGAGGAGTGGCCACCCCGGAAACCAAACTGTTCCGGAGGTAACAGGCGACGACGGTCCATGATGATCTTGAGCCGGTGAAGGAGAAGCCGCTCGAAAAGCTTGCTGAGCTGCGGAAGCAAGCTGATGGGCCGGTAGTTGTTAGGATTCTTCCGGTCCTTACCCGGCTTGGGTACGGCGACAACAACAGCGTGCTTCCAAGCAGCCGGATAGGTACAAGTCACTAGGATGGCAGTAAATAGGCGGGCCAGATAGGCAAAAGCAGCAGGAGGCAGTTCCTTGAGCGCCTTCCCAGGAACGTCGTCGGCACCAGGAGCCTTGTTAGCGGCCATCGCCCGGATGCAGGAGGTCACCTCATCGGTCGTGAAGACCGGCAGATGGTCGTCGTCACGGTGGTCGGCAGAGAGGTAGGCCTCGAGGCCACGGTCCACATCATGAACGAACTGGGCGTCCACAGGATCGTCGAGAGGGACGAAGTTCGCCTGAAACACATCAGCAAGGGCGTTTGCCTTAGCCACAGGGGTATAGGCGACACCAGTCGGCGAGTCCAGAGGAGGCAGAGCGTGCTTCCGCTTGGTGAAGAAGCGAACCGCGTCCCACGCGTGGGGATCCGGAGTGAACGACGCCAGCTTCTGAGCCCACTGCTCGTTCTTGTGAGCGCTGATGGCGGCTTTGATGTCACGGCGGAGGAGGTTGACACGCCGCTTCAGAAGGGGGTCGCGGGTGAGGCGCCATTCCTTGCTGAGGCGATTCCGCACGCGGATGAGATCCAGAATGTCGGCCGGGAGTCCCGGGCGCCGGGGAAGCGTGCCCCGGGACGGCGGTGTGGATCGCAGCAGGGCTGAGTGGACGGCATCAGCGAAGGCAGCGACGTCAGCATCAACGTCGTGGATGTCGGCGTCAAGACGCGGCCGCACACGAGCGAGGACGTCCGCGCGGTAGGCAGTCCAATCAGTGCGCCGAAGGTGAAGGCGAGGCGAGGCGATGGCGGGATCAACAGCGAGATTGAAGAGGACCGGCAGGTGGTTTGAGTTCAACTCGTGGACGACGTCAGCCGTCAGGAATTGATGCAGGCCTTTTGTGACGGCGAAGTCCAGGACGTCCGGCGTGCCGCGGGATGGGTAGCAGGTCGGCTCCTCCGGCCCGCAAGCGTAAGCACCAACCCTGTCGATGACCTGATGAAATTGGCGGCCGCTGTGGGTGGTGTGCAGAGAATTCCACGCCGCATGTTTTGCGTTGAAGTCGCCGGCTAAAAAGAGCTTCCCCGGGAGACGGAGCAGCGCATAGGCGTCGTCCAAGTCCAGCAGGTAGCGTGGAGGACGGTAGACGGAGACGAAGGTGACCACCCCCGCCGAGGTCACCACGGCCACAGCTGTCGCCTCCATCTGTCGTAACGGTGGCGTGGGTACGACATAGTGGCGAATGTTCCGCTTGATGTAGATCGCGGTGCCGCCACCGCGGGTGGGGCGGTCGTAGCGATAGCACTTGTAGTTTGAGATGTTGGCCCGTAGACCCGCCTTCAGGTGCGTCTCCGTCACGAGGAAGATGTCAATGTTGTGGGCTGCAAGGAAGTGCTTGACTTCCAGGAGATCGCGGAAAAGTCCGTCTGCGTTGTATGTGGAAATACGGAGTTCCTCGATGCGTCGCACCCTATCCATGATGCTGGGGAGCGTCACTGGTGGTGTGAAGAACGCTTCGGATCGTAGATTCTACGGTGGCAGCAAGTGTGGCGGGCAACGCCTGGATGGCGCGGCTCATCTCGGTGACCGCCGTCATCATGGTTTGGAGGAGGGTGAAGAGGTCGTGGGAGTCGACACCCGGCTGCTGGCTGTCCTGCGGAGTGAGGTCGACGGGACGGCGGCGGCGCAACGGCGGAAAGGCGGCGGGGCCTTCGGGAACGTCCGTCGGAGCAGCAGAGGACGCAGGGGCGTCTCTGCGGATGACGTACGGTGCAGCAAGTGGACGTCGCCAGGCGTTAGGAGGGCGAGACTGCGAGAGTGAGTCCCGTCCCTGCTGCTGGGCCCCCGCGTGGCGGAAGCTGGCAGGAGTGCTGCTGACGACAGCGGTCCTACGGCGGCGATCCCTGGCGGTGAGCGGGGGAAGCCCTCGTTGCCGGCGGCTGGCCTCCTTGTGCTTAGGACACGACCTGAAGTTGGCGGGGTGTTGTCCGCCACACAGGCCGCACTTCGCAGGTTGTTCCCGAGGTACTTGGCATTGCCGACTGTCATGGGCGCCGCCGCACTTGACGCAAACAAAAGGCATCGTACAACCACGGGCAACATGGTTGAAGCCTTGGCACCTGTAGCATTGCGTTACCCCACGTGACTTGCGGAGCGTTTCGGCAGACATGACAAGTCCGCAAAGGCGGGTGACGTTGAAAATCTTCCGATGGTCAGGCGTATCAGGAAGGATGACGATTCTGAGGCCCGACCGACGGTTAGTGCCCGGTATTTTGTGGTAATCCACGATCGTGGCGGCAAAGCCGAGGTCTTCCAGTTCTTCTTTGACCCAGTCGTTAGGGAGGGACTCAAGAATCCCCCGAAGAATCACCTTCAAGGTCGGCGGCCGAACGACCGGAAAAGTATAATTCGGGATGCCTTGCGAACCAAGGAAGTCCATAACGGTGGAGTAGTCGTCGAGGGTGGTGACAGAAAGCTTCAGCTTGTCGCCGCCCGTCTGGCGCGCGGTGAAAGGCTGCGTCAGGTGCTGCTTCAACCACTCGTAAAATTCCTTATAGGACGAGGGAAGCTGCAGCACGATCGGTGGAATACGCTTCTGCTGTTGCGGTGGCGGCTGTTGCTGCTGCGCCTGGTGCTGGAGAGTGGGCGGAGCCGCATCGTCAGCGTCTTCAGGGATGTCATCGAATCGGTTGTGCACCGGAATATCCGTCGCCTGCGGCTGAGCTTGCGCCGCCCGCGCTTGACGCTTCTTCGGCGGTCTGCGGAAGCCATCATCCGGCACATCGGCAGCGCGCGAACCACTATCAGTGCCCCTCTTCTTCCGAGAAGCCGCCGTCGACGGTGTCTGCCTCAGGACGACGTCGTCGTCGATGGAAGTATCGGAGAAATCGGCCAAATCGAGGTCCATAGTCGAAGCCGGGTCCGTCATAATCGTGTTCCTCTCTGCCATAGCTCTGGTCGTCATAGATGGGGGGCCGGATGGGGCCGCCGACGGGGCAAGCCCCGCCGGACGGCGATCCGCCACACCCGTCGCTCCGCGCACGTCCGTCTGCTGCGACATCTCGCACTCGAATGGGTAGCAAGCGCGGGAGGCGCGGCGCGGCGGCGCGCAGAGTGGCGGCCGCTCTCTCGGCCGTCCGCGCCCGCCCGCGACACTGGCTGGGCCTGGCGGCGCGGCGCCTATTCTCTGCCGTGCTTGCCGCCTTGCCGCTCTCTCTCGCTGTTCTGTTGTTGTGTGTACGCGCGTCGTCCGTCGAAATAATGGCAGATCAGGCGGCTACGAACGAGACTGCTGCGGCACCCGCCGCCACCGGCACGACGAAGAAGGCCAAGTCTGCGGCGTCTGCGAAGAAGCCGCGCGCCAAGCCTGCGCACCCGCGCACCTCTGAGATGGTGACGGCCGCCATCAAGAGTCTGAAGGAGCGCGGCGGCTCGTCGCTGCAGGCGATCAAGAAGTACATTGCCGCGCACTACAAGCTGGACGCGGAGAAGCTGGCGCCCTTTATCAAGAAGTACCTCAAGTCGGCCGTCGTGGCTGGCGAGCTGGTGCAGACGAAGGGGAAGGGCGCGTCCGGCTCTTTCAAGCTTGCCGGCGCCGGCGGCGGGGCGGCCGAGGGCGGCAAGGCTCGTGCCGGCGGTGCGAAGAAGAAGCGCGCCGCTCCGGCCAGCAAGGAGAAGAAGGGCGGCCGCGCGGCCGGCGCAAAGAAGGCTGGTGGCGTGAAGGCGGCGACCGGTCGGAAGGCGGGCGCCGCCAAGAAGGCGTCTGCGGCGTCGGCGGCTCCCGCGGGTGCGAAGAAGGCGGCTGCGGCCAAGCCGGCCAAGGCCAAGTCGCCGTCGAAGGCGAAGAAGGCCGCCAAGGTTCCGACGAAGAAGCCGAAGGCGCCGCGCCCGAAGAAGGCGACGACGCCGTCTAAGGCGAAGGCGTCGCCCAAGAAGAAGAAGTAAAGTAGTAAAGTTAAAGAAAGGCAAGGGAAAGGGGTTGGCGCTTGACGCCGTCGTTCCCCACCCCCCTCCCCCGCGTCGTCTTAGTGGCGCGCGATGGCACGGCTGCGGCTGTCGCGCGGCCCAAAACGGCCCTTCTCAGGGCCATCAAAGGACGTCGGGAAGGCGTTGATTGTCGTGCATGCGCCGGTGTGGTTGGTTTTGTGTGTGACCCTTTGTGGGTACTGTTTGCGTGCCGTGGTGGTTGGATTGTGGTGCCGGTGGCGGTAGGCGGCGGCGCGCGGTAGCGGAGCGGTTGTGGCCGTTTGTTGGTCTCTGTTTTTTTTTTGTTTTGTTTTGTTGTTGTTGTTGTTTTTTTGCGGCGGCCGACGTTTGGTTGCTCATGTATGTTTCTGGAGACTCTTGTTTGTTTGTTTGTGTGTTTGCTTGCTTTGCGGATGTCGTGTCTTTTGTGTGTGTGTGTGTCTTCTCTCTCTCTTTGAAAGCGGCGGGGGGGACGTGAGACGTGGAAGTGGCCGGCGGGAATTGGGAAGGCGCGGTGGCGTTGACGTTGTAGTGTAGTGTAGTGTAGTGTAGTGTAGTGTAGCGTAGCGTGCGCGCGCCTCGGAGACGGCGGCGGCCAGCCACCCGTGGTGTGTGGTGACGTCGTCCGGCTGTTGTGTGTGTGCATTGTGAGGGATGGGATGACGTCGATTGTTGGCGAGAGCGGCTGTGGACGGGAGGGGAATTGGTGGTTGTTGTTTTGCGGGGCGGCAAGACCGACAAAAGTTTTGCTCGCGACGGAGAGATGTTAGTGGCCCTGAAAAGGGCCGTTTTTGTTGGGCGGGCGCGCGTGCGCGGCGCGGTTTCTAGGCGCGCTCGCCGCGGATGCGGCGCGCGAGCTGGATGTCCTTGGGCATGATGGTGACGCGCTTGGCGTGGATTGCGCACAGGTTGGTGTCTTCGAAGAGGCCGACGAGGTAGGCCTCGCTGGCCTCCTGCAGGGCCATGACTGCGGAGCTCTGGAAGCGCAGGTCGGTCTTGAAGTCCTGGGCGATCTCGCGCACTAGGCGCTGGAACGGCAGCTTGCGGATGAGCAGCTCTGTGCTCTTCTGGTAGCGCCTGATTTCCCGCAGGGCGACGGTGCCCGGCCTGTAGCGGTGGGGCTTCTTGACGCCGCCGGTGGCGGGCGCGCTCTTCCTCGCCGCCTTGGTGGCGAGCTGTTTGCGCGGCGCCTTTCCGCCGGTGGACTTGCGGGCCGTTTGCTTTGTGCGGGCCATAGCGGTTAGCGGTTAGCGGAAGAGCGGCGTGGAGGTGCGTGCGGTACACGAAGCGTCCGGTGCTGCCTTGACAACGGGCCCGCGCACTGCCCCGCGCCGCGCTTATATGCCCTCGGTGCGCGTGGTGGGGGGAGGGCGGGCCAGAGTCTATATAGGGGGGCGGCGGCAGAGAGCTCGCACCGTAGCCGACTCGCTAGCGCCGGGTGAGGAGCTGGCGCTTGTGTTTTTTTCGCTTGCTTGCTTGAGGAGGAGGAAGGAAGAAGAATGACAGGCCGCGGCAAGGGAGGAAAGGGGCTGGGCAAGGGTGGCGCCAAGCGGCACCGCAAGGTGTTGCGCGACAACATCCAGGGCATCACGAAGCCCGCCATCCGCCGCCTGGCTCGCAGGGGCGGCGTGAAGCGCATCTCTGGTCTGATCTACGAGGAGACCCGCGGAGTGCTGAAGGTGTTCCTGGAGAACGTGATCCGCGACGCGGTGACGTACACTGAGCACGCCAAGCGCAAGACTGTGACGGCCATGGACGTGGTGTACGCCCTGAAGAGGCAGGGGCGCACCCTGTACGGTTTCGGCGGTTAGGCAGGCAGGCAGCCAGCCAGCCGGTGTGCTGTGCTGCGTTGTGGCCTTCCCGCGGCCGTGCCGTGCCCGTGCTTGGTGGGAGAGACGAAAACGGCCCTTTTCAGGGCCACCACACTGTTCGGAGATTGAAAAGTGCGAAAGAGTCTGTGTTGCCTGTGCGTGTTGTTGTTGTTGTTGTGCTGCGCGTGCGTTAGTTTTTGAGTTTGACGCGATGGGCGCGGCTGAGTCCAGTGTGTGCGTGGTTTGTTGTTTGTTTGTGGCGTGGGCATAGGCGGGCGGGCCGGATCGATCGATCGGATCAGCTGTTTGGTTTTGTCTGTGCCTGTGTGTTTGGAGCGCGCGGCGGCCGGCGTGTCGTCGTCGGACCGTTGACGCGCTGTGTGTGCCACGCGCGCCCCTTTAATTGAAACATTAGAATGCCAACAATGATCATCACATTATCGGTGTATTGATGTCGTTGTCGTTTGGAACGCGACTCTGTGCGTGCGCGGAGGGGTGCAGAAACAGGAAAAAGACAAAAAGAGAGAAACGACAAAATGTGTGCGCGTTCGGCCACACGGGCTGTGGACAAGATGGCGGACGTGCGCCGGCGCTGGCTGTGCAATGTATGTATGTGGACGTGTTGTGTAAAGTGCGGCGAGCACGGACGACGGAAACTTTGCTTTGGACGTAGGTTTGTGTGGTGGCCCTGAAAAGGGCCGATTGTTGTGAGCCGAGCCGGCAAGGCAAAGGCAGGCGCGTTTGCGTGCAGGGAGCACGCAAGCGCAGCTCCGCGCTCTCTGTTTAGGCCTTCTTCTCGGTCTTCTTTGGCAGCAGGACGGCCTGGATGTTGGGCAGGACACCACCCTGTGCGATGGTGACGCCCGACAAGAGCTTGTTGAGCTCCTCGTCGTTGCGGATGGCGAGCTGCAGGTGGCGCGGGATGATGCGCGTCTTCTTGTTGTCGCGGGCCGCGTTTCCGGCCAGCTCGAGCACCTCAGCCGCGAGGTACTCCATGACGGCGGCGAGGTAGACGGGCGCCCCGGCGCCGACGCGCTCGGCGTAGTTTCCCTTGCGCAGGAGGCGGTGGATTCTGCCGACCGGGAACTGGAGCCCAGCCCTGCTTGAGCGGGACTTTGACTTGCCCTTGACTTTGCCTCCCTTTCCGCGTCCGGACATGGCGTTTGGCTAGTTGAAACACGTAACGTAACGGTGCGAGCCGCAGCGAGTCGAGCAGCGGAGTGCGTGGCGGCGGGACTGCTGCTTGCATATTTGACGTTCTCGGACGTTGAGTCGTCTTGTGGTGGAGGTTCTTGTCCTTTGACATTTCCTCCCAGTTTGTACGTTAAATTTTGCATGTGAATGCACCTTGCTTTTTGTTTTATCCTTGCTTTATATGCTGATTTTTGTGAACCGCTGTTGTGTTTTTGTTAATCTTTTTTATTAATTTAGGATGCATTTTGGCCTCCTGTATTTTAGGTTGTTGGTGTTGTAATTCCCTAAGTTGTTGATCAGTTGGTTTTCAGAGTGGCTCGCGGTTTGGTAAAATGCTACCGCGAGTTCTCTGAACCTATCTTTCAACATTTTTACTTCCGTTGCCTCGTGGGTGTCGGCAGTGGGGAAGCGCGTCCTAACGTGAATTGCCCGTCTGAGTGCCCGATTTTGGACTCTCTGCAGCCTTAGCAGGTGCGTTTTGGCTGCATAGCCCCAGACTGGGCAGGCATATTCGATGATAGGGCGGACAAGCGTACAGTACAGCCTCACTCCTGTAGTTGCCGCCAAGCTGCTTTCGGTGTTTAGAAGGGGGTAGATGTCGTGGAGTCTGGCGCTGGCCTTCCTTCTGATGTCGTCGATGTGTGCGCGCCATGTCAGTCTTTTGTCAAGGGTGACACCCAGGTATTTGGCCGTGGCCCTCCATGGGATGTCGCGTCTGTGTAGTCGTAGTTGTCTGTTTTGTCGTGCGCGATGGGCAGGGTTGCGTTTGCCTCTCCTTTGGGTGAGCATTATCGCTTGGGTCTTCTCCCCATTTATTGTAATTCGCCATTTCCTGGCCCAGGCTTCCGTCTGGTGTAGTAGGTTTTGGAGTCTTGTCGTCACTATCCTCCTATTTGTACTAACGGCGAAGAATGCCGTGTCGTCGGCGTATTGGGCTGTCTGGGTCTGTGGGGCAGACGGTGTGTCGGCCGTGTACAGGTTGTACAGTATTGGGCCTAACACCGAGCCCTGTGGTACTCCAGCTTTGATGGTGCGTTTTGTGGACCTCGCAGTGTCCACTTTGACGCAAAATGTGCGGTTGGCTAGGTAGCTCTTCAGGAGCTTAACGACATGGCCGGGGAATCCTAACGTGTACAATTTGTACAGTAGTCCAGTGTGCCACACACTGTCGAAGGCCTTGGCTACGTCTAGTAGCACTAGTCCACAGAAGCCTTTCCGGTTAAAGGCTTCTGTTGCGGCTTCGACCACTCGCATGAGTTGTTGGGGTGCTGAGTGTTGGTTGCGAAATCCGAACTGGAATTTGGGGAGCATGTTCTCTCTCCTTATGTGCCTGTCTATGTGCACTAGGAAGAGGCGCTCGTACAGCTTACTCAGTGTTGGGAGTAGGCTTATGGGGCGGTGGTGCTGGGGAAAGATGGGATCTTTTCCAGGCTTAGCGATCGCGACCACTTCCGCGTGTTTCCACTGTTTAGGGAATTTTTGTGATCGCGTGATTTCGTTAAACGTTTCTGTCAATTTTTCTATCGCTACCTGGGGCAGGTGCTTGAGCAGTTCATTGGTGAGGAGATCGTGACCTGGGGCTTTCTTGTTGGGCAGCGATTTGATGGCTTTCGCTACCTCCTCCGTGGAGAAGGCAGGTGGATCTTCATCGACGTCGTCATCCGCTGCCAGAAATGCGGTTAGTTGTCTGCGGACCATTCTTTCGTGTTCGTGGTCCTGCGCCTCTGCTGGTGTGAACTGTTTCTCGAAGACGTCGGCGAGTGCGTTGGCTTTATCTTGGGCGCTGAACACTAGTCCTCTCTCGCCGTGCAGAGGCGGCATTCTTGCGCGTCTTTTAGTGAACTGCTTGGTGGCTTGCCAGAGGCTGTTATCCTGCACTTTGAGAGCTGTAAGGCGGTTTGACCATTGCTGGTTTCTGTGCTCAGTGAGCGCTACCTTAAGTTCTCTCTGTAGCCTATTAAGCAGCTTCCTGGTGTCCGGATTTCGCGTAAGTTTCCATTCCTTCGCGGTCCTGTTTTTGTGCCTAATCTGGGCAAGCAGCTGGGGTGGCAGTCGCTGTGTTTGGGGAGGGGCCGGAGGTAGTTCAGGTGTTGCGCCCTGTGCTGCTTGCAGGACCGTGTCGGTGAAAGTACTCAGCGTTTGTTCTGTATCCTCTGTCGGGAGCGGGGTGTTAGTAAGTTCTTCCATAACTTGTGTTTTGTATCTTTCCCAGTCGATGCGTTTGTACGAGATTGAACGCTGGTTGTGCGGTAGCCAGCCGCCCATGTCAATCTCGAATGTGACAGGATTGTGATCGGACGACATTCTATTCAGTGAATGCGCCGTCACAAATCCTGCGAGACCTTTAGTGATTGTTACGTCGATTACGTCCGGGTTATTTCCATTTCTGGGAAAGTGTGTGGGCTCCTCGGGGGCCCACACGTGCATGTGGTGGATGCGCGCGATGCTTTTCAATTGTCGGCCGGCTTGGTTCGTCCTCCTGGAGTTCCAGTCGGAGTGCTTGGAGTTAAGGTCTCCTCCAAGTATCAGCTTGCCTCCAATTTGTCCTAATTTGACGATGTCGTCTTCAACTAACCTGTGGTTTTTGGGTTGTCGATATGCTGACACCACAGTTACCGGTCCTGTGGATGTCTGTACCTCTAGTGCTACTGTTTCCAACTGCGTCATTTCTGGTGTGTGAATCTGGTGGTGCGGAATCCCCCTTTTTATATAGATTGCTACCCCGCCCCCTGCAGTTGGTCGGTCTCGTCTGTAGCAGAGGTAGTTTGGTGCAGAAACTCTGATTCCCGGTTTCAGGTTGGTCTCCTGCACCATGCATATGTCTATTTCTTCTTCCGCCAGGAATTGTCTAAACTCTAGACCCTGAGGGAAGAGGCTCATGGCGTTAAACGTGCATAGTTTAAAACCCTGAATTGCTGGCCTAGCCATGATGCGGTGTTGTATCACTGGTTGTCGCAGTGGTCTGCGAGGTCCTAACTGCCGATGAGATGTCGGCGGAGAGCTGGTCAAATTTCTTTGTCATGGTCTGCATGAGCTTGTCCATGAGCTTGATGACTTCCGTCAGGGCTTGGGAGAAGTGGTGTATGGGTGTGTTGCTTGTTTGTGTTGTCGTTGCTGCTGGGTTCGTGTATTCCGTTGTGGGGGTCTGTGCGGGTGATACTGCTCTTGCGTAGGAGCGTGTGTCGTCCTGTGTCCGTGTACTTGGGCTGGAAGTTTGCGTGTTTGTGTTGTCTTCTTTTTCTTTGTTTCGCGGTTTTGTTTTAGTGTCTTCTGTTTGCGTTTTTTGTGTGGTGCTGTTTGGTTTGTTAGTGTTGTTTCGTGTTATTGCTTGGTTGGTGTTCCTGTTGTTTGTGATCTGCCCTGTTTGTCGGGCCTTGGCCCTCTTGTGTGCTGGACAGCCTTGGTAACTGGCTGTGTGGGCACCGCTGCAGTTTGCGCATTTTGGCTTGTCTTGGGGCGTCATTCGGCACTCCCTAGACGCATGGTTGCCAGCGCACCGCACGCAGCGTGGTGGCATTTCGCAGTGGTAATTGACATGCCCAATGATTTGGCAATTAAAGCACTGAGGTGCCCTTGATTTCTGTTTTAGTGGTTCCGTGGTTATTCCAAGGCCCATTATTCGGGTTTCCTGGAACAACTTCCGGTGCTGTGGGGTGTCGATTAGTGTGGCGCAGTATAGTGGGTCTCGGTTGTTTGAGCCCTGTTTACGCACCGATCTTACATCATATCCTTTCGCCGTTATGGCTTCTTTGATATCGACGGGATCGGTGCGTGTGGGGAAGCCTCTCAGAACGACTTTGAGGGTCTTCTGCGCGCCTGTCGGGTACGTGTAGTGTGCTATGTTGTGTGTTTTTAGGGTGTTTTTGATGGTGGTGTAGTCGTCTAGGGTTTTTAGTGTGATTTTGATCTTATCACCGCCGGCAGATTTTGCGTGGAAACGCTCGTCTCCTATGGCGGCGGTGATAAGATCATACATCTTTTTGTAGGTGTCAGGAAATGTAGCTACTATGGGTGGCAGTTTTTCGTGCTTTGGGGCGTTTGTGTTTTGTTGTGTCGTTGGTGGTAGTGGTGCTTGTGCTTCTGCGTCTTCATCGAGCGCGGCGAATTTATTTTGTGTGGCGCATGCAGTGCTGGCCGCGGTTGGTGGTGGCGTGGCCTTGGCCGTGCGCCGCGCCAGCTCGAAGGTCCCGTTATCTTCCGGTTCCTCGGCTGTGGCGGGCGTACTCTCTGCGGCAGCGCTGGTGGCTGTGTGTGCCGGCTCTGGGCTCTGGGGCGAGTCTGTGGCCGGTGTGTCGTGTATTTGGGCCGGTGTGTCATGTGTGTTGTGTGTTTCGGAGGACGTGCCTGCTTTTGGTTCGTCGTTTGCAGTCTCGTCTGTCACTAGTGCGTCTGCGGGAGGCGCGTCTGTCGCAGTCGTGCCTGCTTTTGTTTCGTCATTTGCAGTCCCGTCTGTCGCTGATACGTCTGCGGGAGTCGCGTCTGTCGCAGTCGATTCCCTCACAGATATGCTGGTTGGGCCTCGAGTGGCCGTCCCTGCAACTGTGTCCGCCCTATCTATGTCTGTCTGTGTTTGGAAATATAGAGGAAGCACGGGCGCCCCTGCTTTGCGCATTGGTGACTTGGCGCGCTTCCTTTTCTCCTTGATGAGCAATTTTGCTGTAGGTTTTGGGAGAATTCTCCTTTCTGCCTTCCTCTCTATTTCCCTACTACATTGTGCGTCTTGTTTTGCCCGTTCCCTTCGGTGTTCCTCTCTCCTCCGTTCCCTACGTTTTTCCGTTTTAATAACCCGCTGCATCAGCCTCCTCTCCTCCTCAGGATCGAGGTGTGGGAGAACATTCTGAATCAGCGGGCTACTGAGTATCGTGCCCAGTCCCCTGCGGTCCATCCTTTTTACAGTGAATCCCGTCCCTTCTCTCGCCACGTGGATCTCCACCGAATCCTCCATGTCCGTGCGCAGGGTGGGGGCGGCAAAGTCAAAGGCTGCCAAGGGATTGCTGAGTGCGGCCTTTGTTGTCACCGTTACACGTTTCCAGCCAACACTCAGCCCTAACGTCTGACGTGCGCGGGTATACTGGCCGGCGAGCAGTTCCAGGCGGATCTGGTCGTCTTCCAGGCCCTGACACGCAAATACCCTACTTCTCGGGGGAGCAGGGAGATTCCCCGCGGCAGCTGGGGCGCTCGAACGGGGCGGCAAAGCGGCCCGCGGCAACAAGGAGACGCGCCTCGCGTCGTGGCAGTAATAACTGCAGCGACTCCCAAGGTGCTGCTCCAACTCACCAAACACAACGACAATTTGCCCAACGGCTCCCGCTGACGCTAAAAAGCTCAGGGTGCCGCTTTGCACAATTCTAAAAGAACCCGCTGGCCCTACAAGGCCCGTTTGTGTCCTAACAAGAACGCAACCGGGACACTTCTCACTCGGAGCTGCACTGGAATTCACCAAATGCCCCCGCAGTGTTCCTCGCAAGCGAGGTGCCTAAGGCTTCGCAGTCAGCGCGGTCGGTGGAACTAGCGTAGCCTAACACGCGTGCGCTCGCACCGGCTGCTGCTCAGCGTATCGGCGGCGGGACTAGGGTGGGGGTCCCTTTATGGGCTCGGGTGCGGCGGCCGGTTGCGCGCGCGCCCCATTGGTCGGCGGCCGCAACAGGGCGAGCTGGTAAAGGTGCGGTGTTGCGGTAGCGGCGGGTGCCACTGTGTGGGGAGACGCTGACTAGAGGGGAGCGCTTGCTGCTTGCTGTACGTTCGAGATGCCGCCCAAGACTAGCGGGAAGGCCGCCAAGAAGGCTGGCAAGGCGCAGAAGAACATTTCGAAGGGCGACAAGAAGAAGAAGCGCAAGAGGAAGGAGAGCTATGCCATCTACATCTACAAGGTGCTGAAGCAGGTGCACCCCGACACGGGCATCTCGTCGAAGGCGATGAGCATCATGAACAGCTTCGTGAACGACATTTTCGAGCGCATTGCGGCCGAGGCGTCTCGCCTGGCGCACTACAACAAGCGCTCGACCATCACGTCCCGCGAGATCCAGACGGCTGTGCGGCTCTTGCTGCCTGGCGAGCTGGCCAAGCACGCCGTGAGCGAGGGCACGAAGGCGGTGACCAAGTACACGAGCTCCAAGTGAGGGGGTTAAGGCTCTAGGGAGCTCCCCTCCGTTGCGAGAGCGGCAAAAACGGCCCTTTTCAGGGCCACCAAATTGCCTTTGCGGGAAGAGCGGAATTGTTGTTTGTGTGAGGCGGCGCATAGCTACCCGGTTTGGTTGGTTGCGAAGCAGCTGGTGGTGGTGGTGGTCTCGAATGTGGTTATGCGTGCTCGCGAGTCTTGGCGTGGTTGGTTGGTTGGTTGGTTGGTTGTTTGTTTGTCGACACATAGACAGGAGGTGTTGTCTGTGTCGCTGATTTCCTTTCCTTTCTTTGTCTCTGTCTGCCCGGTTAGTCACGTGACTGCAATTGAAACCCCTCGCGATTGTTGGATGTCACCGTTAGGGCCGTCTGCGGGTTTGTTTGTTTGTCACATCATACATACATACATACATACATACATACATACATACATGATGGCGAGGGTGAAATGTTGTGTTGCCGTCTACTATTCCCTTTGCTGTACGGCGTGGAGGTGTGTTGGTGACGTTTTAAAAAAATGGACGTGTCTTTACTAGTCATTAGGAAGACGCAAGAATTGTACGGGCGGGTGGGGTAGGCGACACGCGCGGTGGTGTACCCATTTATTTGGCCCTTGATTTTGATAGCCGTTTCTGCAGTTGATTGAATGATTGATTGTTGTGCGCACGCACGCACGCCGGTGTCGTCATTCAAGGTGCACGTGTGTTCGGTTCAGTGACGGTAGACGACGACGGTCGTTGTTTGTTGTTATGGGCGTACACGCGGTTGTCTGTGTGTCCGCCGGTGAAATGGCCGGTTTGTCGGTGATGTGATCCGATCCGGCGGCTCTGAGTAGCTGTCTATCGGCATCACGGCAACGTGTCGGTCCGAACACCCGTCTCACTGTGGCACCGTCGGCGCTGCGAACGGCGACGAAAGGCTGGCTGTGATCGGTCGAATGTCATGTCTTGTCTGGGCAGAACGTGTGGAATGAGCAAAAAAAAAAAAAAAACTGTGGGGGACGGAAACAATGGTGGAGGAGGGGAACGAAAATAATAAAACGAAACGAAGAAAGAGAAGAAGGAGAAGCAATCACCGGAAAACGAAACAGGGGAAAAACGGAGAGGCGCCGTCTAGAGCAACGGAACGTTCCCGTGCATTGCAGCCGCACTGAAATGCGTTTACGGCGCGGCTGCAAGTGTCGGCCGTGGTGACGGCTGAATTGCATTGCCTTCCCGGATGCAACGTTCGCCCGATATGGCTCGGAGGAAGAATCTATGAGAGAGTGCCTTGCCCTTGCCGTTTCGTGTGCGGTGTAGCGAATGATGTGTGTGTGTGTGTGTGTGTGTGTGTCTGTGTGTGTGTGTGTGTGTGTGTGTGTGTGTGTGTGTAGTGGGGAATGGATGGTCGATAGCTGCCGTCACGGTCAAGATAACGCAGTCAAAGGTGTCGCGAAAAAGTGTGTTAGCCGTGGTTGGTTGGTTTGTGTGTCTGTTTTGATTTTAAAGAGAAGGGACGAGAGAAAGAAGGTAGGTGGAGAGTGCGTTGCGTGTTGCGAACTGCGTCCGTGAATACGGCAGTATTTGGTGGTGGGCGTGCCCTTGCATGTGGCCCGGAAGGCGTGTTCGTTTCGCGGTAGTGTGGACGGGTGAGGGGCACGCGTAACGCTGCGCTGCTGGCATATTCGGGAGATGGGAGGGGGCGAAAGGAGAAAGGAGACGCGGAGGGCGCGTGTGGGTGGTTCGCGCTGCGCTCGGCGGTTGTGTTTGTTTGTGCAAGACATGTGTTGCCGGGAGGGGGACCGTTGTTGTGGTGGTGCGGTTGTAGCCTCAGACGCGGCTGGCAGTGAACAACTTGAGACGACGGATGCGTGGCTGGGGCGGCGCATGTCGCCGGTGCCATGCCTTTAGAGCCGCGTGGTCGGGGTGTGCGCACCGCGTGTCGTGTTGCGAGACATCACATGTGCTGCTGCGCACCGGTGGCGTGGCGTGGGGGCGAGGAGAGCGAGCCGCGCCAGTACCGCGCGGTGTGCTTGTGCGCCGGAGAATGGCACACTGCGCCTGCCCGTTGAGGAGGCCGATGGCCGTGGTGTGGTGGAAATGGAGCGCGTCGGACGTGTACCAATGAGAAAGAGAGAAACAAAGCAAGCAACCACGAACGAAAGGTGGAGGGAGGCATTGTGTCACATGTGGCGGTGGGGAAAAACGAAAAAAAAAAAAAAAGAAAACAAACAACAAACAAAGACGTTAAGAAAGAGGAGAAACAACAAAGACAATGAATGAGTCGTGCGTTCGCGAGGGGGGTGGGTGTGCGTGCGTAACGCCGGTACGCGCAGTGCGGAGCCCAACGGCTGTGTCGTCGGCCGAATGGGTGCGGGAATAGAGGCCGCGTCGGCACGGAGAAGGAAGCAAGAAGGAAGGACGCACGCGCGCTGCGGCGTTGGCGCGGTTTGCGGCTGGCGCCTTTGGTGGCAACGGCCAGGACAAGCAGCGGTGTATGGTGTTGTGCGGGGCGGACAGGGGCGGCGGTGGTGGACGGGGAGGAGGCGAGGCGGTGGCGTGTGTGGTACGGCGAAAACGGGACGGACGGCCGGCGGATGTTGAGAGGCGCCGCCCGCGCACGCACGCAGACACACAGAAGGGAAGAACGAGAAAGGAACAAATGGAGGGGGCGAATGTGGAGGTGCGGGGAGGGGGAGGCGGTGGTGTTTGTGGGCATGTGGTGGGAGAGAATGGCGGGGGCGGAAGGACAGAGGCGCGAGGCGACAGCTTGCTTGGTGCTTGCTTGCGTCTTTTAGTTTTTTATTTTGTTTTTATCCTTTGGTCGCCTTGGAGCCTGTCGGTCCCGTCCGTGTGTGGCCACGCTGTGGGTGCGTGTATGTTTGTACGTTTCGTTTTTTGTCTTCTTCTGCAGCAGAGGCGGCCAGCAAAATGCGTGCGGTTGGATGGATGGGCGGCCACGGCACGGCACCGCACCGCACCGCACCTGTGCCCAAGGAGGAGACGCTGGCGGCGGGCCACCCTCGGATGCGGCCGGCCGGGGCTGTGTGCGCCGCTGCAACAACAACGAGTAAACAAGACGAAGACGAAGCGGATGGCTGGTGAGTGCATTTAGGCGGTAGACAAGGCAGTGTGTGATGTGGCGTTGTGACGGGGGGGGTTTGCTCACGCGGCCTCGTTGTGTTGATGCGCAGGAAGACGAGATGCGGGCAGACGCGTACAGAGAGAGACGAGCCCGGTCTGCAGCAGGATGTGTGGCGCGCCGAGTGCAGAGCAGCGCGCGCCGGCTGGGCTGGGTTCGGCTGGGCCCGCCCGGCGGCGGGCCGCGCTGTTGTCGCGGACGTGAGCGCCCCCTGGCGGGTGGTCGGAGGCGGCGCGGTGGACGTGTGGCTGGTTGGCAGTGCACATTGCGAGTGGCTGGCTGGCTGGCTGGCTGGCTGGCTGGCTGGCTGGCTGGCGGGCGGTCGGCGGCGAGAAGAGAGAGGAGGTATGTGTTGCGGGCGCCTTTGCTGCGCTGCGTCGTTGCGTGCCTGGGCGTGCGCCTGTCGACTGTGTGTGACTGTGTTGGGCGTTGTGCCACGTACGTGTGCTCGGCCGAAGGCAGGCGTCGGAAAGAAGAGGGCGAAGGGCAGGAAAGTGGGTCGGTGTGCGTGCGTAGCCCGTGATGTGATGATGTCACGTCACGTCACGTCATGTTTTTGCGAAGCGGCCGCCGAGAGGTGTGTGGTAGCGAGCGGGAATGTGCGTTTGGTGGTTGCGGCGTGAGGTGAGGGTGGGAGAATATTGGGGCGGGCGGGCGGGCGGGCCGGGCCGGCCCGTTGTTGGTGGTTCCTCCTGTGGTTGTTTGTGCAGCTTTGATGGCAACGTGGAAGGACGCCGGTTTCGTGCCTTGCGTGTGGTTGTCGACGGTGACTGGTTGGGGTGTGCGCCGATGCACGTGCCATGTCGTTATTATGTTTGGGTCGTGAGTGTTGTTTTTGGCCGTGTTGTTGTGTACGGGAAGGGGGGGGAGAGGAGGAGGCGGGTGGATAGTGCGTGCAGTAGTGTCGTTGCGACGGGCGCGTCGGGTGGAGCTGTGCGTAGTGGCGGAAAGGTGTAGGTTGCGGGAAGGGGGCCCGTCGTGTGTCGTGTCGGTGTCGGTGTCGTTGACGGGGTCGCGTGCGTGCGTTGTGAATCGAGTGTGGCGGGAAAGGAGCAGTGTGCCGCTGGGGCGTCGTGGCCGTTAGCAGTGGCTGTGCTTGTCCGTTTGTTACCTGTTGGACGCTTGGTGCGAGTTGTTTGCTGTTGTCGTTGTCGTTGTCGTTGTCGTTGTCGTTGTCGCCCCCGTCTCGCGGGTTGTTTTTGTTTGTCGGCTGTGCTGTGTCGGCGAGCTGTTTTGCGGTGCGTGAATGTGTTGGTGCAAAAGTGGCGGCGTTATGGCTGCGACCGCGACGAGCCGCGGGCGCGCCATTGATGATGTTCAAACACAGAGCGGCTGTGTGCAATGGGAGGCCTGCGTACGGGTAGCGGTGTTGTCGTACGTGCATCCGGCCCGGTGCGGAAAGCGCCGTTGCAGTTTGCCCCTTAGTTGCCAGCCATGTCGCGTGAGCGGCGGGTTGCCTCTGGTCGACGTGGTGCTCGGGTTTGTGGTTTTTTTTTTTTTTTTTTTTTTGGTGCCGTTTGGCCGGTGGGTGGTGTTTTTAATTTTGTGTGTGTGTGTGTGTGTGTGTGTGTGTGTGTGTGTGTGTGTGTGGCCGGCCGGCCGGTATATCTGCCTCCTGCTCGGTCTTGCGGCGGTTTGGTCGACGTCGTCTGTAGTTTTTGCGGCTTGCCGACGACCGACCGACACACCTTTGAAACCTACGTGTGGCGCCCGAAGGTGAACGTAACCTGACCGCGGACCTCTCGGCGCCTTAACCTAACCTAACCTCTAACCTAAGATGTCCGGCCGTAAGGTAGGTGCGGCCACCTGACGCCTCACGTCCGAACGCTTAACCTAACTTTGACGCCTAACCTAACTGTAACCCTTAACCTAACCCACGTCCACCTAACCTAACCTCACCCTTAGGGTGGTGTACACCGCGAATGCCTTAGGGCATGTTATAGTCTTAGGTGGAGTCCACTATACGCAACAAGCGGCTACACGGGTAGCAGGGGTTGTGTGGCGTGGGCTGGGCGGTTCTGTTTAGGTTGGATGGCCCTTGGGCAAGTACGGAAAGGGCAACAGCCTCAACGGGCGCGGGGCAAGGTCAGGACATGCGGGGACCAAGCGGCAATCGGTATTGTAATTGTCAACTGTCGAAGTACCGGAACGTCAAGCGCTGATAGAAAGCACCGAAGCTGCAATCGTTATAGGTACAGACGGTGCTTTAGAAAGGATAGCGTGCATGCAACCGGTGGTGGAGTGGTTCGTCGCTGTTAGTAGTAGTTTATCCTGTGTAGTGAAGTAGAAGTGGTGGACGGTTCCTGTGAACTATTGTGGGTGGAGGGTACACTCAACAGCCGAGCTAGGTTAATAATTGGCTCCTTTTACCGACCTCGCGACGCAGCAGCATTAGTGGCCGAACACGTGAGAGAAAATGTGGACATACATTTTCCTTTCCTCAGCGTGTTACAGTCTTAGGTGGAGATTTCAATGTGCCAGATGTTCAGGACGGGTGGTAGGGACAGAGCATCGAGTGACATTATACTGAGTGCACTATCCGAACGAAAATTACCGCGAGCAATTAAACAGAGAGAGAACCGACTCGTGGAGATAACATCGTGGACCTACCGATGACAAACAGACCCCGAACTTGTCGACTCTGTATGTGCAGAACAGGGACCCAGTGATCAAGAGGCCGTTGCAGCATCGCTGAATATGGACGTTAATAGGAATATACAAAAAAAAAAAAAAAGGGAGGAAGGTTTATCTGTTTAGCAAGAGTAATAGAAGGCAGATTTGAGACTACCAGACAGATGAAAACGCAAATGTCTGCTCCGACACCGACAATGTTGAGTGTGTATGGAGAAAGTGCAAGGCAATCGTAAAATGCGTCTTAGACAGGTACGTGCCGAGTAAAACTGTGAGGGATGGGAAAAACCCACCGCGGTACAACAACCAAAGTTTAGGAAACTATAGCGAAAGCAAAGAGAGCCTCACTCAAAGTTGAAACGCAGCCAAAACCTCTCAGACAAACAGACGCTAAACGATGTCCAAAGTTAGCGTAAGGAGGGCTATGCGTGAAGCGTCCGGTGAATGCGAAAGTAAAATTCCATGTACCGACGTGACAGGAAATCAAATCAAATCCTGGGACGTTGTGGTCGTACGTTGAATCAGTAGTAAGCGGCTCGAAACGGCATATCCAGACACTCCGGGATGATGATGGCATTGAAACAGAGGATGACACGCGTAAAAAGCTGTGAAATACTAAACACCTGTTTGCAAAGCTGTTTCACGGAGGACGACCGCACTGCAGTTCCTTCTCGCACAAACGAAAAAGTGGCTGACATCGAAATAAGTGTCCAAGGAGGAATAGAAAAGCAACTGGAATCACTCAACAGAGGAAAGTCCACTGGACCTGACGGGATACCAATTCGATTCTACACAGAGTACGCGACAGAACCTCCTAACAGCCGTGTACCGCAAGTCTCTAGAGGAACGGAGGGTTCCAAATGATTGGAAAAGAGCACAGGTAGTCCCGGGCTTGAAGAAGGGTCGTCGAGCAGATGCGCAAAACTATAGGCCCTATATCTGTGACGTCGGTCGGTTGTAGAATTTGAGAACATGTTTTATGCTCGAGTAGTAGCATGTCGTTTTTTGGAAACCCAGTGTCTACTATGTAGGAATCAACATGGATTCCGGAAACAGCGATCGTGTGAGACCCAACGCGCTTTATTTGTTCATGGGACCCAGAAAATATTAGATACAGGCTCCCAGGTAGATGCCATTTTGGTTGACATCCGGAAGGAGGGCGTTCGATACAGTTCCGCACTGTCGCCTGATAAACAATGTAAGAGAGTCTGCAGAATGTCGGACCAACTGTGTGGCTGGACTGAAGAGATTGTAGCAAACAGAACACAGCATGTTGTTATCAATGGAGAGACGTCTACAGACGTTAAAGTAACCTCTGGCGTGCCACAGGGGAGTGTTATGGGACCCATTGCTCTTCACACACCTAGTAGATAGTGTCGGACGTTGCATGCGTCTTTTCGCGGATGATGCTGTAGTATACAGAGAAGTTGCAGCGAAAAATGCAGGACGATCTGCAGCGGATAGGCACGTGGTGCAGGGAGTGGCAACTGTCCCTTAACATAGACAAATGTAATGTATTGCGAATAATATAGAAAGAAGGACCCTTTATTGTATGATTGATTATATGATAGCGGGACAAACACTGGTAGCAGTTACGTCTGTAAAATATCTGGGAGTATGCGTGCGGAGTGATTGGGAGTGGGATGATCATCATATAAAAAAAAAAAAAGAAAAAACAAAAAACAAAAAAAAAAGTAATTGGTGGTAAGGCGGGTACCAGGTTGCGATTTATTGGGAGAATGCGTGTAGCAAATGTAGTCCATCAACAAAGGAGGAGGTGGCTTACAAAACACCCGTTCGTTCGACCCATACGTGAGTGTTGCCCATCAGTGTGGGATCCGTACCAGGTCGCGTTGACGGAGGCGACCGGAGACGATCCAACGTTTCGTCGCAGGGTCATTTGGTAACCGTGATAGCGTTACGGAGATGTTTAACAAACCCAAGCGGCAGACCCTGCAATAGAGGCGCTCTGCATCGCGGTGTAGCTTGCTCGCCAGGTTTCGAGATATTGCGTTTCTGGATGGGGTATCGAATATATTGCTTCCCCCCTACGTATACCTCCCGAGGAGATCACGAATGGATGTGGTTAGAGAGATTCGAGCGCGCACGGAGGCGTTTTTTTTGCAGACTGTCAGTTCGTCCCGCGAAACCATACGCGACTGGAACAGCGAAGGAAGGGAGGTAAATGTGACAGTGGCACGTGAAGTGCCCTCCGCCACACACCGTTGGGTGGCTTGCGGAGTCTAAATGTTAGAGGTCGGCTGTCGGTGTGTGCTTTTCTGAAGGCAGATTCGGTGCGTCTGTAGTTGCGGATGGCGGTTAGCCACCGTCGCTTAAAGCGGCGAGGGGCGGCGGCGCCTCGGTTGGCCGGTGGCCATGTTGCGCAGGCGGCGCTCGTTTTTGTTTTGCGGCGGGCAATTTTGTGAGAAACGGGCGCGAATGTTGGCGGGCGAGGTGGCCCGACGGCCGCGGGCCGATCGGGAAACGGTGGGAGGGCGATGGGGCGGCGGAGGTGCGTTTGCACGGCCGTCATCGCCGCACGCCTCCGCTTGTGTGGCTGTGGCGGCGGCCGCGCTGGCCGGGCTGGCGCGGCGACGGTGCGCCAGTTTTGCCGAAGGTTTGGCCATTGTGGCGGGTCGTCGGCTGGGGCTGTGGGGGCGGCATTTGGGCGGGGGCGGCGATTCTCGGCGGGCCGAGCCAGGCTGTAGCGCGCGGTAGCTGCAGTTTGGCCGTGGTTTGCGGCGCTGCCGTGGCGACTGGTTGGCGACTGTGGTGTGGCCGTGTGTAGCCCCATCCTCGGTGGTTTGAATGGCGCGGGTGGTTGCGGCGCAGGTTTGGGGCTGGTCCGCACAGGCTGTCGGACGTTGGGCGGTAGCAAGCGCGGGAGGCGCGGCGCGGCGGCGCGCAGAGTGGCGGCCGCTCTCTCGGCCGTCCGCGCCCGCCCGCGACACTGGCTGGGCCTGGCGGCGCGGCGCCTGATTCCGAGTTAGCATGCCGTGCGAGCAGGACCACGCTACTCAGGCGCAGGGTGTGGCGGACCGCTGCCCGGCGGGACTGGCCCGGGCGACCGAGCCAGCCCCGTCGGCGGCCCCGTCCGGCCCCCCACGTACGACGACGCAGCTACTGACAACGGATAACGCAACGGCACACCCGAGGAGCGTTAGCCCGCTCACGCCAGAGCAGGTGTACCTCGTGTGTCACCGGTTATCGCTGGGTAAAGTTTACCCGGAATACGCTGCCGACGAACGAGCGCTTCGCTTGTTCCAGCAGCACCTGAGGGCACTCGGTTGCGTGGTTTACGAAGAGGCGAGAGTACCGACGGGAGCCCTGCCAGGCGTGTCGAGGGAAGACGACACTGTTCTGCCAGCGGCGGCCCCGTTGAGTGCTGCACCACCAGGCCCAGTTACGGAAGAAACTGGTGTACTGCTGACTGCCACTCCGGTCTCTTCCAGTCAAGAGACCACAGAAACACCGATCGCTGTTCCGCCAGGCGTGACGACAGAAGACGTCACCGTCCTGCCGCGGGACAGCATGATCCCAGAAGCCAACCTTGGCGACCTGATCGGGGAGGTTGCCATGGACACATCGCAGCCCTCTAGAAAGAGGCCTGCAGCGGCGGAGGAGGACGAGTCCTCCGCAATCTCTGATTCTTCTTTCAGGCGGAGCCAGAAGAAGAAGATGCCGGAAGCTCCTGCCCCCTCTGAGGCAGAACAGCTGACCGACGACGGCTTCGTTGTCCCGAAGCGGCGGCACACTGCTCGAGCCAAACGACTTGAGACTGTGCAGCCGCAGCCGACAGCGAACGCATTCGCCGACGTACCAGAAGAGCAAGAGGCCATGGATGCAGCTGAGGCACCCAAGAGGCGGGCACCCGCTCCGCCTCCGATCACCGTGTCGTGGAAGGACACGTACGAGTCCTTCCTCGATAAGTTCAAGGCGATGTCCTCCGCCAAGGTCAAATGCGCTGGTCGGGACTTGTACAAAGTCTCGGTCAGCTCAATGGAGGAGTATCGAGCTGCCATGCGGCTCATTGAGGAGGAGAAGCTTCACTGCTTCACCCACAATGCTGAGCCAGTGAAGCAGCTGAAGGTGGTTTTCCGCCGCCTTCCGCTTAAAATGGAGACGGAACATCTGAAGAGAGAACTAGCCGAGCTGGGCTACATGGCCAGCTCGGTCACGCTCATGAAGTCTCCCAGGACGAGGAGACCCATGCCACTATTCTTGGTTGTCCTTCCGGACAACTTTGAAAACCGCAAGATTTTCCAGGTACAGACGGTGGCCCGGATCGGTGTGGAAGTGGAGCCACTCAAGGCCAAGGGGAGGCGCGCCCAGTGCTTCTCCTGCCAAGGCCTTGACCACGTGGCGCGCTACTGCACGATGCCGGCCCGCTGCGTGAAGTGCGCCGACTCCCACCAGAGTCGGGACTGCACTAAGAAGAGGGAGGAGGCGCCCAAGTGCTGCAACTGTAGCGAGCCACATGTGGCGAGCTACAGAGGCTGCGCCGCCTTCAAGCGCCGCCCACAGCAGCAAGGACGTGCGGCACCCGCACGAAAGGTGCAACCAGGCACCAGCTTCGCCTCTGCCACCAAGGGGGAGCCTTCGGGCGCCCCCAGGGGGCGGCAGGTGGACTTCCCGGCCATCACGGCGTCTAACCAGACAGCCGGCACCCAGGTGGACCAACATCAGGGTGGACGACAATCCCGTCCCCCCACAACAGCCACGCCGCAAGCCGCAACTGTGGCACCTCCAGCCGCAACACCAGGAGCTGTAGCAGCAGACCTGGGAGCCTTGATGAGCTCCCTCTCTGCCCTGCTGCAGCAACTGCCGGTGCTTGTCACCGCCGTAACGGGGGCCCTCCAGGCCGCTACCGTCCCCACGAAGCCACACCATGGATAACGTCCTTATCCATGGTCTGACCATCTGTGGCTTCAATGCCAACAGCCTGTTCCCGCAGCAAGGTGAGTTTCGTCAGTTCATGCAGGACGAGTCCATCGACCTGTGTCTGATCTGCGAAACTCACCTCAAGCCAGGTGTTCACGTGAAGGTAGCAAACTACGTTTGCTACCGGAACGACAGGCCGACGGCAGGCGGGGGGACCGCCATTTACGTCCGCGCCTCACTCCGGCACCACCAGGTGCTGCTCCCAGCCATGGCCACCCTGGAAGCCACCGGGGTGAACGTCACCACGGCTGCGGGGCAAATAACCTTCGTGGCCGCATACAGGCGGCCGCGTGGACACCTCCAGGAGGCGGACGTCGACGCGCTGTTGACGTTTGGGGGTAGGACATTCATTGCGGGTGACTTCAATGCGAAGCACCCGGAATGGAACTCCCGCCTCACGAACGTCAGTGGCCGCCGACTTCTTCGCGCTGCCCAGAGGAATGGCGCCCTCGTCCTGGGCCCACGGGAACACACCATCTTCCCGGCCAGGGGGCGGTCTGACGTGCTCGACGTGGCCGTCATCAAAGGAATCGGGCACCACACGACCGCCACCACGCGGTGCGCGATGTCGTCCGACCACCTGCCGGTGGTCTACGAGATCGACATCGCTGGAGCTACGCTCCCGCCACGTCGGCGGACGTACCGGCGCCTGGACGGCGACCAATTCCAGGACAATGTCCTGGCGTCCCTGGCGGACTCACCTGACCCCGCGGCAGTGGGGGCGGATGCCGCCCTTCAATTCTTCACTCGCCAGCTGCTGCAAGCAGCCGACGCGGCCTCCCCTCCCCCTCCACAGGGTACCAGGGACTTCTCCCGTAACCTGCCGCCCCACATCCGGGACGCAATACGGGAGAAGAACCGCCTCTTTCGGGAGTGGCAGCTCACCCGCCAACCCGCGACGAAACGGCGCCTCAACCGCATGCGGAGAGAAATCAAAGCGGCGGCTGAGGCGCACAGGAACCAAGTCTGGACGGACATCGTCGCCTCCCTCAACCCCGAGGACGGCAGCGCGTGGCGGACTGTGAAGTCCTTTTTACGCAGGAGGCAGCGCGTCCCGCCTCTGCTCGTCGGACAAGAGGTCGTCTGCAGCCCGGACGGCAAAGCAGGTGCACTGGCGGACCACTTCGAGCTGTCATTCACCCCGGTGGATGACAACGTAGACGAAGAACACCTCCACCGGGTTGAAGAGCAGCTCCCTGTGTTCCTGGAAGCCAGGGACGACGCAGACGTAATCGACCCCATCTCCGACGAGGAGGTGGCCGCGCAGATCACAGCGCTCAACACCAAGAAGGCTGGCGGTGCTGACGGCGTCACCAACCATCTGCTGAGGAGCCTGCCGGCGGGTGCATACCCGTTCCTGGCAGGCATCTTCAATCAGGTCCTTCGCTCTGGGGTCTACCCCACTGTATGGAAACATGCAGAGGTGGTGGCAATCCCCAAGGCGAACAAGGACCCACGGGACGCCGCCAACTACAGGCCCATCAGCCTGCTGCCGGCGCTCTCGAAGGTGTTCGAGCGCCTGTACGCCAGACGACTGCTCCGCCACGTGTCAGCAGAAGGCATCATCCCTGATGAGCAGTTCGGTTTTAGGAGGGGCCATTCCACCGTCCACCAGCTGATGCGGCTGGTGGAAGAAGCCATGCGCGCCCTGGAGACTCGGGAATACCTTGGGGCGGTGTTCCTGGACGTCTCCAGGGCATTCGACTCCGTGTGGCACGACGGCCTCGTGTACAAACTCTTCGTGCACGGGGTACCGACGTCGCACGGAGTCCTCCTCCGCTCATATCTAGCCGAGCGGTCCTTCCATGTCAGACTGGACGATGGGACATCCACCCATCGACACATCCGTGCTGGAGTGCCGCAGGGGTCCGTCCTTGGGCCTCTATTGTACTCCCTATACACCGCCGACGCTCCGCGCGTGACGCCGGTGAAGTTGGCGCTATATGCCGACGACACTGCGCTGTTCGTGCGGAGCATGAAGGCGGTCGAGATGCGCCGTCTTCTTCAAAGAGGTTGCGAGGCCCTTGGCGCCTGGTCGACCAAGTGGCGCCTCAAGCAAAACGCGGCGAAGAGCCAGGCGGTGGTCTTCACGAGACGACCACTGCCGCCTGATCTTCCGCCAGTCACCATCATGGGCAGCCCCGTCCCATGGAGCAAGACTGGCCGCTACCTGGGTGTCACATTGGACCACAAGCTGACATGGAAGCCCCACATCGAGGACGTCAGGGGCAGAGCAATAGGGCGCCTACGCGTCCTGTACCCTCTGCTCAATCCCTCGTCTGCGCTGCCACCTCACCACGGCATCACGCTGTATCTGGCGCTGGTACGTCCAGTGCTGGAGTACGCAGCTGTGGTGTGGGGCAACGCGGCCGAAACACACATCAGCAAGCTGCAGAGGGTGCAGAACAGGGCGCTCAAGCTCGCTCTGCGCCTGCCGAGGTTATACTCGACCGCTCGGCTACACGAGCAGACGGGAATCCCCCTCCTCCGCGACCGCTTCAAGCAATCGGCGCGGGCGTTCTACGAGCGGACCGAACAGTCCGAAAACCGGCTCATCAGGGATCTGGGCCACCCTACACACCACAGGCCAACAACTCGTTGGCCTGACCTGTTGCGGGAATGAAAACTTCCGCAACAGAGACAGGACATCTACATCCAAGAAAACCAGAGGCCAATCCATTACGAGAGGCAGCACTTCCAAAGTGTAAGGTTTACGCAGGAATAGCAGAAGACTGCTTAGCCTGCTCCTGCACGGGTCAGGGCAGACCCGTAAGGTAGATGGTAGGTGGTAGGTAGGCGCGGCGCCTATTCTCTGCCGTGCTTGCCGCCTTGCCGCTCTCTCTCGCTGTTCTGTTGTTGTGTGTACGCGCGTCGTCCGTCGAAATAATGGCAGATCAGGCGGCTACGAACGAGACTGCTGCGGCACCCGCCGCCACCGGCACGACGAAGAAGGCCAAGTCTGCGGCGTCTGCGAAGAAGCCGCGCGCCAAGCCTGCGCACCCGCGCACCTCTGAGATGGTGACGGCCGCCATCAAGAGTCTGAAGGAGCGCGGCGGCTCGTCGCTGCAGGCGATCAAGAAGTACATTGCCGCGCACTACAAGCTGGACGCGGAGAAGCTGGCGCCCTTTATCAAGAAGTACCTCAAGTCGGCCGTCGTGGCTGGCGAGCTGGTGCAGACGAAGGGGAAGGGCGCGTCCGGCTCTTTCAAGCTTGCCGGCGCCGGCGGCGGGGCGGCCGAGGGCGGCAAGGCTCGTGCCGGCGGTGCGAAGAAGAAGCGCGCCGCTCCGGCCAGCAAGGAGAAGAAGGGCGGCCGCGCGGCCGGCGCAAAGAAGGCTGGTGGCGTGAAGGCGGCGACCGGTCGGAAGGCGGGCGCCGCCAAGAAGGCGTCTGCGGCGTCGGCGGCTCCCGCGGGTGCGAAGAAGGCGGCTGCGGCCAAGCCGGCCAAGGCCAAGTCGCCGTCGAAGGCGAAGAAGGCCGCCAAGGTTCCGACGAAGAAGCCGAAGGCGCCGCGCCCGAAGAAGGCGACGACGCCGTCTAAGGCGAAGGCGTCGCCCAAGAAGAAGAAGTAAAGTAGTAAAGTTAAAGAAAGGCAAGGGAAAGGGGTTGGCGCTTGACGCCGTCGTTCCCCACCCCCCTCCCCCGCGTCGTCTTAGTGGCGCGCGATGGCACGGCTGCGGCTGTCGCGCGGCCCAAAACGGCCCTTCTCAGGGCCATCAAAGGACGTCGGGAAGGCGTTGATTGTCGTGCATGCGCCGGTGTGGTTGGTTTTGTGTGTGACCCTTTGTGGGTACTGTTTGCGTGCCGTGGTGGTTGGATTGTGGTGCCGGTGGCGGTAGGCGGCGGCGCGCGGTAGCGGAGCGGTTGTGGCCGTTTGTTGGTCTCTGTTTTTTTTTGTTTTGTTTTGTTGTTGTTGTTGTTTTTTTGCGGCGGCCGACGTTTGGTTGCTCATGTATGTTTCTGGAGACTCTTGTTTGTTTGTTTGTGTGTTTGCTTGCTTTGCGGATGTCGTGTCTTTTGTGTGTGTGTGTGTCTTCTCTCTCTCTTTGAAAGCGGCGGGGGGGACGTGAGACGTGGAAGTGGCCGGCGGGAATTGGGAAGGCGCGGTGGCGTTGACGTTGTAGTGTAGTGTAGTGTAGTGTAGTGTAGTGTAGCGTAGCGTGCGCGCGCCTCGGAGACGGCGGCGGCCAGCCACCCGTGGTGTGTGGTGACGTCGTCCGGCTGTTGTGTGTGTGCATTGTGAGGGATGGGATGACGTCGATTGTTGGCGAGAGCGGCTGTGGACGGGAGGGGAATTGGTGGTTGTTGTTTTGCGGGGCGGCAAGACCGACAAAAGTTTTGCTCGCGACGGAGAGATGTTAGTGGCCCTGAAAAGGGCCGTTTTTGTTGGGCGGGCGCGCGTGCGCGGCGCGGTTTCTAGGCGCGCTCGCCGCGGATGCGGCGCGCGAGCTGGATGTCCTTGGGCATGATGGTGACGCGCTTGGCGTGGATTGCGCACAGGTTGGTGTCTTCGAAGAGGCCGACGAGGTAGGCCTCGCTGGCCTCCTGCAGGGCCATGACTGCGGAGCTCTGGAAGCGCAGGTCGGTCTTGAAGTCCTGGGCGATCTCGCGCACTAGGCGCTGGAACGGCAGCTTGCGGATGAGCAGCTCTGTGCTCTTCTGGTAGCGCCTGATTTCCCGCAGGGCGACGGTGCCCGGCCTGTAGCGGTGGGGCTTCTTGACGCCGCCGGTGGCGGGCGCGCTCTTCCTCGCCGCCTTGGTGGCGAGCTGTTTGCGCGGCGCCTTTCCGCCGGTGGACTTGCGGGCCGTTTGCTTTGTGCGGGCCATAGCGGTTAGCGGAAGAGCGGCGTGGAGGTGCGTGCGGTACACGAAGCGTCCGGTGCTGCCTTGACAACGGGCCCGCGCACTGCCCCGCGCCGCGCTTATATGCCCTCGGTGCGCGTGGTGGGGGGAGGGCGGGCCAGAGTCTATATAGGGGGGCGGCGGCAGAGAGCTCGCACCGTAGCCGACTCGCTAGCGCCGGGTGAGGAGCTGGCGCTTGTGTTTTTTTCGCTTGCTTGCTTGAGGAGGAGGAAGGAAGAAGAATGACAGGCCGCGGCAAGGGAGGAAAGGGGCTGGGCAAGGGTGGCGCCAAGCGGCACCGCAAGGTGTTGCGCGACAACATCCAGGGCATCACGAAGCCCGCCATCCGCCGCCTGGCTCGCAGGGGCGGCGTGAAGCGCATCTCTGGTCTGATCTACGAGGAGACCCGCGGAGTGCTGAAGGTGTTCCTGGAGAACGTGATCCGCGACGCGGTGACGTACACTGAGCACGCCAAGCGCAAGACTGTGACGGCCATGGACGTGGTGTACGCCCTGAAGAGGCAGGGGCGCACCCTGTACGGTTTCGGCGGTTAGGCAGGCAGGCAGCCAGCCAGCCGGTGTGCTGTGCTGCGTTGTGGCCTTCCCGCGGCCGTGCCGTGCCCGTGCTTGGTGGGAGAGACGAAAACGGCCCTTTTCAGGGCCACCACACTGTTCGGAGATTGAAAAGTGCGAAAGAGTCTGTGTTGCCTGTGCGTGTTGTTGTTGTTGTTGTGCTGCGCGTGCGTTAGTTTTTGAGTTTGACGCGATGGGCGCGGCTGAGTCCAGTGTGTGCGTGGTTTGTTGTTTGTTTGTGGCGTGGGCATAGGCGGGCGGGCCGGATCGATCGATCGGATCAGCTGTTTGGTTTTGTCTGTGCCTGTGTGTTTGGAGCGCGCGGCGGCCGGCGTGTCGTCGTCGGACCGTTGACGCGCTGTGTGTGCCACGCGCGCCCCTTTAATTGAAACATTAGAATGCCAACAATGATCATCACATTATCGGTGTATTGATGTCGTTGTCGTTTGGAACGCGACTCTGTGCGTGCGCGGAGGGGTGCAGAAACAGGAAAAAGACAAAAAGAGAGAAACGACAAAATGTGTGCGCGTTCGGCCACACGGGCTGTGGACAAGATGGCGGACGTGCGCCGGCGCTGGCTGTGCAATGTATGTATGTGGACGTGTTGTGTAAAGTGCGGCGAGCACGGACGACGGAAACTTTGCTTTGGACGTAGGTTTGTGTGGTGGCCCTGAAAAGGGCCGATTGTTGTGAGCCGAGCCGGCAAGGCAAAGGCAGGCGCGTTTGCGTGCAGGGAGCACGCAAGCGCAGCTCCGCGCTCTCTGTTTAGGCCTTCTTCTCGGTCTTCTTTGGCAGCAGGACGGCCTGGATGTTGGGCAGGACACCACCCTGTGCGATGGTGACGCCCGACAAGAGCTTGTTGAGCTCCTCGTCGTTGCGGATGGCGAGCTGCAGGTGGCGCGGGATGATGCGCGTCTTCTTGTTGTCGCGGGCCGCGTTTCCGGCCAGCTCGAGCACCTCAGCCGCGAGGTACTCCATGACGGCGGCGAGGTAGACGGGCGCCCCGGCGCCGACGCGCTCGGCGTAGTTTCCCTTGCGCAGGAGGCGGTGGATTCTGCCGACCGGGAACTGGAGCCCAGCCCTGCTTGAGCGGGACTTTGACTTGCCCTTGACTTTGCCTCCCTTTCCGCGTCCGGACATGGCGTTTGGCTAGTTGAAACACGTAACGTAACGGTGCGAGCCGCAGCGAGTCGAGCAGCGGAGTGCGTGGCGGCGGGACTACTACTCATCTCTCTTTTTTGTCCTCTACCGTTAGAGGGGGTGGTGGTGGAGGTTATTGTCTCCTTCGGACATTTCCTCCTCTTTTTTGGTGTGTTCTTTTTGTTTCTGTGCTTTTGTTGTTTGCTGTTTGTTGAGAGTTTTCTTTTGTTGTTCTTTTTCTGCTACTGCAGGAGTAGCGACTTGGGTCTGTTATATCTGTCCCTATGGGGTTCATATTGCCCAAGGGTGTTGATTAGGTCATTTTCAGAATTCCGCGCCGTGGCGTAGAACACTTCTGCCAGGGCGCGGAATCGTGTTGTGAGCGGCTCTATGTCCGCGGCTTCATGTAGGTCTGCCGTGGGGAAGCGCGTGGGGACGTGTAGGGCTCGTCGTAACGCTCTATTTTGAGTCTTCTGTAAGCGATCTATCGTCGATCTGGCTGCGTAGCCCCATACAGGGCACGCGTATTCCAGTATCGGTCGAATTAGACTTCGATAGATCGCTACTCCTGTTGCGGGGTCGAGGGAACTGGTGCTGTTCAAGACAGGGTACAGAATCTGCATCCTGGCGTGAGCCTTTCTGCGAAGCTCCTCAATGTGGCACTTCCATGTCAGGCGTCTGTCAAGTGTGACACCGAGGTACTTCGCAGAATTTCTCCATGGCAAGTTCTGCCCCTGCAATCGCAGCAGTTGGTATGGTCTTCTTGGGGGTCGGCGTTTCCCATGGCGTCTGGTGAGCAGCATGGCTTGTGTCTTCTCTGAATTTATAGAGATGCGCCACTGCTTGGCCCAGTTTTCCGTCCTGTTTAGGGCGGTTTGCAGACGCCTTGTAACCAGGTTCCTGTTTGTCGAGCAGGAGAAGAATGCAGTGTCGTCTGCGTATTGTGCAGTGTGTACATGCTGAGTCGTAGGGATGTCAGCAGTGTAGACACTGTAGAGGACGGGTCCCAGGACCGAGCCCTGGGGCACGCCTGCACTGATTCTTCTCCTGGTCGACAGGGATCCATCGATCTTGACTGAGAAAGTCCTACCGGAGAGATAGTTTTTAACGATTTTGACGATCTTTCCGGGGAAGCCTAGGGTGTACATCTTGTGTAGTATCCCGGTGTGCCAGACTGAGTCAAAGGCTTTTGCTACGTCTAACAAGACAAGCCCGCAGTAGCCCTTTCGGTTGAAGCTGTCCGTGGCTGCTTCAACCACCCTCATGATTTGCTGGGGGGCGGAGTGTCTTTGCCTAAATCCGAACTGGAATTTCGGCAGGATCTGCTCTCTTGTGATATGGTCCTGTATGGGGGTTAGTAGGAGGCGCTCGTAAAGTTTACTGAGGGTAGGCAGTAGACTAATTGGTCTATAATGTTGCGGGAACACCGGATCTTTTCCTGGTTTCGCGATCGCAATGACTTCTGCGTGCTTCCACTGCGCCGGGAATTTTTGTGATCTCGTCAGTTCGTTAACAATATCGGTCAGATGGGTGATTGCCAGGGGCGGGAGGAGTTTCAGCAATTCATTTGTGACCTGGTCGTGACCCGGGGTTTTCCTGGTGGGCAGGGACTTGATGCAGCGCGCCACATCTTCAGTACTGAAGAGCGGCGTGTAGTCATCTTCGTCGTCTGCTTCCAGGAACACGGCCAGTTCTCTGCGGACTGTTGCGACGTGTTCTCTGTCCTGTACTTCTGCTGGTCTGAACTGTTTTTCGAACACGTCGGCTAGTGCGTTAGCTTTGTCAATGGGGCTGAACTGCAGTCCGCGTTCGCCATGCAGTGGTGGCATTTTCGCGCGTCTTCTCGTGTACTGTTTGGTGGCTTGCCATAAACTATTGTCTTCTAGTTTGAGAGCTGAGAGCCTTGCCGACCATTGTTGGTTACGGTACTCATTGAGATCTGCTTTCAGCTCTCTCTGTAGCCTATTGAGTAGCCTCCGTGTATCCCTATTTCTGGTGAGCTTCCACTCTTTGGCGATCCTATTTTTGTGCCGTATTTGCGCAAGCAAGTGCGGGGGGAGTTGCCTGGAGCGGGGGGGCCCCGCAGGAGGCGGTGTGGCTCCCTCAGCAGCTTGTAGGATCGCTCTTGTGAGGTCGTCTAGTGCCTGTTCTGCTGTCTCTGCAGTTGGAGGCGGGGTCTGGGCAAGTTCAGCTGCTACTGCGTTGCTGAATTGCTCCTTATTGATGCGCTTGTATGTCGCATGCCGTTGTGGGATAGAGAGCCATTCTCCCATATCGACCTCAAAAATCACGGGATTGTGGTCCGACGACATTCTGTTTACCGATGTCGCGGATACAAAGCCCACCAGATTCTTTGTGATGGCTATGTCGAGGACGTCCGGTCTTCCTCCGTTCTTTGGGAAGTGTGTCGGTTCCTCTGGGCCCCATATTTGTAACTGGTGTGTGCGCGCAAGTCGTTGCAGTTGTTGACCAGCTTGATTTCGGTGTCTCGAGTTCCAGTCCGCGTGCTTAGCATTTAGGTCCCCTGCTATCAGTAGTTTGCCTCTAATACGGCTTAGTGCAGCTATGTCGTCCTCTTCTAGTCTTTGGGAAGGGGGGCGATATACTGCAACGACTGTTAGGGGGCCAGTTACTGTGGCCACTTCGATTGCCGCCGTTTCTATTTCTGCTGTATTGGGGGGGTATATTTGGTGGTGTCTGATTCCTTTTTTGACATATACCGCGACCCCGCCTCCGTGAGTGGGTCGGTCGTTTCTGTAGCAATTATAATTTGGTACAGAAACTCTTAGTCCTGGTTTGAGGAATGTTTCTCCCACTAGGCATATGTCAACTTTTTCTTCCTGTATGAATTCTCTAAACTCCATGGGTTGGCGAGTAAGGTTGTCTGCGTTAAACGCGCATATTTTGAGACCTTGTATATTAGGTCTCCTATCCATGGTGGGGGACAATTTTTCCTGCGGCTGTCGCTGCTACAGGCGACTGCTGTGCTGCCGATCTGAGGTCGGCGGGGAGCTGCGTCAGTGTTGCTAGTATGCCCACTAGCTGGGTCATCTGTGCCTGTAGCAGTCGGATGGACGACGCGAGTTGTTGGATTCCAACAGACTCGACTGCTTCTCGCGGACTGGTTTGTGGGTGGCGTGGTGGACAGACTTCCCTAGGACTTCCGTCAGCTTGAGGAACCTGTTTACTGGTGTGTGGTGGTAGGTGGTTCGGCGGGTCAGGTGGGTCACCGGTAAGTGCACGGGAATATGCGGTGGATGCGAAGACCTGCGTTCTTACTGTGTCAGGCGGCGGGACTAGGGTGGGGGTCCCTTTATGGGCTCGGGTGCGGCGGCCGGTTGCGCGCGCGCCCCATTGGTCGGCGGCCGCAACAGGGCGAGCTGGTAAAGGTGCGGTGTTGCGGTAGCGGCGGGTGCCACTGTGTGGGGAGACGCTGACTAGAGGGGAGCGCTTGCTGCTTGCTGTACGTTCGAGATGCCGCCCAAGACTAGCGGGAAGGCCGCCAAGAAGGCTGGCAAGGCGCAGAAGAACATTTCGAAGGGCGACAAGAAGAAGAAGCGCAAGAGGAAGGAGAGCTATGCCATCTACATCTACAAGGTGCTGAAGCAGGTGCACCCCGACACGGGCATCTCGTCGAAGGCGATGAGCATCATGAACAGCTTCGTGAACGACATTTTCGAGCGCATTGCGGCCGAGGCGTCTCGCCTGGCGCACTACAACAAGCGCTCGACCATCACGTCCCGCGAGATCCAGACGGCTGTGCGGCTCTTGCTGCCTGGCGAGCTGGCCAAGCACGCCGTGAGCGAGGGCACGAAGGCGGTGACCAAGTACACGAGCTCCAAGTGAGGGGGTTAAGGCTCTAGGGAGCTCCCCTCCGTTGCGAGAGCGGCAAAAACGGCCCTTTTCAGGGCCACCAAATTGCCTTTGCGGGAAGAGCGGAATTGTTGTTTGTGTGAGGCGGCGCATAGCTACCCGGTTTGGTTGGTTGCGAAGCAGCTGGTGGTGGTGGTGGTCTCGAATGTGGTTATGCGTGCTCGCGAGTCTTGGCGTGGTTGGTTGGTTGTTTGTTTGTCGACACATAGACAGGAGGTGTTGTCTGTGTCGCTGATTTCCTTTCCTTTCTTTGTCTCTGTCTGCCCGGTTAGTCACGTGACTGCAATTGAAACCCCTCGCGATTGTTGGATGTCACCGTTAGGGCCGTCTGCGGGTTTGTTTGTTTGTCACATCATACATACATACATACATACATACATACATACATACATGATGGCGAGGGTGAAATGTTGTGTTGCCGTCTACTATTCCCTTTGCTGTACGGCGTGGAGGTGTGTTGGTGACGTTTTAAAAAAATGGACGTGTCTTTACTAGTCATTAGGAAGACGCAAGAATTGTACGGGCGGGTGGGGTAGGCGACACGCGCGGTGGTGTACCCATTTATTTGGCCCTTGATTTTGATAGCCGTTTCTGCAGTTGATTGAATGATTGATTGTTGTGCGCACGCACGCACGCCGGTGTCGTCATTCAAGGTGCACGTGTGTTCGGTTCAGTGACGGTAGACGACGACGGTCGTTGTTTGTTGTTATGGGCGTACACGCGGTTGTCTGTGTGTCCGCCGGTGAAATGGCCGGTTTGTCGGTGATGTGATCCGATCCGGCGGCTCTGAGTAGCTGTCTATCGGCATCACGGCAACGTGTCGGTCCGAACACCCGTCTCACTGTGGCACCGTCGGCGCTGCGAACGGCGACGAAAGGCTGGCTGTGATCGGTCGAATGTCATGTCTTGTCTGGGCAGAACGTGTGGAATGAGCAAAAAAAAAAAAAAACTGTGGGGGACGGAAACAATGGTGGAGGAGGGGAACGAAAATAATAAAACGAAACGAAGAAAGAGAAGAAGGAGAAGCAATCACCGGAAAACGAAACAGGGGAAAAACGGAGAGGCGCCGTCTAGAGCAACGGAACGTTCCCGTGCATTGCAGCCGCACTGAAATGCGTTTACGGCGCGGCTGCAAGTGTCGGCCGTGGTGACGGCTGAATTGCATTGCCTTCCCGGATGCAACGTTCGCCCGATATGGCTCGGAGGAAGAATCTATGAGAGAGTGCCTTGCCCTTGCCGTTTCGTGTGCGGTGTAGCGAATGATGTGTGTGTGTGTGTGTGTGTGTGTGTCTGTGTGTGTGTGTGTGTGTGTGTGTGTGTGTAGTGGGGAATGGATGGTCGATAGCTGCCGTCACGGTCAAGATAACGCAGTCAAAGGTGTCGCGAAAAAGTGTGTTAGCCGTGGTTGGTTGGTTTGTGTGTCTGTTTTGATTTTAAAGAGAAGGGACGAGAGAAAGAAGGTAGGTGGAGAGTGCGTTGCGTGTTGCGAACTGCGTCCGTGAATACGGCAGTATTTGGTGGTGGGCGTGCCCTTGCATGTGGCCCGGAAGGCGTGTTCGTTTCGCGGTAGTGTGGACGGGTGAGGGGCACGCGTAACGCTGCGCTGCTGGCATATTCGGGAGATGGGAGGGGGCGAAAGGAGAAAGGAGACGCGGAGGGCGCGTGTGGGTGGTTCGCGCTGCGCTCGGCGGTTGTGTTTGTTTGTGCAAGACATGTGTTGCCGGGAGGGGGACCGTTGTTGTGGTGGTGCGGTTGTAGCCTCAGACGCGGCTGGCAGTGAACAACTTGAGACGACGGATGCGTGGCTGGGGCGGCGCATGTCGCCGGTGCCATGCCTTTAGAGCCGCGTGGTCGGGGTGTGCGCACCGCGTGTCGTGTTGCGAGACATCACATGTGCTGCTGCGCACCGGTGGCGTGGCGTGGGGGCGAGGAGAGCGAGCCGCGCCAGTACCGCGCGGTGTGCTTGTGCGCCGGAGAATGGCACACTGCGCCTGCCCGTTGAGGAGGCCGATGGCCGTGGTGTGGTGGAAATGGAGCGCGTCGGACGTGTACCAATGAGAAAGAGAGAAACAAAGCAAGCAACCACGAACGAAAGGTGGAGGGAGGCATTGTGTCACATGTGGCGGTGGGGAAAAACGAAAAAAAAAAAAAAAGAAAACAAACAACAAACAAAGACGTTAAGAAAGAGGAGAAACAACAAAGACAATGAATGAGTCGTGCGTTCGCGAGGGGGGTGGGTGTGCGTGCGTAACGCCGGTACGCGCAGTGCGGAGCCCAACGGCTGTGTCGTCGGCCGAATGGGTGCGGGAATAGAGGCCGCGTCGGCACGGAGAAGGAAGCAAGAAGGAAGGACGCACGCGCGCTGCGGCGTTGGCGCGGTTTGCGGCTGGCGCCTTTGGTGGCAACGGCCAGGACAAGCAGCGGTGTATGGTGTTGTGCGGGGCGGACAGGGGCGGCGGTGGTGGACGGGGAGGAGGCGAGGCGGTGGCGTGTGTGGTACGGCGAAAACGGGACGGACGGCCGGCGGATGTTGAGAGGCGCCGCCCGCGCACGCACGCAGACACACAGAAGGGAAGAACGAGAAAGGAACAAATGGAGGGGGCGAATGTGGAGGTGCGGGGAGGGGGAGGCGGTGGTGTTTGTGGGCATGTGGTGGGAGAGAATGGCGGGGGCGGAAGGACAGAGGCGCGAGGCGACAGCTTGCTTGGTGCTTGCTTGCGTCTTTTAGTTTTTTATTTTGTTTTTATCCTTTGGTCGCCTTGGAGCCTGTCGGTCCCGTCCGTGTGTGGCCACGCTGTGGGTGCGTGTATGTTTGTACGTTTCGTTTTTTGTCTTCTTCTGCAGCAGAGGCGGCCAGCAAAATGCGTGCGGTTGGATGGATGGGCGGCCACGGCACGGCACCGCACCGCACCGCACCTGTGCCCAAGGAGGAGACGCTGGCGGCGGGCCACCCTCGGATGCGGCCGGCCGGGGCTGTGTGCGCCGCTGCAACAACAACGAGTAAACAAGACGAAGACGAAGCGGATGGCTGGTGAGTGCATTTAGGCGGTAGACAAGGCAGTGTGTGATGTGGCGTTGTGACGGGGGGGGTTTGCTCACGCGGCCTCGTTGTGTTGATGCGCAGGAAGACGAGATGCGGGCAGACGCGTACAGAGAGAGACGAGCCCGGTCTGCAGCAGGATGTGTGGCGCGCCGAGTGCAGAGCAGCGCGCGCCGGCTGGGCTGGGTTCGGCTGGGCCCGCCCGGCGGCGGGCCGCGCTGTTGTCGCGGACGTGAGCGCCCCCTGGCGGGTGGTCGGAGGCGGCGCGGTGGACGTGTGGCTGGTTGGCAGTGCACATTGCGAGTGGCTGGCTGGCTGGCTGGCTGGCTGGCTGGCTGGCTGGCTGGCTGGCGGCGGTCGGCGGCGAGAAGAGAGAGGAGGTATGTGTTGCTTGCTGCGCTGCGTCGTTGCGTGCCTGGGCGTGCGCCTGTCGACTGTGTGTGACTGTGTTGGGCGTTGTGCCACGTACGTGTGCTCGGCCGAAGGCAGGCGTCGGAAAGAAGAGGGCGAAGGGCAGGAAAGTGGGTCGGTGTGCGTGCGTAGCCCGTGATGTGATGATGTCACGTCACGTCACGTCATGTTTTTGCGAAGCGGCCGCCGAGAGGTGTGTGGTAGCGAGCGGGAATGTGCGTTTGGTGGTTGCGGCGTGAGGTGAGGGTGGGAGAATATTGGGGCGGGCGGGCGGGCGGGCCGGGCCGGCCCGTTGTTGGTGGTTCCTCCTGTGGTTGTTTGTGCAGCTTTGATGGCAACGTGGAAGGACGCCGGTTTCGTGCCTTGCGTGTGGTTGTCGACGGTGACTGGTTGGGGTGTGCGCCGATGCACGTGCCATGTCGTTATTATGTTTGGGTCGTGAGTGTTGTTTTTGGCCGTGTTGTTGTGTACGGGAAGGGGGGGGAGAGGAGGAGGCGGGTGGATAGTGCGTGCAGTAGTGTCGTTGCGACGGGCGCGTCGGGTGGAGCTGTGCGTAGTGGCGGAAAGGTGTAGGTTGCGGGAAGGGGGCCCGTCGTGTGTCGTGTCGGTGTCGGTGTCGTTGACGGGGTCGCGTGCGTGCGTTGTGAATCGAGTGTGGCGGGAAAGGAGCAGTGTGCCGCTGGGGCGTCGTGGCCGTTAGCAGTGGCTGTGCTTGTCCGTTTGTTACCTGTTGGACGCTTGGTGCGAGTTGTTTGCTGTTGTCGTTGTCGTTGTCGTTGTCGTTGTCGTTGTCGCCCCCGTCTCGCGGGTTGTTTTTGTTTGTCGGCTGTGCTGTGTCGGCGAGCTGTTTTGTGGTGCGTGAATGTGTTGGTGCAAAAGTGGCGGCGTTATGGCTGCGACCGCGACGAGCCGCGGGCGCGCCATTGATGATGTTCAAACACAGAGCGGCTGTGTGCAATGGGAGGCCTGCGTACGGGTAGCGGTGTTGTCGTACGTGCATCCGGCCCGGTGCGGAAAGCGCCGTTGCAGTTTGCCCCTTAGTTGCCAGCCATGTCGCGTGAGCGGCGGGTTGCCTCTGGTCGACGTGGTGCTCGGGTTTGTGGTTTTTTTTTTTTTTTTTTTTTTTTGGTGCCGTTTGGCCGGTGGGTGGTGTTTTTAATTTTGTGTGTGTGTGTGTGTGTGTGTGTGTGTGTGTGTGTGTGTGTGTGGCCGGCCGGCCGGTATATCTGCCTCCTGCTCGGTCTTGCGGCGGTTTGGTCGACGTCGTCTGTAGTTTTTGCGGCTTGCCGACGACCGACCGACACACCTTTGGAACCTACGTGTGGCGCCCGAAGGTGAACGTAACCTGACCGCGGACCTCTCGGCGCCTTAACCTAACCTAACCTCTAACCTAAGATGTCCGGCCGTAAGGTAGGTGCGGCCACCTGACGCCTCACGTCCGAACGCTTAACCTAACTTTGACGCCTAACCTAACTGTAACCCTTAACCTAACCCACGTCCACCTAACCTAACCTCACCCTTAGGGTGGTGTACACCGCGAATGCCTTAGGGCATGTTATAGTCTTAGGTGGAGTCCACTATACGCAACAAGCGGCTACACGGGTAGCAGGGGTTGTGTGGCGTGGGCTGGGCGGTTCTGTTTAGGTTGGATGGCCCTTGGGCAAGTACGGAAAGGGCAACAGCCTCAACGGGCGCGGGGCAAGGTCAGGACATGCGGGGACCAAGCGGCAATCGGTATTGTAATTGTCAACTGTCGAAGTACCGGAACGTCAAGCGCTGATAGAAAGCACCGAAGCTGCAATCGTTATAGGTACAGACGGTGCTTTAGAAAGGATAGCGTGCATGCAACCGGTGGTGGAGTGGTTCGTCGCTGTTAGTAGTAGTTTATCCTGTGTAGTGAAGTAGAAGTGGTGGACGGTTCCTGTGAACTATTGTGGGTGGAGGGTACACTCAACAGCCGAGCTAGGTTAATAATTGGCTCCTTTTACCGACCTCGCGACGCAGCAGCATTAGTGGCCGAACACGTGAGAGAAAATGTGGACATACATTTTCCTTTCCTCAGCGTGTTACAGTCTTAGGTGGAGATTTCAATGTGCCAGATGTTCAGGACGGGTGGTAGGGACAGAGCATCGAGTGACATTATACTGAGTGCACTATCCGAACGAAAATTACCGCGAGCAATTAAACAGAGAGAGAACCGACTCGTGGAGATAACATCGTGGACCTACCGATGACAAACAGACCCCGAACTTGTCGACTCTGTATGTGCAGAACAGGGACCCAGTGATCAAGAGGCCGTTGCAGCATCGCTGAATATGGACGTTAATAGGAATATACAAAAAAAAAAAAAAAGGGAGGAAGGTTTATCTGTTTAGCAAGAGTAATAGAAGGCAGATTTGAGACTACCAGACAGATGAAAACGCAAATGTCTGCTCCGACACCGACAATGTTGAGTGTGTATGGAGAAAGTGCAAGGCAATCGTAAAATGCGTCTTAGACAGGTACGTGCCGAGTAAAACTGTGAGGGATGGGAAAAACCCACCGCGGTACAACAACCAAAGTTTAGGAAACTATAGCGAAAGCAAAGAGAGCCTCACTCAAAGTTGAAACGCAGCCAAAACCTCTCAGACAAACAGACGCTAAACGATGTCCAAAGTTAGCGTAAGGAGGGCTATGCGTGAAGCGTCCGGTGAATGCGAAAGTAAAATTCCATGTACCGACGTGACAGGAAATCAAATCAAATCCTGGGACGTTGTGGTCGTACGTTGAATCAGTAGTAAGCGGCTCGAAACGGCATATCCAGACACTCCGGGATGATGATGGCATTGAAACAGAGGATGACACGCGTAAAAAGCTGTGAAATACTAAACACCTGTTTGCAAAGCTGTTTCACGGAGGACGACCGCACTGCAGTTCCTTCTCGCACAAACGAAAAAGTGGCTGACATCGAAATAAGTGTCCAAGGAGGAATAGAAAAGCAACTGGAATCACTCAACAGAGGAAAGTCCACTGGACCTGACGGGATACCAATTCGATTCTACACAGAGTACGCGACAGAACCTCCTAACAGCCGTGTACCGCAAGTCTCTAGAGGAACGGAGGGTTCCAAATGATTGGAAAAGAGCACAGGTAGTCCCGGGCTTGAAGAAGGGTCGTCGAGCAGATGCGCAAAACTATAGGCCCTATATCTGTGACGTCGGTCGGTTGTAGAATTTGAGAACATGTTTTATGCTCGAGTAGTAGCATGTCGTTTTTTGGAAACCCAGTGTCTACTATGTAGGAATCAACATGGATTCCGGAAACAGCGATCGTGTGAGACCCAACGCGCTTTATTTGTTCATGGGACCCAGAAAATATTAGATACAGGCTCCCAGGTAGATGCCATTTTGGTTGACATCCGGAAGGAGGGCGTTCGATACAGTTCCGCACTGTCGCCTGATAAACAATGTTAGAGAGTCTGCAGAATGTCGGACCAACTGTGTGGCTGGACTGAAGAGATTGTAGCAAACAGAACACAGCATGTTGTTATCAATGGAGAGACGTCTACAGACGTTAAAGTAACCTCTGGCGTGCCACAGGGGAGTGTTATGGGACCCATTGCTCTTCACACACCTAGTAGATAGTGTCGGACGTTGCATGCGTCTTTTCGCGGATGATGCTGTAGTATACAGAGAAGTTGCAGCGAAAAATGCAGGACGATCTGCAGCGGATAGGCACGTGGTGCAGGGAGTGGCAACTGTCCCTTAACATAGACAAATGTAATGTATTGCGAATAATATAGAAAGAAGGACCCTTTATTGTATGATTGATTATATGATAGCGGGACAAACACTGGTAGCAGTTACGTCTGTAAAATATCTGGGAGTATGCGTGCGGAGTGATTGGGAGTGGGATGATCATCATATAAAAAAAAAAAAAGAAAAAACAAAAAACAAAAAAAAAAGTAATTGGTGGTAAGGCGGGTACCAGGTTGCGATTTATTGGGAGAATGCGTGTAGCAAATGTAGTCCATCAACAAAGGAGGAGGTGGCTTACAAAACACCCGTTCGTTCGACCCATACGTGAGTGTTGCCCATCAGTGTGGGATCCGTACCAGGTCGCGTTGACGGAGGCGACCGGAGACGATCCAACGTTTCGTCGCAGGGTCATTTGGTAACCGTGATAGCGTTACGGAGATGTTTAACAAACCCAAGCGGCAGACCCTGCAATAGAGGCGCTCTGCATCGCGGTGTAGCTTGCTCGCCAGGTTTCGAGATATTGCGTTTCTGGATGGGGTATCGAATATATTGCTTCCCCCCTACGTATACCTCCCGAGGAGATCACGAATGGATGTGGTTAGAGAGATTCGAGCGCGCACGGAGGCGTTTTTTTTGCAGACTGTCAGTTCGTCCCGCGAAACCATACGCGACTGGAACAGCGAAGGAAGGGAGGTAAATGTGACAGTGGCACGTGAAGTGCCCTCCGCCACACACCGTTGGGTGGCTTGCGGAGTCTAAATGTTAGAGGTCGGCTGTCGGTGTGTGCTTTTCTGAAGGCAGATTCGGTGCGTCTGTAGTTGCGGATGGCGGTTAGCCACCGTCGCTTAAAGCGGCGAGGGGCGGCGGCGCCTCGGTTGGCCGGTGGCCATGTTGCGCAGGCGGCGCTCGTTTTTGTTTTGCGGCGGGCAATTTTGTGAGAAACGGGCGCGAATGTTGGCGGGCGAGGTGGCCCGACGGCCGCGGGCCGATCGGGAAACGGTGGGAGGGCGATGGGGCGGCGGAGGTGCGTTTGCACGGCCGTCATCGCCGCACGCCTCCGCTTGTGTGGCTGTGGCGGCGGCCGCGCTGGCCGGGCTGGCGCGGCGACGGTGCGCCAGTTTTGCCGAAGGTTTGGCCATTGTGGCGGGTCGTCGGCTGGGGCTGTGGGGGCGGCATTTGGGCGGGGGCGGCGATTCTCGGCGGGCCGAGCCAGGCTGTAGCGCGCGGTAGCTGCAGTTTGGCCGTGGTTTGCGGCGCTGCCGTGGCGACTGGTTGGCGACTGTGGTGTGGCCGTGTGTAGCCCCATCCTCGGTGGTTTGAATGGCGCGGGTGGTTGCGGCGCAGGTTTGGGGCTGGTCCGCACAGGCTGTCGGACGTTGGGCGGTAGCAAGCGCGGGAGGCGCGGCGCGGCGGCGCGCAGAGTGGCGGCCGCTCTCTCGGCCGTCCGCGCCCGCCCGCGACACTGGCTGGGCCTGGCGGCGCGGCGGCTATTCTCTGCCGTGCTCTCGCCGCTCTCTCGCTGTTCTGTTGTTGTGTGTACGCGCGTCGTCCGTCGAAATAATGGCAGATCAGGCGGCTACGAACGAGACTGCTGCGGCACCCGCCGCCACCGGCACGACGAAGAAGGCCAAGTCTGCGGCGTCTGCGAAGAAGCCGCGCGCCAAGCCTGCGCACCCGCGCACCTCTGAGATGGTGACGGCCGCCATCAAGAGTCTGAAGGAGCGCGGCGGCTCGTCGCTGCAGGCGATCAAGAAGTACATTGCCGCGCACTACAAGCTGGACGCGGAGAAGCTGGCGCCCTTTATCAAGAAGTACCTCAAGTCGGCCGTCGTGGCTGGCGAGCTGGTGCAGACGAAGGGGAAGGGCGCGTCCGGCTCTTTCAAGCTTGCCGGCGCCGGCGGCGGGGCGGCCGAGGGCGGCAAGGCTCGTGCCGGCGGTGCGAAGAAGAAGCGCGCCGCTCCGGCCAGCAAGGAGAAGAAGGGCGGCCGCGCGGCCGGCGCAAAGAAGGCTGGTGGCGTGAAGGCGGCGACCGGTCGGAAGGCGGGCGCCGCCAAGAAGGCGTCTGCGGCGTCGGCGGCTCCCGCGGGTGCGAAGAAGGCGGCTGCGGCCAAGCCGGCCAAGGCCAAGTCGCCGTCGAAGGCGAAGAAGGCCGCCAAGGTTCCGACGAAGAAGCCGAAGGCGCCGCGCCCGAAGAAGGCGACGACGCCGTCTAAGGCGAAGGCGTCGCCCAAGAAGAAGAAGTAAAGTAGTAAAGTTAAAGAAAGGCAAGGGAAAGGGGTTGGCGCTTGACGCCGTCGTTCCCCACCCCCCTCCCCCGCGTCGTCTTAGTGGCGCGCGATGGCACGGCTGCGGCTGTCGCGCGGCCCAAAACGGCCCTTCTCAGGGCCATCAAAGGACGTCGGGAAGGCGTTGATTGTCGTGCATGCGCCGGTGTGGTTGGTTTTGTGTGTGACCCTTTGTGGGTACTGTTTGCGTGCCGTGGTGGTTGGATTGTGGTGCCGGTGGCGGTAGGCGGCGGCGCGCGGTAGCGGAGCGGTTGTGGCCGTTTGTTGGTCTCTGTTTTTTTTTTGTTTTGTTTTGTTGTTGTTGTTGTTTTTTTGCGGCGGCCGACGTTTGGTTGCTCATGTATGTTTCTGGAGACTCTTGTTTGTTTGTTTGTGTGTTTGCTTGCTTTGCGGATGTCGTGTCTTTTGTGTGTGTGTGTGTCTTCTCTCTCTCTTTGAAAGCGGCGGGGGGGACGTGAGACGTGGAAGTGGCCGGCGGGAATTGGGAAGGCGCGGTGGCGTTGACGTTGTAGTGTAGTGTAGTGTAGTGTAGTGTAGTGTAGCGTAGCGTGCGCGCGCCTCGGAGACGGCGGCGGCCAGCCACCCGTGGTGTGTGGTGACGTCGTCCGGCTGTTGTGTGTGTGCATTGTGAGGGATGGGATGACGTCGATTGTTGGCGAGAGCGGCTGTGGACGGGAGGGGAATTGGTGGTTGTTGTTTTGCGGGGCGGCAAGACCGACAAAAGTTTTGCTCGCGACGGAGAGATGTTAGTGGCCCTGAAAAGGGCCGTTTTTGTTGGGCGGGCGCGCGTGCGCGGCGCGGTTTCTAGGCGCGCTCGCCGCGGATGCGGCGCGCGAGCTGGATGTCCTTGGGCATGATGGTGACGCGCTTGGCGTGGATTGCGCACAGGTTGGTGTCTTCGAAGAGGCCGACGAGGTAGGCCTCGCTGGCCTCCTGCAGGGCCATGACTGCGGAGCTCTGGAAGCGCAGGTCGGTCTTGAAGTCCTGGGCGATCTCGCGCACTAGGCGCTGGAACGGCAGCTTGCGGATGAGCAGCTCTGTGCTCTTCTGGTAGCGCCTGATTTCCCGCAGGGCGACGGTGCCCGGCCTGTAGCGGTGGGGCTTCTTGACGCCGCCGGTGGCGGGCGCGCTCTTCCTCGCCGCCTTGGTGGCGAGCTGTTTGCGCGGCGCCTTTCCGCCGGTGGACTTGCGGGCCGTTTGCTTTGTGCGGGCCATAGCGGTTAGCGGTTAGCGGAAGAGCGGCGTGGAGGTGCGTGCGGTACACGAAGCGTCCGGTGCTGCCTTGACAACGGGCCCGCGCGAGCTAGAGCATCTTCTTCAGGGTGTGCGGTCTTCACCCTGGTTGGACGGAGTATTTGCAGGCTTTCCCTGCATTGCCTCCAGAGCATCTCTTTGACGAATAGTTTTCTTGGTTCTTCTCTTTTTTTTTTATGTCTTCTGTTGGCCCTATTCAGGTTTGGTTATCTTCTGTGTGCCCGCATGTGCGGGCAACGGTGCTGGCCCGTGGCGGGCCGACTGCAGTCCTCCCGGCGCGGACGGCGCAGGGAGCGCCTCACTGCGGCTGCTGCTTGGCGGCCGCTAGTGTGGCCGTCATCAATGTCTCTGCAACTCGCTGCAGCGTCTCGGCAAGGTTTGCAACCTTGTCGATCGCCGCAGACAGTGCAGAGACGGCTGCGACCAGGATGTCTTCGTTCGCTGCAGTTGCAGCGTCTCGCCTTGGCGCAGCAATCGGACGGGCGGAGGCAGTCATGTTGCCACTCTTGCCTCCGCCCGATGTTGTGGGCTGGGCAAGGGTGGCGCCAAGCGGCACCGCAAGGTGTTGCGCGACAACATCCAGGGCATCACGAAGCCCGCCATCCGCCGCCTGGCTCGCAGGGGCGGCGTGAAGCGCATCTCTGGTCTGATCTACGAGGAGACCCGCGGAGTGCTGAAGGTGTTCCTGGAGAACGTGATCCGCGACGCGGTGACGTACACTGAGCACGCCAAGCGCAAGACTGTGACGGCCATGGACGTGGTGTACGCCCTGAAGAGGCAGGGGCGCACCCTGTACGGTTTCGGCGGTTAGGCAGGCAGGCAGCCAGCCAGCCGGTGTGCTGTGCTGCGTTGTGGCCTTCCCGCGGCCGTGCCGTGCCCGTGCTTGGTGGGAGAGACGAAAACGGCCCTTTTCAGGGCCACCACACTGTTCGGAGATTGAAAAGTGCGAAAGAGTCTGTGTTGCCTGTGCGTGTTGTTGTTGTTGTTGTGCTGCGCGTGCGTTAGTTTTTGAGTTTGACGCGATGGGCGCGGCTGAGTCCAGTGTGTGCGTGGTTTGTTGTTTGTTTGTGGCGTGGGCATAGGCGGGCGGGCCGGATCGATCGATCGGATCAGCTGTTTGGTTTTGTCTGTGCCTGTGTGTTTGGAGCGCGCGGCGGCCGGCGTGTCGTCGTCGGACCGTTGACGCGCTGTGTGTGCCACGCGCGCCCCTTTAATTGAAACATTAGAATGCCAACAATGATCATCACATTATCGGTGTATTGATGTCGTTGTCGTTTGGAACGCGACTCTGTGCGTGCGCGGAGGGGTGCAGAAACAGGAAAAAGACAAAAAGAGAGAAACGACAAAATGTGTGCGCGTTCGGCCACACGGGCTGTGGACAAGATGGCGGACGTGCGCCGGCGCTGGCTGTGCAATGTATGTATGTGGACGTGTTGTGTAAAGTGCGGCGAGCACGGACGACGGAAACTTTGCTTTGGACGTAGGTTTGTGTGGTGGCCCTGAAAAGGGCCGATTGTTGTGAGCCGAGCCGGCAAGGCAAAGGCAGGCACGTTTGCGTGCAGGGAGCACGCAAGCGCAGCTCCGCGCTCTCTGTTTAGGCCTTCTTCTCGGTCTTCTTTGGCAGCAGGACGGCCTGGATGTTGGGCAGGACACCACCCTGTGCGATGGTGACGCCCGACAAGAGCTTGTTGAGCTCCTCGTCGTTGCGGATGGCGAGCTGCAGGTGGCGCGGGATGATGCGCGTCTTCTTGTTGTCGCGGGCCGCGTTTCCGGCCAGCTCGAGCACCTCAGCCGCGAGGTACTCCATGACGGCGGCGAGGTAGACGGGCGCCCCGGCGCCGACGCGCTCGGCGTAGTTTCCCTTGCGCAGGAGGCGGTGGATTCTGCCGACCGGGAACTGGAGCCCAGCCCTGCTTGAGCGGGACTTTGACTTGCCCTTGACTTTGCCTCCCTTTCCGCGTCCGGACATGGCGTTTGGCTAGTTGAAACACGTAACGTAACGGTGCGAGCCGCAGCGAGTCGAGCAGCGGAGTGCGTGGCGGCGGGACTCTCTCTCGGTGCTATATGATAGACGGCCACATAAGGTCATCTGGTGAAGGAGGAGTGTGTTGTCTATGTGACATTTACTCCAAAATAACGGGGTGACTTCCTAACGGGTGATTTATGGTCCTAACGGTATAGCAAGTGCCTTATACACAAATTGCTGGGCGTGCCAGCAGGGGGATGATGAAATGACTGATGAGATGAGGGGTGGTGTCCGGACGGGTGTGGGAGTATTCGACCTGGTGGCGCGTTACACGCCTGTGGACTCCTGGTTGCTGGTTTTCGTCTGCTCCAGTGGCGGGGTAGACCTCTGTTGGTCCCACCCCTCTCCCGGAGTGTAAGTCCATCTGGTGCTCGCGTCGAAGGCGGGCTGGCTGCGCGCCAGGAGAAGAATGACCTCCTCCATGGCGGTTATCCTCTTCAGAAGGATTCCTGCAAGCCCCTCTTCGGATATTGGGCTGCAGGACAGCCGTTCTTCTGTGGTTGGCGGCGGCGATTGCGCAGCCGGCGTCGACGTGGCGGCGGGCGCCAGCGTGGCCGCAGTGTGCGACCTGCCGCGGCCGTCGCCGGCGGCCGACTGCTCTCGCTGCTGCGTGGGCCGCTGGGTGCGGCGGTGCGGCCCGCTACCCCCTCCACGGCCAGCGGCGGAGTGGTGGGGGGGCGGGGCAGCCGCCTGCGCGTCCACGCGGTCCATTTCTCGGGGGACTGCCGGTTCTGGGCCGGCTATCGTCTTCTTATTTCGGCGAGCTTTCCCACCTCGACGAGATCTCTTCCGTCGTTGCTGTGGCGGCTTTTGCAGCTGCTCCTGGAGCCACTGCACGAAGGCTTTGCAGCCCCTGAAGCTCGCTACGTGTTGGCGCGTGGCGGCGGGACTAGGGTGGGGGTCCCTTTATGGGCTCGGGTGCGGCGGCCGGTTGCGCGCGCGCCCCATTGGTCGGCGGCCGCAACAGGGCGAGCTGGTAAAGGTGCGGTGTTGCGGTAGCGGCGGGTGCCACTGTGTGGGGAGACGCTGACTAGAGGGGAGCGCTTGCTGCTTGCTGCTTGCTGTACGTTCGAGATGCCGCCCAAGACTAGCGGGAAGGCCGCCAAGAAGGCTGGCAAGGCGCAGAAGAACATTTCGAAGGGCGACAAGAAGAAGAAGCGCAAGAGGAAGGAGAGCTATGCCATCTACATCTACAAGGTGCTGAAGCAGGTGCACCCCGACACGGGCATCTCGTCGAAGGCGATGAGCATCATGAACAGCTTCGTGAACGACATTTTCGAGCGCATTGCGGCCGAGGCGTCTCGCCTGGCGCACTACAACAAGCGCTCGACCATCACGTCCCGCGAGATCCAGACGGCTGTGCGGCTCTTGCTGCCTGGCGAGCTGGCCAAGCACGCCGTGAGCGAGGGCACGAAGGCGGTGACCAAGTACACGAGCTCCAAGTGAGGGGGTTAAGGCTCTAGGGAGCTCCCCTCCGTTGCGAGAGCGGCAAAAACGGCCCTTTTCAGGGCCACCAAATTGCCTTTGCGGGAAGAGCGGAATTGTTGTTTGTGTGAGGCGGCGCATAGCTACCCGGTTTGGTTGGTTGCGAAGCAGCTGGTGGTGGTGGTGGTCTCGAATGTGGTTATGCGTGCTCGCGAGTCTTGGCGTGGTTGGTTGGTTGGTTGGTTGGTTGGTTGTTTGTTTGTCGACACATAGACAGGAGGTGTTGTCTGTGTCGCTGATTTCCTTTCCTTTCTTTGTCTCTGTCTGCCCGGTTAGTCACGTGACTGCAATTGAAACCCCTCGCGATTGTTGGATGTCACCGTTAGGGCCGTCTGCGGGTTTGTTTGTTTGTCACATCATACATACATACATACATACATACATACATACATACATGATGGCGAGGGTGAAATGTTGTGTTGCCGTCTACTATTCCCTTTGCTGTACGGCGTGGAGGTGTGTTGGTGACGTTTTAAAAAAAAATGGACGTGTCTTTACTAGTCATTAGGAAGACGCAAGAATTGTACGGGCGGGTGGGGTAGGCGACACGCGCGGTGGTGTACCCATTTATTTGGCCCTTGATTTTGATAGCCGTTTCTGCAGTTGATTGAATGATTGATTGTTGTGCGCACGCACGCACGCCGGTGTCGTCATTCAAGGTGCACGTGTCTTTACTAGTCATTAGGAAGACGCAAGAATTGTACGGGCGGGTGGGGTAGGCGACACGCGCGGTGGTGTACCCATTTATTTGGCCCTTGATTTTGATAGCCGTTTCTGCAGTTGATTGAATGATTGATTGTTGTGCGCACGCACGCACGCCGGTGTCGTCATTCAAGGTGCACGTGTGTTCGGTTCAGTGACGGTAGACGACGACGGTCGTTGTTTGTTGTTATGGGCGTACACGCGGTTGTCTGTGTGTCCGCCGGTGAAATGGCCGGTTTGTCGGTGATGTGATCCGATCCGGCGGCTCTGAGTAGCTGTCTATCGGCATCACGGCAACGTGTCGGTCCGAACACCCGTCTCACTGTGGCACCGTCGGCGCTGCGAACGGCGACGAAAGGCTGGCTGTGATCGGTCGAATGTCATGTCTTGTCTGGGCAGAACGTGTGGAATGAGCAAAAAAAAAAAAAAAACTGTGGGGGACGGAAACAATGGTGGAGGAGGGGAACGAAAATAATAAAACGAAACGAAGAAAGAGAAGAAGGAGAAGCAATCACCGGAAAACGAAACAGGGGAAAAACGGAGAGGCGCCGTCTAGAGCAACGGAACGTTCCCGTGCATTGCAGCCGCACTGAAATGCGTTTACGGCGCGGCTGCAAGTGTCGGCCGTGGTGACGGCTGAATTGCATTGCCTTCCCGGATGCAACGTTCGCCCGATATGGCTCGGAGGAAGAATCTATGAGAGAGTGCCTTGCCCTTGCCGTTTCGTGTGCGGTGTAGCGAATGATGTGTGTGTGTGTGTGTGTGTGTGTGTGTCTGTGTGTGTGTGTGTGTGTGTGTGTGTGTGTGTAGTGGGGAATGGATGGTCGATAGCTGCCGTCACGGTCAAGATAACGCAGTCAAAGGTGTCGCGAAAAAGTGTGTTAGCCGTGGTTGGTTGGTTTGTGTGTCTGTTTTGATTTTAAAGAGAAGGGACGAGAGAAAGAAGGTAGGTGGAGAGTGCGTTGCGTGTTGCGAACTGCGTCCGTGAATACGGCAGTATTTGGTGGTGGGCGTGCCCTTGCATGTGGCCCGGAAGGCGTGTTCGTTTCGCGGTAGTGTGGACGGGTGAGGGGCACGCGTAACGCTGCGCTGCTGGCATATTCGGGAGATGGGAGGGGGCGAAAGGAGAAAGGAGACGCGGAGGGCGCGTGTGGGTGGTTCGCGCTGCGCTCGGCGGTTGTGTTTGTTTGTGCAAGACATGTGTTGCCGGGAGGGGGACCGTTGTTGTGGTGGTGCGGTTGTAGCCTCAGACGCGGCTGGCAGTGAACAACTTGAGACGACGGATGCGTGGCTGGGGCGGCGCATGTCGCCGGTGCCATGCCTTTAGAGCCGCGTGGTCGGGGTGTGCGCACCGCGTGTCGTGTTGCGAGACATCACATGTGCTGCTGCGCACCGGTGGCGTGGCGTGGGGGCGAGGAGAGCGAGCCGCGCCAGTACCGCGCGGTGTGCTTGTGCGCCGGAGAATGGCACACTGCGCCTGCCCGTTGAGGAGGCCGATGGCCGTGGTGTGGTGGAAATGGAGCGCGTCGGACGTGTACCAATGAGAAAGAGAGAAACAAAGCAAGCAACCACGAACGAAAGGTGGAGGGAGGCATTGTGTCACATGTGGCGGTGGGGAAAAACGAAAAAAAAAAAAAAAGAAAACAAACAACAAACAAAGACGTTAAGAAAGAGGAGAAACAACAAAGACAATGAATGAGTCGTGCGTTCGCGAGGGGGGTGGGTGTGCGTGCGTAACGCCGGTACGCGCAGTGCGGAGCCCAACGGCTGTGTCGTCGGCCGAATGGGTGCGGGAATAGAGGCCGCGTCGGCACGGAGAAGGAAGCAAGAAGGAAGGACGCACGCGCGCTGCGGCGTTGGCGCGGTTTGCGGCTGGCGCCTTTGGTGGCAACGGCCAGGACAAGCAGCGGTGTATGGTGTTGTGCGGGGCGGACAGGGGCGGCGGTGGTGGACGGGGAGGAGGCGAGGCGGTGGCGTGTGTGGTACGGCGAAAACGGGACGGACGGCCGGCGGATGTTGAGAGGCGCCGCCCGCGCACGCACGCAGACACACAGAAGGGAAGAACGAGAAAGGAACAAATGGAGGGGGCGAATGTGGAGGTGCGGGGAGGGGGAGGCGGTGGTGTTTGTGGGCATGTGGTGGGAGAGAATGGCGGGGGCGGAAGGACAGAGGCGCGAGGCGACAGCTTGCTTGGTGCTTGCTTGCGTCTTTTAGTTTTTTATTTTGTTTTTATCCTTTGGTCGCCTTGGAGCCTGTCGGTCCCGTCCGTGTGTGGCCACGCTGTGGGTGCGTGTATGTTTGTACGTTTCGTTTTTTGTCTTCTTCTGCAGCAGAGGCGGCCAGCAAAATGCGTGCGGTTGGATGGATGGGCGGCCACGGCACGGCACCGCACCGCACCGCACCTGTGCCCAAGGAGGAGACGCTGGCGGCGGGCCACCCTCGGATGCGGCCGGCCGGGGCTGTGTGCGCCGCTGCAACAACAACGAGTAAACAAGACGAAGACGAAGCGGATGGCTGGTGAGTGCATTTAGGCGGTAGACAAGGCAGTGTGTGATGTGGCGTTGTGACGGGGGGGGTTTGCTCACGCGGCCTCGTTGTGTTGATGCGCAGGAAGACGAGATGCGGGCAGACGCGTACAGAGAGAGACGAGCCCGGTCTGCAGCAGGATGTGTGGCGCGCCGAGTGCAGAGCAGCGCGCGCCGGCTGGGCTGGGTTCGGCTGGGCCCGCCCGGCGGCGGGCCGCGCTGTTGTCGCGGACGTGAGCGCCCCCTGGCGGGTGGTCGGAGGCGGCGCGGTGGACGTGTGGCTGGTTGGCAGTGCACATTGCGAGTGGCTGGCTGGCTGGCTGGCTGGCTGGCTGGCGGGCGGTCGGCGGCGAGAAGAGAGAGGAGGTATGTGTTGCGGGCGCCTTTGCTGCGCTGCGTCGTTGCGTGCCTGGGCGTGCGCCTGTCGACTGTGTGTGACTGTGTTGGGCGTTGTGCCACGTACGTGTGCTCGGCCGAAGGCAGGCGTCGGAAAGAAGAGGGCGAAGGGCAGGAAAGTGGGTCGGTGTGCGTGCGTAGCCCGTGATGTGATGATGTCACGTCACGTCACGTCATGTTTTTGCGAAGCGGCCGCCGAGAGGTGTGTGGTAGCGAGCGGGAATGTGCGTTTGGTGGTTGCGGCGTGAGGTGAGGGTGGGAGAATATTGGGGCGGGCGGGCGGGCGGGCCGGGCCGGCCCGTTGTTGGTGGTTCCTCCTGTGGTTGTTTGTGCAGCTTTGATGGCAACGTGGAAGGACGCCGGTTTCGTGCCTTGCGTGTGGTTGTCGACGGTGACTGGTTGGGGTGTGCGCCGATGCACGTGCCATGTCGTTATTATGTTTGGGTCGTGAGTGTTGTTTTTGGCCGTGTTGTTGTGTACGGGAAGGGGGGGGAGAGGAGGAGGCGGGTGGATAGTGCGTGCAGTAGTGTCGTTGCGACGGGCGCGTCGGGTGGAGCTGTGCGTAGTGGCGGAAAGGTGTAGGTTGCGGGAAGGGGGCCCGTCGTGTGTCGTGTCGGTGTCGGTGTCGTTGACGGGGTCGCGTGCGTGCGTTGTGAATCGAGTGTGGCGGGAAAGGAGCAGTGTGCCGCTGGGGCGTCGTGGCCGTTAGCAGTGGCTGTGCTTGTCCGTTTGTTACCTGTTGGACGCTTGGTGCGAGTTGTTTGCTGTTGTCGTTGTCGTTGTCGTTGTCGTTGTCGTTGTCGCCCCCGTCTCGCGGGTTGTTTTTGTTTGTCGGCTGTGCTGTGTCGGCGAGCTGTTTTGCGGTGCGTGAATGTGTTGGTGCAAAAGTGGCGGCGTTATGGCTGCGACCGCGACGAGCCGCGGGCGCGCCATTGATGATGTTCAAACACAGAGCGGCTGTGTGCAATGGGAGGCCTGCGTACGGGTAGCGGTGTTGTCGTACGTGCATCCGGCCAATCTGTCAGAAGGCTAAGGAGAAACTACCAGCGCAGTGTCGTCTGGCTGGAAAGACAAAGATGGCAGTTGCAATACAGGGAGGCCAAGCAAAGATTCCAAAAGGAGTTGCGTGAAGTAAGAATGCGTAGCTGGGAAACCTACGTATTAAACCAGTTGGCCCTAGATCCGTGGGGTCTCCCTTATAAACTAGTAAGAGAAAAAATCCGCTCTCCCCTGGAGTTAACAACGGTCAGGCGAGGGGACGGGATGACGGAGTCTTGGCAGGAAACTGCTGAGGTCCTTCTCCAGTCCCTGCTGCCTGACGACAATGCGGATGAAGAAAATGAAATTCAGAAGCAACTGCGTGACGCATATCTTGTGGACTATAACAACAACACGGCAGTCTACCCATTCTCGGAAGAGGAGGTGGCTGCACAAATAAGATCCCTAAAAAGAGGGAAAGCTCCAGGACCAGACGGCATTGTGGCTGAGGTGGTGCAATTTTTGGCACCCCAGTTAGTCGCGCCGTTAACCCACCTATTCAATGAATGTCTCAGACAAGGAAGGTTTCCCACGAGGTGGAAAACCGCGAATGTGATAATAATTAAAAAAGGACAGGAAAAAGATCCAACCGAGGTTAAATCCTACAGGCCAATCTGCCTATTGGACCTGTTCGGGAAGCTCCTAGAGAAACTGCTGGCTGACAGATTGACGGCTCATCGGGTACTGTGGGGGATGAGCAGCAGGCAGTTCGGCTTCAGGCCGGGGCGGTCGGCATCTGATGCCATCGCTCTGGCGGCCGAGGTCTGTGGCTCGACCCCGCAAAAGTACGTCGTCGGCATCATGGTGGATATCAGTGGCGCCTTTGACAACCTGTGGTGGCCTTCGCTCTTCTCCTGCTTGCGGGAGAAAGAGTGTCCAGGGCCGCTTTATGGGTGTCTGAGGAGCTATTGTAAAGACAGGAAGGTCTGGCTATCATCCCCTAGCGGGAGAATTGGAAAAGTAATCACAAAGGGGTGTCCCCAGGGCTCTGTTTTGGGTCCCCTGTTCTGGGATATCCAAATGGAACCACTATTAGATGAACTACAACAAAGTGAGGAGGTGCTAGAGGTGATAGCCTACGCAGACGACCTCCTTCTGCTGGTCGGCGGCCGAAGCCGAGAAGACATCGAACCAAAGATTGCAAGGGCCATTGAAAAACTGCACCAATGGTGCCTTAACACAAAAATGAAAATATCTCCTACCAAATCCACATATCTACTGTTAAAAGGTCAGCTTATTAGGAATCCCACAGTTAGAATTGATGGCTCGCCAGTTCTTCGGCGACGAGAGGCGCGATATCTGGGAGTTGTAATTGACGAGAGATGGAACTTCGGAAAACACATAGAAGCCGTAACTCAGAGAGCCCTACAGTTACTAAATAATCTCATTTCCATTGGACATAAACGATTTCATCTTCCCCCTCACCTCATTAAACTCTATCATAACAGCATTTTAACCTCAGTAGTGGGTTACGGCTCGGGAGTCTGGGCGCACAGGCTCACGCGGGTCGTGCCCGCCATGATAGTGAGAAGAGTCCAAAGAAATATGATTTTAAGATCAGTGGGGGCCTACAGGACATCACCGGGGGGAGCTCTGTTAGTAATAATGGGGCTCTGCCCGTTGGACATTAAAATACGTGAGCAGGCGGCATGGTACTGGGCAAAGAAAGGGAATGGAGAAAAAATAATAGATATTATGGGTGTGAGGGTAGAGGACAAGAGGGAAATAAGAAACCGAGGGGAGGAATTGTGGCAGAAGAACTGGGAGGAAGACGAAACGGGGAGAAGAACATTCCGATTTCTACCTGATGTTAAAGAACGCGGGACTATGCAATATTTTGAACCCTCACGTGGACTCATTCACTTTCTCACTGGTCATGGACCCTATCCGACATATCTATGTCGGTTCGGGAAAAGGGCAACCCCCGAGTGCGACTGTGGCGCGGCGGAGGGAACTCCTGATCATGTGATTTTCGAGTGCCCTCTCTTCAACGACGTGGCGACTGCACTCAGAGACAGACTACCGCACAATGAGACATACAATCTACTAAGACAGGAAGACACTTTCCGTATCTTGAATGCTCTGGCGGAAGAGGTATCGCGAAAGGTCTTAATAGAATACTTGAGGGATCAAGAAGAATAGATATAGAACTCTCAACCAACCGATTATGACCTGGTCCCAGTCCCATACCGCCTGTGCGTGGAATGGCCGACTCCCTTCAGTTGGAAACCGCCATGCATAGGATCAGGGGGATGGGATCTTTTGCACCGATCATGACAAAGCACCGATTATGACGTAGGGTAAGCTAGTTGTAGTAGGACGTAATTAGAATACTAACATAGGAAGCTGCAGCGATTACTAACCTTGGCCGGCCCAGTGCCAGGGGCATGCTCCCCGGGGTTAGCTCGAGGAGCCTGGCCACTCCAAGTAGGTTTATATAATTGCTGGCACACCTGTGACGCTGCAGTTAGTAGTTAATTCTAGGTTAGAAGTAGGAATAATCAAACTGCCCATTGTTGTTGTAGGAGACTAACACACCTTAGGAATTAAATAGTAGCTCACTAACAAAAAAAAAATTGTAATCTAAGCTGCAAAAATTTTTTCAATCTATGTAACAATAAAAGGCCCACTAATCATGTAAGGAAGTGGGTCACATATGTATAATTACTATTGTATTATTGATATGTCAATAAAGATCCGGCCCGGTGCGGAAAGCGCCGTTGCAGTTTGCCCCTTAGTTGCCAGCCATGTCGCGTGAGCGGCGGGTTGCCTCTGGTCGACGTGGTGCTCGGGTTTGTGGTTTTTTTTTTTTTTTTTTTTGGTGCCGTTTGGCCGGTGGGTGGTGTTTTTAATTTTGTGTGTGTGTGTGTGTGTGTGTGTGTGTGTGTGTGTGTGTGTGGCCGGCCGGCCGGTATATCTGCCTCCTGCTCGGTCTTGCGGCGGTTTGGTCGACGTCGTCTGTAGTTTTTGCGGCTTGCCGACGACCGACCGACACACCTTTGAAACCTACGTGTGGCGCCCGAAGGTGAACGTAACCTGACCGCGGACCTCTCGGCGCCTTAACCTAACCTAACCTCTAACCTAAGATGTCCGGCCGTAAGGTAGGTGCGGCCACCTGACGCCTCACGTCCGAACGCTTAACCTAACTTTGACGCCTAACCTAACTGTAACCCTTAACCTAACCCACGTCCACCTAACCTAACCTCACCTTAGGGTGGTGTACACCGCGAATGCCTTAGGGCATGTTATAGTCTTAGGTGGAGTCCACTATACGCAACAAGCGGCTACACGGGTAGCAGGGGTTGTGTGGCGTGGGCTGGGCGGTTCTGTTTAGGTTGGATGGCCCTTGGGCAAGTACGGAAAGGGCAACAGCCTCAACGGGCGCGGGGCAAGGTCAGGACATGCGGGGACCAAGCGGCAATCGGTATTGTAATTGTCAACTGTCGAAGTACCGGAACGTCAAGCGCTGATAGAAAGCACCGAAGCTGCAATCGTTATAGGTACAGACGGTGCTTTAGAAAGGATAGCGTGCATGCAACCGGTGGTGGAGTGGTTCGTCGCTGTTAGTAGTAGTAGTTTATCCTGTGTAGTGAAGTAGAAGTGGTGGACGGTTCCTGTGAACTATTGTGGGTGGAGGGTACACTCAACAGCCGAGCTAGGTTAATAATTGGCTCCTTTTACCGACCTCGCGACGCAGCAGCATTAGTGGCCGAACACGTGAGAGAAAATGTGGACATACATTTTCCTTTCCCCAGCGTGTTACAGTCTTAGGTGGAGATTTCAATGTGCCAGATGTTCAGGACGGGTGGTAGGGACAGAGCATCGAGTGACATTATACTGAGTGCACTATCCGAACGAAAATTACCGCGAGCAATTAAACAGAGAGAGAACCGACTCGTGGAGATAACATCGTGGACCTACCGATGACAAACAGACCCCGAACTTGTCGACTCTGTATGTGCAGAACAGGGACCCAGTGATCAAGAGGCCGTTGCAGCATCGCTGAATATGGACGTTAATAGGAATATACAAAAAAAAAAAAAAAAAAAAGGGAGGAAGGTTTATCTGTTTAGCAAGAGTAATAGAAGGCAGATTTGAGACTACCAGACAGATGAAAACGCAAATGTCTGCTCCGACACCGACAATGTTGAGTGTGTATGGAGAAAGTGCAAGGCAATCGTAAAATGCGTCTTAGACAGGTACGTGCCGAGTAAAACTGTGAGGGATGGGAAAAACCCACCGCGGTACAACAACCAAAGTTTAGGAAACTATAGCGAAAGCAAAGAGAGCCTCACTCAAAGTTGAAACGCAGCCAAAACCTCTCAGACAAACAGACGCTAAACGATGTCCAAAGTTAGCGTAAGGAGGGCTATGCGTGAAGCGTCCGGTGAATGCGAAAGTAAAATTCCATGTACCGACGTGACAGGAAATCAAATCAAATCAAATCAAATCCTGGGACGTTGTGGTCGTACGTTGAATCAGTAGTAAGCGGCTCGAAACGGCATATCCAGACACTCCGGGATGATGATGGCATTGAAACAGAGGATGACACGCGTAAAAAGCTGTGAAATACTAAACACCTGTTTCCAAAGCTGTTTCACGGAGGACGACCGCACTGCAGTTCCTTCTCGCACAAACGAAAAAGTGGCTGACATCGAAATAAGTGTCCAAGGAGGAATAGAAAAGCAACTGGAATCACTCAACAGAGGAAAGTCCACTGGACCTGACGGGATACCAATTCGATTCTACACAGAGTACGCGACAGAACCTCCTAACAGCCGTGTACCGCAAGTCTCTAGAGGAACGGAGGGTTCCAAATGATTGGAAAAGAGCACAGGTAGTCCCGGGCTTGAAGAAGGGTCGTCGAGCAGATGCGCAAAACTATAGGCCCTATATCTGTGACGTCGGTCGGTTGTAGAATTTGAGAACATGTTTTATGCTCGAGTAGTAGCATGTCGTTTTTTGGAAACCCAGTGTCTACTATGTAGGAATCAACACGGATTCCGGAAACAGCGATCGTGTGAGACCCAACGCGCTTTATTTGTTCATGGGACCCAGAAAATATTAGATACAGGCTCCCAGGTAGATGCCATTTTGGTTGACATCCGGAAGGAGGGCGTTCGATACAGTTCCGCACTGTCGCCTGATAAACAATGTAAGAGAGTCTGCAGAATGTCGGACCAACTGTGTGGCTGGACTGAAGAGATTGTAGCAAACAGAACACAGCATGTTGTTATCAATGGAGAGACGTCTACAGACGTTAAAGTAACCTCTGGCGTGCCACAGGGGAGTGTTATGGGACCCATTGCTCTTCACACACCTAGTAGATAGTGTCGGACGTTGCATGCGTCTTTTCGCGGATGATGCTGTAGTATACAGAGAAGTTGCAGCGAAAAATGCAGGACGATCTGCAGCGGATAGGCACGTGGTGCAGGGAGTGGCAACTGTCCCTTAACATAGACAAATGTAATGTATTGCGAATAATATAAGAAAGAAGGACCCTTTATTGTATGATTGATTATATGATGATAGCGGGACAAACACTGGTAGCAGTTACGTCTGTAAAATATCTGGGAGTATGCGTGCGGAGTGATTGGGAGTGGGATGATCATCATATAAAAAAAAAAAAAAAAAAAAAAAAAAAAAAAAGTAATTGGTGGTAAGGCGGGTACCAGGTTGCGATTTATTGGGAGAATGCGTAGCAAATGTAGTCCATCAACAAAGGAGGAGGTGGCTTACAAAACACCCGTTCGTTCGACCCATACGTGAGTGTTGCCCATCAGTGTGGGATCCGTACCAGGTCGCGTTGACGGAGGCGACCGGAGACGATCCAACGTTTCGTCGCAGGGTCATTTGGTAACCGTGATAGCGTTACGGAGATGTTTAACAAACCCAAGCGGCAGACCCTGCAATAGAGGCGCTCTGCATCGCGGTGTAGCTTGCTCGCCAGGTTTCGCGATATTGCGTTTCTGGATGGGGTATCGAATATATTGCTTCCCCCCTACGTGTATACCTCCCGAGGAGATCACGAATGGATGTGGTTAGAGAGATTCGAGCGCGCACGGAGGCGGTGTTTTTTTTTTGCAGACTGTCAGTTCGTCCCGCGAAACCATACGCGACTGGAACAGCGAAGGGAGGTAAATGACAGTGGCACGTGAAGTGCCCTCCGCCACACACCGTTGGGTGGCTTGCGGAGTCTAAATGTTAGAGGTCGGCTGTCGGTGTGTGCTTTTGAAGGCAGATTCGGTGCGTCTGTAGTTGCGGATGGCGGTTAGCCACCGTCGCTTAAAGCGGCGAGGGGCGGCGGCGCCTCGGTTGGCCGGTGGCCATGTTGCGCAGGCGGCGCTCGTTTTTGTTTTGCGGCGGGCAATTTTGTGAGAAACGGGCGCGAATGTTGGCGGGCGAGGTGGCCCGACGGCCGCGGGCCGATCGGGAAACGGTGGGAGGGCGATGGGGCGGCGGAGGTGCGTTTGCACGGCCGTCATCGCCGCACGCCTCCGCTTGTGTGGCTGTGGCGGCGGCCGCGCTGGCCGGGCTGGCGCGGCGACGGTGCGCCAGTTTTGCCGAAGGTTTGGCCATTGTGGCGGGTCGTCGGCTGGGGCTGTGGGGGCGGCATTTGGGCGGGGGCGGCGATTCTCGGCGGGCCGAGCCAGGCTGTAGCGCGCGGTAGCTGCAGTTTGGCCGTGGTTTGCGGCGCTGCCGTGGCGACTGGTTGGCGACTGTGGTGTGGCCGTGTGTAGCCCCATCCTCGGTGGTTTGAATGGCGCGGGTGGTTGCGGCGCAGGTTTGGGGCTGGTCCGCACAGGCTGTCGGACGTTGGGCGGTAGCAAGCGCACCGATCCGCATCTTCGTAACTACCGGCAGGTGTTGAGGGAAGGTAGTATTTACCCGAAGGCATTGACTACTAATTCTGTGTATGTGATAAGGAACTGCAGGTTTAGGAAATTGTCATCTTTATTTGCGGATTATAGAATCAAATTCATTTGGTCTTCAGTGGGTTGAACACCGCCAGGTGCATTACCTGTCTAGCAGTGCGACTGGTCGTTGGTATGTGTCCCGGACATCTGACGGGACTCCGATATTCCTTATGAGTGGATTTTCCGAGACCACGGCTTTTTGATACAGGCGTCTGGCTTTTTGTTGAAATCTGCGAAGGACCTCAGGTTCCTGCAGAGCTTCATGTACGTAACGAGACGGGAACTGCGGGTGCACGTGTAGGACTCTACGTAAGGCCTTATTCTCCAGCGCTTGTAGACGTTGAATGTGGCGAGCGGCAGCATTGCCCCAGGCGACGCAGGCGTAGTCCATGACCGGCCGGACGAATAGCCTGTAGATGAGGAGGCCATTTGCAACGGACAGTGAGGAGCCTTCATTAAGCAGCGGGTATAGCGCTCCCAGGCGCTGGTCCACTTTTCGGCGGGTGGCCGTGATGTGCTGTTGCCATATGAGCTGACGTTCCAGCACGACGCCGAGATAAGTTGCTGAGGGCAGCCACGCGATGTTTTCGCCGAATAACCGAATTTCCGGCACTGGCGGCGGTCGTCGTCGGGTAAAGATGACTGCTTGGCTCTTCTGAGCGTTGAAGCGAATCCGCCATTTGCGGGACCATCCTTCAAGGTCGGAACAGGCTTCCTGAAGCCTGCGGTGCATGGCCTGAGGCCACCGGCTGCGCGTGTAAATGGCGGTGTCGTCAGCATACATGGCTTTGTCCACCCTGGGGGAGGTGGGGATGTCCGACGTAAAGATGCAGTAAAGGATCGGCCCAAGGACGGATCCCTGTGGGACGCCAGCGGCGATGGGCCGGAGAGTCGAGCAGGAGTTGGCAACGCGAACAGAGAAGGTCCGCCCTCGGAGGTATGATGCGAGCAGCCGTACCATGGAGCGAGGAAATCCGTGCTGCTTCAATTTCCACAAGAGCCCCAGATGCCAGACGCTGTCAAATGCCTTGGAAATGTCGAGGAAGACTGCCCCACAGTATTCCCGGTTGTTGAAGGCGAGAGTGATGTCTTCGACGACGCGAATCACCTGTTGTTCAGTGGAGTGGCCCCGTCTGAACCCAAATTGCTCCGGTGGGAGTATCCGCCGTCGGTCCATTATGGTGCGGATTCTTCGTAGCAGCAGCCGTTCGAACACCTTACTAATGTGAGGGAGGAGGCTGATAGGGCGATAGTTCGCCGGTTCCTTCCTGTTCTTCCCCGGTTTCGGAATGGGGATAACTGTAGCCCGTTTCCATGCCTCTGGATATGTCAGCGTCCGGAAGATGTTGTTAAAAACTGCAGCCAGCCAGATATAGGCTGCCGGAGGAAGTTCCTTCAGGGCTCTGTTGGGTATGTCATCTGCCCCCGGCGCCTTGGAGGTGTTCAGACCGGCGATGCAGGTCCGAACTTCGTCTGTCGTGACGGGCGGAATGGGGTCCTCATCTGCAGCAGCAGGTTGGTCCAGGTAGTGTTGGACCTCCGCCTCCACGCGCTGAACGTGATTGACGTCAACCGGGTCGTTCACAGGGACGAAATTAGCTTCAAATACGTCGGCGATGGCGTTGGCCTTGGCCTCAGGGGTGTAGACAAGTCCAGCCGGGGCTTCCAATGGTGGGATGGTCGTCCGACGTTTAGTGAAAAATCGAACCGTGTCCCAGTGATTGGCATCTGGTGTAAAGGCCTCGAGTTTCGTGGCCCACTGCTGGTTCCTGTGAGCGATGAGGGCGGCCTTGACGTCGCGCCGAAGTTGGTTGATATGTCGCTTAAGGTCTGGATCCCTGGTGAGACGCCAGTCTTTGCAGAGACGATTGCGGAGACGTATAAGGTCCAGGATGTCTTGGGGTAACCCTGGACGAAGCGGCTGCCGCTGTCTGGCCTGTGGCGTGGACTGCCGGAGAGCTGTGGTAACAGCAGTGGTGAACGCCGCCGTGGCATCATCGACGGGTGCATCCGGTGGAGTGAATGCCAGCAGATGGGGGAGCCGATCCCGGTAGCCATCCCAGTGCGTACGTCGCAGATTCCACCGTGGCGTCTGCGGAGGAAGATGGACGTTCAGCCGGAATATGACAGGCAGATGGTTAGAATTGAGAGCATGTCTCACTTCAGCCGTCATGAACTGATTCAGGCCCTTGGTTATTGCGATGTCCAGGACATCTGGATTGCCTCTGGAGGGGTAGCATGTCGGTTCATCGGGTCCACAAGCGTGCGCATCAGCTTGCTCGAGGACGTGGAGGAGTCGCCGTCCGTCATAAGTGGTGGTGAGTGAGTTCCACGCCGCATGCTTGGCGTTGAAGTCACCGGCGAGGAACAGCTTCCCAGGAAGGCGCAACAATGCCTTCGCATCGTCGACGTCAATGTGCGGCTTAGGTGGGCGGTAGACGGCCACAAATGTGACAGTGCCGACCGAAGTCTCGACGGCCACAGCTGTCGCTTCCATCTTCCGCAAAGGAGGCGTCGGGACAACATAGTGCGAGATTGTCCTCTTGATGTAGATGGCTGTACCGCCACCTTGAGTGGGGCGATCATTCCGATAGCAGAGATAATTTGCGATATTCGCCCTCAGGTCCGGCTTCAGATGCGTCTCACTGACCATGCAGATATCGACATGCTCATCTTCGAGGAATTGGCGAACCTCCTGTAGGTCGTGGTAAATGCCATCCGCATTATAGGTGGCTATACATAGGTCTTCATAGCGGCGGGGCCTAGGCATGTTGAGTAGGCGGGACTTCGCTGGTGGCTTGAAGCGAACCACGAATGGCCGCTTCAACTGTCGTGGCAAGAACTGCCGGGAGCGCTTGAATGGCTCGGCTCATTTCGGTGACGGCTTGCATCATGGTCTGCATGAGCCCCAGAAGTTGGTTGACGTCAGCCGCCGCAGTGGGCGGTTGGGGACGTCCGAAGTCTTCAGTGCGCCGGCTGCGAAGAGGTGGAAAGGACGCCGAGGCAATCTCAAATGCTGCTGGCGGGGATGCCGCCGTGGAGGCGTTGCCCTTCAAGACATCCGCCGCTGTTGGAGACTGGAGGACGTAAGCCGCGCGCCTTTGCATCAGCGGAGCTCGCTCCTGTAGCGGTGCATCGGTGAATCTTCTGCTGGCAGGTGTGCTTCTGACGACATGGGTCCCAGCACGTCTATTCTTGGCAGTGAGAGGTGGTAAACCCCTCTGTCGGCGACTAGCATCTTTGTGTTTCTGGCAGGAACGATAGCTGGCTGGGTGCTTGCCGCCACACAGTCCACATTTTGCAGGTTCTTCTTTGGGTACGGGACATTGGCGGCTGTCATGAGGGCCGCCACACTTCACACATACAAAGGGCATTGTGCAGAGCCGCGCCACGTGGTTAAAGCCCTGACAGCGGAAGCACTGAGTCACCCCTCGTGATTTACGTAGCTTCTCGACAGAAACGGAAAGTGCGCAAATTCTGTTGATTTTAAACACATCACGATTTTCTTGCGTGTCCGGGAGAACCACCACACGTAGGCCTGATTTCTGCTGCGTGCCAGGCATCCGATGATAGTCCACAACCGTTGCCTCAAATCCCAATGCAAACAATTCATCCTTGAGTCTGTCGTTCGGAAGAGAATCGACGATTCCTCGAAATATCAGCTTCAGAGTGGGCGGTCGAACAGTGGGAAACGTGTAGCACGGGATGCCCTCGGCTCCCACCATGTCCATAACCTTGACGTAGTCTTCAGTGGCTGTGACAGTGAGTTTCAACTTATCGCCTCCAGCCTGCTTCGCAGTGAAAGGCTGCTTCAGATTTTGCGTCAGCCAATCGTACAACTTCAAATACGTGTCCGGATATTGCAGGACGATCGGTGGAATTTTATGCTGCTGCTGTTGTGGTTGCTGCTGCTGCTGTTGTTGGTGGTCGTGTTGTGACTGCTGTGGTGCCGCATTAGCCTGCGGCGCCGCCCCGCCATCGTCGATGACGTCAAACCTGTTGCTTACAGGCACTACAGGTGCGTCTGCCGGTGCCTGGTTCTTCGCCTGCTTCTTTTTCGGCGGACGAATGAAGCCGTCGTCGGTGGGCGCCACAAGGGGCAGTCCAGGTCCGGGATCGCTGCGTTTCCGTCGAAACTGCGACGGCGACGGGCGAGTAGCGTCGTCCTCAAACGACGCATCAGAAGAATAATCCATCGTCATGTCCAGGGTCCTCGCTGTGGTCGTCAATAAATCATTGCCCTTCCGCCTTTGCCGGGTCGTCATGGTGGGGGGGCCGGATGGGGCCGCCGACGAAGCAAACTCCGCCGGACGGCGATCCGCCACACCCGTCGCTGAGCTAGATGCCGAACTCATGACAGCGCACGCGTAGCACGTCTGCTCGGTACGGAATACTAACTCCGAATGGTAGCAAGCGCCGGTCCGCATCTTCAGAGTGTCGTCGACTTAGGAAAGGTAGTTTTTACCAAAGAGGCATTTACTACTAACAGCAGATCACAAGAAGGAAAGAAGGTGCTTCATGTTTATTTATATGTCATCAGGCAGGCGGTGGGGAAAGTAGAATCACAATAAGAGAGCGATACGTCGCAAGTTAGCGAGTAAGTAGCGCGCTGGGCCGCTTGTAGCGGTCTCTGTCGTGAGGCGGAGCACCAAGGCCCCGGATAAGAGGGTTCGCAGAGTCCGCAGAGGAACGATAGAGAAGTCTTGCTTGACGTTGGAAACGGGCGATGACGTAGTCCTCTTGGGCCGCCTCGTGGAGATAGTGCGACGGAAACGTGGCAGGAACGTGAAAAATTCGGCGGAGGGCCTTGTTCTGCAGCTGCTGAAGGCGATGAATGTGCTTGTTGGCTGCGTTTCCCCAGACGGCGCTTGCGTAATCCATCACTGGGCGGATAAAGAGGCGATAGACCAGAAGTCCGTTCCTCGCGGAGAGAGCAGAGCGCTCGTTGAGGAGGGGGTATAAAGCCCCCAGACGCTGGTGCACCTTTAGGCGGACAGCCGCTGCTTGCTGTTGCCACGTCAGTTGACGGTCCATTATGACACCCAAGTAGGTGGCGGCGTCGCTCCACACAATGTCCACACCAAAAAGACGAACTGGCGGGACTGGCGGCGAGTGTCTCCTAGTGAAGATGACGGCCTGGCTTTTTAGGGCATTAAAGGAGACACGCCATCTCGTCGCCCACGTCTCTAGGTCGGCGCAAGCATCCTGCAACCGACGGTGGAGAGCTGCTGGCCACCGGCTTCGGGTGTAGAGTAGAGTATCATCAGCGTAAAGGGCCCTCTCGATGCGTGGCGATCGAGGGAGGTCAGATGTATAGATTGAATAAAGCGTGGGGCCCAGGACAGAGCCCTGCGGAACGCCCGCCGTGATCAGCCGAGTCGAGGACAGGGCGTCGCCTATCCGCACCTGGAAGCGGCGTCCCCGCAAGTACGAGGCGAGGAGATGAACTATCTTCTTCGGGAAGCCCATGTGTCGTAGCTTGTACAACAGCCCACAGTGCCACACACTGTCAAACGCCTTCGAGACGTCTAGGAAGATGGCGCCGCAGAACTCCCTGTTGTTGAAGGCGAGGGTGATTTCCTCCACCACACGGATCAACTGGAGGCAGGTGGAATGCCCCTTCCGAAAGCCAAACTGCTCAGGCGGAAGTATACGTCGGTGGTCCAGGAAGTCCCGTAAGCGGTGAAGCAGGAGCCTCTCGAAGACTTTGCTCAGGTGCGGCAGCAGGCTGATAGGCCGGTAGTTGCGAGGATCCTGGCGGGGTTTACCCGGTTTTGGAACAGCCACGACAATCGCACGCCGCCAAGCTGCAGGATAGGTGCACGTCCGGACGATACTATTGAAAATGGTGGCCAGTATCACGAAAGCGACGGGCGGCAATTCCTTAAGGACCCGCACAGGGAGGTCATCAGCACCCGGCGCTTTGGCGGATGATAAGGCTGCAACGGTGGACTTGACTTCCGCCGGAGTAATGGGAGCTAGCAAATCGTCCTCTTCGCCAACGTCTTCCGCCAGGTACGTGGCCATGGTCTCCTCCACGAGGTGAACATGCTGCAGATCGACAGGGTCATCGATGGGGCGAAAGTTTGCTTCAAAGACGTCAGCCAACGCGTTGGCCTTGTCTAAAGGTGCATAAGCGACGCCGGCAGGAGCATCCAAAGGAGGAACAGAGGCCTTCCGCTTAGTGAAAAATCTCACAGCGTCCCAGGAGTGGGCGTCTGGGGTAAAGGAGGCCAGCTGCGACGCCCATTGACGATTCTTGTGCTCGATGATGGCGGACTTGACGGTGCGGCGGAGAAAGTTGACATGCCGCTTCAGGTGAGGATCCCTCGTAAGCCGCCAGTCCTTGAAAAGTCGATTTCTCTCGCGGATTAGATCGAGGATGTCCGGCGGGAGACCAGGCCGCGGCGGTGGAGGGCGCCGAGGGCGCGGCGTGGAGGAATCCAACGCAGTCCCCACAGCGGCGGTAAATTCATCGATCGCCCAGTCCACGTCGCGAGCGTCGTCCTCAGGGTGAAGATGCGCGGAACGAGAAAGGCGGGCACGGAAACTGTCCCAGTCCGTCCTCTTGAGGTCCCGACGGGCAGGTTGCGACGACGGGGAGACAGCTAGCCGGAAGAGGACAGGGAGGTGGTCCGAATTTAGGGCGTGGATCGACTCCGCTGTGAGAAACTGCCGCAGCCCTTTGGTGATAGCAAGGTCCAAGACATCCGGAGCACCCCTGGATGGAAAACAGGTGGGAGTGTCCGGCCCACAGGCGTAGGCATCCACCTGGTCCAGCACGCGAAGAAGTCGGCGGCCATTGTGCGTGGTGGTGATGGAATTCCAAGCAGCGTGCTTCGCGTTAAGATCGCCAGCGACGAAGAGACGGCCACGAACTTGGAGAAGCGCACGAGCTTCATCCATGTTGAGAGGTCCACGAGGCGGCCGATAGGCCGCGACGAACGTCACGAGGCCGGCAGAAGTCTCGACCGCGACCGCCGTTGTCTCGAAGGTCTGGAGCGGCGGCGTCGGTGCAGCGTAGTGACGGATACTGGCTTTGACATAGATGGCGGTGCCGCCTCCGGCCGTCATCCGGTCAGTACGATAGCACCGATAATTGGCAATATTGGCTCGAAGCGCGGGCTTGAGATGAGTCTCCGTCACTAGGCAGAGATCCACGTCGTAGTCTAGAAGGAACTGCCGCAGGTCCATGAGGTCGTGATACAGTCCGTTGGCATTGTAAGTAACAATGCAGAGGTCCTCTAGGCGTCTAATCGCGGCCATGCTGGACAGAGGGTGCCTCGCTGGTGGCGCTGAGCGCTCCTCGGACGGTCGCCTCGACCGCGGCTGCAATGGACGCAGGGAGAGCCTGAATGGCTTTGGACATCTCTGCGAGAGCAGCGAGCATCGTTTGAAGAAGGGTCGTCACGTCGCAGTCAGCAGCAGGGGGTTGACTGCCGGAGGGAGGCTGCAGACCAGCACCCGGACGGCGTCGCGGTGGTAACGCCGGAAAAGAGGTCGTCGACAGGTCCAACCCAGGAGCAGGAGCGGGGGCCTGGACCCCACCCCTGACGACATCGGCAGCCGTTGGGCGCTGCAGGACGTAGGCACGGCGCCGCTCCAACAGGGTAGGCGGCTGTGAGCGAGAGGCTGCTGCAGTCGGCGTAGACGCTGCGGTGTTCCCAGTAGTGCCGCGGGGTGAGCGACGTTTGGCGTTCAATGGTGGCAGTCCTCGCTGGCGGCGACTGGCCTCCTTGTGCTTCGGACAGGCACGGTAATTTGCCGTGTGGTTGCCGCCACATAGGCCACACTTAGCGGGCTCCTGCCGGGGGTGAGTGCAGGTCTTACTCTCATGACCACCGCCGCAGCGAACACACATAGCCGGCATGGTGCAATGGCGAGCTACATGATTGAAACCCTGGCAGCGATAACACTGCAGGACTCCACGTGACTTCCGAAGCTTCTCCACCGTCACGGCCAGGGCACAGAGCCTGGTCAGTTGGAAAATTTCACGATGGCGGTCCGTGTCTGGCAGTACGACGACACGCAGACCCGACTTCTTGTTCGTACCAGGGATCTTGTGGTAGTCCACGACGGTGGCGACGAAGCCAAGCTCCTCCAGCGACTCCTTCACATAGTCATTTTGAAGGGAGTTTAAAATTCCACGGATGACAACAGTCAGAACTGGTGGCCGCACCATCGGGAACGTATAACACGCGATGCCCTGGGCGCCAACCATATCCATGACTCGCATGTAGTCGTCAGTGTGAGTCAGCGTCAGCTTGAGCTTGTCCCCTCCGGCCTGCTTGGCGGTGAACGGCTGCTGGCAGTGCTGCTTAAGCCACTCGTACAACGTGCGGTAATCGTCAGGGTACTGCAAGACGATGGGCGGTATCCTCTGTTGCTGTGGTGGTGCAGGGCGTTGCTCCTGCGGCGGTGGCTCCGGCGGCGCGGCCGCTCCCGTCCCCTCGTCGCCTTCTTCCATAGCCTCAAAACGATTCTGCAGGGCGATCGCGTCATCAGCAACTTCCTGTCGATTTCGCGCCACTTTCTTCTTCGGAGGGCGCACAAACCCTTCCGCGTCGACGTGCGATGTTGAAGGACGTTGGCGTCCTTTGCCACTCACGCGTCTGCCACTCCGACGCAGGTTGGAAATAAACTCCCGCTCCGCATCTTCGTCGACCGACGCATCCGTAGAGTATTCCGCCGCAAAGTCCAGTTCACGTGCCGTGGTCGTCAACAGATCATTACCCGTCCTCCTTTGCCGTGTCGTCATCGGTGGAGTGACTGACGAGGCCGGCGGTGGGGCAAGCCCCACCGCACGGCGGTCAGTCCCCTCCTCAGCGCAGCTAACGTGATCCGAACGCATCGACATCCCCGTAGCGAATGGTGGTAGCAAGCGCTCCGCCCGCTTCTTGAGGTTATCTTCTAACTGTCTGGCGTAGGTTTTACCTTTCGGCATTTCCTACAGCTTGAGAGGGTTGTGGTAAATTTGTTCATCTTTATTTGCAGTGTGGCTTGTGTGTGTGCGGACACGGGGTGTGTGCATGATTTGGTTGGGAGCTAATTTACTTTTAAGGGCACTGCTGCATTATCTCGCGAGCAGTGCGATCGGCCGTCGGTATCTGTCGTGTGGATCAGGTTCTTCTTCCCCCAAGTTTCTGATGAGGGGGTTAGTGGACATCGTTGCTTTCTCGTAGAAACGTCTCGCTATCTCCTGGTGACGCTGGAGCACCTCTGGTTCTTCAGCTGCTTCGTGTAGGTATTTGTGCGGAAATTGCGGGTGTACGTGGAATACCCGCCGAAGTATTTTATTCTGAAGGGATTGGAGCCTCTGTAGATGAGTCCTCGCTGCATTGCCCCAAGCTTCGCACGCGTAGTCGATGAGGGGGCGAATGTACATACGATAAATTAACAGGCCATTTTCGACGGAGAGATCGGAGCCCTCGTTGATTATAGGATACAGCGCTCCCATGCGCTGTGATACTTTGTTTCGGATGTCTTCCACGTGCGGTTTCCATGTTAGTTTCTTATCGAGGATCACCCCGAGGTAGCGCACTGTGTTTTGCCACTCCAGTTCCGTATTGTACAGTCGTAGTCGTCGGGTTGGCATGGTTCGTCGCTTCGTGAAGACGATCGTTTGCGTCTTGGCAGGATTGAATCGGATGCGCCATTTCGTTGCCCATTCTTCCAACAAGTCGCAGGCACTCTGAAGACGTGGCCTCATCACGTCGCGCCATCGGCTTCGTGTGAACAGCATCGTATCATCCGCGTATATAGCTTTCTCGACCCTCGGTGGTGTGGGGAGATCAGACGTATACAGGGTGTAGAGCACCGGTCCAAGGACCGATCCTTGGGGCACTCCCGCGCAGATCGGCCGTGCCGTGGAGAGTGCGTCGTCCACTCGAACTGCAAATGTGCGATGTTGAAGGTATGAGGCAACCAGCTTGACGTAGGCTCGTGGAAGTCCGAGCGAGTTAAGTTTCCATATGAGCCCCTGATGCCACACGCTGTCAAAAGCTTTCGTAATGTCCAGGAGAACTGCTCCACAAAACTCCTTCCTATTGAATGCGGTTGTGATGTCGTTGACGACTCGGATGATTTGGTGACTGGTAGAATGTCCTTTCCGAAAACCAAACTGTTCATTGGGTAAGATGTTGCGGAGAGAGATGATGTTTTGAAGTCGTTGTAGAAGAAGCCGCTCAAACAGTTTACTGACGTGTGGCAACAGGCTTATCGGGCGATAACTCGTCGGGAGGCGTCGGTTTTTGCCGGGTTTCGGTACAGGTACCACAACAGAGTGCTTCCACGCCGCTGGGTAGGTCGCAGTGGTGAGTATCCAGTTAAAAATAGTGGCTAGCCGCACTATTGCAGTCCAGGGTAACTGTTTTAGGACCCGCCCAGTTATGTCGTCAGATCCTGGAGCCTTGTTCGATGGGAGTGCTCGAATCCCACGTTGCACTTCTGCGGGGGTAACAGGTGGAATGGGGTCGCCACCGTCGTCATCTGCATCTTCTTGCAGCAGCGCTTCCGCCTCTTGATCGATGTTATTGACACGCTGGGGGTCCACTCCCTCATTCAGCGGACGAAAGTTGACTTCGAATGAGTCAGCCAGCAGGTTTGCCTTGTCTGTGGGACGATAGGCAGTTCGATCTGCAGTCTCGAGCGGCGGGATGCGCGTCCGACGGTTAGTGAAGAAACGGATGGCCTGCCAGTTAGCGGGGTCGGGCGTGAACGATCGAAGTTTGGCGGCCCACTGCTGGTTCTTGTGAGCAATGATGGCAGCCTTAATATCGCGGCGTAGCTGATTAATCCGCTTCTTGAGGTCGACATTTCGAGTTAGGCGCCACTCCCTGCAGAGCCTGTTCCGTGTCCTGATGCTGTCTAAGATGTGCTGTGGCAGTCCAGGCGGCGAGAGTTGCGGAGGCTTGGGTGGTGGTGTAGCCAGCTCCAAGGCATCGGTAATAGCGGTGGTGAGCGTCCCCACGGATTCTTCAGAGACCTCTTCATCTGCATTGATGACGTCAATGGAGAAGGTAACACACTCGCGAAAATGCTCCCAGTTTGTGTGTTTCAAGTTGAGACGGCCGGCATATTGGTCCGGAGCGACGTGCAAGTCAAACAGTACTGGCAGGTGGTCGGAATTAAGCGCATTGAGGGTTTCCGCATTCATAAATTGCGGGATGCCCTTGGTTATGGCCACGTCAATAACGTCAGGTCTGCCGCGAGATGGGTAGCATGTTGGCTCGTCAGGGCCGCAAACATAGGCCTGCGCTTCTTCCACAGCCTGGAGAAGAAGACGTCCACTCATATTGGTGACCTGAGAGTTCCAGGCGGCATGTTTACAATTCAGATCGCCCGCGATGAATAGTTTGCCAGGTGTTCGTAGCAGGAGTCGGGCGTCGTCGAGGTCCAGGAGTCGGCGTGGGCTGCGGTAGGCTGCTATAAACGTCACTGGTCCGGTTCTGGTTTCCACAACAACCGCAGTCGTTTCAAAAGTCCTAGTAGCAGGTGGCTGAATTTCATGATGTCGGATGGTTCGTCGTATGTATATTGCTGTGCCGCCTCCATGCGTCAGTCGGTCATTGCGGTAGCAGCAATAATTCGCAATGTTGCTGCGAATTCCAGGCTTGAGGAACGTCTCGGAAAGCATACAGATGTCCACGTTGTTGTCCACAAGAAATTGGTGTAATTCCGGCACATCATGCGTGAGATTGTTGGCGTTGAATGCCACAATGCGTAAGTCTTCGAGGTGAAGTGCTCTACTCATGTCTAGTAGGTGCAGCATCTCTTTGGGCCTGGAAGGCGCGGCTGATGGTCGCTTCAACGGCGGCGGCGACGGTGGCTGGAAGTTGCGACATGGTTTTGGAGACTTCAGCAAGAGAGGCAGTAATTTGTGTGAGGAGTGCGAAGACGCCTTGCAGATCTGGCTGGAGAGGCGGGGAAGCCGCTGGAGGTGCCGGGTCACATCGGCGTTGTGGCGCTGCCGGACGGGCAGGTGCTGCTGGAGTGACATCTTGCTGTAGCGACTTCTTGAGAGCGTCTGCAACCGTGAGATCGGCACGTATCTTGGCCGCCCGACGGTCCATTAGTGTGGGCCAAGCTTGAGCGCGGCTGGGCTGTACAGGCGGTGGCGGCGGCGGTGGCTGTTGGCGGCGTCGTCCCGTAGCAGTGGTCCTCCTCGGTGGAACAGGAGGCAGGCCACGTTGCCGTCGACTCGCCTCCTTATGTTTGGGGCAGGATCGAAAGTTGGCGGGATGAGGTCCGCCGCAAAGTCCACATTGAGGAGGCTGTTCCTTGGCCTTGGTGCATGTCCGACTGTCATGTGGGCCGCCGCATTTTACGCAGACCCAGTCCATGGTACACAGACGTGCGACATGACGAAATCCTTGGCACCTGTAACACTGTACAGGGCCGCGCGACTTCCGTAATCTTTCAACGGTGATGGACAAGTCATAAAAGCGGTCAAGCTGGAAAATATCTCGATGCGCCGGGATATCAGGTAAGATGATGATACGATGTCCTGTGTGCTGATTCGTCCCAGGCATTCGATGATGTTCGACGAGGGAGGCGGCGAAACCCAGGTCGCGCAGCTCTTCCTTGACGTCTTCATGCGTCAAGGACATTGGAATGCCCTTGACAAGCGTCTTGATGACCGGAGGGCGAACCGCCGGGAAGGTATACATTGCGATGCCTGATCTTCCGAGTTCGTCGACCGTGATGGTGTAGTCTTCTGTTGACGACAATTGTAGTTTCAGTGTGTCGTCGCCTGCCTGCTTCACTGTGAATGGCTGCTTGCAGTGAGTCTTCAGCCATGTATGCAGCTTCTTGTAGGATTCCTTGAAGCGGAGGACAATAGGTGGCACCCTCCTATGCGGGGCCGATGTCGGAGCCTGTGAGCGGTCCTGCGATGACGGCTGTTGGTCGTCCATGGGGGGTGGGGCCTCTTCTCCCGCTCGTTGTTGTGCCGCTGCTCGGCGCTGCTGCTGTTCCGCTAGTGACGACGCGGCTTCATGAAGCGTCGCTCCCTCCCCCTGGAGAGGTTGATAGCGGTTTGACACATCAAGTTCTCTGGCAACGACGACGCGCTGGGGCCGTGCTTGTTTCTTTAGCGGCGGCTGCAGGAAGCCGTCGGCGGATGCTTCATGTCGATGTTGACGCCATTCAGAAGCGCGATCGCGGCGAGTTCTTCTGCGCTGCGATGTCTGCTCGGTGGGATCGGTGACGGAGGCGTCGCCGGAGTCCGTATAATAGTCCATTTCTTCATCCAGGGGCAGCTCCGCGGCAGGGGTACTAATACTTCCCCCCTCCGCGGGTCCAGTCGTCGCAGGTGTGCCGGCTGGTGGCGGGGCGGCCGATGGGGCAAGCCCCATCTGACCGCGGCCGGCCGGCACGTGGTCGCTCGCTTCTCGCGCGCGCGCAAACTCTCCGTCCGTACTGTGCGACATCTCAGTCGGCACTGGTGGTAGCAAGCGCGGGAGGCGCGGCGCGGCGGCGCGCAGAGTGGCGGCCGCTCTCTCGGCCGTCCGCGCCCGCCCGCGACACTGGCTGGGCCTGGCGGCGCGGCGGCTATTCTCTGCCGTGCTCTCGCCGCTCTCTCGCTGTTCTGTTGTTGTGTGTACGCGCGTCGTCCGTCGAAATAATGGCAGATCAGGCGGCTACGAACGAGACTGCTGCGGCACCCGCCGCCACCGGCACGACGAAGAAGGCCAAGTCTGCGGCGTCTGCGAAGAAGCCGCGCGCCAAGCCTGCGCACCCGCGCACCTCTGAGATGGTGACGGCCGCCATCAAGAGTCTGAAGGAGCGCGGCGGCTCGTCGCTGCAGGCGATCAAGAAGTACATTGCCGCGCACTACAAGCTGGACGCGGAGAAGCTGGCGCCCTTTATCAAGAAGTACCTCAAGTCGGCCGTCGTGGCTGGCGAGCTGGTGCAGACGAAGGGGAAGGGCGCGTCCGGCTCTTTCAAGCTTGCCGGCGCCGGCGGCGGGGCGGCCGAGGGCGGCAAGGCTCGTGCCGGCGGTGCGAAGAAGAAGCGCGCCGCTCCGGCCAGCAAGGAGAAGAAGGGCGGCCGCGCGGCCGGCGCAAAGAAGGCTGGTGGCGTGAAGGCGGCGACCGGTCGGAAGGCGGGCGCCGCCAAGAAGGCGTCTGCGGCGTCGGCGGCTCCCGCGGGTGCGAAGAAGGCGGCTGCGGCCAAGCCGGCCAAGGCCAAGTCGCCGTCGAAGGCGAAGAAGGCCGCCAAGGTTCCGACGAAGAAGCCGAAGGCGCCGCGCCCGAAGAAGGCGACGACGCCGTCTAAGGCGAAGGCGTCGCCCAAGAAGAAGAAGTAAAGTAGTAAAGTTAAAGAAAGGCAAGGGAGAGGGGTTGGCGCTTGACGCCGTCGTCCCCCACCGCCCTCCCCCGCGTCGTCTTAGTGGCGCGCGATGGCACGGCTGCGGCTGTCGCGCGGCCCAAAACGGCCCTTCTCAGGGCCATCAAAGGACGTCGGGAAGGCGTTGATTGTCGTGCATGCGCCGGTGTGGTTGGTTGTGTGTGACCCTTTGTGGGTACTGTTTGCGTGCCGTGGTGGTTGGATTGTGGTGCCGGTGGCGGTAGGCGGCGGCGCGCGGTAGCGGAGCGGTTGTGGCCGTTTGTTGGTCTCTGTTGTTTTTTGTTTTGTTGTTGTTGTTGTTTTTTTTGCGGCGGCCGACGTTTGGTTGCTCATGTATGTTTCTGGAGACTCTTGTTTGTTTGTTTGTGTGTTTGCTTGCTTTGCGGATGTCGTGTCTTTTGTGTGTGTGTGTTGTCTCTTCTCTCTCTCTTTGAAAGCGGCGGGGGGGGACGTGAGACGTGGAAGTGGCCGGCGGGAATTGGGAAGGCGCGGTGGCGTTGACGTTGTAGTGTAGTGTAGTGTAGTGTAGTGTAGCGTAGCGTGCGCGCGCCTCGGAGACGGCGGCGGCCAGCCACCCGCGGTGTGTTGGTGACGTCGTCCGGCTGTTGTGTGTGTGTGTGTATTGTGAGGGATGGGATGACGTCGATTGTTGGCGAGAGCGGCTGTGGACGGGAGGGGAATTGGTGGTTGTTTGTTTTGCGGGGCGGCAAGACCGACAAAAGTTTTGCTCGCGACGGAGAGATGTTAGTGGCCCTGAAAAGGGCCGTTTTTGTTGGGCGGGCGCGCGTGCGCGGCGCGGTTTCTAGGCGCGCTCGCCGCGGATGCGGCGCGCGAGCTGGATGTCCTTGGGCATGATGGTGACGCGCTTGGCGTGGATTGCGCACAGGTTGGTGTCTTCGAAGAGGCCGACGAGGTAGGCCTCGCTGGCCTCCTGCAGGGCCATGACTGCGGAGCTCTGGAAGCGCAGGTCGGTCTTGAAGTCCTGGGCGATCTCGCGCACTAGGCGCTGGAACGGCAGCTTGCGGATGAGCAGCTCTGTGCTCTTCTGGTAGCGCCTGATTTCCCGCAGGGCGACGGTGCCCGGCCTGTAGCGGTGGGGCTTCTTGACGCCGCCGGTGGCGGGCGCGCTCTTCCTCGCCGCCTTGGTGGCGAGCTGTTTGCGCGGCGCCTTTCCGCCGGTGGACTTGCGGGCCGTTTGCTTTGTGCGGGCCATAGCGGAAGAGCGGCGTGGAGGTGCGTGCGGTACACGAAGCGTCCGGTGCTGCCTTGACAACGGGCCCGCGCGGCCCCGCGCCGCGCTTATATGCCCTCGGTGCGCGTGGTGGGGGGAGGGCGGGCCAGAGTCTATATAGGGGGGCGGCGGCAGAGAGCTCGCACCGTAGCCGACTCGCTAGCGCCGGGTGAGGAGCTGGCGCTTGTGTTTTTTCGCTTGCTTGCTTGAGGAGGAGGAAGGAAGAAGAATGACAGGCCGCGGCAAGGGAGGAAAGGGGCTGGGCAAGGGTGGCGCCAAGCGGCACCGCAAGGTGTTGCGCGACAACATCCAGGGCATCACGAAGCCCGCCATCCGCCGCCTGGCTCGCAGGGGCGGCGTGAAGCGCATCTCTGGTCTGATCTACGAGGAGACCCGCGGAGTGCTGAAGGTGTTCCTGGAGAACGTGATCCGCGACGCGGTGACGTACACTGAGCACGCCAAGCGCAAGACTGTGACGGCCATGGACGTGGTGTACGCCCTGAAGAGGCAGGGGCGCACCCTGTACGGTTTCGGCGGTTAGGCAGGCAGGCAGCCAGCCAGCCGGTGTGCTGTGCTGCGTTGTGGCCTTCCCGCGGCCGTGCCGTGCCCGTGCTTGGTGGGAGAGACGAAAACGGCCCTTTTCAGGGCCACCACACTGTTCGGAGATTGAAAAGTGCGAAAGAGTCTGTGTTGCCTGTGCGTGTTGTTGTTGTTGTTGTTGTTGTGCTGCGCGTGCGTTAGTTTTTGAGTTTGACGCGATGGGCGCGGCTGAGTCCAGTGTGTGCGTGGTTTGTTGTTTGTTTGTTTGTGGCGTGGGCATAGGCGGGCGGGCCGGCCGGATCGATCGATCGGATCAGCTGTTTGGTTTTGTCCTGTGCCTGTGCGTTTGGAGCGCGCGGCGGCCGGCGTGTCGTCGTCGGACCGTTTACGCGCTGTGTGTGCCACGCGCGCCCCTTTAATTGAAACATTAGAATGCTAACAATGATCATCACATTATCGGTGTATTGATGTCGTTGTCGTTTGGAACGCGACTCTGTGCGTGCGCGGAGGGGTGCAGAAACAGGAAAAAGACAAAAAGAGAGAAACGACAAAATGTGTGCGCGTTCGGCCACACGGGCTGTGGACAAGATGGCGGACGTGCGCCGGCGCTGGCTGTGCAATGTATGTATGTGGACGTGTTGTGTAAAGTGCGGCGAGCACGGACGACGGAAACTTTGCTTTGGAACGTAGGTTTGTGTGGTGGCCCTGAAAAGGGCCGATTGTTGTGAGCCGAGCCGGCAAGGCAAAGGCAGGCGCGTTTGCGTGCAGGGAGCACGCAAGCGCAGCTCCGCGCTCTCTGTTTAGGCCTTCTTCTCGGTCTTCTTTGGCAGCAGGACGGCCTGGATGTTGGGCAGGACACCACCCTGTGCGATGGTGACGCCCGACAAGAGCTTGTTGAGCTCCTCGTCGTTGCGGATGGCGAGCTGCAGGTGGCGCGGGATGATGCGCGTCTTCTTGTTGTCGCGGGCCGCGTTTCCGGCCAGCTCGAGCACCTCAGCCGCGAGGTACTCCATGACGGCGGCGAGGTAGACGGGCGCCCCGGCGCCGACGCGCTCGGCGTAGTTTCCCTTGCGCAGGAGGCGGTGGATTCTGCCGACCGGGAACTGGAGCCCAGCCCTGCTTGAGCGGGACTTTGACTTGCCCTTGACTTTGCCTCCCTTTCCGCGTCCGGACATGGCGTTTGGCTAGTTGAAACACGTAACGTAACGGTGCGAGCCGCAGCGAGTCGAGCAGCGGAGTGCGTGGCGGCGGGACTCCTCTCGGTGCTATATGATAGACGGCCACATAAGGTCATCTGGTGAAGGAGGAGTGTGTTGTCTATGTGACATTTACTCCAAAATAACGGGGTGACTTCCTAACGGGTGATTTATGGTCCTAACGGTATAGCAAGTGCCTTATACACAAATTGCTGGGCGTGCCAGCAGGGGGATGATGAAATGACTGATGAGATGAGGGGGGGTGTCCGGACGGGTGTGGGAGTATTCGACCTGGTGGCGCGTTACACGCCTGTGGACTCCTGGTTGCTGGTTTTCGTCTGCTCCAGTGGCGGGGTAGACCTCTGTTGGTCCCACCCCTCTCCCGGAGTGTAAGTCCATCTGGTGCTCGCGTCGAAGGCGGGCTGGCTGCGCGCCAGGAGAAGAATGACCTCCTCCATGGCGGTTATCCTCTTCAGCAGGATTCCTGCAAGCCCCTCTTCGGATATTGGGCTGCAGGACAGCCGTTCTTCTGTGGTTGGCGGCCGCGATTGCGCAGCCGGCGTCGACGTGGCGGCGGGCGCCAGCGTGGCCGCAGTGTGCGACCTGCCGCGGCCGTCGCCGGCGGCCGACTGCTCTCGCTGCTGCGTGGGCCGCTGGGTGCGGCGGTGCGGCCCGCTACCCCCTCCACGGCCAGCGGCGGAGTGGTGGGGGGGCGGGGCAGCCGCCTGCGCGTCCACGCGGTCCATTTCTCGGGGGACTGCCGGTTCTGGGCCGGCTATCGTCTTCTTATTTCGGCGAGCTTTCCCACCTCGACGAGATCTCTTCCGTCGTTGCTGTGGCGGCTTTTGCAGCTGCTCCTGGAGCCACTGCACGAAGGCTTTGCAGCCCCTGAAGCTCGCTACGTGTTGGCCGCCACAGTTTCTGCATAGCGGCGGGTCTTCTTTGTCCCGCCGGCAATCGCGCGAGTCGTGCGCGCCAGCGCACTTGACGCACGCGGGATCATTGCCACAGTGTTTCGCGATGTGCCCGTATTGTTGGCACTGGAAACACTGCGGCCTCTGTTCCATATCCCGTTGTGTCGGTGCTATCCTCACACCGAAGTTCAGGATTTTCTCCAGAGTGAATATATCGTTGTTTCTGGAGTGCCAAGCTGGCCCAACAAAGAGGAAGACCGGGGGCCTTCCTCTGTTTGAGCGCTGGCGGAGCTCGACTGCGCCTAGGAAGCCCAGCTGTTCGACTTCGTCGGCGACCTCGTGTGTGGAGACGATCCAAGGCAGGCCTCGTATGGTAGCCTGGATGGTTCGCCCCCACTTTGCTGCTTTGGGGACGGGCTTCTCCGCGTGGTGGCCTTCGAGGAAGGCCCTCGCCGCGTCGTAGTCGTCCCAGGTGGCGAACGTCAGTGAGAAGGTGTTACCCTCACTGGTGCAGCTCGCCGTGAACTCACCCTTCAGTAGGCTGGCGAGTTCCTTGCGCAGCTCAGTCCACGTTTTCCCGCCTTTGTACTGGACGTGGAGTGGTGGAGCGCGCGTAGTTGTCTTGGCCCGCTGCTGTGTAGCAGCGGCTTCTTCTTCCCCAGTCTGCGTTGAGGCAGTCGAGCTCTTCTTGTTGCTCTGCTGCACTGCTGTCGCGCAAACTGGTGTGGGCTGCAGTCCATCTGCAGACGGCTGGACTTCCGTGGGATCTGCTAGGAGGCTGTGGAGATTGCCACCCGGGGCCCCCTCGTCAGTGCGGCGCTCGCTGCTGGTACGAGCGCTTTCCTCTTCAGGAAGGCGTGTTGTAGCTGCTCCCGTTGTATCTGTGCGCCACACCGTCATAGGCGTGGTTGCGGTGTACGAGGCGTTGGCATTGCTGGGGAGAATGCCTGTAGCTGCTCCCGTTGTATCTGTACGCCACACCATCTTAGGCATGATCGCGGTGTGCGAGGCGTTGGCATTTCTGGAGAGAATGCCGGGGTCTCGTAGCGGCGTGGCAGGATGGTACTTCCCGAAGTGTTTTCCATCATACTTGCGGCGTTCCTGCTTCTCGTACTTCTCGAAGCGGCGTTCCTGCTTCTCGTACTTCTCCGACCTCGACCTCGGCATGGCCGACGACAATTTGCTTTCTGTGAGAGTGGCGCACTTTGCGCAACACACGTCCGTCTCGTACGGATCACAGCGGCGTCTGGCCGGCGGCGGCGGCGGCGGGACTAGGGTGGGGGTCCCTTTATGGGCTCGGGTGCGGCGGCCGGTTGCGCGCGCGCCCCATTGGTCGGCGGCCGCAACAGGGCGAGCTGGTAAAGGTGCGGTGTTGCGGTAGCGGCGGGTGCCACTGTGTGGGGAGACGCTGACTAGAGGGGAGCGCTTGCTGCTTGCTGTTGTACGTTCGAGATGCCGCCCAAGACTAGCGGGAAGGCCGCCAAGAAGGCTGGCAAGGCGCAGAAGAACATTTCGAAGGGCGACAAGAAGAAGAAGCGCAAGAGGAAGGAGAGCTATGCCATCTACATCTACAAGGTGCTGAAGCAGGTGCACCCCGACACGGGCATCTCGTCGAAGGCGATGAGCATCATGAACAGCTTCGTGAACGACATTTTCGAGCGCATTGCGGCCGAGGCGTCTCGCCTGGCGCACTACAACAAGCGCTCGACCATCACGTCCCGCGAGATCCAGACGGCTGTGCGGCTCTTGCTGCCTGGCGAGCTGGCCAAGCACGCCGTGAGCGAGGGCACGAAGGCGGTGACCAAGTACACGAGCTCCAAGTGAGGGGGTTAAGGCTCTAGGGAGCTCCCCTCCGTTGCGAGAGCGGCAAAAAACGGCCCTTTTCAGGGCCACCAAATTGCCTTTGCGGGAAGAGCGGAATTGTTGTTTGTGTGAGGCGGCGCATAGCTAGCTACCCGGTTTGGTTGGTTGCGAAGCAGCTGGTGGTGGTGGTGGTGGTGGTGGTGGTCTCGAATGTGGTTATGCGTGCTCGCGAGTCTTGGCGTGGTTGGTTGGTTGTTTGTTTGTCGACACATAGACAGGAGGTGTTGTCTGTGTCGCTGATTTCCTTTCCTTTCCTTTCTTTGTCTCTGTCTGCCCGGTTAGTCACGTGACTGCAATTGAAACCCCTCGCGATTGTTGGATGTCACCGTTAGGGCCGTCTGCGGGTTTGTTTGTTTGTCACATCATACATACATACATACATACATACATACATACATACATGATGGCGAGGGTGAAATGTTGTGTTGCCGTCTACTATTCCCTTTGCTGTACGGCGTGGAGGTGTGTTGGTGACGTTTTAAAACAAATGGACGTGTCTTTACTAGTCATTAGGAAGACGCAAGAATTGTACGGGCGGGTGGGGTAGGCGACACGCACGGTGGTGTACCCATTTATTTGGCCCTTGATTTTGATAGCCGTTTCTGCAGTTGATTGAATGATTGATTGTTGTGCGCACGCACGCACGCCGGTGTCGTCATTCAAGGTGCACGTGTGTTCGGTTCAGTGACGGTAGACGACGACGGTCGTTGTTTGTTGTTATGGGCGTACACGCGGTTGTCTGTGTGTCCGCCGGTGAAATGGCCGGTTTGTCGGTGATGTGATCCGATCCGGCGGCTCTGAGTAGCTGTCTATCGGCATCACGGCAACGTGTCGGTCCGAACACCCGTCTCACTGTGGCACCGTCGGCGCTGCGAACGGCGACGAAAGGCTGGCTGTGATCGGTCGAATGTCATGTCTTGTCTGGGCAGAACGTGTGGAATGAGCAAAAAAAAACTGTGGGGACGGAAACAATGGTGGAGGAGGGGAACGAAAATAATAAAACGAAACGAAGAAAGAGAAGAAGGGGAAGCAATCACCGGAAAACGAAACAGGGGAAAAACGGAGAGGCGCCGTCTAGAGCAACGGAACGTTCCCGTGCATTGCAGCCGCACTGAAATGCGTTTACGGCGCGGCTGCAAGTGACGGCTGAATTGCATTGCCTTCCCGGATGCAACGTTCGCCCGATATGGCTCGGAGGAAGAATCTATGAGAGAGTGCCTTGCCCTTTGCCGTTTCGTGTGCGGTGTAGCGAATGATGTGTGTGTGTGTGTGTGTAGTGGGGAATGGATGGTCGATAGCTGCCGTCACGGTCAAGATAACGCAGTCAAAGGTGTCGCGAAAAAGTGTGTTAGCCGTGGTTGGTTGGTTTGTGTGTTTGTTTTGTTTTTAAAGAGAAGGGACGAGAGAAAGAAGGTAGGTGGAGAGTGCGTTGCGTGTTGCGAACTGCGTCCGTGAATACGGCAGTATTTGGTGGTGGGCGTGCCCTTGCATGTGGCCCGGAAGGCGTGCTCGTTTCGCGGTAGTGTGGACGGGTGAGGGGCACGCGTAACGCTGCGCTGCTGGCATATTCGGGAGATGGGAGGGGGCGAAAGGAGAGAAAGGAGACGCGGAGGGCGCGTGTGGGTGGTTCGCGCTGCGCTCGGCGGTTGTGTTTGTTTGTGCAACAAATGTGTTGCCGGGAGGGGGACCGTTGATGTGGTGGTGCGGTTGTAGCCTCAGACGCGGCTGGCAGTGAACAACTTGAGACGACGGATGCGTGGCTGGGGCGGCGCATGTCGCCGGTGCCATGCCTTTAGAGCCGCGTGGTCGGGGTGTGCGCACCGCGTGTCGTGTTGCGAGACATCACATGTGCTGCTGCGCACCGGTGGCGTGGCGTGGCGTGGCGTGGCGTGGCGTGGCGAGCCGCGCCAGTACCGCGCGGTGTGCTTGTGCGCCGGAGAATGGCACACTGCGCCTGCCCGTTGAGGAGGCCGATGGCCGTGGTGTGGTGGAAATGGAGCGCGTCGGACGTGTACCAATGAGAAAGAGAAACAAAGCAAGCAACCACGAACGAAAGGTGGAGGGAGGCATTGTGTCACATGTGGCGGTGGGGAAAAACGAAAAAAAAAAAGAAAACAAACAACAAACAAAGACGTTAAGAAAGAGGAGAAACAACAAAGACAATGAATGAGTCGTGCGTTCGCGAGGGGGGTGGGTGTGCGTGCGTAACGCCGGTACGCGCAGTGCGGAGCCCAACGGCTGTGTCGTCGGCCGAATGGGTGCGGGAATAGAGGCCGCGTCGGCACGGAGAAGGAAGCAAGAAGGAAGGAGGCACGCGCGCTGCGGCGTTGGCGCGGTTTGCGGCTGGCGCCTTTGGTGGCAACGGCCAGGACAAGCAGCGGTGTATGGTGTTGTGCGGGGCGGACAGGGGCGGCGGTGGTGGACGGGGAGGAGGCGAGGCGGTGGCGTGTGTGGTACGGCGAAAACGGGACGGACGGCCGGCGGATGTTGAGAGGCGCCGCCCGCGCACGCACGCAGACACACAGAAGGGAAGAACGAGAAAGGAACAAAATGGAGGGGGCGAATGTGGAGGTGCGGGGAGGGGGAGGCGGTGGTGTTTGTGGGCATGTGGTGGGAGAGAATGGCGGGGGCGGAAGGACAGAGGCGCGAGGCGACAGCTTGCTTGGTGCTTGCTTGCGTCTTTTAGTGTTTTATTTTGTTTTTATCCTTTGGTCGCCTTGGAGCCTGTCGGTCCCGTCCGTGTGTGGCCACGCTGTGGGTGCGTGTATGTTTGTACGTTTCGTTTTTTTTTTTGTCTTCTTCTGCAGCAGAGGCGGCCAGCAAAATGCGTGCGGTTGGATGGATGGGCGGCCACGGCACGGCACGGCACCGCACCGCACCTGTGCCCAAGGAGGAGACGCTGGCGGCGGGCCACCCTCGGATGCGGCCGGCCGGGGCTGTGTGCGCCGCTGCAACAACAACGAGTAAACAAGACGAAGACGAAGCGGATGGCTGGTGAGTGCATTTAGGCGGTAGACAAGGCAGTGTGTGATGTGGCGTTGTGACGGGGGGGTTTGCTCACGCGGCCTCGTTGTGTTGATGCGCAGGAAGACGAGATGCGGGCAGACGCGTACAGAGAGACGAGCCCGGTCTGCAGCAGGATGTGTGGCGCGCCGAGTGCAGAGCAGCGCGCGCCGGCTGGGCTGGGTTCGGCTGGGCCCGCCCGGCGGCGGGCCGCGCTGTTGTCGCGGACGTGAGCGCCCCCCTGGCGGGTGGTCGGAGGCGGCGCGGTGGACGTGTGGCTGGTTGGCAGTGCACATTGCGAGTGGCTGGCTGGCTGGCTGGCGGGCGGTCGGCGGCGAGAAGAGAGAGGAGGTATGTGTTGCGGGCGCCTTTGCTGCGCTGCGTCGTTGCGTGCCTGGGCGTGCGCCTGTCGACTGTGTGTGACTGTGTTGGGCGTTGTGCCACGTACGTGTGCTCGGCCGAAGGCAGGCGTCGGAAAGAAGAGGGCGAAGGGCAGGAAAGTGGGTCGGTGTGCGTGCGTAGCCCGTGATGTGATGATGTCACGTCACGTCACGTCACGTCATGTTTTTGCGAAGCGGCCGCCGAGAGGTGTGTGGTAGCGAGCGGGAATGTGCGTTTGGTGGTTGCGGCGTGAGGTGAGGGTGGGAGAATATTGGGGCGGGCCGGCGGGCCGGCCCGTTGTTGGTGGTTCCTCCTGTGGTTGTTTGTGCAGCTTTGATGGCAACGTGGAAGGACGCCGGTTTCGTGCCTTGCGTGTGGTTGTCGACGGTGACTGGTTGGGGTGTGCGCCGATGCACGTGCCATGTCGTTATTATGTTTGGGTCGTGAGTGTTGTTTTTGGCCGTGTTGTTGTGTACGGGAAGGGGGGGGGGGAGAGGAGGAGGCGGGTGGATAGTGCGTGCAGTAGTGTCGTTGCGACGGGCGCGTCGGGTGGAGCTGTGCGTAGTGGCGGAAAGGTGTAGGTTGCGGGAAGGGAGCCCGTCGTGTGTCGTGTCGGTGTCGTTGACGGGGTCGCGTGCGTGCGTTGTGAATCGAGTGTGGCGGGAAAGGAGCAGTGTGCCGCTGGGGCGTCGTGGCCGTTAGCAGTGGCTGTGCTTGTCCGTTTGTTACCTGTTGGACGCTTGGTGCGAGTTGTTTGCTGTTGTCGTTGTCGTTGTCGTTGTCGTTGTCGTTGTCGTTGTCGCCCCCGTCTCGCGGGTTGTTTTTGTTTGTCGGCTGTGCTGTGTCGGCGAGCTGTTTTGCCGTGCGTGAATGTGTTGGTGCAAAAGTGGCGGCGTTATGGCTGCGACCGCGACGAGGCGCGGGCGCGCCATTGATGATGTTCAAACACAGAGCGGCTGTGTGCAATGGGAGGGTACGGGTAGCGGTGTTGTCGTACGTGCATCCGGCCCGGTGCGGAAAGCGCCGTTGCAGTTTGCCCCTTAGTTGCCAGCCATGTCGCGTGAGCGGCGGGTTGCCTCTGGTCGACGTGGTGCTCGGGTTTGTGGTTTTTTGTTTTTTTTGTTTTTTGTGCCGTTTGGCCGGTGGGTGGTGTTTTTAATTTTGTGTTGTGTTGTGTGTGTGTGGGGCCGGCCGGCCGGCCGGTATATCTGCCTCCTGCTCGGTCTTGCGGCGGTTTGGTCGACGTCGTCTGTAGTTTTTGCGGCTTGCCGACGACCGACCGACACACCTTTGAAACCTACGTGTGGCGCCCGAAGGTGAACGTAACCTGACCGCGGACCTCTCGGCGCCTTAACCTAACCTAACCTCTAACCTAAGATGTCCGGCCGTAAGGTAGGTGCGGCCACCTGACGCCTCACGTCCGAACGCTTAACCTAACTTTGACGCCTAACCTAACTGTAACCCTTAACCTAACCCACGTCCACCTAACCTAACCTCACCTTAGGGTGGTGTACACCGCGAATGCCTTAGGGCATGTTATAGTCTTAGGTGGAGTCCACTATACGCAACAAGCGGCTACACGGGTAGCAGGGGTTGTGTGGCGTGGGCTGGGCGGTTCTGTTTAGGTTGGATGGCCCTTGGGCAAGTACGGAAAGGGCAACAGCCTCAACGGGCGCGGGGCAAGGTCAGGACATGCGGGGACCAAGCGGCAATCGGTATTGTAATTGTCAACTGTCGAAGTACCGGAACGTCAAGCGCTGATAGAAAGCACCGAAGCTGCAATCGTTATAGGTACAGACGGTGCTTTAGAAAGGATAGCGTGCATGCAACCGGTGGTGGAGTGGTTCGTCGCTGTTAGTAGTAGTAGTTTATCCTGTGTAGTGAAGTAGAAGTGGTGGACGGTTCCTGTGAACTATTGTGGGTGGAGGGTACACTCAACAGCCGAGCTAGGTTAATAATTGGCTCCTTTTACCGACCTCGCGACGCAGCAGCATTAGTGGCCGAACACGTGAGAGAAAATGTGGACATACATTTTCCTTTCCCCAGCGTGTTACAGTCTTAGGTGGAGATTTCAATGTGCCAGATGTTCAGGACGGGTGGTAGGGACAGAGCATCGAGTGACATTATACTGAGTGCACTATCCGAACGAAAATTACCGCGAGCAATTAAACAGAGAGAGAACCGACTCGTGGAGATAACATCGTGGACCTACCGATGACAAACAGACCCCGAACTTGTCGACTCTGTATGTGCAGAACAGGGACCCAGTGATCAAGAGGCCGTTGCAGCATCGCTGAATATGGACGTTAATAGGAATATACAAAAAAAAAAAAAAAAAAAGGGAGGAAGGTTTATCTGTTTAGCAAGAGTAATAGAAGGCAGATTTGAGACTACCAGACAGATGAAAACGCAAATGTCTGCTCCGACACCGACAATGTTGAGTGTGTATGGAGAAAGTGCAAGGCAATCGTAAAATGCGTCTTAGACAGGTACGTGCCGAGTAAAACTGTGAGGGATGGGAAAAACCCACCGCGGTACAACAACCAAAGTTTAGGAAACTATAGCGAAAGCAAAGAGAGCCTCACTCAAAGTTGAAACGCAGCCAAAACCTCTCAGACAAACAGACGCTAAACGATGTCCAAAGTTAGCGTAAGGAGGGCTATGCGTGAAGCGTCCGGTGAATGCGAAAGTAAAATTCCATGTACCGACGTGACAGGAAATCAAATCAAATCAAATCAAATCCTGGGACGTTGTGGTCGTACGTTGAATCAGTAGTAAGCGGCTCGAAACGGCATATCCAGACACTCCGGGATGATGATGGCATTGAAACAGAGGATGACACGCGTAAAAAGCTGTGAAATACTAAACACCTGTTTCCAAAGCTGTTTCACGGAGGACGACCGCACTGCAGTTCCTTCTCGCACAAACGAAAAAGTGGCTGACATCGAAATAAGTGTCCAAGGAGGAATAGAAAAGCAACTGGAATCACTCAACAGAGGAAAGTCCACTGGACCTGACGGGATACCAATTCGATTCTACACAGAGTACGCGACAGAACCTCCTAACAGCCGTGTACCGCAAGTCTCTAGAGGAACGGAGGGTTCCAAATGATTGGAAAAGAGCACAGGTAGTCCCGGGCTTGAAGAAGGGTCGTCGAGCAGATGCGCAAAACTATAGGCCCTATATCTGTGACGTCGGTCGGTTGTAGAATTTGAGAACATGTTTTATGCTCGAGTAGTAGCATGTCGTTTTTTGGAAACCCAGTGTCTACTATGTAGGAATCAACACGGATTCCGGAAACAGCGATCGTGTGAGACCCAACGCGCTTTATTTGTTCATGGGACCCAGAAAATATTAGATACAGGCTCCCAGGTAGATGCCATTTTGGTTGACATCCGGAAGGAGGGCGTTCGATACAGTTCCGCACTGTCGCCTGATAAACAATGTAAGAGAGTCTGCAGAATGTCGGACCAACTGTGTGGCTGGACTGAAGAGATTGTAGCAAACAGAACACAGCATGTTGTTATCAATGGAGAGACGTCTACAGACGTTAAAGTAACCTCTGGCGTGCCACAGGGGAGTGTTATGGGACCCATTGCTCTTCACACACCTAGTAGATAGTGTCGGACGTTGCATGCGTCTTTTCGCGGATGATGCTGTAGTATACAGAGAAGTTGCAGCGAAAAATGCAGGACGATCTGCAGCGGATAGGCACGTGGTGCAGGGAGTGGCAACTGTCCCTTAACATAGACAAATGTAATGTATTGCGAATAATATAAGAAAGAAGGACCCTTTATTGTATGATTGATTATATGATGATAGCGGGACAAACACTGGTAGCAGTTACGTCTGTAAAATATCTGGGAGTATGCGTGCGGAGTGATTGGGAGTGGGATGATCATCATATAAAAAAAAAAAAAAAAAAAAAAAAAAAAAAAACAAAAAAAGTAATTGGTGGTAAGGCGGGTACCAGGTTGCGATTTATTGGGAGAATGCGTAGCAAATGTAGTCCATCAACAAAGGAGGAGGTGGCTTACAAAACACCCGTTCGTTCGACCCATACGTGAGTGTTGCCCATCAGTGTGGGATCCGTACCAGGTCGCGTTGACGGAGGCGACCGGAGACGATCCAACGTTTCGTCGCAGGGTCATTTGGTAACCGTGATAGCGTTACGGAGATGTTTAACAAACCCAAGCGGCAGACCCTGCAATAGAGGCGCTCTGCATCGCGGTGTAGCTTGCTCGCCAGGTTTCGCGATATTGCGTTTCTGGATGGGGTATCGAATATATTGCTTCCCCCCTACGTGTATACCTCCCGAGGAGATCACGAATGGATGTGGTTAGAGAGATTCGAGCGCGCACGGAGGCGGTGTTTTTTTTTTGCAGACTGTCAGTTCGTCCCGCGAAACCATACGCGACTGGAACAGCGAAGGGAGGTAAATGACAGTGGCACGTGAAGTGCCCTCCGCCACACACCGTTGGGTGGCTTGCGGAGTCTAAATGTTAGAGGTCGGCTGTCGGTGTGTGCTTTTGAAGGCAGATTCGGTGCGTCTGTAGTTGCGGATGGCGGTTAGCCACCGTCGCTTAAAGCGGCGAGGGGCGGCGGCGCCTCGGTTGGCCGGTGGCCATGTTGCGCAGGCGGCGCTCGTTTTTGTTTTGCGGCGGGCAATTTTGTGAGAAACGGGCGCGAATGTTGGCGGGCGAGGTGGCCCGACGGCCGCGGGCCGATCGGGAAACGGTGGGAGGGCGATGGGGCGGCGGAGGTGCGTTTGCACGGCCGTCATCGCCGCACGCCTCCGCTTGTGTGGCTGTGGCGGCGGCCGCGCTGGCCGGGCTGGCGCGGCGACGGTGCGCCAGTTTTGCCGAAGGTTTGGCCATTGTGGCGGGTCGTCGGCTGGGGCTGTGGGGGCGGCATTTGGGCGGGGGCGGCGATTCTCGGCGGGCCGAGCCAGGCTGTAGCGCGCGGTAGCTGCAGTTTGGCCGTGGTTTGCGGCGCTGCCGTGGCGACTGGTTGGCGACTGTGGTGTGGCCGTGTGTAGCCCCATCCTCGGTGGTTTGAATGGCGCGGGTGGTTGCGGCGCAGGTTTGGGGCTGGTCCGCACAGGCTGTCGGACGTTGGGCGGTAGCAAGCGCGGGAGGCGCGGCGCGGCGGCGCGCAGAGTGGCGGCCGCTCTCTCGGCCGTCCGCGCCCGCCCGCGACACTGGCTGGGCCTGGCGGCGCGGCGGCTATTCTCTGCCGTGCTCTCGCCGCTCTCTCGCTGTTCTGTTGTTGTGTGTACGCGCGTCGTCCGTCGAAATAATGGCAGATCAGGCGGCTACGAACGAGACTGCTGCGGCACCCGCCGCCACCGGCACGACGAAGAAGGCCAAGTCTGCGGCGTCTGCGAAGAAGCCGCGCGCCAAGCCTGCGCACCCGCGCACCTCTGAGATGGTGACGGCCGCCATCAAGAGTCTGAAGGAGCGCGGCGGCTCGTCGCTGCAGGCGATCAAGAAGTACATTGCCGCGCACTACAAGCTGGACGCGGAGAAGCTGGCGCCCTTTATCAAGAAGTACCTCAAGTCGGCCGTCGTGGCTGGCGAGCTGGTGCAGACGAAGGGGAAGGGCGCGTCCGGCTCTTTCAAGCTTGCCGGCGCCGGCGGCGGGGCGGCCGAGGGCGGCAAGGCTCGTGCCGGCGGTGCGAAGAAGAAGCGCGCCGCTCCGGCCAGCAAGGAGAAGAAGGGCGGCCGCGCGGCCGGCGCAAAGAAGGCTGGTGGCGTGAAGGCGGCGACCGGTCGGAAGGCGGGCGCCGCCAAGAAGGCGTCTGCGGCGTCGGCGGCTCCCGCGGGTGCGAAGAAGGCGGCTGCGGCCAAGCCGGCCAAGGCCAAGTCGCCGTCGAAGGCGAAGAAGGCCGCCAAGGTTCCGACGAAGAAGCCGAAGGCGCCGCGCCCGAAGAAGGCGACGACGCCGTCTAAGGCGAAGGCGTCGCCCAAGAAGAAGAAGTAAAGTAGTAAAGTTAAAGAAAGGCAAGGGAGAGGGGTTGGCGCTTGACGCCGTCGTCCCCCACCGCCCTCCCCCGCGTCGTCTTAGTGGCGCGCGATGGCACGGCTGCGGCTGTCGCGCGGCCCAAAACGGCCCTTCTCAGGGCCATCAAAGGACGTCGGGAAGGCGTTGATTGTCGTGCATGCGCCGGTGTGGTTGGTTGTGTGTGACCCTTTGTGGGTACTGTTTGCGTGCCGTGGTGGTTGGATTGTGGTGCCGGTGGCGGTAGGCGGCGGCGCGCGGTAGCGGAGCGGTTGTGGCCGTTTGTTGGTCTCTGTTGTTTTTTGTTTTGTTGTTGTTGTTGTTTTTTTTGCGGCGGCCGACGTTTGGTTGCTCATGTATGTTTCTGGAGACTCTTGTTTGTTTGTTTGTTTGTTTGTGTGTTTGCTTGCTTTGCGGATGTCGTGTCTTTTGTGTGTGTGTGTTGTCTCTTCTCTCTCTCTTTGAAAGCGGCGGGGGGGGACGTGAGACGTGGAAGTGGCCGGCGGGAATTGGGAAGGCGCGGTGGCGTTGACGTTGTAGTGTAGTGTAGTGTAGTGTAGTGTAGCGTAGCGTGCGCGCGCCTCGGAGACGGCGGCGGCCAGCCACCCGCGGTGTGTTGGTGACGTCGTCCGGCTGTTGTGTGTGTGTGTGTATTGTGAGGGATGGGATGACGTCGATTGTTGGCGAGAGCGGCTGTGGACGGGAGGGGAATTGGTGGTTGTTTGTTTTGCGGGGCGGCAAGACCGACAAAAGTTTTGCTCGCGACGGAGAGATGTTAGTGGCCCTGAAAAGGGCCGTTTTTGTTGGGCGGGCGCGCGTGCGCGGCGCGGTTTCTAGGCGCGCTCGCCGCGGATGCGGCGCGCGAGCTGGATGTCCTTGGGCATGATGGTGACGCGCTTGGCGTGGATTGCGCACAGGTTGGTGTCTTCGAAGAGGCCGACGAGGTAGGCCTCGCTGGCCTCCTGCAGGGCCATGACTGCGGAGCTCTGGAAGCGCAGGTCGGTCTTGAAGTCCTGGGCGATCTCGCGCACTAGGCGCTGGAACGGCAGCTTGCGGATGAGCAGCTCTGTGCTCTTCTGGTAGCGCCTGATTTCCCGCAGGGCGACGGTGCCCGGCCTGTAGCGGTGGGGCTTCTTGACGCCGCCGGTGGCGGGCGCGCTCTTCCTCGCCGCCTTGGTGGCGAGCTGTTTGCGCGGCGCCTTTCCGCCGGTGGACTTGCGGGCCGTTTGCTTTGTGCGGGCCATAGCGGAAGAGCGGCGTGGAGGTGCGTGCGGTACACGAAGCGTCCGGTGCTGCCTTGACAACGGGCCCGCGCGGCCCCGCGCCGCGCTTATATGCCCTCGGTGCGCGTGGTGGGGGGAGGGCGGGCCAGAGTCTATATAGGGGGGCGGCGGCAGAGAGCTCGCACCCAGAGCGGCCTGAGCTGGCGAGGTGAGCGCATCGCTGGTGTTGCGCGCTTCGCTTACTCGGCCGTTGAGAGCTCGAGAAGAGGTTTTCTGTGCTGTGGGCGCTGCGGAGAGCAAATTGTCGTGCGTTGTTTTGACAACGCGTGCAAATTGTCGTGTCCCGCGCCTCGCAGCATGGGAAAGAAGCGTACGCAGAGGAAACCTGCCGCTACGAAGGGTCCTTCGGTTGTGCAACTCACTGAGTCTGCCGACCGTGCAAGGAACTCTAGAGAAGACGAGTCGCGGCCTGTCCCCCCTTTGTATGTCAAGTGCAAAGGCGGGTGGACAGCGCTGTTCGACACCATGACGAGCTGCGCTCGGAACGAGGTGGTCTACGAGTCTGTCGATACAGACTCGCTGATCTGCGTTCGAGCCGCAAACGTGGCCGACCACAGGGCGATCAAGGTCGCAGTGGCCGACCACATCGTCGACGCGCCGCCGGCGCGAGAGAAGGCACCTTCCGTAGGAAGGATGAAGACGACTAAGGCACTCCTCAGGGGGTTGCCTTGGTGCTGTGATGAGGCAGCGGTCCGGGAAGGGCTGCTGCGAGCCGGGTTTGGTAGTGCAGCCGCAAGGTTGCACAACCGAACCAACAAGAAGAGGGCGCCGCTCTATGCCGTGACCGTGCAAACGGTCGACGGCGGGTGTGACATCTTCGACTTGCGGAAGTTGCTGGGCTTCCCGGTTACGACGGAGGCTCTCCCGACCGCCATGGATCCTCAGCCCCAGTGCTTCAGGTGCCAGGGCGAGGGCCATGTAGCGAAGTATTGCCGCAACGCGGCGCGGTGCGTCAAGTGCTCAGGTGAGCACGACAGCCGCGCCTGCGACCGCGGCAGCAACGCTCTGCCGACTTGTGTCCGGTGTGGCGGCCCGCACGTCGCCAGTTGGCGCGGCTGTGCGGCTTTCTCAAGCCGCAGCCGTGCCGGGGGCGGCGAGGCGGCCGCGGCCGCACCGACGCAGCAGCAGAAGAGAAGACGACGTCGGAAACGACGTAGGGCGCAGAACAGCCCGGTGCAGCTGAGGGACGGCGCAGCAGCAGATCCACCTGCCAGGGGCGGGGACGGCCGCTCGGAAACGGGTAGCCAGGACGCAGCTCGCCTTCCTGCGAAGAGATGTGACCTCGAACTCGGCACTGCCGTGAAGGAGGCCACAGCAGCCCTCAAAGCCGTAATGGCGGCGGAGAGGGCTGCCTTCGCAGCCGCCGTGGCTGCAGAGAAGGATGAGGCCTTGAGGCAACTGCGAGCAGTTTTCGCCCAAGGCCTCAGCGCAGTCGTTCCTGCGAACACTCCTGCGACCTCGCAGAAGGACGTTCGCGCGCCTTTCCCAGCTCTTGTTCCAGCAGCAGCGCGGGTGAGAGGCGCAAAGAAGAAGAAGACAACCGCCGCCGCAGAGGAGCCGCTGGCGACGCCGACTGCAAGGGGTCGAGGAGCCAATAGGCCAGTCTTCATCGCAGAAGCGTCGCCGCCCTGCCGCGCCGAGTTTTTATGTTACAGGGAGTAAGCCACTGCGGCCGGCCCAGGAGACTACAAGCGAGCCCAGCCGCAGCACCGGACTGCCCCAGCTGACAACCACGCAGTACATAGGTAACGTTGCACGATACCTCACGCTAACCCCCCTCACCTTGCATGCTCTGTCGCAGCTAGCAAGCCGCTACTGCCCTTACCACCCATCCTACTGTCGCAGAGGTTTTTTTCCCTTGGCGCTGGCCTTGGCACTTTTTTTCCTCTGCTCTTAAAACCGCTACCCTTCGATCGTTTTCGACCACTACTATCTCCTGATGGACCATGTTAATGAGTAGTCTTACCCAGACGCATGGATAACATCACAGCCTGCATCCTGTGACGCCTGATTCAAAACTAACATGCTTACGGAGGTGACAGTAAAACTTTTGTGTTGGTCACCACGTTGGTGCGGGCGTGGAGGGGCCCCATCCTTAATAAAAGAGAGCTCGCACCGTAGCCGACTCGCTAGCGCCGGGTGAGGAGCTGGCGCTTGTGTTTTTTCGCTTGCTTGCTTGAGGAGGAGGAAGGAAGAAGAATGACAGGCCGCGGCAAGGGAGGAAAGGGGCTGGGCAAGGGTGGCGCCAAGCGGCACCGCAAGGTGTTGCGCGACAACATCCAGGGCATCACGAAGCCCGCCATCCGCCGCCTGGCTCGCAGGGGCGGCGTGAAGCGCATCTCTGGTCTGATCTACGAGGAGACCCGCGGAGTGCTGAAGGTGTTCCTGGAGAACGTGATCCGCGACGCGGTGACGTACACTGAGCACGCCAAGCGCAAGACTGTGACGGCCATGGACGTGGTGTACGCCCTGAAGAGGCAGGGGCGCACCCTGTACGGTTTCGGCGGTTAGGCAGGCAGGCAGCCAGCCAGCCGGTGTGCTGTGCTGCGTTGTGGCCTTCCCGCGGCCGTGCCGTGCCCGTGCTTGGTGGGAGAGACGAAAACGGCCCTTTTCAGGGCCACCACACTGTTCGGAGATTGAAAAGTGCGAAAGAGTCTGTGTTGCCTGTGCGTGTTGTTGTTGTTGTTGTTGTTGTGCTGCGCGTGCGTTAGTTTTTGAGTTTGACGCGATGGGCGCGGCTGAGTCCAGTGTGTGCGTGGTTTGTTGTTTGTTTGTTTGTGGCGTGGGCATAGGCGGGCGGGCCGGCCGGATCGATCGATCGGATCAGCTGTTTGGTTTTGTCCTGTGCCTGTGCGTTTGGAGCGCGCGGCGGCCGGCGTGTCGTCGTCGGACCGTTTACGCGCTGTGTGTGCCACGCGCGCCCCTTTAATTGAAACATTAGAATGCTAACAATGATCATCACATTATCGGTGTATTGATGTCGTTGTCGTTTGGAACGCGACTCTGTGCGTGCGCGGAGGGGTGCAGAAACAGGAAAAAGACAAAAAGAGAGAAACGACAAAATGTGTGCGCGTTCGGCCACACGGGCTGTGGACAAGATGGCGGACGTGCGCCGGCGCTGGCTGTGCAATGTATGTATGTGGACGTGTTGTGTAAAGTGCGGCGAGCACGGACGACGGAAACTTTGCTTTGGACGTAGGTTTGTGTGGTGGCCCTGAAAAGGGCCGATTGTTGTGAGCCGAGCCGGCAAGGCAAAGGCAGGCGCGTTTGCGTGCAGGGAGCACGCAAGCGCAGCTCCGCGCTCTCTGTTTAGGCCTTCTTCTCGGTCTTCTTTGGCAGCAGGACGGCCTGGATGTTGGGCAGGACACCACCCTGTGCGATGGTGACGCCCGACAAGAGCTTGTTGAGCTCCTCGTCGTTGCGGATGGCGAGCTGCAGGTGGCGCGGGATGATGCGCGTCTTCTTGTTGTCGCGGGCCGCGTTTCCGGCCAGCTCGAGCACCTCAGCCGCGAGGTACTCCATGACGGCGGCGAGGTAGACGGGCGCCCCGGCGCCGACGCGCTCGGCGTAGTTTCCCTTGCGCAGGAGGCGGTGGATTCTGCCGACCGGGAACTGGAGCCCAGCCCTGCTTGAGCGGGACTTTGACTTGCCCTTGACTTTGCCTCCCTTTCCGCGTCCGGACATGGCGTTTGGCTAGTTGAAACACGTAACGTAACGGTGCGAGCCGCAGCGAGTCGAGCAGCGGAGTGCGTGGCGGCGGGACTAGGGTGGGGGTCCCTTTATGGGCTCGGGTGCGGCGGCCGGTTGCGCGCGCGCCCCATTGGTCGGCGGCCGCAACAGGGCGAGCTGGTAAAGGTGCGGTGTTGCGGTAGCGGCGGGTGCCACTGTGTGGGGAGACGCTGACTAGAGGGGAGCGCTTGCTGCTTGCTGTTGTACGTTCGAGATGCCGCCCAAGACTAGCGGGAAGGCCGCCAAGAAGGCTGGCAAGGCGCAGAAGAACATTTCGAAGGGCGACAAGAAGAAGAAGCGCAAGAGGAAGGAGAGCTATGCCATCTACATCTACAAGGTGCTGAAGCAGGTGCACCCCGACACGGGCATCTCGTCGAAGGCGATGAGCATCATGAACAGCTTCGTGAACGACATTTTCGAGCGCATTGCGGCCGAGGCGTCTCGCCTGGCGCACTACAACAAGCGCTCGACCATCACGTCCCGCGAGATCCAGACGGCTGTGCGGCTCTTGCTGCCTGGCGAGCTGGCCAAGCACGCCGTGAGCGAGGGCACGAAGGCGGTGACCAAGTACACGAGCTCCAAGTGAGGGGGTTAAGGCTCTAGGGAGCTCCCCTCCGTTGCGAGAGCGGCAAAAAACGGCCCTTTTCAGGGCCACCAAATTGCCTTTGCGGGAAGAGCGGAATTGTTGTTTGTGTGAGGCGGCGCATAGCTAGCTACCCGGTTTGGTTGGTTGCGAAGCAGCTGGTGGTGGTGGTGGTGGTGGTGGTGGTCTCGAATGTGGTTATGCGTGCTCGCGAGTCTTGGCGTGGTTGGTTGGTTGTTTGTTTGTCGACACATAGACAGGAGGTGTTGTCTGTGTCGCTGATTTCCTTTCCTTTCCTTTCTTTGTCTCTGTCTGCCCGGTTAGTCACGTGACTGCAATTGAAACCCCTCGCGATTGTTGGATGTCACCGTTAGGGCCGTCTGCGGGTTTGTTTGTTTGTCACATCATACATACATACATACATACATACATACATACATACATGATGGCGAGGGTGAAATGTTGTGTTGCCGTCTACTATTCCCTTTGCTGTACGGCGTGGAGGTGTGTTGGTGACGTTTTAAAACAAATGGACGTGTCTTTACTAGTCATTAGGAAGACGCAAGAATTGTACGGGCGGGTGGGGTAGGCGACACGCACGGTGGTGTACCCATTTATTTGGCCCTTGATTTTGATAGCCGTTTCTGCAGTTGATTGAATGATTGATTGTTGTGCGCACGCACGCACGCCGGTGTCGTCATTCAAGGTGCACGTGTGTTCGGTTCAGTGACGGTAGACGACGACGGTCGTTGTTTGTTGTTATGGGCGTACACGCGGTTGTCTGTGTGTCCCCCGGTGAAATGGCCGGTTTGTCGGTGATGTGATCCGATCCGGCGGCTCTGAGTAGCTGTCTATCGGCATCACGGCAACGTGTCGGTCCGAACACCCGTCTCACTGTGGCACCGTCGGCGCTGCGAACGGCGACGAAAGGCTGGCTGTGATCGGTCGAATGTCATGTCTTGTCTGGGCAGAACGTGTGGAATGAGCAAAAAAAAACTGTGGGGACGGAAACAATGGTGGAGGAGGGGAACGAAAATAATAAAACGAAACGAAGAAAGAGAAGAAGGGGAAGCAATCACCGGAAAACGAAACAGGGGAAAAACGGAGAGGCGCCGTCTAGAGCAACGGAACGTTCCCGTGCATTGCAGCCGCACTGAAATGCGTTTACGGCGCGGCTGCAAGTGACGGCTGAATTGCATTGCCTTCCCGGATGCAACGTTCGCCCGATATGGCTCGGAGGAAGAATCTATGAGAGAGTGCCTTGCCCTTTGCCGTTTCGTGTGCGGTGTAGCGAATGATGTGTGTGTGTGTGTGTGTAGTGGGGAATGGATGGTCGATAGCTGCCGTCACGGTCAAGATAACGCAGTCAAAGGTGTCGCGAAAAAGTGTGTTAGCCGTGGTTGGTTGGTTTGTGTGTTTGTTTTGTTTTTAAAGAGAAGGGACGAGAGAAAGAAGGTAGGTGGAGAGTGCGTTGCGTGTTGCGAACTGCGTCCGTGAATACGGCAGTATTTGGTGGTGGGCGTGCCCTTGCATGTGGCCCGGAAGGCGTGCTCGTTTCGCGGTAGTGTGGACGGGTGAGGGGCACGCGTAACGCTGCGCTGCTGGCATATTCGGGAGATGGGAGGGGGCGAAAGGAGAGAAAGGAGACGCGGAGGGCGCGTGTGGGTGGTTCGCGCTGCGCTCGGCGGTTGTGTTTGTTTGTGCAACAAATGTGTTGCCGGGAGGGGGACCGTTGATGTGGTGGTGCGGTTGTAGCCTCAGACGCGGCTGGCAGTGAACAACTTGAGACGACGGATGCGTGGCTGGGGCGGCGCATGTCGCCGGTGCCATGCCTTTAGAGCCGCGTGGTCGGGGTGTGCGCACCGCGTGTCGTGTTGCGAGACATCACATGTGCTGCTGCGCACCGGTGGCGTGGCGTGGCGTGGCGTGGCGTGGCGTGGCGAGCCGCGCCAGTACCGCGCGGTGTGCTTGTGCGCCGGAGAATGGCACACTGCGCCTGCCCGTTGAGGAGGCCGATGGCCGTGGTGTGGTGGAAATGGAGCGCGTCGGACGTGTACCAATGAGAAAGAGAAACAAAGCAAGCAACCACGAACGAAAGGTGGAGGGAGGCATTGTGTCACATGTGGCGGTGGGGAAAAACGAAAAAAAAAAAGAAAACAAACAACAAACAAAGACGTTAAGAAAGAGGAGAAACAACAAAGACAATGAATGAGTCGTGCGTTCGCGAGGGGGGTGGGTGTGCGTGCGTAACGCCGGTACGCGCAGTGCGGAGCCCAACGGCTGTGTCGTCGGCCGAATGGGTGCGGGAATAGAGGCCGCGTCGGCACGGAGAAGGAAGCAAGAAGGAAGGAGGCACGCGCGCTGCGGCGTTGGCGCGGTTTGCGGCTGGCGCCTTTGGTGGCAACGGCCAGGACAAGCAGCGGTGTATGGTGTTGTGCGGGGCGGACAGGGGCGGCGGTGGTGGACGGGGAGGAGGCGAGGCGGTGGCGTGTGTGGTACGGCGAAAACGGGACGGACGGCCGGCGGATGTTGAGAGGCGCCGCCCGCGCACGCACGCAGACACACAGAAGGGAAGAACGAGAAAGGAACAAAATGGAGGGGGCGAATGTGGAGGTGCGGGGAGGGGGAGGCGGTGGTGTTTGTGGGCATGTGGTGGGAGAGAATGGCGGGGGCGGAAGGACAGAGGCGCGAGGCGACAGCTTGCTTGGTGCTTGCTTGCGTCTTTTAGTGTTTTATTTTGTTTTTATCCTTTGGTCGCCTTGGAGCCTGTCGGTCCCGTCCGTGTGTGGCCACGCTGTGGGTGCGTGTATGTTTGTACGTTTCGTTTTTTTTTTTGTCTTCTTCTGCAGCAGAGGCGGCCAGCAAAATGCGTGCGGTTGGATGGATGGGCGGCCACGGCACGGCACGGCACCGCACCGCACCTGTGCCCAAGGAGGAGACGCTGGCGGCGGGCCACCCTCGGATGCGGCCGGCCGGGGCTGTGTGCGCCGCTGCAACAACAACGAGTAAACAAGACGAAGACGAAGCGGATGGCTGGTGAGTGCATTTAGGCGGTAGACAAGGCAGTGTGTGATGTGGCGTTGTGACGGGGGGGTTTGCTCACGCGGCCTCGTTGTGTTGATGCGCAGGAAGACGAGATGCGGGCAGACGCGTACAGAGAGACGAGCCCGGTCTGCAGCAGGATGTGTGGCGCGCCGAGTGCAGAGCAGCGCGCGCCGGCTGGGCTGGGTTCGGCTGGGCCCGCCCGGCGGCGGGCCGCGCTGTTGTCGCGGACGTGAGCGCCCCCCTGGCGGGTGGTCGGAGGCGGCGCGGTGGACGTGTGGCTGGTTGGCAGTGCACATTGCGAGTGGCTGGCTGGCTGGCTGGCGGGCGGTCGGCGGCGAGAAGAGAGAGGAGGTATGTGTTGCGGGCGCCTTTGCTGCGCTGCGTCGTTGCGTGCCTGGGCGTGCGCCTGTCGACTGTGTGTGACTGTGTTGGGCGTTGTGCCACGTACGTGTGCTCGGCCGAAGGCAGGCGTCGGAAAGAAGAGGGCGAAGGGCAGGAAAGTGGGTCGGTGTGCGTGCGTAGCCCGTGATGTGATGATGTCACGTCACGTCACGTCACGTCATGTTTTTGCGAAGCGGCCGCCGAGAGGTGTGTGGTAGCGAGCGGGAATGTGCGTTTGGTGGTTGCGGCGTGAGGTGAGGGTGGGAGAATATTGGGGCGGGCCGGCGGGCCGGCCCGTTGTTGGTGGTTCCTCCTGTGGTTGTTTGTGCAGCTTTGATGGCAACGTGGAAGGACGCCGGTTTCGTGCCTTGCGTGTGGTTGTCGACGGTGACTGGTTGGGGTGTGCGCCGATGCACGTGCCATGTCGTTATTATGTTTGGGTCGTGAGTGTTGTTTTTGGCCGTGTTGTTGTGTACGGGAAGGGGGGGGGGGAGAGGAGGAGGCGGGTGGATAGTGCGTGCAGTAGTGTCGTTGCGACGGGCGCGTCGGGTGGAGCTGTGCGTAGTGGCGGAAAGGTGTAGGTTGCGGGAAGGGAGCCCGTCGTGTGTCGTGTCGGTGTCGTTGACGGGGTCGCGTGCGTGCGTTGTGAATCGAGTGTGGCGGGAAAGGAGCAGTGTGCCGCTGGGGCGTCGTGGCCGTTAGCAGTGGCTGTGCTTGTCCGTTTGTTACCTGTTGGACGCTTGGTGCGAGTTGTTTGCTGTTGTCGTTGTCGTTGTCGTTGTCGTTGTCGTTGTCGTTGTCGCCCCCGTCTCGCGGGTTGTTTTTGTTTGTCGGCTGTGCTGTGTCGGCGAGCTGTTTTGCCGTGCGTGAATGTGTTGGTGCAAAAGTGGCGGCGTTATGGCTGCGACCGCGACGAGGCGCGGGCGCGCCATTGATGATGTTCAAACACAGAGCGGCTGTGTGCAATGGGAGGCCTGCGTACGGGTAGCGGTGTTGTCGTACGTGCATCCGGCCCGGTGCGGAAAGCGCCGTTGCAGTTTGCCCCTTAGTTGCCAGCCATGTCGCGTGAGCGGCGGGTTGCCTCTGGTCGACGTGGTGCTCGGGTTTGTGGTTTTTTGTTTTTTTTGTTTTTTGTGCCGTTTGGCCGGTGGGTGGTGTTTTTAATTTTGTGTTGTGTTGTGTGTGTGTGGGGCCGGCCGGCCGGCCGGTATATCTGCCTCCTGCTCGGTCTTGCGGCGGTTTGGTCGACGTCGTCTGTAGTTTTTGCGGCTTGCCGACGACCGACCGACACACCTTTGAAACCTACGTGTGGCGCCCGAAGGTGAACGTAACCTGACCGCGGACCTCTCGGCGCCTTAACCTAACCTAACCTCTAACCTAAGATGTCCGGCCGTAAGGTAGGTGCGGCCACCTGACGCCTCACGTCCGAACGCTTAACCTAACTTTGACGCCTAACCTAACTGTAACCCTTAACCTAACCCACGTCCACCTAACCTAACCTCACCTTAGGGTGGTGTACACCGCGAATGCCTTAGGGCATGTTATAGTCTTAGGTGGAGTCCACTATACGCAACAAGCGGCTACACGGGTAGCAGGGGTTGTGTGGCGTGGGCTGGGCGGTTCTGTTTAGGTTGGATGGCCCTTGGGCAAGTACGGAAAGGGCAACAGCCTCAACGGGCGCGGGGCAAGGTCAGGACATGCGGGGACCAAGCGGCAATCGGTATTGTAATTGTCAACTGTCGAAGTACCGGAACGTCAAGCGCTGATAGAAAGCACCGAAGCTGCAATCGTTATAGGTACAGACGGTGCTTTAGAAAGGATAGCGTGCATGCAACCGGTGGTGGAGTGGTTCGTCGCTGTTAGTAGTAGTAGTTTATCCTGTGTAGTGAAGTAGAAGTGGTGGACGGTTCCTGTGAACTATTGTGGGTGGAGGGTACACTCAACAGCCGAGCTAGGTTAATAATTGGCTCCTTTTACCGACCTCGCGACGCAGCAGCATTAGTGGCCGAACACGTGAGAGAAAATGTGGACATACATTTTCCTTTCCCCAGCGTGTTACAGTCTTAGGTGGAGATTTCAATGTGCCAGATGTTCAGGACGGGTGGTAGGGACAGAGCATCGAGTGACATTATACTGAGTGCACTATCCGAACGAAAATTACCGCGAGCAATTAAACAGAGAGAGAACCGACTCGTGGAGATAACATCGTGGACCTACCGATGACAAACAGACCCCGAACTTGTCGACTCTGTATGTGCAGAACAGGGACCCAGTGATCAAGAGGCCGTTGCAGCATCGCTGAATATGGACGTTAATAGGAATATACAAAAAAAAAAAAAAAAAAAGGGAGGAAGGTTTATCTGTTTAGCAAGAGTAATAGAAGGCAGATTTGAGACTACCAGACAGATGAAAACGCAAATGTCTGCTCCGACACCGACAATGTTGAGTGTGTATGGAGAAAGTGCAAGGCAATCGTAAAATGCGTCTTAGACAGGTACGTGCCGAGTAAAACTGTGAGGGATGGGAAAAACCCACCGCGGTACAACAACCAAAGTTTAGGAAACTATAGCGAAAGCAAAGAGAGCCTCACTCAAAGTTGAAACGCAGCCAAAACCTCTCAGACAAACAGACGCTAAACGATGTCCAAAGTTAGCGTAAGGAGGGCTATGCGTGAAGCGTCCGGTGAATGCGAAAGTAAAATTCCATGTACCGACGTGACAGGAAATCAAATCAAATCAAATCAAATCCTGGGACGTTGTGGTCGTACGTTGAATCAGTAGTAAGCGGCTCGAAACGGCATATCCAGACACTCCGGGATGATGATGGCATTGAAACAGAGGATGACACGCGTAAAAAGCTGTGAAATACTAAACACCTGTTTCCAAAGCTGTTTCACGGAGGACGACCGCACTGCAGTTCCTTCTCGCACAAACGAAAAAGTGGCTGACATCGAAATAAGTGTCCAAGGAGGAATAGAAAAGCAACTGGAATCACTCAACAGAGGAAAGTCCACTGGACCTGACGGGATACCAATTCGATTCTACACAGAGTACGCGACAGAACCTCCTAACAGCCGTGTACCGCAAGTCTCTAGAGGAACGGAGGGTTCCAAATGATTGGAAAAGAGCACAGGTAGTCCCGGGCTTGAAGAAGGGTCGTCGAGCAGATGCGCAAAACTATAGGCCCTATATCTGTGACGTCGGTCGGTTGTAGAATTTGAGAACATGTTTTATGCTCGAGTAGTAGCATGTCGTTTTTTGGAAACCCAGTGTCTACTATGTAGGAATCAACACGGATTCCGGAAACAGCGATCGTGTGAGACCCAACGCGCTTTATTTGTTCATGGGACCCAGAAAATATTAGATACAGGCTCCCAGGTAGATGCCATTTTGGTTGACATCCGGAAGGAGGGCGTTCGATACAGTTCCGCACTGTCGCCTGATAAACAATGTAAGAGAGTCTGCAGAATGTCGGACCAACTGTGTGGCTGGACTGAAGAGATTGTAGCAAACAGAACACAGCATGTTGTTATCAATGGAGAGACGTCTACAGACGTTAAAGTAACCTCTGGCGTGCCACAGGGGAGTGTTATGGGACCCATTGCTCTTCACACACCTAGTAGATAGTGTCGGACGTTGCATGCGTCTTTTCGCGGATGATGCTGTAGTATACAGAGAAGTTGCAGCGAAAAATGCAGGACGATCTGCAGCGGATAGGCACGTGGTGCAGGGAGTGGCAACTGTCCCTTAACATAGACAAATGTAATGTATTGCGAATAATATAAGAAAGAAGGACCCTTTATTGTATGATTGATTATATGATGATAGCGGGACAAACACTGGTAGCAGTTACGTCTGTAAAATATCTGGGAGTATGCGTGCGGAGTGATTGGGAGTGGGATGATCATCATATAAAAAAAAAAAAAAAAAAAAAAAAAACAAAAAAAGTAATTGGTGGTAAGGCGGGTACCAGGTTGCGATTTATTGGGAGAATGCGTAGCAAATGTAGTCCATCAACAAAGGAGGAGGTGGCTTACAAAACACCCGTTCGTTCGACCCATACGTGAGTGTTGCCCATCAGTGTGGGATCCGTACCAGGTCGCGTTGACGGAGGCGACCGGAGACGATCCAACGTTTCGTCGCAGGGTCATTTGGTAACCGTGATAGCGTTACGGAGATGTTTAACAAACCCAAGCGGCAGACCCTGCAATAGAGGCGCTCTGCATCGCGGTGTAGCTTGCTCGCCAGGTTTCGCGATATTGCGTTTCTGGATGGGGTATCGAATATATTGCTTCCCCCCTACGTGTATACCTCCCGAGGAGATCACGAATGGATGTGGTTAGAGAGATTCGAGCGCGCACGGAGGCGGTGTTTTTTTTTTGCAGACTGTCAGTTCGTCCCGCGAAACCATACGCGACTGGAACAGCGAAGGGAGGTAAATGACAGTGGCACGTGAAGTGCCCTCCGCCACACACCGTTGGGTGGCTTGCGGAGTCTAAATGTTAGAGGTCGGCTGTCGGTGTGTGCTTTTGAAGGCAGATTCGGTGCGTCTGTAGTTGCGGATGGCGGTTAGCCACCGTCGCTTAAAGCGGCGAGGGGCGGCGGCGCCTCGGTTGGCCGGTGGCCATGTTGCGCAGGCGGCGCTCGTTTTTGTTTTGCGGCGGGCAATTTTGTGAGAAACGGGCGCGAATGTTGGCGGGCGAGGTGGCCCGACGGCCGCGGGCCGATCGGGAAACGGTGGGAGGGCGATGGGGCGGCGGAGGTGCGTTTGCACGGCCGTCATCGCCGCACGCCTCCGCTTGTGTGGCTGTGGCGGCGGCCGCGCTGGCCGGGCTGGCGCGGCGACGGTGCGCCAGTTTTGCCGAAGGTTTGGCCATTGTGGCGGGTCGTCGGCTGGGGCTGTGGGGGCGGCATTTGGGCGGGGGCGGCGATTCTCGGCGGGCCGAGCCAGGCTGTAGCGCGCGGTAGCTGCAGTTTGGCCGTGGTTTGCGGCGCTGCCGTGGCGACTGGTTGGCGACTGTGGTGTGGCCGTGTGTAGCCCCATCCTCGGTGGTTTGAATGGCGCGGGTGGTTGCGGCGCAGGTTTGGGGCTGGTCCGCACAGGCTGTCGGACGTTGGGCGGTAGCAAGCGCGGGAGGCGCGGCGCGGCGGCGCGCAGAGTGGCGGCCGCTCTCTCGGCCGTCCGCGCCCGCCCGCGACACTGGCTGGGCCTGGCGGCGCGGCGGCTATTCTCTGCCGTGCTCTCGCCGCTCTCTCGCTGTTCTGTTGTTGTGTGTACGCGCGTCGTCCGTCGAAATAATGGCAGATCAGGCGGCTACGAACGAGACTGCTGCGGCACCCGCCGCCACCGGCACGACGAAGAAGGCCAAGTCTGCGGCGTCTGCGAAGAAGCCGCGCGCCAAGCCTGCGCACCCGCGCACCTCTGAGATGGTGACGGCCGCCATCAAGAGTCTGAAGGAGCGCGGCGGCTCGTCGCTGCAGGCGATCAAGAAGTACATTGCCGCGCACTACAAGCTGGACGCGGAGAAGCTGGCGCCCTTTATCAAGAAGTACCTCAAGTCGGCCGTCGTGGCTGGCGAGCTGGTGCAGACGAAGGGGAAGGGCGCGTCCGGCTCTTTCAAGCTTGCCGGCGCCGGCGGCGGGGCGGCCGAGGGCGGCAAGGCTCGTGCCGGCGGTGCGAAGAAGAAGCGCGCCGCTCCGGCCAGCAAGGAGAAGAAGGGCGGCCGCGCGGCCGGCGCAAAGAAGGCTGGTGGCGTGAAGGCGGCGACCGGTCGGAAGGCGGGCGCCGCCAAGAAGGCGTCTGCGGCGTCGGCGGCTCCCGCGGGTGCGAAGAAGGCGGCTGCGGCCAAGCCGGCCAAGGCCAAGTCGCCGTCGAAGGCGAAGAAGGCCGCCAAGGTTCCGACGAAGAAGCCGAAGGCGCCGCGCCCGAAGAAGGCGACGACGCCGTCTAAGGCGAAGGCGTCGCCCAAGAAGAAGAAGTAAAGTAGTAAAGTTAAAGAAAGGCAAGGGAGAGGGGTTGGCGCTTGACGCCGTCGTCCCCCACCGCCCTCCCCCGCGTCGTCTTAGTGGCGCGCGATGGCACGGCTGCGGCTGTCGCGCGGCCCAAAACGGCCCTTCTCAGGGCCATCAAAGGACGTCGGGAAGGCGTTGATTGTCGTGCATGCGCCGGTGTGGTTGGTTGTGTGTGACCCTTTGTGGGTACTGTTTGCGTGCCGTGGTGGTTGGATTGTGGTGCCGGTGGCGGTAGGCGGCGGCGCGCGGTAGCGGAGCGGTTGTGGCCGTTTGTTGGTCTCTGTTGTTTTTTGTTTTGTTGTTGTTGTTGTTTTTTTTGCGGCGGCCGACGTTTGGTTGCTCATGTATGTTTCTGGAGACTCTTGTTTGTTTGTTTGTGTGTTTGCTTGCTTTGCGGATGTCGTGTCTTTTGTGTGTGTGTGTTGTCTCTTCTCTCTCTCTTTGAAAGCGGCGGGGGGGGACGTGAGACGTGGAAGTGGCCGGCGGGAATTGGGAAGGCGCGGTGGCGTTGACGTTGTAGTGTAGTGTAGTGTAGTGTAGTGTAGCGTAGCGTGCGCGCGCCTCGGAGACGGCGGCGGCCAGCCACCCGCGGTGTGTTGGTGACGTCGTCCGGCTGTTGTGTGTGTGTGTGTATTGTGAGGGATGGGATGACGTCGATTGTTGGCGAGAGCGGCTGTGGACGGGAGGGGAATTGGTGGTTGTTTGTTTTGCGGGGCGGCAAGACCGACAAAAGTTTTGCTCGCGACGGAGAGATGTTAGTGGCCCTGAAAAGGGCCGTTTTTGTTGGGCGGGCGCGCGTGCGCGGCGCGGTTTCTAGGCGCGCTCGCCGCGGATGCGGCGCGCGAGCTGGATGTCCTTGGGCATGATGGTGACGCGCTTGGCGTGGATTGCGCACAGGTTGGTGTCTTCGAAGAGGCCGACGAGGTAGGCCTCGCTGGCCTCCTGCAGGGCCATGACTGCGGAGCTCTGGAAGCGCAGGTCGGTCTTGAAGTCCTGGGCGATCTCGCGCACTAGGCGCTGGAACGGCAGCTTGCGGATGAGCAGCTCTGTGCTCTTCTGGTAGCGCCTGATTTCCCGCAGGGCGACGGTGCCCGGCCTGTAGCGGTGGGGCTTCTTGACGCCGCCGGTGGCGGGCGCGCTCTTCCTCGCCGCCTTGGTGGCGAGCTGTTTGCGCGGCGCCTTTCCGCCGGTGGACTTGCGGGCCGTTTGCTTTGTGCGGGCCATAGCGGAAGAGCGGCGTGGAGGTGCGTGCGGTACACGAAGCGTCCGGTGCTGCCTTGACAACGGGCCCGCGCGGCCCCGCGCCGCGCTTATATGCCCTCGGTGCGCGTGGTGGGGGGAGGGCGGGCCAGAGTCTATATAGGGGGGCGGCGGCAGAGAGCTCGCACCGTAGCAGGCTTTCGTCGGAATCACTCCACAACTGACTGTATAGTCAGAATTACGGACCACATAGCTGAAGCCCTAAACAGAGGCGAGTGCACTCTGGCACTGTTCCTAGACATCGAGAGGGCATTTGACAAGGTGTGGCACAGGGGACTGATATACAAACTTTGGGCTCAGGGATTCCCACCCCTGATCTGTAAATTAATCCGCAACATCCTCTCCAACCGGCAGGGGCAGGTAACAGTAGGAGGAACTCTATCTACCCCCTTCACCCCCGAGGCCGGTGTGGCACAAGGAGCGGTACTCTCCCCTACCCTATACAAACTATTCACCGCCGATATACCGAAACCTGAAACTTGGTGCGAAGGCCTCGCCCTCTATGCCGACGATACCGCTTACTGGTGCTCCGGTACGTCAACAGCAAGCGTACAAACCCTAGCTAAAGACTACATCAGCAAACTCGAAAGATGGATGTGCAAGTGGCGAATAAAACCGAACCCAGCCAAAAGCCAGCTAATCCTCTTCCGTCATAGGCATCTCTGCCAAAAACGTAACCAGATCCCAGACTCCCTAAAGGTAACCCTATGGAACAAAGAAATTTACCCGAAAAACACAGCCCAATATCTAGGTATCACACTGGACTACACTCTAAGTTGGCAACCTCACACTTCCCTCATCATTGATAAAGCTCGCGCCCGTATGAACTTAATAAGACTCATAAAAGGGAGATTCTACGGTGCCCCCTCCTGGGTTTCAGTCCATACGTATAGCTGCTTTGTCAGACCCGTACTCGAGTACGCGGCAATTACATGGCTGAACTCAGCAGCGCAAACCAACAGGATACAGGCACACGACAGACGTAATCTCCGCATCGCCGGACGACTAAATCCAAACACCTCCTCCACTGACATTCACACCATCACGAACACTATCCCAATCCCAGACAGATGCCGCTTCCAAATTGCTAACTATGGATCGCAAAGACTTATAACTGATGGACCTATAAAAGACATCCTAACAAATAAACACTGGAAATTTAGGTACCCCCACTTCCAATACCCACTCCCAGCATACACAATAGCCAAATGTATACAAGAATTCATACCAGAGCACATCACTCCAGTCCTACACCTCATACACGAAATAGAAGACTAAGACATCACAGACTCGGAAAAGGAAAAAGACAATACTACTCCAACCAGAAGGAGCACCAAATAGACAATTCACGTAGAATAAGACAAGTAAACTAGGATAGGTTAAGAGAACTGGACCATAGGCTATAGAAAGAACACCAAATGGACAAAATTACATAGAATAAGACAAGTAGACTAGGATAGGCTAAGAGAACTGAACCATGAGCTATAGAAAGAACTCAAAAATTTGAATTACGATAGCAAACTAGATTAGGAAAACAGATTAAGAACACAACTCACTAGAATAGAAGATAATGTATCACATAGATGAATATTCGTTCCGCCCTAGCTGAGGTTTTGGTGGTTTTCCTCAAGCTGTAAGGCGAATGCCAGGGCGAGTATTCCCACCAAAAAAGAAATTAAAATAATGTAATGAATATTCAGAAAAGAAAGAATACCTCCAATATGAATCGGAATGAACCCAAACAAAAGGAAAAAACAATCCCCATTGAAGAAATAAACTGTGACAAAACAGCATCACATTCCAACCCCCATGGCTGAAAAGCGGATTATATCGCGCATCAACAGCCACACGTTCTCCATCCCAGAGACGTGGAAAAAAAAAAAAAAAAAAAAAAAAAAAAGCCGACTCGCTAGCGCCGGGTGAGGAGCTGGCGCTTGTGTTTTTTCGCTTGCTTGCTTGAGGAGGAGGAAGGAAGAAGAATGACAGGCCGCGGCAAGGGAGGAAAGGGGCTGGGCAAGGGTGGCGCCAAGCGGCACCGCAAGGTGTTGCGCGACAACATCCAGGGCATCACGAAGCCCGCCATCCGCCGCCTGGCTCGCAGGGGCGGCGTGAAGCGCATCTCTGGTCTGATCTACGAGGAGACCCGCGGAGTGCTGAAGGTGTTCCTGGAGAACGTGATCCGCGACGCGGTGACGTACACTGAGCACGCCAAGCGCAAGACTGTGACGGCCATGGACGTGGTGTACGCCCTGAAGAGGCAGGGGCGCACCCTGTACGGTTTCGGCGGTTAGGCAGGCAGGCAGCCAGCCAGCCGGTGTGCTGTGCTGCGTTGTGGCCTTCCCGCGGCCGTGCCGTGCCCGTGCTTGGTGGGAGAGACGAAAACGGCCCTTTTCAGGGCCACCACACTGTTCGGAGATTGAAAAGTGCGAAAGAGTCTGTGTTGCCTGTGCGTGTTGTTGTTGTTGTTGTTGTTGTGCTGCGCGTGCGTTAGTTTTTGAGTTTGACGCGATGGGCGCGGCTGAGTCCAGTGTGTGCGTGGTTTGTTGTTTGTTTGTTTGTGGCGTGGGCATAGGCGGGCGGGCCGGCCGGATCGATCGATCGGATCAGCTGTTTGGTTTTGTCCTGTGCCTGTGCGTTTGGAGCGCGCGGCGGCCGGCGTGTCGTCGTCGGACCGTTTACGCGCTGTGTGTGCCACGCGCGCCCCTTTAATTGAAACATTAGAATGCTAACAATGATCATCACATTATCGGTGTATTGATGTCGTTGTCGTTTGGAACGCGACTCTGTGCGTGCGCGGAGGGGTGCAGAAACAGGAAAAAGACAAAAAGAGAGAAACGACAAAATGTGTGCGCGTTCGGCCACACGGGCTGTGGACAAGATGGCGGACGTGCGCCGGCGCTGGCTGTGCAATGTATGTATGTGGACGTGTTGTGTAAAGTGCGGCGAGCACGGACGACGGAAACTTTGCTTTGGACGTAGGTTTGTGTGGTGGCCCTGAAAAGGGCCGATTGTTGTGAGCCGAGCCGGCAAGGCAAAGGCAGGCGCGTTTGCGTGCAGGGAGCACGCAAGCGCAGCTCCGCGCTCTCTGTTTAGGCCTTCTTCTCGGTCTTCTTTGGCAGCAGGACGGCCTGGATGTTGGGCAGGACACCACCCTGTGCGATGGTGACGCCCGACAAGAGCTTGTTGAGCTCCTCGTCGTTGCGGATGGCGAGCTGCAGGTGGCGCGGGATGATGCGCGTCTTCTTGTTGTCGCGGGCCGCGTTTCCGGCCAGCTCGAGCACCTCAGCCGCGAGGTACTCCATGACGGCGGCGAGGTAGACGGGCGCCCCGGCGCCGACGCGCTCGGCGTAGTTTCCCTTGCGCAGGAGGCGGTGGATTCTGCCGACCGGGAACTGGAGCCCAGCCCTGCTTGAGCGGGACTTTGACTTGCCCTTGACTTTGCCTCCCTTTCCGCGTCCGGACATGGCGTTTGGCTAGTTGAAACACGTAACGTAACGGTGCGAGCCGCAGCGAGTCGAGCAGCGGAGTGCGTGGCGGCGGGACTGGACTGCTCACTCTAATTTCTTCCTCTGTCTTCAGAGGTTGTGTTCTGAGAAGGTTTTTGTCCCATTCGGACATTTCCTTCAATTTTCTGGGGGGTTTGTTGGATGTGCTTGTCTTTTTGTTTGTTCTTTTCTTTTGAGTGCTTGTGGATTCTTTTCTGTCACTTTATTAGTAACGGTCATTTTTTTTAATATTTTTTTTTTTTCTCTTTTAGTTATGCGAGGAGTATTGCTTTTGGTCTTTTATACCGGTCTGGTACGTTGTTGTACCGACCAAGTGAGTTTATGAGATCGTTTGGCGATCTTTCCGCGTTGGCGTAGAACTGCTCCGCCAGGGTTCGGAATCTCGTGTTTAATTTTTCGATGTCTGCCGCTATGTGGAGGTCTTCCGTCGGGAATCGCGGCGGTGTGTGTAGCGCTCTTCTGAGCGCTCTGTTCTGAATCTTTTGTAGCCGTTCTACCGTCGATCTAGCAGCGTAACCCCATACGGGGCACGCATACTCCAGTATCGGTCTAATTAGACTTCGATAGACGGCTACTCCTGTGCTTGGGTCAAGGGAACTTGTACTGTTTAGTATTGGGTAGAGGATCTGCATCCTGCCTAGGGCCTTTTTGCGAACCTCCTCGATGTGGCACTTCCACGTCAGGCGCTTGTCTAGTGTCACACCGAGGTACCTCGCAGTGTTTCTCCAGGGGAGGTTTTGGCCCTGCAGGTGCAGCATTTGGTAGGGTCTTCTGGGGGGGCGAAGTTTACCGAGACGTCTAGTCATTAGCATGGCTTGGGTCTTCTCAGAGTTTAGTGAGATTCGCCATTGTTTGGCCCATTCGTCTGTCTTATTTAGGGCGGTTTGGAGACGTCTCGTGACCAGGTTCCTGTTTGTTGAGCAGGAGAAGAATGCGGTGTCGTCAGCATACTGTGCTGTTTGTACGTGTTGGGTGGTTGGTATATCCGCAGTGTAGAGACTGTACAGGGTTGGACCAAGAACCGAACCCTGTGGTACCCCTGCATGTATTCTTCTCCTGCTTGACAGTGATGTTTCTACCTTTACAGAGAATGTCCTACCGGAGAGATAGCTTTTTATAAGTTTCACAATCTTTCCGGGGAAGCCCTGGGTGTACATTTTATGGAGAAGCCCGGTGTGCCAGACTGAATCAAAGGCTTTTGCCACGTCTAGTAGGACGATCCCGCAATAGCCTTTGCGGTTGAAGCTTTCTGTGGCTGCTTCTACTACCCTCATTATTTGTTGGGGGGCCGAATGTTGTGGGCGGAACCCAAACTGGAATTTGGGCAGGATTTGCTCTCTTCTGATGTGATCCTGTATCGGTACTAGGAGGAGACGCTCGTATAGTTTACTGAGGGTAGGCAGTAGACTAATTGGTCTGTAGTGTTGCGGGAACACCGGGTCTTTTCCAGGTTTTGCGATCGAGACTACTTCAGCGTGTTTCCACTGTGTCGGGAATTTTAGCGATCGCGTAATTTCGTTTAGGATATCTGCTAAGTGTGTTATTGCCATGGGCGGGATATGTTTTAATAGTTCGTTGGTGAGCTGGTCGTGGCCTGGTGCCTTTCTTGTTGGCAGCGATTTGATGACACTAGCCACATCTTCAGAACTGAAGTGCGGCGTGTATTCATCGTCGTCGTCTGCCTCTAAAAAGGTGGCCAGTTGTCTGCGGACGATTGCGACGTGTTCTCTGTCCTGTACCTCTGCTGGCGTAAATTGTTTTTCGAACACGTCTGCTAGTGCATTTGCTTTGTCTTCGGTGCTGAATTGCAGTCCACGTTCACCATGCAGAGGGGGCATTTTTGCGCGTCTTCTCGTGAACTGCTTCGTGGCTTGCCACAAGCTGTGATCATCTAGTTTGAGAGTTGATAGTCGTTCTGACCATTGCTGGTTGCGATACTCAGTGAGTGCAACTTTCAACTCTCGTTGTAGTCTGTTGAGCAGCCTCCTCGTGTTTTTGTTCCTAGTAAGTTTCCATTCTTTGGCGATCCTGTTTTTGTGTCTGATTTGGGCAAGCAGGTGCTGAGGGAGCTGCCTGGAGCGGGGGGCTCCCGCTGGCGCAGGTGTTGCTTCCTCAGCTGCTTGCAGGATCGCTTTAGTGAAGTCTTCCAGCGCTTGTTCAGCAGTCTCTGCTGTTGGAGGCGGGGCTTGGGTAAGTTCAGCAGCTATTCCGTTGCTGAACTGTTCCCAGTTTGTTCGTTTGTAAGTTGTGGTGCGCTGTGGGAGCGAGAGCCATTCTCCCATGTCGACCTCTAGGATAACTGGATTGTGGTCTGAAGACATCCTGTTTATCGAATTGGCAGACACAAAACCCGTAACGTGTTTCGTGAGTGCGATGTCGAGGACGTCCGCCCTGTTTCCGTTGTTTGGGAAATGGGTGGGCTCCACGGGGCCCCATACCTGAAACTGGTGGATGCGCGCGAGTCGTTGCAGTTGTCGACCAGCTCTGTTGCTTACTCGTGAGTGCCAGTCTGCGTGCTTGGCATTGAGGTCTCCTCCTATTAGGAGCTTGCCTCTTATTCTCCCTAGTGCAGCTATGTCCTCTTCTTCTAACGTTTGGGAAGGGGGGCGGTAGGCTGCAACGACTGTGAGGGGCCCTGTTACAGTGGCAATTTCTATTGCGACTGTTTCAATTTGGCGAGTTGCTGGTGGGTACACTTGGTGGTGTCTAATACCTCGTTTGACATATACTGCAACCCCGCCTCCTGCGGTAGGCCGATCGCGTCTGTAGCAGTTGTAGTTAGCTACAGATGCTCTTACACCTGGCTTCAGGTGTGTTTCGGCCACTAAGCATATGTCAATGTCTTCCTCTTTTATGAATTCCCTGAATTCGAGGGCTTGCTGGAATAGACCGTTTGCGTTGAAGACGCACATTTTTAGACCTTGTATGTTAGGTCGTCTATCCATGTCGAGGGTTTGGGTTTCCTGATGTCATCGCCGATGAGGGCGCCTGCTTTGCTGCCGATGAGTGTTCGGCGGGGTGTTGAGTCATTGTGGCCAAAATGTTTGCCAGTTGATTCACCGCGGCGGGACTAGGGTGGGGGTCCCTTTATGGGCTCGGGTGCGGCGGCCGGTTGCGCGCGCGCCCCATTGGTCGGCGGCCGCAACAGGGCGAGCTGGTAAAGGTGCGGTGTTGCGGTAGCGGCGGGTGCCACTGTGTGGGGAGACGCTGACTAGAGGGGAGCGCTTGCTGCTTGCTGTTGTACGTTCGAGATGCCGCCCAAGACTAGCGGGAAGGCCGCCAAGAAGGCTGGCAAGGCGCAGAAGAACATTTCGAAGGGCGACAAGAAGAAGAAGCGCAAGAGGAAGGAGAGCTATGCCATCTACATCTACAAGGTGCTGAAGCAGGTGCACCCCGACACGGGCATCTCGTCGAAGGCGATGAGCATCATGAACAGCTTCGTGAACGACATTTTCGAGCGCATTGCGGCCGAGGCGTCTCGCCTGGCGCACTACAACAAGCGCTCGACCATCACGTCCCGCGAGATCCAGACGGCTGTGCGGCTCTTGCTGCCTGGCGAGCTGGCCAAGCACGCCGTGAGCGAGGGCACGAAGGCGGTGACCAAGTACACGAGCTCCAAGTGAGGGGGTTAAGGCTCTAGGGAGCTCCCCTCCGTTGCGAGAGCGGCAAAAAACGGCCCTTTTCAGGGCCACCAAATTGCCTTTGCGGGAAGAGCGGAATTGTTGTTTGTGTGAGGCGGCGCATAGCTAGCTACCCGGTTTGGTTGGTTGCGAAGCAGCTGGTGGTGGTGGTGGTGGTGGTGGTGGTCTCGAATGTGGTTATGCGTGCTCGCGAGTCTTGGCGTGGTTGGTTGGTTGTTTGTTTGTCGACACATAGACAGGAGGTGTTGTCTGTGTCGCTGATTTCCTTTCCTTTCCTTTCTTTGTCTCTGTCTGCCCGGTTAGTCACGTGACTGCAATTGAAACCCCTCGCGATTGTTGGATGTCACCGTTAGGGCCGTCTGCGGGTTTGTTTGTTTGTCACATCATACATACATACATACATACATACATACATACATACATGATGGCGAGGGTGAAATGTTGTGTTGCCGTCTACTATTCCCTTTGCTGTACGGCGTGGAGGTGTGTTGGTGACGTTTTAAAACAAATGGACGTGTCTTTACTAGTCATTAGGAAGACGCAAGAATTGTACGGGCGGGTGGGGTAGGCGACACGCACGGTGGTGTACCCATTTATTTGGCCCTTGATTTTGATAGCCGTTTCTGCAGTTGATTGAATGATTGATTGTTGTGCGCACGCACGCACGCCGGTGTCGTCATTCAAGGTGCACGTGTGTTCGGTTCAGTGACGGTAGACGACGACGGTCGTTGTTTGTTGTTATGGGCGTACACGCGGTTGTCTGTGTGTCCCCCGGTGAAATGGCCGGTTTGTCGGTGATGTGATCCGATCCGGCGGCTCTGAGTAGCTGTCTATCGGCATCACGGCAACGTGTCGGTCCGAACACCCGTCTCACTGTGGCACCGTCGGCGCTGCGAACGGCGACGAAAGGCTGGCTGTGATCGGTCGAATGTCATGTCTTGTCTGGGCAGAACGTGTGGAATGAGCAAAAAAAAACTGTGGGGACGGAAACAATGGTGGAGGAGGGGAACGAAAATAATAAAACGAAACGAAGAAAGAGAAGAAGGGGAAGCAATCACCGGAAAACGAAACAGGGGAAAAACGGAGAGGCGCCGTCTAGAGCAACGGAACGTTCCCGTGCATTGCAGCCGCACTGAAATGCGTTTACGGCGCGGCTGCAAGTGACGGCTGAATTGCATTGCCTTCCCGGATGCAACGTTCGCCCGATATGGCTCGGAGGAAGAATCTATGAGAGAGTGCCTTGCCCTTTGCCGTTTCGTGTGCGGTGTAGCGAATGATGTGTGTGTGTGTGTGTGTAGTGGGGAATGGATGGTCGATAGCTGCCGTCACGGTCAAGATAACGCAGTCAAAGGTGTCGCGAAAAAGTGTGTTAGCCGTGGTTGGTTGGTTTGTGTGTTTGTTTTGTTTTTAAAGAGAAGGGACGAGAGAAAGAAGGTAGGTGGAGAGTGCGTTGCGTGTTGCGAACTGCGTCCGTGAATACGGCAGTATTTGGTGGTGGGCGTGCCCTTGCATGTGGCCCGGAAGGCGTGCTCGTTTCGCGGTAGTGTGGACGGGTGAGGGGCACGCGTAACGCTGCGCTGCTGGCATATTCGGGAGATGGGAGGGGGCGAAAGGAGAGAAAGGAGACGCGGAGGGCGCGTGTGGGTGGTTCGCGCTGCGCTCGGCGGTTGTGTTTGTTTGTGCAACAAATGTGTTGCCGGGAGGGGGACCGTTGATGTGGTGGTGCGGTTGTAGCCTCAGACGCGGCTGGCAGTGAACAACTTGAGACGACGGATGCGTGGCTGGGGCGGCGCATGTCGCCGGTGCCATGCCTTTAGAGCCGCGTGGTCGGGGTGTGCGCACCGCGTGTCGTGTTGCGAGACATCACATGTGCTGCTGCGCACCGGTGGCGTGGCGTGGCGTGGCGTGGCGTGGCGTGGCGAGCCGCGCCAGTACCGCGCGGTGTGCTTGTGCGCCGGAGAATGGCACACTGCGCCTGCCCGTTGAGGAGGCCGATGGCCGTGGTGTGGTGGAAATGGAGCGCGTCGGACGTGTACCAATGAGAAAGAGAAACAAAGCAAGCAACCACGAACGAAAGGTGGAGGGAGGCATTGTGTCACATGTGGCGGTGGGGAAAAACGAAAAAAAAAAAGAAAACAAACAACAAACAAAGACGTTAAGAAAGAGGAGAAACAACAAAGACAATGAATGAGTCGTGCGTTCGCGAGGGGGGTGGGTGTGCGTGCGTAACGCCGGTACGCGCAGTGCGGAGCCCAACGGCTGTGTCGTCGGCCGAATGGGTGCGGGAATAGAGGCCGCGTCGGCACGGAGAAGGAAGCAAGAAGGAAGGAGGCACGCGCGCTGCGGCGTTGGCGCGGTTTGCGGCTGGCGCCTTTGGTGGCAACGGCCAGGACAAGCAGCGGTGTATGGTGTTGTGCGGGGCGGACAGGGGCGGCGGTGGTGGACGGGGAGGAGGCGAGGCGGTGGCGTGTGTGGTACGGCGAAAACGGGACGGACGGCCGGCGGATGTTGAGAGGCGCCGCCCGCGCACGCACGCAGACACACAGAAGGGAAGAACGAGAAAGGAACAAAATGGAGGGGGCGAATGTGGAGGTGCGGGGAGGGGGAGGCGGTGGTGTTTGTGGGCATGTGGTGGGAGAGAATGGCGGGGGCGGAAGGACAGAGGCGCGAGGCGACAGCTTGCTTGGTGCTTGCTTGCGTCTTTTAGTGTTTTATTTTGTTTTTATCCTTTGGTCGCCTTGGAGCCTGTCGGTCCCGTCCGTGTGTGGCCACGCTGTGGGTGCGTGTATGTTTGTACGTTTCGTTTTTTTTTTTGTCTTCTTCTGCAGCAGAGGCGGCCAGCAAAATGCGTGCGGTTGGATGGATGGGCGGCCACGGCACGGCACGGCACCGCACCGCACCTGTGCCCAAGGAGGAGACGCTGGCGGCGGGCCACCCTCGGATGCGGCCGGCCGGGGCTGTGTGCGCCGCTGCAACAACAACGAGTAAACAAGACGAAGACGAAGCGGATGGCTGGTGAGTGCATTTAGGCGGTAGACAAGGCAGTGTGTGATGTGGCGTTGTGACGGGGGGGTTTGCTCACGCGGCCTCGTTGTGTTGATGCGCAGGAAGACGAGATGCGGGCAGACGCGTACAGAGAGACGAGCCCGGTCTGCAGCAGGATGTGTGGCGCGCCGAGTGCAGAGCAGCGCGCGCCGGCTGGGCTGGGTTCGGCTGGGCCCGCCCGGCGGCGGGCCGCGCTGTTGTCGCGGACGTGAGCGCCCCCCTGGCGGGTGGTCGGAGGCGGCGCGGTGGACGTGTGGCTGGTTGGCAGTGCACATTGCGAGTGGCTGGCTGGCTGGCTGGCGGGCGGTCGGCGGCGAGAAGAGAGAGGAGGTATGTGTTGCGGGCGCCTTTGCTGCGCTGCGTCGTTGCGTGCCTGGGCGTGCGCCTGTCGACTGTGTGTGACTGTGTTGGGCGTTGTGCCACGTACGTGTGCTCGGCCGAAGGCAGGCGTCGGAAAGAAGAGGGCGAAGGGCAGGAAAGTGGGTCGGTGTGCGTGCGTAGCCCGTGATGTGATGATGTCACGTCACGTCACGTCACGTCATGTTTTTGCGAAGCGGCCGCCGAGAGGTGTGTGGTAGCGAGCGGGAATGTGCGTTTGGTGGTTGCGGCGTGAGGTGAGGGTGGGAGAATATTGGGGCGGGCCGGCGGGCCGGCCCGTTGTTGGTGGTTCCTCCTGTGGTTGTTTGTGCAGCTTTGATGGCAACGTGGAAGGACGCCGGTTTCGTGCCTTGCGTGTGGTTGTCGACGGTGACTGGTTGAGGTGTGCGCCGATGCACGTGCCATGTCGTTATTATGTTTGGGTCGTGAGTGTTGTTTTTGGCCGTGTTGTTGTGTACGGGAAGGGGGGGGGGAGAGGAGGAGGCGGGTGGATAGTGCGTGCAGTAGTGTCGTTGCGACGGGCGCGTCGGGTGGAGCTGTGCGTAGTGGCGGAAAGGTGTAGGTTGCGGGAAGGGAGCCCGTCGTGTGTCGTGTCGGTGTCGTTGACGGGGTCGCGTGCGTGCGTTGTGAATCGAGTGTGGCGGGAAAGGAGCAGTGTGCCGCTGGGGCGTCGTGGCCGTTAGCAGTGGCTGTGCTTGTCCGTTTGTTACCTGTTGGACGCTTGGTGCGAGTTGTTTGCTGTTGTCGTTGTCGTTGTCGTTGTCGTTGTCGTTGTCGTTGTCGCCCCCGTCTCGCGGGTTGTTTTTGTTTGTCGGCTGTGCTGTGTCGGCGAGCTGTTTTGCCGTGCGTGAATGTGTTGGTGCAAAAGTGGCGGCGTTATGGCTGCGACCGCGACGAGGCGCGGGCGCGCCATTGATGATGTTCAAACACAGAGCGGCTGTGTGCAATGGGAGGCCTGCGTACGGGTAGCGGTGTTGTCGTACGTGCATCCGGCCCGGTGCGGAAAGCGCCGTTGCAGTTTGCCCCTTAGTTGCCAGCCATGTCGCGTGAGCGGCGGGTTGCCTCTGGTCGACGTGGTGCTCGGGTTTGTGGTTTTTTGTTTTTTTTGTTTTTTGTGCCGTTTGGCCGGTGGGTGGTGTTTTTAATTTTGTGTTGTGTTGTGTGTGTGTGGGGCCGGCCGGCCGGCCGGTATATCTGCCTCCTGCTCGGTCTTGCGGCGGTTTGGTCGACGTCGTCTGTAGTTTTTGCGGCTTGCCGACGACCGACCGACACACCTTTGAAACCTACGTGTGGCGCCCGAAGGTGAACGTAACCTGACCGCGGACCTCTCGGCGCCTTAACCTAACCTAACCTCTAACCTAAGATGTCCGGCCGTAAGGTAGGTGCGGCCACCTGACGCCTCACGTCCGAACGCTTAACCTAACTTTGACGCCTAACCTAACTGTAACCCTTAACCTAACCCACGTCCACCTAACCTAACCTCACCTTAGGGTGGTGTACACCGCGAATGCCTTAGGGCATGTTATAGTCTTAGGTGGAGTCCACTATACGCAACAAGCGGCTACACGGGTAGCAGGGGTTGTGTGGCGTGGGCTGGGCGGTTCTGTTTAGGTTGGATGGCCCTTGGGCAAGTACGGAAAGGGCAACAGCCTCAACGGGCGCGGGGCAAGGTCAGGACATGCGGGGACCAAGCGGCAATCGGTATTGTAATTGTCAACTGTCGAAGTACCGGAACGTCAAGCGCTGATAGAAAGCACCGAAGCTGCAATCGTTATAGGTACAGACGGTGCTTTAGAAAGGATAGCGTGCATGCAACCGGTGGTGGAGTGGTTCGTCGCTGTTAGTAGTAGTAGTTTATCCTGTGTAGTGAAGTAGAAGTGGTGGACGGTTCCTGTGAACTATTGTGGGTGGAGGGTACACTCAACAGCCGAGCTAGGTTAATAATTGGCTCCTTTTACCGACCTCGCGACGCAGCAGCATTAGTGGCCGAACACGTGAGAGAAAATGTGGACATACATTTTCCTTTCCCCAGCGTGTTACAGTCTTAGGTGGAGATTTCAATGTGCCAGATGTTCAGGACGGGTGGTAGGGACAGAGCATCGAGTGACATTATACTGAGTGCACTATCCGAACGAAAATTACCGCGAGCAATTAAACAGAGAGAGAACCGACTCGTGGAGATAACATCGTGGACCTACCGATGACAAACAGACCCCGAACTTGTCGACTCTGTATGTGCAGAACAGGGACCCAGTGATCAAGAGGCCGTTGCAGCATCGCTGAATATGGACGTTAATAGGAATATACAAAAAAAAAAAAAAAAAAAGGGAGGAAGGTTTATCTGTTTAGCAAGAGTAATAGAAGGCAGATTTGAGACTACCAGACAGATGAAAACGCAAATGTCTGCTCCGACACCGACAATGTTGAGTGTGTATGGAGAAAGTGCAAGGCAATCGTAAAATGCGTCTTAGACAGGTACGTGCCGAGTAAAACTGTGAGGGATGGGAAAAACCCACCGCGGTACAACAACCAAAGTTTAGGAAACTATAGCGAAAGCAAAGAGAGCCTCACTCAAAGTTGAAACGCAGCCAAAACCTCTCAGACAAACAGACGCTAAACGATGTCCAAAGTTAGCGTAAGGAGGGCTATGCGTGAAGCGTCCGGTGAATGCGAAAGTAAAATTCCATGTACCGACGTGACAGGAAATCAAATCAAATCAAATCAAATCCTGGGACGTTGTGGTCGTACGTTGAATCAGTAGTAAGCGGCTCGAAACGGCATATCCAGACACTCCGGGATGATGATGGCATTGAAACAGAGGATGACACGCGTAAAAAGCTGTGAAATACTAAACACCTGTTTCCAAAGCTGTTTCACGGAGGACGACCGCACTGCAGTTCCTTCTCGCACAAACGAAAAAGTGGCTGACATCGAAATAAGTGTCCAAGGAGGAATAGAAAAGCAACTGGAATCACTCAACAGAGGAAAGTCCACTGGACCTGACGGGATACCAATTCGATTCTACACAGAGTACGCGACAGAACCTCCTAACAGCCGTGTACCGCAAGTCTCTAGAGGAACGGAGGGTTCCAAATGATTGGAAAAGAGCACAGGTAGTCCCGGGCTTGAAGAAGGGTCGTCGAGCAGATGCGCAAAACTATAGGCCCTATATCTGTGACGTCGGTCGGTTGTAGAATTTGAGAACATGTTTTATGCTCGAGTAGTAGCATGTCGTTTTTTGGAAACCCAGTGTCTACTATGTAGGAATCAACACGGATTCCGGAAACAGCGATCGTGTGAGACCCAACGCGCTTTATTTGTTCATGGGACCCAGAAAATATTAGATACAGGCTCCCAGGTAGATGCCATTTTGGTTGACATCCGGAAGGAGGGCGTTCGATACAGTTCCGCACTGTCGCCTGATAAACAATGTAAGAGAGTCTGCAGAATGTCGGACCAACTGTGTGGCTGGACTGAAGAGATTGTAGCAAACAGAACACAGCATGTTGTTATCAATGGAGAGACGTCTACAGACGTTAAAGTAACCTCTGGCGTGCCACAGGGGAGTGTTATGGGACCCATTGCTCTTCACACACCTAGTAGATAGTGTCGGACGTTGCATGCGTCTTTTCGCGGATGATGCTGTAGTATACAGAGAAGTTGCAGCGAAAAATGCAGGACGATCTGCAGCGGATAGGCACGTGGTGCAGGGAGTGGCAACTGTCCCTTAACATAGACAAATGTAATGTATTGCGAATAATATAAGAAAGAAGGACCCTTTATTGTATGATTGATTATATGATGATAGCGGGACAAACACTGGTAGCAGTTACGTCTGTAAAATATCTGGGAGTATGCGTGCGGAGTGATTGGGAGTGGGATGATCATCATATAAAAAAAAAAAAAAAAAAAAAAAAAACAAAAAAAGTAATTGGTGGTAAGGCGGGTACCAGGTTGCGATTTATTGGGAGAATGCGTAGCAAATGTAGTCCATCAACAAAGGAGGAGGTGGCTTACAAAACACCCGTTCGTTCGACCCATACGTGAGTGTTGCCCATCAGTGTGGGATCCGTACCAGGTCGCGTTGACGGAGGCGACCGGAGACGATCCAACGTTTCGTCGCAGGGTCATTTGGTAACCGTGATAGCGTTACGGAGATGTTTAACAAACCCAAGCGGCAGACCCTGCAATAGAGGCGCTCTGCATCGCGGTGTAGCTTGCTCGCCAGGTTTCGCGATATTGCGTTTCTGGATGGGGTATCGAATATATTGCTTCCCCCCTACGTGTATACCTCCCGAGGAGATCACGAATGGATGTGGTTAGAGAGATTCGAGCGCGCACGGAGGCGGTGTTTTTTTTTTGCAGACTGTCAGTTCGTCCCGCGAAACCATACGCGACTGGAACAGCGAAGGGAGGTAAATGACAGTGGCACGTGAAGTGCCCTCCGCCACACACCGTTGGGTGGCTTGCGGAGTCTAAATGTTAGAGGTCGGCTGTCGGTGTGTGCTTTTGAAGGCAGATTCGGTGCGTCTGTAGTTGCGGATGGCGGTTAGCCACCGTCGCTTAAAGCGGCGAGGGGCGGCGGCGCCTCGGTTGGCCGGTGGCCATGTTGCGCAGGCGGCGCTCGTTTTTGTTTTGCGGCGGGCAATTTTGTGAGAAACGGGCGCGAATGTTGGCGGGCGAGGTGGCCCGACGGCCGCGGGCCGATCGGGAAACGGTGGGAGGGCGATGGGGCGGCGGAGGTGCGTTTGCACGGCCGTCATCGCCGCACGCCTCCGCTTGTGTGGCTGTGGCGGCGGCCGCGCTGGCCGGGCTGGCGCGGCGACGGTGCGCCAGTTTTGCCGAAGGTTTGGCCATTGTGGCGGGTCGTCGGCTGGGGCTGTGGGGGCGGCATTTGGGCGGGGGCGGCGATTCTCGGCGGGCCGAGCCAGGCTGTAGCGCGCGGTAGCTGCAGTTTGGCCGTGGTTTGCGGCGCTGCCGTGGCGACTGGTTGGCGACTGTGGTGTGGCCGTGTGTAGCCCCATCCTCGGTGGTTTGAATGGCGCGGGTGGTTGCGGCGCAGGTTTGGGGCTGGTCCGCACAGGCTGTCGGACGTTGGGCGGTAGCAAGCGCGGGAGGCGCGGCGCGGCGGCGCGCAGAGTGGCGGCCGCTCTCTCGGCCGTCCGCGCCCGCCCGCGACACTGGCTGGGCCTGGCGGCGCGGCGGCTCCACTCGAGTCAGCGATGCCGTGCGAGACGGACGTACGCGCCGAGCGCTCCGCCACGCCGCAAGCTGAAGCGACAGTGCCGACTCCCGCGGACAGGGCCGCGTCCCTGCACGCAAGGGTCGAGTCGAGTACGTCGGCGGCACACTCGGGTGCCACCGATAGTACTCCTCCCCTAAGGAGTGACACTAGTTTATGCGAAATCTCCGGTGTGTCCGCGTCATTTAGTGATAGTGCCGTTACCGCAGTGCCGTGTGCTACCGCGACAGTGACGCCGACATCTGTGGATACGTCGCATCCAGGTGTTACATCCACACCAAGTGACTCTGACGCAGCCCTTCAGCTGCTTGTGGGGATGCTACCCCACGCTCTGGCTACTCCACTTCCGGATAGCGACGAAGAGGAGGAGGCCATGGAGCACGACGCACCGCAGCAAAAGCAGCCTACCTCAAGGAAACGCGCCCTGACTGGCGACATACCGTCAGTCAACAAATACAGGAGGGAAAGCAACACTCCACCGCTCCCCTCCAAGCAGAACCGCAGGCGCGGCCGCACCAACACGACCGACAAAGACGGCTTCACCACCGCGAGAAAAACTGCAAAGGCTGTGCTCACAAAGGACACCACACCTGTAAACGTGAGTAACAGCTTTGGCGCCCTTAGTGATGCGGAGGAGGAGGACATTGAAATGCCCAAGGCGCAACAGCGTCGCAAGCCGCCACCGATTGTCATAAAATTTGACGAGCATTTTAGAGAGCTGCAAAACGCCATCAGCCTTTGCATTGGTAAAGACAACTATACAGTGCGCGTGACTGGTGACGAACTTTACAAAATATGCACCAAAACATCTGAAGAATATCAAAAAGTGTCTCAGCTGGTGCAGGACAAGAAGTGGTCGCACTATACGTTCAGCCCCTTAAGAACCAAGCCGCTCAAAGTGGTATTTCGGCACTTGCCACGCACAATCCTGCCTTCAGAAGTAAAGGAGGACCTGGAGAATATGGGATTCGTGGTCGAAGAGGTCGTAAGAATGCGCCCTTTTCGCACACGCAGGAGTGGCCCACTTATGCTGGTAATAGCCAGCAACACAACACATAACAGGCAGCTCTTCAGCCTCACAAAAATAGGCAATGTGGAAGTGAAAGCTGAAGAACTGCGCAACAAGGCGGCCTACGCACAATGCTACCGCTGCCTTGAACCTGGCCACGTCAGTAAGTACTGTGCAATGCCAGACTACTGCGTGAAGTGCGGCGAGCAACACTCAACTGAGTCGTGCGCGCTTAAAGGGGTGCCACACAAAGATTTCACCCCGACTTGCAAGCTCTGCCAAGGCAAACACGTGGCAAGCTACCGTGGCTGCCCAGTGCTCCTCGACTTCGCGGATCGCGCGCGCGGGAACGAAGACAATGGAACACAAAGGCAGAGTTCCCGCCAACGCCGTACCCAGCCCCGGAAGAAGCGGAACAACAGGAGAGGCGGCCGCCGAGGCAGGGCAACGACCGAAAAAGCGCGCCAAGTCGCAGACAATGCGACACCACAAAATGGAGTCCCTGCTCCGCACGCATCGACGAGAAATGGCGGACAGACTCCACCTACCGCAGCCCAGCCGGCAGCTGGCCCATCTGCAGGACAAAGCGCCGTTGCCCCGCCCACAGCGCTGCCGCGCAGGCAGGTAGCCCCGGCCGCTGCACCCCTGCAGCGCCAGGCTCCCCACCCAGCAGCGACCCAGCGCGTAGCGGACCAATCAGCGCGAGCCGTCCCGGCCCCGCCGGCACGCGCGGCGGACCAACCACCGGCAGCCGCTCCTAACCTGTCGAGCCCCAAGGACTTCCCGGAGCCAAGATGGCGGCGTCCCACGGCGGCCCGCCATACTGTCGGCGCCCGACAAGATGGCGGACAAACGGAGACCAACACGACCCACGCGCGCCATGTTGTCGGCGGCAACGCTGGCAATGACGACCGCGTGGAACGGATTCTCAGCTGCATGGAAACAATGATGCAGCAGATGACTGAGCTCCTGGCCGTGGTGCAGAAAGTTGCATCCGCCATCCAACCATGCAGCCATCATGCCTGAAGCTCTAAGGAGTTTAACAGCCTGCGTCTTCAACGCCGAGGGACTCCTTAAGCAAGCAGGCGAATTCCGGCAGCTTATACGGGACGAAAACATCGACGTATGTCTCGTCACCGAAACGTGGCTTAAGCCTGGCGTCCGAGTCGGCGTAGCGAACTACGAATGCTACAGGGACGACAGGCCAACACACGGAGGCGGCACAGCGGTATATGTACGGAGGACGCTACGACACCACCGCGTCCAAATACCGGAACTGGCAAAGACAGAAGCGACTGCCGTATCAGTGGAGACGGCACACGGCGCCATAACGTTCGTCGCTATCTACAGACCGCCTAGAGGAGCGCTCCTACCGGGAGACTACAACAAGTTGCTGGCTCTCCCCGGAAAAATCATACTGGGGGGAGACTTCAACGCGAAGCATGCGGTCTGGAACAGCAGGACGACCAACACAAGCGGGCGGCGCTTACTCCATGTCGCGGAACGCCACGAAGCTGTCGTCATCGGTCCTCACGAACCGACAATATATCCACGAAACCGGGGCCACCCGGACATCCTGGATATAATGATCATCAAGGGCGCTCGCCTGCACGTCACTGCCGGTACGCGGCCAAAGATGTCCTCCGACCATGTGCCGGTCATATTTGACCTCGACGCCGACGCTCTCCCAAGACAGCGGAGAGGTCTCGACATACGAGACATCAGCTGGGACGAGTTCCGCAACGCCGTCGCAGATTCCCTTGAGGCCACACCGGACGCGGCGGAACACGGAGCAGACGCAGCACTTCAACACATCAGGCAGTCGATAGTTGACGCCGCGGCAGCGGCCACGCCTGTAAGAGACGACGCCAACATCGACTGCCGGCCACACCCTCTGCCACGACACATCCGGGAGGCTATAGTGCAAAAGAACCGCCTACAGCGCGAGTGGCAGAGGACGAGAAATCGAGCCACAAAGCGAGAACTAAATAGATTGTGCCGTCATATCAAGGCTGATGTAGACACGCACCGCAATCAAGAGTGGGCGCGCAAGATGGCACAACTAAACATCGAAGACGGCTCGGCTTGGAAAGCCGTAAAAGGCTACCTGCGCCGTATGCAACGGATTCCGCCGCTGCAAGTGGGAGCCGAATTCGTGAGCGAGCCGAACGCGAAGGCAGAAGCCCTAGCGGACGCGTTCGCCGCGAATTTCACGCCGGTCAACGACCCAATAGACGCCGCCCACGTCCAGTTAGTAGAAGAGCGCCTCCCTGTCTTCCTCGATGCGGAATACAACGAAGCAGACGACACCATCGCGCCGATCTCACCCGACGAAGTCAAGCTGCAACTTCGCCACCTAAATGGCAGAAAAGCAGGCGGACCTGATGACGTAACTAACTTAATGCTGAAGCAGCTACCGGACATGGCAGCCGACGTCCTCGCGTCAATATTCAACCAGGTGCTGCTCAGCAAGCAGTTCCCTTCGTGCTGGAAGCATGCTGAAATAGTAGCCCTTCCCAAGCCAGGGAAAGACATCCGAAGGGCGAAGAACTACAGACCAATCAGCCTGCTTCCGGCACTATCGAAGGTATTCGAACGCCTGTATCTGGTCCGCCTGCGGGCGCTCATCGAGGCAGAACAACTGCTGCCAAACGAACAGTTTGGATTCAGAAGCCAACACGCCACGACGCACCAGCTGCTGCGCCTAACAGAGGAGGCGTTCGGTGCCATCGACCGACGCGAGTATTTCGGCGCTCTCCTGCTCGACGTGTCGCGTGCCTTCGACTCCGTGTGGCATCGGGGCCTCCTGTTCAAACTATTTGACCTGGGCGTCCCGGTGTCGCACGTGAAGCTCTTACAGAGCTACCTCGAGGGCAGAACGTTCCACGTCAGAGCGGACAGTGGAATCTCCACGGAGCGTCGTATACTCGCGGGTGTACCACAAGGCTCGGTCGTTGGGCCGACGCTCTACTCTCTGTACACGGCCGACCCACCGCGCACAGCCCACGTCAACCTGGCGCTGTATGCGGACGACACAGCCGTCTACAGCCGCAGCAGATGCGTCGAGGCGTTGCAGCGGAAACTTCAGACGGCCACCGACGCCCTCACTGACTGGGCGAAAAAATGGCGCCTGGCTTACAATGGGGAGAAGTCCCAGGCCATCATCATCGCGACGAGACACGTCAAGGACGACGCGCCCACAGTCTCGGTCCGAGGCGTCCCGGTCCCGTGGAACGGTACTGCGAAGTATCTGGGCGTCACATTGGACCGGCACCTCACCTGGAGGCCACACGTGGAGAGCATCAGGGGCAAAGCACTGGGTAGACTAAGACTCCTCTACCCACTGCTAAACCCCACTACGACGCTGCCTGCCTGCGTCGGCCTCGCACTATATAAGTCCGTAATTCGACCTCTCCTCGAATACGCGGCGGTAGTGTGGGGCAACACGGCGCAAACAAACCTGGAGCGGCTGCAAAAACTGCAGAACAGGGCTCTCAGGTTAGCTCTTCACCTCCCAAGGGACTTCCCGACGGAGGACACACACGTGGTCGCAGACATCGTACCGCTACGCAGGCGGTTCGAAGAAGCGGCCACGAACTTCTACATCAAAGCGGGTACATCCACCAACCCGCTGATAAGGAACCTGGGACAACGTCCACACTGGCGACGCACACTCCGCTGGCCGGACCTGCTGAGACGGCCAGCAAACGTTGCCGCCCTGCCAGATTAGAAGATATTGCTACGTGACAAGTAGCGCTTAGCCACACCTGCTGCGGGAAAAAAAAAAAAAAAAAAAAAAAAAAAAAAAAAAACCGCAGCAAGCTTCACGAACCAAATTGCCCACGAAGCAGGGCAGCATAGACACCCACAAGCTTCTCACTAAGAAGATCCTGAAAGGACCCCGTTGTCCCACTTGATGAAGGAAGGGTAGACTGATTCTACCAGAACTTCACCAACACACCAGTAGTGTCAACCTAGAGGACACTACACCATGATGCGAGAGCGCGCGGCGGCTATTCTCTGCCGTGCTCTCGCCGCTCTCTCGCTGTTCTGTTGTTGTGTGTACGCGCGTCGTCCGTCGAAATAATGGCAGATCAGGCGGCTACGAACGAGACTGCTGCGGCACCCGCCGCCACCGGCACGACGAAGAAGGCCAAGTCTGCGGCGTCTGCGAAGAAGCCGCGCGCCAAGCCTGCGCACCCGCGCACCTCTGAGATGGTGACGGCCGCCATCAAGAGTCTGAAGGAGCGCGGCGGCTCGTCGCTGCAGGCGATCAAGAAGTACATTGCCGCGCACTACAAGCTGGACGCGGAGAAGCTGGCGCCCTTTATCAAGAAGTACCTCAAGTCGGCCGTCGTGGCTGGCGAGCTGGTGCAGACGAAGGGGAAGGGCGCGTCCGGCTCTTTCAAGCTTGCCGGCGCCGGCGGCGGGGCGGCCGAGGGCGGCAAGGCTCGTGCCGGCGGTGCGAAGAAGAAGCGCGCCGCTCCGGCCAGCAAGGAGAAGAAGGGCGGCCGCGCGGCCGGCGCAAAGAAGGCTGGTGGCGTGAAGGCGGCGACCGGTCGGAAGGCGGGCGCCGCCAAGAAGGCGTCTGCGGCGTCGGCGGCTCCCGCGGGTGCGAAGAAGGCGGCTGCGGCCAAGCCGGCCAAGGCCAAGTCGCCGTCGAAGGCGAAGAAGGCCGCCAAGGTTCCGACGAAGAAGCCGAAGGCGCCGCGCCCGAAGAAGGCGACGACGCCGTCTAAGGCGAAGGCGTCGCCCAAGAAGAAGAAGTAAAGTAGTAAAGTTAAAGAAAGGCAAGGGAGAGGGGTTGGCGCTTGACGCCGTCGTCCCCCACCGCCCTCCCCCGCGTCGTCTTAGTGGCGCGCGATGGCACGGCTGCGGCTGTCGCGCGGCCCAAAACGGCCCTTCTCAGGGCCATCAAAGGACGTCGGGAAGGCGTTGATTGTCGTGCATGCGCCGGTGTGGTTGGTTGTGTGTGACCCTTTGTGGGTACTGTTTGCGTGCCGTGGTGGTTGGATTGTGGTGCCGGTGGCGGTAGGCGGCGGCGCGCGGTAGCGGAGCGGTTGTGGCCGTTTGTTGGTCTCTGTTGTTTTTTGTTTTGTTGTTGTTGTTGTTTTTTTTGCGGCGGCCGACGTTTGGTTGCTCATGTATGTTTCTGGAGACTCTTGTTTGTTTGTTTGTTTGTTTGTGTGTTTGCTTGCTTTGCGGATGTCGTGTCTTTTGTGTGTGTGTGTTGTCTCTTCTCTCTCTCTTTGAAAGCGGCGGGGGGGGACGTGAGACGTGGAAGTGGCCGGCGGGAATTGGGAAGGCGCGGTGGCGTTGACGTTGTAGTGTAGTGTAGTGTAGTGTAGTGTAGCGTAGCGTGCGCGCGCCTCGGAGACGGCGGCGGCCAGCCACCCGCGGTGTGTTGGTGACGTCGTCCGGCTGTTGTGTGTGTGTGTGTGTATTGTGAGGGATGGGATGACGTCGATTGTTGGCGAGAGCGGCTGTGGACGGGAGGGGAATTGGTGGTTGTTTGTTTTGCGGGGCGGCAAGACCGACAAAAGTTTTGCTCGCGACGGAGAGATGTTAGTGGCCCTGAAAAGGGCCGTTTTTGTTGGGCGGGCGCGCGTGCGCGGCGCGGTTTCTAGGCGCGCTCGCCGCGGATGCGGCGCGCGAGCTGGATGTCCTTGGGCATGATGGTGACGCGCTTGGCGTGGATTGCGCACAGGTTGGTGTCTTCGAAGAGGCCGACGAGGTAGGCCTCGCTGGCCTCCTGCAGGGCCATGACTGCGGAGCTCTGGAAGCGCAGGTCGGTCTTGAAGTCCTGGGCGATCTCGCGCACTAGGCGCTGGAACGGCAGCTTGCGGATGAGCAGCTCTGTGCTCTTCTGGTAGCGCCTGATTTCCCGCAGGGCGACGGTGCCCGGCCTGTAGCGGTGGGGCTTCTTGACGCCGCCGGTGGCGGGCGCGCTCTTCCTCGCCGCCTTGGTGGCGAGCTGTTTGCGCGGCGCCTTTCCGCCGGTGGACTTGCGGGCCGTTTGCTTTGTGCGGGCCATAGCGGAAGAGCGGCGTGGAGGTGCGTGCGGTACACGAAGCGTCCGGTGCTGCCTTGACAACGGGCCCGCGCGGCCCCGCGCCGCGCTTATATGCCCTCGGTGCGCGTGGTGGGGGGAGGGCGGGCCAGAGTCTATATAGGGGGGCGGCGGCAGAGAGCTCGCACCGTAGCCGACTCGCTAGCGCCGGGTGAGGAGCTGGCGCTTGTGTTTTTTCGCTTGCTTGCTTGAGGAGGAGGAAGGAAGAAGAATGACAGGCCGCGGCAAGGGAGGAAAGGGGCTGGGCAAGGGTGGCGCCAAGCGGCACCGCAAGGTGTTGCGCGACAACATCCAGGGCATCACGAAGCCCGCCATCCGCCGCCTGGCTCGCAGGGGCGGCGTGAAGCGCATCTCTGGTCTGATCTACGAGGAGACCCGCGGAGTGCTGAAGGTGTTCCTGGAGAACGTGATCCGCGACGCGGTGACGTACACTGAGCACGCCAAGCGCAAGACTGTGACGGCCATGGACGTGGTGTACGCCCTGAAGAGGCAGGGGCGCACCCTGTACGGTTTCGGCGGTTAGGCAGGCAGGCAGCCAGCCAGCCGGTGTGCTGTGCTGCGTTGTGGCCTTCCCGCGGCCGTGCCGTGCCCGTGCTTGGTGGGAGAGACGAAAACGGCCCTTTTCAGGGCCACCACACTGTTCGGAGATTGAAAAGTGCGAAAGAGTCTGTGTTGCCTGTGCGTGTTGTTGTTGTTGTTGTTGTTGTTGTTGTGCTGCGCGTGCGTTAGTTTTTGAGTTTGACGCGATGGGCGCGGCTGAGTCCAGTGTGTGCGTGGTTTGTTGTTTGTTTGTTTGTGGCGTGGGCATAGGCGGGCGGGCCGGCCGGATCGATCGATCGGATCAGCTGTTTGGTTTTGTCCTGTGCCTGTGCGTTTGGAGCGCGCGGCGGCCGGCGTGTCGTCGTCGGACCGTTTACGCGCTGTGTGTGCCACGCGCGCCCCTTTAATTGAAACATTAGAATGCTAACAATGATCATCACATTATCGGTGTATTGATGTCGTTGTCGTTTGGAACGCGACTCTGTGCGTGCGCGGAGGGGTGCAGAAACAGGAAAAAGACAAAAAGAGAGAAACGACAAAATGTGTGCGCGTTCGGCCACACGGGCTGTGGACAAGATGGCGGACGTGCGCCGGCGCTGGCTGTGCAATGTATGTATGTGGACGTGTTGTGTAAAGTGCGGCGAGCACGGACGACGGAAACTTTGCTTTGGACGTAGGTTTGTGTGGTGGCCCTGAAAAGGGCCGATTGTTGTGAGCCGAGCCGGCAAGGCAAAGGCAGGCGCGTTTGCGTGCAGGGAGCACGCAAGCGCAGCTCCGCGCTCTCTGTTTAGGCCTTCTTCTCGGTCTTCTTTGGCAGCAGGACGGCCTGGATGTTGGGCAGGACACCACCCTGTGCGATGGTGACGCCCGACAAGAGCTTGTTGAGCTCCTCGTCGTTGCGGATGGCGAGCTGCAGGTGGCGCGGGATGATGCGCGTCTTCTTGTTGTCGCGGGCCGCGTTTCCGGCCAGCTCGAGCACCTCAGCCGCGAGGTACTCCATGACGGCGGCGAGGTAGACGGGCGCCCCGGCGCCGACGCGCTCGGCGTAGTTTCCCTTGCGCAGGAGGCGGTGGATTCTGCCGACCGGGAACTGGAGCCCAGCCCTGCTTGAGCGGGACTTTGACTTGCCCTTGACTTTGCCTCCCTTTCCGCGTCCGGACATGGCGTTTGGCTAGTTGAAACACGTAACGTAACGGTGCGAGCCGCAGCGAGTCGAGCAGCGGAGTGCGTGGCGGCGGGACTAGAGACTACTGCATTTGTGCTGTCCTCGCTTTCGAGGAGAGCATATGTGATGGAGGGTATTGTCCTCTGGGACATTTCCTCCTCTATGCTGTGTCGGTAGTTTGTCTTTGCTGTGTGGTATGTCATTTTAAGGTGCAGTGTGTTTATTGTTTCTATGCTGCCTTATAGGCTGTCTTAGTTTGTTACAATGGTTTTTGGTCGTCTGTGTCTGTCAAGTGTTGAGTCGTACTGTCCCAAGTTTTTGATAAGTCTGTTGTCTGATCTGGCCGTGTTTTCGTAGAAACTTTCGGCCAGGTCTTTGAAGCGCTCGTGGAGCGTAGGTAGTCCCGCTGCCTCGTGGAGGTCAGCAGTGGGGAAGCGGAAGGGAAGGTGTAATGCCCTTTTAAGCGCTCGGTTTTGCACAGACTGGAGTTTGCGAAGATGCCAGTGTGACGCGTATCCCCAGACAGGGCAAGCGTACTCCATAATCGGTCGAATGAGTGAACAGTACGTTCTCACTCCTATGTCAGCCGCTAGGGTGCTGCGAGTGTTTAGGATAGGATACAACATTTGCATCCTACCACTGGCTTTGCGGCGCAAGTCCTCGATGTGAGCCCGCCAGGTGAGCCTGGTGTCGAGAGTGACTCCAAGATACCTGGCGGTGCGTCGCCATGGGAGTTCTTGGCCGTTCAGCTTGAGCAGTAGCGGCTGACGGGCTGGAGCCCGCTTGCCCAGTTTCCGGGTGATCATTATGGCTTGAGTTTTGGTCTCGTTGAGTGTGATGCGCCATTTTTTAGCCCAGCGGCCGGTCTCGTCCAGCGCTGTTTGCAATCTTCGCGTAACCCTGTCTCTGTTCGGGTTACGCGTGAAGAACGCTGTGTCGTCGGCGTACTGGGCAGCGTGCACCAACGGTACGGTCGGGAGGTCGGCAGTGTACAGGTTGTACAGTACCGGGCCCAGTACCGACCCCTGGGGCACGCCCGCCCTGATGCGCCGTTTTGTGGAAAGCGACGACTCGATCCTAACGGAGAAAGTCCTTTGGGAGAGATAGCTCGCGAGTAGCTTCACTATCGGACCTGGGAAGCCTTGGGAGAATAGCTTGTAGAGAAGCCCGGTGTGCCAGACAGAGTCAAAGGCAGCGGCTACGTCAAGTAGCACTACCCCGCAGTAACTTTTACGATTGAAGCTTTCGGTAGCTGCTTCGACGACCCTCATTAGTTGCTGGGGCGCGGAGTGTTCCTGCCTGAAACCGAACTGAAAGTCAGGCAGGATTTGTTGCGTTTTGACGTGGTCGAGAATGGGAATAAGTAGCAGGCGTTCGTAAATTTTGCTAAGGGTTGGCAAAAGGCTGATTGGTCGGTGGTTCTGCGGGATAACCGGGTCTTTACCGGGTTTCGCGATCGCGACGACTTCTGCGTGTTTCCAGCACCTTGGAAACTTGCGGGAACGCGTGATCTCATTGAAGATGTTTGCGATGTGGGCTACGGCAGGGGGTGGGAGGTGCTTCACTACTACGTTATTGAGCTGGTCGTGGCCTGGGGCTCTTTTGTTGTGTAGCGACCTGATTACTCTGTTCACGTCGTCGGGTGTGAAGAGCGGTGTGTTTTCTTCGTCGTCGTCGGCGTCGTCCGCCGCGAGGAATGTGGCGAGCTGACGTCGAACGACGGCTTCGTGGTCCCTGTCCTGCGCCTCTGCGGGGCGGAGCTGTTTTTCAAAGGCATCTGCCAGGGCATTTGCCTTATCTGTGGTGCTAAAGACAAGTCCGCGCTCACCGTGCAGAGGTGGCAGTCTGGCGCGTCTTCTGGTGATCTGTTTGGTCGCCTGCCAGAGGCTATTGTCATCCACGCGGAGGGCTGAAAGCCGCGCCGACCATTGCTGGTTGCGGTGCTCAGTGAGTGCCACCTTCAGCTCTCTTTGTAGGCGGTTCAGTAGCCTCCTAGTTACGGGGTTCTTTGTGAGCTTCCACTCTTTGGCGATCCTATTTTTGTTTCTAATTTGAGCAAGCAGGTGCGGCGGGAGTTGCTTAACAGGGGGAGGGCCGTCCGGTGGCCGTGGTGTGGCATCCTTTGCTGCTTGCAGGATCGTGCTGGTGAGATCTTTAAGCGCCTGTTCTGCAGAATCTGCAGTTGGAGGCGGGGCCTGGGCAATTGCTGAAGTTACGTCAACTTTGAATTGCTCCCAGTTAGTGCGCTTGTACGAGATGTGTTGTTGCTGGAGAGGTACCCAGTCTCCTATGTCAACCTCGAGAATCACGGGATTGTGATCGGAGGACATTCGATTGACCGAATGCGCGGTCACAAATCCCGTGATTCTTTTGGTGAGCGCTATGTCGAGGACGTCCGCCCTCCCCCCGTTTCGGGGGAAGTGGGTGGGCTCCTCTGGACCCCATATGTGAAAGTGGTGGGTGCGCGCGAGTCGTTGCAGTTGACGACCAGCTCTGTTTGAGTTTCGCGAGTGCCAGTCTGCGTGCTTGGCATTCAGGTCACCGCCAATGAGGAGTTTTCCTCTGATTTGGCCTAGGGTTGCTATGTCGTCCTCTTCCAGAGTGTAGGAGGGAGGGCGATATGCTGCAACGACAGTGAGGGGCCCTGTGACAGTGGCAATCTCTATTGCCACTGTTTCTATTTGCCTAGTTGCTGGTGGGTGGACCTGATAATGGGATATTCCGCGTTTGACGTATGTTGCTACCCCGCCTCCAGCGGTGGGCCGGTCGGTCCTATAGCAGTTGTAGTTGGGTACCGACACCCTTACGCCCGGTTTTAGGTGTGTCTCGGCCACCATACATACGTCTATGTTTTCGTCACGTAGGAACTCGCGGAACTCATTGTTTTGTCCGACGATGCCGTTGGCGTTGAAGACGCACATTCTGAGTCCTTGGATGTGGGGTCGTCTATCCATCACTGGGGGGAGGATTTCTCTGCTGTAGTCGCATTGTTATGCGACCATTGGAGCACCAAGGGTGGGGGTCCCTTTATGGGCTCGGGTGCGGCGGCCGGTTGCGCGCGCGCCCCATTGGTCGGCGGCCGCAACAGGGCGAGCTGGTAAAGGTGCGGTGTTGCGGTAGCGGCGGGTGCCACTGTGTGGGGAGACGCTGACTAGAGGGGAGCGCTTGCTGCTTGCTGTTGTACGTTCGAGATGCCGCCCAAGACTAGCGGGAAGGCCGCCAAGAAGGCTGGCAAGGCGCAGAAGAACATTTCGAAGGGCGACAAGAAGAAGAAGCGCAAGAGGAAGGAGAGCTATGCCATCTACATCTACAAGGTGCTGAAGCAGGTGCACCCCGACACGGGCATCTCGTCGAAGGCGATGAGCATCATGAACAGCTTCGTGAACGACATTTTCGAGCGCATTGCGGCCGAGGCGTCTCGCCTGGCGCACTACAACAAGCGCTCGACCATCACGTCCCGCGAGATCCAGACGGCTGTGCGGCTCTTGCTGCCTGGCGAGCTGGCCAAGCACGCCGTGAGCGAGGGCACGAAGGCGGTGACCAAGTACACGAGCTCCAAGTGAGGGGGTTAAGGCTCTAGGGAGCTCCCCTCCGTTGCGAGAGCGGCAAAAAACGGCCCTTTTCAGGGCCACCAAATTGCCTTTGCGGGAAGAGCGGAATTGTTGTTTGTGTGAGGCGGCGCATAGCTAGCTACCCGGTTTGGTTGGTTGCGAAGCAGCTGGTGGTGGTGGTGGTGGTGGTGGTGGTGGTGGTCTCGAATGTGGTTATGCGTGCTCGCGAGTCTTGGCGTGGTTGGTTGGTTGTTTGTTTGTCGACACATAGACAGGAGGTGTTGTCTGTGTCGCTGATTTCCTTTCCTTTCCTTTCTTTGTCTCTGTCTGCCCGGTTAGTCACGTGACTGCAATTGAAACCCCTCGCGATTGTTGGATGTCACCGTTAGGGCCGTCTGCGGGTTTGTTTGTTTGTCACATCATACATACATACATACATACATACATACATACATACATGATGGCGAGGGTGAAATGTTGTGTTGCCGTCTACTATTCCCTTTGCTGTACGGCGTGGAGGTGTGTTGGTGACGTTTTAAAACAAATGGACGTGTCTTTACTAGTCATTAGGAAGACGCAAGAATTGTACGGGCGGGTGGGGTAGGCGACACGCACGGTGGTGTACCCATTTATTTGGCCCTTGATTTTGATAGCCGTTTCTGCAGTTGATTGAATGATTGATTGTTGTGCGCACGCACGCACGCCGGTGTCGTCATTCAAGGTGCACGTGTGTTCGGTTCAGTGACGGTAGACGACGACGGTCGTTGTTTGTTGTTATGGGCGTACACGCGGTTGTCTGTGTGTCCCCCGGTGAAATGGCCGGTTTGTCGGTGATGTGATCCGATCCGGCGGCTCTGAGTAGCTGTCTATCGGCATCACGGCAACGTGTCGGTCCGAACACCCGTCTCACTGTGGCACCGTCGGCGCTGCGAACGGCGACGAAAGGCTGGCTGTGATCGGTCGAATGTCATGTCTTGTCTGGGCAGAACGTGTGGAATGAGCAAAAAAAAACTGTGGGGACGGAAACAATGGTGGAGGAGGGGAACGAAAATAATAAAACGAAACGAAGAAAGAGAAGAAGGGGAAGCAATCACCGGAAAACGAAACAGGGGAAAAACGGAGAGGCGCCGTCTAGAGCAACGGAACGTTCCCGTGCATTGCAGCCGCACTGAAATGCGTTTACGGCGCGGCTGCAAGTGACGGCTGAATTGCATTGCCTTCCCGGATGCAACGTTCGCCCGATATGGCTCGGAGGAAGAATCTATGAGAGAGTGCCTTGCCCTTTGCCGTTTCGTGTGCGGTGTAGCGAATGATGTGTGTGTGTGTGTGTGTGTGTAGTGGGGAATGGATGGTCGATAGCTGCCGTCACGGTCAAGATAACGCAGTCAAAGGTGTCGCGAAAAAGTGTGTTAGCCGTGGTTGGTTGGTTTGTGTGTTTGTTTTGTTTTTAAAGAGAAGGGACGAGAGAAAGAAGGTAGGTGGAGAGTGCGTTGCGTGTTGCGAACTGCGTCCGTGAATACGGCAGTATTTGGTGGTGGGCGTGCCCTTGCATGTGGCCCGGAAGGCGTGCTCGTTTCGCGGTAGTGTGGACGGGTGAGGGGCACGCGTAACGCTGCGCTGCTGGCATATTCGGGAGATGGGAGGGGGCGAAAGGAGAGAAAGGAGACGCGGAGGGCGCGTGTGGGTGGTTCGCGCTGCGCTCGGCGGTTGTGTTTGTTTGTGCAACAAATGTGTTGCCGGGAGGGGGACCGTTGATGTGGTGGTGCGGTTGTAGCCTCAGACGCGGCTGGCAGTGAACAACTTGAGACGACGGATGCGTGGCTGGGGCGGCGCATGTCGCCGGTGCCATGCCTTTAGAGCCGCGTGGTCGGGGTGTGCGCACCGCGTGTCGTGTTGCGAGACATCACATGTGCTGCTGCGCACCGGTGGCGTGGCGTGGCGTGGCGTGGCGTGGCGTGGCGTGGCGAGCCGCGCCAGTACCGCGCGGTGTGCTTGTGCGCCGGAGAATGGCACACTGCGCCTGCCCGTTGAGGAGGCCGATGGCCGTGGTGTGGTGGAAATGGAGCGCGTCGGACGTGTACCAATGAGAAAGAGAAACAAAGCAAGCAACCACGAACGAAAGGTGGAGGGAGGCATTGTGTCACATGTGGCGGTGGGGAAAAACGAAAAAAAAAAAGAAAACAAACAACAAACAAAGACGTTAAGAAAGAGGAGAAACAACAAAGACAATGAATGAGTCGTGCGTTCGCGAGGGGGGTGGGTGTGCGTGCGTAACGCCGGTACGCGCAGTGCGGAGCCCAACGGCTGTGTCGTCGGCCGAATGGGTGCGGGAATAGAGGCCGCGTCGGCACGGAGAAGGAAGCAAGAAGGAAGGAGGCACGCGCGCTGCGGCGTTGGCGCGGTTTGCGGCTGGCGCCTTTGGTGGCAACGGCCAGGACAAGCAGCGGTGTATGGTGTTGTGCGGGGCGGACAGGGGCGGCGGTGGTGGACGGGGAGGAGGCGAGGCGGTGGCGTGTGTGGTACGGCGAAAACGGGACGGACGGCCGGCGGATGTTGAGAGGCGCCGCCCGCGCACGCACGCAGACACACAGAAGGGAAGAACGAGAAAGGAACAAAATGGAGGGGGCGAATGTGGAGGTGCGGGGAGGGGGAGGCGGTGGTGTTTGTGGGCATGTGGTGGGAGAGAATGGCGGGGGCGGAAGGACAGAGGCGCGAGGCGACAGCTTGCTTGGTGCTTGCTTGCGTCTTTTAGTGTTTTATTTTGTTTTTATCCTTTGGTCGCCTTGGAGCCTGTCGGTCCCGTCCGTGTGTGGCCACGCTGTGGGTGCGTGTATGTTTGTACGTTTCGTTTTTTTTTTTGTCTTCTTCTGCAGCAGAGGCGGCCAGCAAAATGCGTGCGGTTGGATGGATGGGCGGCCACGGCACGGCACGGCACCGCACCGCACCTGTGCCCAAGGAGGAGACGCTGGCGGCGGGCCACCCTCGGATGCGGCCGGCCGGGGCTGTGTGCGCCGCTGCAACAACAACGAGTAAACAAGACGAAGACGAAGCGGATGGCTGGTGAGTGCATTTAGGCGGTAGACAAGGCAGTGTGTGATGTGGCGTTGTGACGGGGGGGTTTGCTCACGCGGCCTCGTTGTGTTGATGCGCAGGAAGACGAGATGCGGGCAGACGCGTACAGAGAGACGAGCCCGGTCTGCAGCAGGATGTGTGGCGCGCCGAGTGCAGAGCAGCGCGCGCCGGCTGGGCTGGGTTCGGCTGGGCCCGCCCGGCGGCGGGCCGCGCTGTTGTCGCGGACGTGAGCGCCCCCCTGGCGGGTGGTCGGAGGCGGCGCGGTGGACGTGTGGCTGGTTGGCAGTGCACATTGCGAGTGGCTGGCTGGCTGGCTGGCGGGCGGTCGGCGGCGAGAAGAGAGAGGAGGTATGTGTTGCGGGCGCCTTTGCTGCGCTGCGTCGTTGCGTGCCTGGGCGTGCGCCTGTCGACTGTGTGTGACTGTGTTGGGCGTTGTGCCACGTACGTGTGCTCGGCCGAAGGCAGGCGTCGGAAAGAAGAGGGCGAAGGGCAGGAAAGTGGGTCGGTGTGCGTGCGTAGCCCGTGATGTGATGATGTCACGTCACGTCACGTCACGTCATGTTTTTGCGAAGCGGCCGCCGAGAGGTGTGTGGTAGCGAGCGGGAATGTGCGTTTGGTGGTTGCGGCGTGAGGTGAGGGTGGGAGAATATTGGGGCGGGCCGGCGGGCCGGCCCGTTGTTGGTGGTTCCTCCTGTGGTTGTTTGTGCAGCTTTGATGGCAACGTGGAAGGACGCCGGTTTCGTGCCTTGCGTGTGGTTGTCGACGGTGACTGGTTGGGGTGTGCGCCGATGCACGTGCCATGTCGTTATTATGTTTGGGTCGTGAGTGTTGTTTTTGGCCGTGTTGTTGTGTACGGGAAGGGGGGGGGGGGAGAGGAGGAGGCGGGTGGATAGTGCGTGCAGTAGTGTCGTTGCGACGGGCGCGTCGGGTGGAGCTGTGCGTAGTGGCGGAAAGGTGTAGGTTGCGGGAAGGGAGCCCGTCGTGTGTCGTGTCGGTGTCGTTGACGGGGTCGCGTGCGTGCGTTGTGAATCGAGTGTGGCGGGAAAGGAGCAGTGTGCCGCTGGGGCGTCGTGGCCGTTAGCAGTGGCTGTGCTTGTCCGTTTGTTACCTGTTGGACGCTTGGTGCGAGTTGTTTGCTGTTGTCGTTGTCGTTGTCGTTGTCGTTGTCGTTGTCGTTGTCGTTGTCGTTGTCGCCCCCGTCTCGCGGGTTGTTTTTGTTTGTCGGCTGTGCTGTGTCGGCGAGCTGTTTTGCCGTGCGTGAATGTGTTGGTGCAAAAGTGGCGGCGTTATGGCTGCGACCGCGACGAGGCGCGGGCGCGCCATTGATGATGTTCAAACACAGAGCGGCTGTGTGCAATGGGAGGCCTGCGTACGGGTAGCGGTGTTGTCGTACGTGCATCCGGCCCGGTGCGGAAAGCGCCGTTGCAGTTTGCCCCTTAGTTGCCAGCCATGTCGCGTGAGCGGCGGGTTGCCTCTGGTCGACGTGGTGCTCGGGTTTGTGGTTTTTTGTTTTTTTTGTTTTTTGTGCCGTTTGGCCGGTGGGTGGTGTTTTTAATTTTGTGTTGTGTTGTGTGTGTGTGGGGCCGGCCGGCCTGCCGGTATATCTGCCTCCTGCTCGGTCTTGCGGCGGTTTGGTCGACGTCGTCTGTAGTTTTTGCGGCTTGCCGACGACCGACCGACACACCTTTGAAACCTACGTGTGGCGCCCGAAGGTGAACGTAACCTGACCGCGGACCTCTCGGCGCCTTAACCTAACCTAACCTCTAACCTAAGATGTCCGGCCGTAAGGTAGGTGCGGCCACCTGACGCCTCACGTCCGAACGCTTAACCTAACTTTGACGCCTAACCTAACTGTAACCCTTAACCTAACCCACGTCCACCTAACCTAACCTCACCTTAGGGTGGTGTACACCGCGAATGCCTTAGGGCATGTTATAGTCTTAGGTGGAGTCCACTATACGCAACAAGCGGCTACACGGGTAGCAGGGGTTGTGTGGCGTGGGCTGGGCGGTTCTGTTTAGGTTGGATGGCCCTTGGGCAAGTACGGAAAGGGCAACAGCCTCAACGGGCGCGGGGCAAGGTCAGGACATGCGGGGACCAAGCGGCAATCGGTATTGTAATTGTCAACTGTCGAAGTACCGGAACGTCAAGCGCTGATAGAAAGCACCGAAGCTGCAATCGTTATAGGTACAGACGGTGCTTTAGAAAGGATAGCGTGCATGCAACCGGTGGTGGAGTGGTTCGTCGCTGTTAGTAGTAGTAGTTTATCCTGTGTAGTGAAGTAGAAGTGGTGGACGGTTCCTGTGAACTATTGTGGGTGGAGGGTACACTCAACAGCCGAGCTAGGTTAATAATTGGCTCCTTTTACCGACCTCGCGACGCAGCAGCATTAGTGGCCGAACACGTGAGAGAAAATGTGGACATACATTTTCCTTTCCCCAGCGTGTTACAGTCTTAGGTGGAGATTTCAATGTGCCAGATGTTCAGGACGGGTGGTAGGGACAGAGCATCGAGTGACATTATACTGAGTGCACTATCCGAACGAAAATTACCGCGAGCAATTAAACAGAGAGAGAACCGACTCGTGGAGATAACATCGTGGACCTACCGATGACAAACAGACCCCGAACTTGTCGACTCTGTATGTGCAGAACAGGGACCCAGTGATCAAGAGGCCGTTGCAGCATCGCTGAATATGGACGTTAATAGGAATATACAAAAAAAAAAAAAAAAAAAGGGAGGAAGGTTTATCTGTTTAGCAAGAGTAATAGAAGGCAGATTTGAGACTACCAGACAGATGAAAACGCAAATGTCTGCTCCGACACCGACAATGTTGAGTGTGTATGGAGAAAGTGCAAGGCAATCGTAAAATGCGTCTTAGACAGGTACGTGCCGAGTAAAACTGTGAGGGATGGGAAAAACCCACCGCGGTACAACAACCAAAGTTTAGGAAACTATAGCGAAAGCAAAGAGAGCCTCACTCAAAGTTGAAACGCAGCCAAAACCTCTCAGACAAACAGACGCTAAACGATGTCCAAAGTTAGCGTAAGGAGGGCTATGCGTGAAGCGTCCGGTGAATGCGAAAGTAAAATTCCATGTACCGACGTGACAGGAAATCAAATCAAATCAAATCAAATCCTGGGACGTTGTGGTCGTACGTTGAATCAGTAGTAAGCGGCTCGAAACGGCATATCCAGACACTCCGGGATGATGATGGCATTGAAACAGAGGATGACACGCGTAAAAAGCTGTGAAATACTAAACACCTGTTTCCAAAGCTGTTTCACGGAGGACGACCGCACTGCAGTTCCTTCTCGCACAAACGAAAAAGTGGCTGACATCGAAATAAGTGTCCAAGGAGGAATAGAAAAGCAACTGGAATCACTCAACAGAGGAAAGTCCACTGGACCTGACGGGATACCAATTCGATTCTACACAGAGTACGCGACAGAACCTCCTAACAGCCGTGTACCGCAAGTCTCTAGAGGAACGGAGGGTTCCAAATGATTGGAAAAGAGCACAGGTAGTCCCGGGCTTGAAGAAGGGTCGTCGAGCAGATGCGCAAAACTATAGGCCCTATATCTGTGACGTCGGTCGGTTGTAGAATTTGAGAACATGTTTTATGCTCGAGTAGTAGCATGTCGTTTTTTGGAAACCCAGTGTCTACTATGTAGGAATCAACACGGATTCCGGAAACAGCGATCGTGTGAGACCCAACGCGCTTTATTTGTTCATGGGACCCAGAAAATATTAGATACAGGCTCCCAGGTAGATGCCATTTTGGTTGACATCCGGAAGGAGGGCGTTCGATACAGTTCCGCACTGTCGCCTGATAAACAATGTAAGAGAGTCTGCAGAATGTCGGACCAACTGTGTGGCTGGACTGAAGAGATTGTAGCAAACAGAACACAGCATGTTGTTATCAATGGAGAGACGTCTACAGACGTTAAAGTAACCTCTGGCGTGCCACAGGGGAGTGTTATGGGACCCATTGCTCTTCACACACCTAGTAGATAGTGTCGGACGTTGCATGCGTCTTTTCGCGGATGATGCTGTAGTATACAGAGAAGTTGCAGCGAAAAATGCAGGACGATCTGCAGCGGATAGGCACGTGGTGCAGGGAGTGGCAACTGTCCCTTAACATAGACAAATGTAATGTATTGCGAATAATATAAGAAAGAAGGACCCTTTATTGTATGATTGATTATATGATGATAGCGGGACAAACACTGGTAGCAGTTACGTCTGTAAAATATCTGGGAGTATGCGTGCGGAGTGATTGGGAGTGGGATGATCATCATATAAAAAAAAAAAAAAAAAAAAAAAAAAAACAAAAAAAGTAATTGGTGGTAAGGCGGGTACCAGGTTGCGATTTATTGGGAGAATGCGTAGCAAATGTAGTCCATCAACAAAGGAGGAGGTGGCTTACAAAACACCCGTTCGTTCGACCCATACGTGAGTGTTGCCCATCAGTGTGGGATCCGTACCAGGTCGCGTTGACGGAGGCGACCGGAGACGATCCAACGTTTCGTCGCAGGGTCATTTGGTAACCGTGATAGCGTTACGGAGATGTTTAACAAACCCAAGCGGCAGACCCTGCAATAGAGGCGCTCTGCATCGCGGTGTAGCTTGCTCGCCAGGTTTCGCGATATTGCGTTTCTGGATGGGGTATCGAATATATTGCTTCCCCCCTACGTGTATACCTCCCGAGGAGATCACGAATGGATGTGGTTAGAGAGATTCGAGCGCGCACGGAGGCGGTGTTTTTTTTTTGCAGACTGTCAGTTCGTCCCGCGAAACCATACGCGACTGGAACAGCGAAGGGAGGTAAATGACAGTGGCACGTGAAGTGCCCTCCGCCACACACCGTTGGGTGGCTTGCGGAGTCTAAATGTTAGAGGTCGGCTGTCGGTGTGTGCTTTTGAAGGCAGATTCGGTGCGTCTGTAGTTGCGGATGGCGGTTAGCCACCGTCGCTTAAAGCGGCGAGGGGCGGCGGCGCCTCGGTTGGCCGGTGGCCATGTTGCGCAGGCGGCGCTCGTTTTTGTTTTGCGGCGGGCAATTTTGTGAGAAACGGGCGCGAATGTTGGCGGGCGAGGTGGCCCGACGGCCGCGGGCCGATCGGGAAACGGTGGGAGGGCGATGGGGCGGCGGAGGTGCGTTTGCACGGCCGTCATCGCCGCACGCCTCCGCTTGTGTGGCTGTGGCGGCGGCCGCGCTGGCCGGGCTGGCGCGGCGACGGTGCGCCAGTTTTGCCGAAGGTTTGGCCATTGTGGCGGGTCGTCGGCTGGGGCTGTGGGGGCGGCATTTGGGCGGGGGCGGCGATTCTCGGCGGGCCGAGCCAGGCTGTAGCGCGCGGTAGCTGCAGTTTGGCCGTGGTTTGCGGCGCTGCCGTGGCGACTGGTTGGCGACTGTGGTGTGGCCGTGTGTAGCCCCATCCTCGGTGGTTTGAATGGCGCGGGTGGTTGCGGCGCAGGTTTGGGGCTGGTCCGCACAGGCTGTCGGACGTTGGGCGGTAGCAAGCGCTCCAGTCCACTATCATCTAACTTCATCAAGTGGGAGTAATGTAGCATTTACCCGAAGGCATTTACTACACCGTCTGAGGTACGGAAAAGAGAAACATCAGGATTTTCTTTATTGTCATCTAAGGATGTGGTGGTGGAAACAGACTATCATGGGGAACTGAAGTTTCTGAAAGTTGCAACTGCAGTCGCTAGCGACGGAGCAGCGCAACGGGCCTCTGATAGAGGTCGCGGTCATCTACAGGCGCCCCAAGGTTCCTGAGAAGGGGATTATCCGAAGCAGCAGCCGTGGCATACATCTTCTGGGCGATGGCTTGAAAGCGAGCGAGGACTTCCTGTTCATGGGCTGCTTCGTGAAGATATCGCGCCGGAAACTGGGGATGCACGTGGAAAATCCGGCGAAGAGCCTTATTCTGCTGCTGTTGTAGGCGATGGAGGTGTCGGTGCGCCGCATTTCCCCAAGCAGCACAGGCATAGTCCATCACAGGACGCACAAACATCCGGTAGATGAGGAGCCCATTATTGACGGAGAGCGCGGAGTGCTCGTTCAGCAGGGGATAAAGCGCCCCCAGCCGCTGCTCAACCTTCCGGCGAACTTCTAGCACCTGCTGCTGCCAGATGAGTTGGCGGTCCATCACAACGCCGAGGTAGGTGGCTGTCGGCGTCCAGGGGATGACCTCGCCGAATAACTGGAGTTGATGATCGTGTGGCGGGGTCCTCTTGCGCGTGAAGACCACGGCTTGGCTCTTCTGAGCGTTGAACCGGACACGCCAAAGAGTCGCCCACGCTTCGAGGGCGGCGCACGCGTCCTGGAGACGTCGATACATGGCTTGAGGCCACCGGCTGCGGGTGAAGATCGCTGTGTCATCGGCGTACATCGCGCGCTCCACCCGGGGAGAGGTAGGAAGATCGGCCGTATACAGAGAGTACAGGGTCGGACCGAGGACCGAGCCCTGCGGGACGCCGGCGGCAATGGGTCGGAGCGTCGACGTCGAGTCGTCAATGCGGACCACAAAGGTGCGGCCCCGCAGATAGCTATCCAGAAGGCAGATCAAGGACCGCGGAAATCCGTGCATATGGAGCTTCCACAGCAGCCCGGAGTGCCACACGCTGTCGAAAGCCTTGGTGACATCGAGGAAAATGGCGCCACAATATTCCTGATTGTTGAAGGCCGTGGTGATCGCTTCAACAACGCGGACGAGCTGCTGCGTAGAGGAGTGGCCACCCCGGAAACCAAACTGTTCCGGAGGTAACAGGCGACGACGGTCCATGATGATCTTGAGCCGGTGAAGGAGAAGCCGCTCGAAAAGCTTGCTTAGTTGCGGAAGCAAGCTGATGGGCCGGTAGTTGTTAGGATTCTTCCGGTCCTTACCCGGCTTGGGAATGGCGACAACAACAGCGTGCTTCCAGGCAGCCGGATAGGTACAAGTCACTAGTATGGCAGTAAACAGGCGGGCCAGATAGGCAAAAGCAGCAGGAGGCAGTTCCTTGAGCGCCTTCCCAGGAACGTCGTCGGCACCAGGAGCCTTGTTAGCGGCCATCGCCCGGATGCAGGAGGTCACCTCGTCAGTCGTGAAGACTGGCAGATGATCATCGTCACGGTGGTCGGCAGAGAGGTAGGCCTCGAGGCCACGGTCCACATCATGAACGAACTGAGCGTCCACAGGATCGTCGAGAGGGACGAAGTTCGCCTGAAACACATCAGCTAGGGCGTTTGCCTTAGCCACAGGGGTATAGGCGACACCAGTCGGCGAGTCCAGAGGAGGCAGAGCGTGCTTCCGCTTGGTAAAGAAGCGCACCGCGTCCCACGCGTGGGGATCTGGAGTGAACGACGCCAGCTTCTGAGCCCACTGCTCGTTCTTGTGGGCGCTGATGGCGGCCTTGATGTCACGGCGGAGGAGGTTGACACGCCGCTTCAGAAGGGGGTCGCGGGTGAGGCGCCATTCCTTGCTGAGGCGATTCCGCACACGGATGAGATCCAGAATGTCGGCCGGGAGTCCCGGGCGCCGGGGAAGCGTGCCCCGGGACGGCGGTGTGGATCGCAGCAGGGCTGAGTGGACGGCATCAGCAAAGGCAGCGACGTCAGCATCGACGTCGTGGATGTCGGCGTCAAGACGCGGCCGCACGCGAGCGAGGACGTCCGCGCGGTAGGCAGTCCAATCAGTGCGCCGAAGGTGAAGGCGAGGCGAGGCGACGGCGGGATCAACAGCGAGATTGAAGAGGACCGGCAGATGGTTTGAGTTCAACTCGTGGACGACGTCAGCCGTCAGGAATTGATGCAGGCCTTTTGTGACGGCGAAGTCCAGGACGTCCGGCGTGCCGCGGGATGGGTAGCAGGTCGGCTCCTCAGGCCCGCAAGCGTAAGCACCAACCCTGTCGATGACCTGATGAAACTGCCGGCCGCTGTGGGTGGTGTGCAGAGAATTCCACGCCGCATGTTTTGCATTGAAGTCGCCGGCTAAAAAGAGCTTCCCCGGGAGACGGAGCAGCGCATAGGCGTCGTCCAAATCCAGCATGTAGCGTGGAGGACGGTAGACGGAGACGAAGGTGACCACCCCCGCCGAGGTCACCACGGCCACAGCTGTCGCCTCCATCTGTCGTAACGGTGGCGTGGGTACGACATAGTGGCGAATGTTCCGCTTGATGTAGATCGCGGTGCCACCACCGCGGGTGGGGCGGTCGTAGCGATAGCACTTATAGTTGGAGATGTTGGCCCGTAGACCTGCCTTCAGGTGCGTCTCCGTCACGAGAAAGACGTCGATGTTGTGATCTTCCAGGAAGTGCTTAACTTCCAGGAGATCGCGGAAAAGTCCGTCTGCGTTGTACGTGGAAATACGAAGTTCCTCGAAGCGTCGCACCCTATCCATGATGTTGTTGGGGAGCGTCACTGGTGGGATGGAGAACGCTTCGGATCGTGGATTCCACGGTGGCAGCAAGTGTGGCGGGCAACGCCTGGATGGCGCGGCTCATCTCGGTGACCGCCGTCATCATGGATTGGAGGAGGGTGAAGAGGTCGTGGGAGTCGACACCCGGCTGCTGGCTGTCCTGCGGAGTGAGGTCGACGGGACGGCGGCGGCGCAACGGCGGAAAGGCGGCGGGGCCTTCGGGAACGTCCGTCGGAGCAGCAGAGGACGCAGGGGCGTCTCTGCGGATGACGTACGGTGCAGAAAGTGGACGTTGCCAGGCGTTAGGAGGGCGAGACTGCGAGAGTGAGTCCCGTCCCTGCTGCTGGGCCCCCGCGTGGCGGAAGCTGGCAGGAGTGCTGCTGACGACAGCGGTCCTACGGCGGCGATCCCTGGCGGTGAGCGGGGGAAGCCCTCGTTGCCGGCGGCTGGCCTCCTTGTGCTTAGGACACGACCTGAAGTTGGCGGGGTGTTGTCCGCCACACAGGCCGCACTTCGCAGGTTGTTCCCGAGGTACTTGGCATTGCCGGCTATCATGGGCGCCGCCGCACTTGACGCAAACAAAAGGCATCGTACAACCACGGGCAACATGGTTGAAGCCTTGGCACCGGAAGCATTGCGTTACCCCACGTGACTTGCGGAGCGTTTCGGCAGACATGACAAGTCCGCAAAGGCGGGTGACGTTGAAAATCTTCCGATGGTCAGGCGTATCAGGAAGGATGACGATTCTGAGGCCCGACCGACGGTTAGTGCCCGGTATTTTGTGGTAATCCACGATCGTGGCGGCAAAGCCGAGGTCTTCCAGTTCTTCTTTGACCCAGTCGTTAGGGAGGGACTCAAGAATCCCCCGAAGAATCACCTTCAAGGTCGGCGGCCGAACGACCGGAAAAGTATAATTCGGGATGCCTTGCGAACCAAGGAAGTCCATAACGGTGGAGTAGTCGTCGAGGGTGGTGACAGAAAGCTTCAGCTTGTCGCCGCCCGTCTGGCGCGCGGTGAAAGGCTGCTTCAGGTGCTGCTTCAACCACTCGTAAAATTCCTTGTAGGACGAGGGAAGCTGCAGCACGATCGGCGGAATGCGCTTCTGCTGTTGCGGTGGCGGCTGCTGCTGCTGCGCCTGGTGCTGGAGAGTGGGCGGAGCCTCATCGTCAGCGTCTTCAGGGATGTCATCGAATCGGTTGTGCACCGGAATATCCGTCGCCTGCTGCTGAGCTTGCGCCGCCCGCGCTTGACGCTTCTTCGGCGGTCTGCGGAAGCCATCATCCGGCACATCGGCAGCGCGCGAACCACTATCAGTGCCCCTCTTCTTCCGAGAAGCTGCCGTCGACGGTGTCTGCCTCAGGACGACGTCGTCGTCGATGGAAGTATCTGAGAAATCGGCCAAATCGAGGTCCATAGTCGAAGCCGGGTCCGTCATAATCGTGTTCCTCTCTGCCATAGCTCTGGTCGTCATAGATGGGGGGCCGGATGGGGCCGCCGACGGGGCAAGCCCCGCCGGACGGCGATCCGCCACACCCGTCGCTCCGCGCACGTCCGTCTGCTGCGACATCTCGCACTCGAATGGTAGCAAGCGCGGGAGGCGCGGCGCGGCGGCGCGCAGAGTGGCGGCCGCTCTCTCGGCCGTCCGCGCCCGCCCGCGACACTGGCTGGGCCTGGCGGCGCGGCGGCTATTCTCTGCCGTGCTCTCGCCGCTCTCTCGCTGTTCTGTTGTTGTGTGTACGCGCGTCGTCCGTCGAAATAATGGCAGATCAGGCGGCTACGAACGAGACTGCTGCGGCACCCGCCGCCACCGGCACGACGAAGAAGGCCAAGTCTGCGGCGTCTGCGAAGAAGCCGCGCGCCAAGCCTGCGCACCCGCGCACCTCTGAGATGGTGACGGCCGCCATCAAGAGTCTGAAGGAGCGCGGCGGCTCGTCGCTGCAGGCGATCAAGAAGTACATTGCCGCGCACTACAAGCTGGACGCGGAGAAGCTGGCGCCCTTTATCAAGAAGTACCTCAAGTCGGCCGTCGTGGCTGGCGAGCTGGTGCAGACGAAGGGGAAGGGCGCGTCCGGCTCTTTCAAGCTTGCCGGCGCCGGCGGCGGGGCGGCCGAGGGCGGCAAGGCTCGTGCCGGCGGTGCGAAGAAGAAGCGCGCCGCTCCGGCCAGCAAGGAGAAGAAGGGCGGCCGCGCGGCCGGCGCAAAGAAGGCTGGTGGCGTGAAGGCGGCGACCGGTCGGAAGGCGGGCGCCGCCAAGAAGGCGTCTGCGGCGTCGGCGGCTCCCGCGGGTGCGAAGAAGGCGGCTGCGGCCAAGCCGGCCAAGGCCAAGTCGCCGTCGAAGGCGAAGAAGGCCGCCAAGGTTCCGACGAAGAAGCCGAAGGCGCCGCGCCCGAAGAAGGCGACGACGCCGTCTAAGGCGAAGGCGTCGCCCAAGAAGAAGAAGTAAAGTAGTAAAGTTAAAGAAAGGCAAGGGAGAGGGGTTGGCGCTTGACGCCGTCGTCCCCCACCGCCCTCCCCCGCGTCGTCTTAGTGGCGCGCGATGGCACGGCTGCGGCTGTCGCGCGGCCCAAAACGGCCCTTCTCAGGGCCATCAAAGGACGTCGGGAAGGCGTTGATTGTCGTGCATGCGCCGGTGTGGTTGGTTGTGTGTGACCCTTTGTGGGTACTGTTTGCGTGCCGTGGTGGTTGGATTGTGGTGCCGGTGGCGGTAGGCGGCGGCGCGCGGTAGCGGAGCGGTTGTGGCCGTTTGTTGGTCTCTGTTGTTTTTTGTTTTGTTGTTGTTGTTGTTTTTTTTGCGGCGGCCGACGTTTGGTTGCTCATGTATGTTTCTGGAGACTCTTGTTTGTTTGTTTGTTTGTTTGTGTGTTTGCTTGCTTTGCGGATGTCGTGTCTTTTGTGTGTGTGTGTTGTCTCTTCTCTCTCTCTTTGAAAGCGGCGGGGGGGGACGTGAGACGTGGAAGTGGCCGGCGGGAATTGGGAAGGCGCGGTGGCGTTGACGTTGTAGTGTAGTGTAGTGTAGCGTAGCGTGCGCGCGCCTCGGAGACGGCGGCGGCCAGCCACCCGCGGTGTGTTGGTGACGTCGTCCGGCTGTTGTGTGTGTGTGTGTGTATTGTGAGGGATGGGATGACGTCGATTGTTGGCGAGAGCGGCTGTGGACGGGAGGGGAATTGGTGGTTGTTTGTTTTGCGGGGCGGCAAGACCGACAAAAGTTTTGCTCGCGACGGAGAGATGTTAGTGGCCCTGAAAAGGGCCGTTTTTGTTGGGCGGGCGCGCGTGCGCGGCGCGGTTTCTAGGCGCGCTCGCCGCGGATGCGGCGCGCGAGCTGGATGTCCTTGGGCATGATGGTGACGCGCTTGGCGTGGATTGCGCACAGGTTGGTGTCTTCGAAGAGGCCGACGAGGTAGGCCTCGCTGGCCTCCTGCAGGGCCATGACTGCGGAGCTCTGGAAGCGCAGGTCGGTCTTGAAGTCCTGGGCGATCTCGCGCACTAGGCGCTGGAACGGCAGCTTGCGGATGAGCAGCTCTGTGCTCTTCTGGTAGCGCCTGATTTCCCGCAGGGCGACGGTGCCCGGCCTGTAGCGGTGGGGCTTCTTGACGCCGCCGGTGGCGGGCGCGCTCTTCCTCGCCGCCTTGGTGGCGAGCTGTTTGCGCGGCGCCTTTCCGCCGGTGGACTTGCGGGCCGTTTGCTTTGTGCGGGCCATAGCGGAAGAGCGGCGTGGAGGTGCGTGCGGTACACGAAGCGTCCGGTGCTGCCTTGACAACGGGCCCGCTCGACTAGAACCATCTTCTTCAGGGTGTGCGGTCTTCACCCTGGTTGGTAGAGTCCCTGCAGGATGTCCCTGCACTGCCTCCATTCATCTCTTTGACGATATGTTGGTAATTCTTCTCTTCTTTTTCGTGTCTTCTCGTTGGCCCTTTTCAGGATATATATTGGCTTCTGGGTTGCCCGCGTGTGCGGGCAACGGTGCTTGTCCGTGGACAGGCCGTCTTCAGTGCTCCCGGCGCGGACGGCGTTGGGAGCGTCTTATTTCGTCGGCTGTTGAACAGCCGCCGGTGAGGCCATCATCACTGTTTCAGCCACTCTCTGCAGCGTGTCGGCAAGGTGAGTTACCTTGTCGATTGCCGCAGAGAGTGCTGAAATTGCTGCGGCCAGCCCTCCTTCCAGCGCTGTTGTTGTGGCGCCTTGGCTGGCTGCTGCTGTGTGGCGTGAGGCGTCTGGCACGTTGACGCGCCTTTCGCCTCCCGTCATCTCGTGGTCTTCTCTGCGCGCCTTCCCGTGGAGTTGGTAGGCGCGCTGGTCATCTGGCGTGCGCTCGCGCGCACGTTTTCTGACGCGGGTGCGCCAGCTTCGGTTGCCCCCTTCAGTGGGGACGGTGGTGGCAGCATTGGCTGCCGGCGTCTGTCTGGCTTGTGCCGGCCGCCTCGCCGGTTTTGCGCCTGGGCGCGGACGGCGGAGGGAGCGGTCGGCGGTCGTCGTCGCCTGCTGCCCGTTTTGGCGAGCTATTGCGGCTTTGAAGACTTCGCAGCCGCGGTAGCTCGCCACGTGTGGGCCGCTGCAGTTTGCACACTTGGGCGCGTGCGACCTCGGCAGCGGACACAGTCTGCTGGCATGGGCCCCGGCACACTTAACGCACTTCTCGGGGAAGGAGCAGTGGCGAGCCACGTGCCCCATCCCCTGGCAGCGAAAGCATTGTACCAGGCCCCTCTTCTGTTTTAGGTTTTCGACGGTGACCTTTGTGTTGGCCACCCTCGTCACCTGGTAGAGCCGCCTGTTTTCTGGTGTATCGGTGGCGATAACCAGAAGTGACGGCGACTCCTTGTGGCTGACGTGCGACTTCACGCGCGTCACGTTGCGCACGCTGAAGTCGAGGTCTGTCAGCTCCTCTCGTAGCAGCTCCGGTTGAGCTGCCATCGGTAGTCCCTTAAAGACTATCTTCAATAGTCGCTCGGGGACGGCGGCGTGTGTGAACCAGTGGAGGCCCTGGTTTGACGCCTCGCTCGTCACCCGGATGTAGTCGTCGGTGTTGGCGACTTGTAGCCGCACAAGGTTCCCTGCCGCAGCTCGCAAGGTGAAGTCGGCAGTCGTCCACTGCCTCACGAGCTGCAGGAACCCCTTATAGTCTTCTGCCACCTCGAAGACTATGGGCGGCGGCCTCCGGTGCGACCGTCCGGTGGTGGGGACGGCTTCTTCTTCATCATCTTCGTTTGAACAGCCTGCTTTGGCGGCGGTCGTGGGCGCCGGCCGCTCTGAAGTAGGCTGTTCAGTCGTATTTTCGACCGCAAGTGCCACAAAGCGGTTTGCGGTCGAAGTGGGCGGCGGTGAAGGCGTCTTCCTGCATCTGGCCGCACGTTTCGACGTGACGGTCGTCCAGGTCGACCCCGCATCGCTGTCATCAGGTAGGGCCCGCCGTCTGCCCCAGTTTGTAGAAACAGCAAGCTGCTTCTTCTTCTTTGGCGTCTTTTTGGCGCCGGTTTCTGCGGTGGTGTAGGGCCTTTTGCGCCGCTCGCCCGCTGGACGTTGCTGCGCGCTGGCCTTCACCCTTTGCTTCCTCTTGTCGGCCGGTAGTGCTCCGTGCACTACGATGTCGTCTTCACCAGATTCGTCGTCCATGTGGTAGTCCGTGGACGGTGGCCGGGTCATCCTAGGCGGCGGGTCAGACGGGGCCGCCGGGGGAGCACGCTCCTCCGGACGGCGGTCTGCCACACCAACTTCTCCAGTCGTCGTATGTGGGGGGCCGGATGAGGCCGTCGGCCGAGCAGGCTCGGCCGAACGGCGATCCGCCACACCCATAGCTCTACTCAGCGATCCTCGGAACTCCGGGCGTGCCCACGACATCTCTGCGCGCTGCCGGAGCGACGACTCGGTGACAACGGGCCCGCGCGGCCCCGCGCCGCGCTTATATGCCCTCGGTGCGCGTGGTGGGGGGAGGGCGGGCCAGAGTCTATATAGGGGGGCGGCGGCAGAGAGCTCGCACCGTAGCCGACTCGCTAGCGCCGGGTGAGGAGCTGGCGCTTGTGTTTTTTCGCTTGCTTGCTTGAGGAGGAGGAAGGAAGAAGAATGACAGGCCGCGGCAAGGGAGGAAAGGGGCTGGGCAAGGGTGGCGCCAAGCGGCACCGCAAGGTGTTGCGCGACAACATCCAGGGCATCACGAAGCCCGCCATCCGCCGCCTGGCTCGCAGGGGCGGCGTGAAGCGCATCTCTGGTCTGATCTACGAGGAGACCCGCGGAGTGCTGAAGGTGTTCCTGGAGAACGTGATCCGCGACGCGGTGACGTACACTGAGCACGCCAAGCGCAAGACTGTGACGGCCATGGACGTGGTGTACGCCCTGAAGAGGCAGGGGCGCACCCTGTACGGTTTCGGCGGTTAGGCAGGCAGGCAGCCAGCCAGCCGGTGTGCTGTGCTGCGTTGTGGCCTTCCCGCGGCCGTGCCGTGCCCGTGCTTGGTGGGAGAGACGAAAACGGCCCTTTTCAGGGCCACCACACTGTTCGGAGATTGAAAAGTGCGAAAGAGTCTGTGTTGCCTGTGCGTGTTGTTGTTGTTGTTGTTGTTGTTGTTGTGCTGCGCGTGCGTTAGTTTTTGAGTTTGACGCGATGGGCGCGGCTGAGTCCAGTGTGTGCGTGGTTTGTTGTTTGTTTGTTTGTGGCGTGGGCATAGGCGGGCGGGCCGGCCGGATCGATCGATCGGATCAGCTGTTTGGTTTTGTCCTGTGCCTGTGCGTTTGGAGCGCGCGGCGGCCGGCGTGTCGTCGTCGGACCGTTTACGCGCTGTGTGTGCCACGCGCGCCCCTTTAATTGAAACATTAGAATGCTAACAATGATCATCACATTATCGGTGTATTGATGTCGTTGTCGTTTGGAACGCGACTCTGTGCGTGCGCGGAGGGGTGCAGAAACAGGAAAAAGACAAAAAGAGAGAAACGACAAAATGTGTGCGCGTTCGGCCACACGGGCTGTGGACAAGATGGCGGACGTGCGCCGGCGCTGGCTGTGCAATGTATGTATGTGGACGTGTTGTGTAAAGTGCGGCGAGCACGGACGACGGAAACTTTGCTTTGGACGTAGGTTTGTGTGGTGGCCCTGAAAAGGGCCGATTGTTGTGAGCCGAGCCGGCAAGGCAAAGGCAGGCGCGTTTGCGTGCAGGGAGCACGCAAGCGCAGCTCCGCGCTCTCTGTTTAGGCCTTCTTCTCGGTCTTCTTTGGCAGCAGGACGGCCTGGATGTTGGGCAGGACACCACCCTGTGCGATGGTGACGCCCGACAAGAGCTTGTTGAGCTCCTCGTCGTTGCGGATGGCGAGCTGCAGGTGGCGCGGGATGATGCGCGTCTTCTTGTTGTCGCGGGCCGCGTTTCCGGCCAGCTCGAGCACCTCAGCCGCGAGGTACTCCATGACGGCGGCGAGGTAGACGGGCGCCCCGGCGCCGACGCGCTCGGCGTAGTTTCCCTTGCGCAGGAGGCGGTGGATTCTGCCGACCGGGAACTGGAGCCCAGCCCTGCTTGAGCGGGACTTTGACTTGCCCTTGACTTTGCCTCCCTTTCCGCGTCCGGACATGGCGTTTGGCTAGTTGAAACACGTAACGTAACGGTGCGAGCCGCAGCGAGTCGAGCAGCGGAGTGCGTGGCGGCGGGACTCCGACTCCGACTCCGTTACTGGCGTGCCTACCTGAGGCACGTGTGTGAGCAGGGTAAGCACTTGTGTGCTGTTCCTGCAGAACCTGGAATAGATGTTTTAGAAAAGACTTCCTAACCGTTGTTGGGGTCCTCTCGGTGTTCATCTCGTGGGTCCTGGTGTTGTTGGGGGAAGGGTTATTCCCGCAACAGGTCCGGCCAACGGGTAGTTGGTCGGTGGTGTTGCTGCTGGCCCAAGCCCTGAATGAGCCGATTGCGGGATTGGCCCGCTTTTTGGTAAAACTGACGTGCTAGGACTCGAAATCGGTCCCGCAATGTCAGGATACCCGTGTCTTCATGGAGAAAGGTGGTGGGGTAGAACTTGGGAAGGCCCAGCGCAAGCTTCAGCGCCTTGTTTTGTACGCGTTGTAGCGTTCGTATGGAGGAGTCGGCGGCATTGCCCCACACCACGGCCGCGTACTCTAACACTGGGCGTACCAGTGTCAGATACAGCGTGATGCCGTGACGTGAGGGCAATGTGGACTCCGGGTTTAACAAGGGATAGAGTGCACGAAGCCGCCCTATCGCCTTGTTTCTGATCCACTGGATGTGTGGGGCCCAGGTGAGCCGCTGGTCTAGTCTCACTCCGAGGTAGGTCGCTGTTTTTGACCACGGGATGGGGCCTCCCGCGATGTGTAGGGCTTCTAGGTTTGGCGGCACTCTGCGCTTCGTGAACGCCACCGCCTGGCTCTTGCCAGCGTTAAATTTGAGGCGCCACATGGTGGCCCAAGCACCAAGCGCTTCACATCCTTGCTGGAGGCGACGCCCCATGGTATGCGCGTTCATGCTCCGGGTGAACAGAGCAGTGTCGTCCGCATAGAGGGCCAACTCTACTCCGTCCACACGCGGAGCGTCGGCGGTGAAGAGCGAGTAAAGTATGGGGCCGAGTACCGACCCCTGCGGTACGCCGGCACGTATGGGTCTGTTGGTGGACCTTCCCTGTTCTGCCCGGACGTGGAAGGTCCTGCCAGATAGGTAGGACCTGAGAAGCACTCCGTGCGACGTCGGTACCCCGAGTACAAACAACTTGTAGACGAGGCCGTCGTGCCACACGGAGTCGAAGGCGCGTGAGACGTCTAGGAATACCGCCCCAAGGTATTCCCTCGTCTCCAGAGCCCTCATAGCTGGTTCCACGAGGCGGAGCAGCTGGTGGGTCGTGGAGTGGCCTCCACGAAAACCAAACTGCTCGTCTGGCAGTATGCGTTCCTGGTCCACGTGTTGTAGAAGTCGCCTCACGTAAAGTCTCTCGAAAACCTTCGAGAGACATGGAAGGAGGCTGATTGGCCTGTAGCTGGATGGCGACCGGGGGTCCTTGTCCTGTTTCGGGATGGCCACCACCTCGGCATGTTTCCACACCGAGGGGTAGACACCCGAGGCACGTGGCGGCGGGACTCTCTCTCTCGGTGCTATATGATAGACGGCCACATAAGGTCATCTGGTGAAGGAGGAGTGTGTTGTCTATGTGACATTTACTCCAAAATAACGGGGTGACTTCCTAACGGGTGATTTATGGTCCTAACGGTATAGCAAGTGCCTTATACACAAATTGCTGGGCGTGCCAGCAGGGGGATGATGAAATGACTGATGAGATGAAGGGGGGTTTCCGGACGGGTGTGGGAGTATTCGACCTGGTGGCGCGTTACACGCCTGTGGACTCCTGGTTGCTGGTTTTCGTCTGCTCCAGTGGCGGGGTAGACCTCTGTTGGTCCCACCCCTCTCCCGGAGTGTAAGTCCATCTGGTGCTCGCGTCGAAGGCGGGCTGGCTGCGCGCCAGGAGAAGAATGACCTCCTCCATGGCGGTTATCCTCTTCAGAAGGATTCCTGCAAGCCCCTCTTCGGATATTGGGCTGCAGGACAGCCGTTCTTCTGTGGTTGGCGGCGGCGATTGCGCAGCCGGCGTCGACGTGGCGGCGGGCGCCAGCGTGGCCGCAGTGTGCGACCTGCCGCGGCCGTCGCCGGCGGCCGTCTGCTCTCGCTGCTGCGTGGGCCGCTGGGTGCGGCGGTGCGGCCCGCTACCCCCTCCACGGCCAGCGGCGGAGTGGTGGGGGGGCGGGGCAGCCGCCTGCGCGTCCACGCGGTCCATTTCTCGGGGGACTGCCGGTTCTGGGCCGGCTATCGTCTTCTTATTTCGGCGAGCTTTCCCACCTCGACGAGATCTCTTCCGTCGTTGCTGTGGCGGCTTTTGCAGCTGCTCCTGGAGCCACTGCACGAAGGCTTTGCAGCCCCTGAAGCTCGCTACGTGTTGGCCGCCACAGTTTCTGCATAGCGGCGGGTCTTCTTTGTCCCGCCGGCAATCGCGCGAGTCGTGCGCGCCAGCGCACTTGACGCACGCGGGATCATTGCCACAGTGTTTCGCGATGTGCCCGTATTGTTGGCACTGGAAACACTGCGGCCTCTGTTCCATATCCCGTTGTGTCGGTGCTATCCTCACACCGAAGTTCAGGATTTTCTCCAGAGTGAATATATCGTTGTTTCTGGAGTGCCAAGCTGGCCCAACAAAGAGGAAGACCGGGGGCCTTCCTCTGTTTGAGCGCTGGCGGAGCTCGACTGCGCCTAGGAAGCCCAGCTGTTCGACTTCGTCGGCGACCTCGTGTGTGGAGACGATCCAAGGCAGGCCTCGTATGGTAGCCTGGATGGTTCGCCCCCACTTTGCTGCTTTGGGGACGGGCTTCTCCGCGTGGTGGCCTTCGAGGAAGGCCCTCGCCGCGTCGTAGTCGTCCCAGGTGGCGAACGTCAGTGAGAAGGTGTTACCCTCACTGGTGCAGCTCGCCGTGAACTCACCCTTCAGTAGGCTGGCGAGTTCCTTGCGCAGCTCAGTCCACGTTTTCCCGCCTTTGTACTGGACGTGGAGTGGTGGAGCGCGCGTAGTTGTCTTGGCCCGCTGCTGTGTAGCAGCGGCTTCTTCTTCCCCAGTCTGCGTTGAGGCAGTCGAGCTCTTCTTGTTGCTCTGCTGCACTGCTGTCGCGCAAACTGGGGTGGGCTGCAGTCCATCTGCAGACGGCTGGACTTCCGTGGGATCTGCTAGGAGGCTGTGGAGATTGCCACCCGGGGCCCCCTCGTCAGTGCGGCGCTCGCTGCTGGTACGAGCGCTTTCCTCTTCAGGAAGGCGTGTTGTAGCTGCTCCCGTTGTATCTGTGCGCCACACCGTCATAGGCGTGGTTGCGGTGTACGAGGCGTTGGCATTGCTGGGGAGAATGCCTGTAGCTGCTCCCGTTGTATCTGTACGCCACACCATCTTAGGCATGATCGCGGTGTGCGAGGCGTTGGCATTTCTGGAGAGAGTGCCGGGGTCTCGTAGCGGCGTGGCAGGATGGTACTTCCCGAAGTGTTTTCCATCATACTTGCGGCGTTCCTGCTTCTCGTACTTCTCGAAGCGGCGTTCCTGCTTCTCGTACTTCTCGAAGTTAAAGTCCGACCTCGACCTCGGCATGGCCGACGACAATTTGCTTTCTGTGAGAGTGGCGCACTTTGCGCAACACACGTCCGTCTCGTACGGATCACAGCAGCCGTCGGCGGCGGGACTAGGGTGGGGGTCCCTTTATGGGCTCGGGTGCGGCGGCCGGTTGCGCGCGCGCCCCATTGGTCGGCGGCCGCAACAGGGCGAGCTGGTAAAGGTGCGGTGTTGCGGTAGCGGCGGGTGCCACTGTGTGGGGAGACGCTGACTAGAGGGGAGCGCTTGCTGCTTGCTGTTGTACGTTCGAGATGCCGCCCAAGACTAGCGGGAAGGCCGCCAAGAAGGCTGGCAAGGCGCAGAAGAACATTTCGAAGGGCGACAAGAAGAAGAAGCGCAAGAGGAAGGAGAGCTATGCCATCTACATCTACAAGGTGCTGAAGCAGGTGCACCCCGACACGGGCATCTCGTCGAAGGCGATGAGCATCATGAACAGCTTCGTGAACGACATTTTCGAGCGCATTGCGGCCGAGGCGTCTCGCCTGGCGCACTACAACAAGCGCTCACCCATCACGTCCCGCGAGATCCAGACGGCTGTGCGGCTCTTGCTGCCTGGCGAGCTGGCCAAGCACGCCGTGAGCGAGGGCACGAAGGCGGTGACCAAGTACACGAGCTCCAAGTGAGGGGGTTAAGGCTCTAGGGAGCTCCCCTCCGTTGCGAGAGCGGCAAAAAACGGCCCTTTTCAGGGCCACCAAATTGCCTTTGCGGGAAGAGCGGAATTGTTGTTTGTGTGAGGCGGCGCATAGCTAGCTACCCGGTTTGGTTGGTTGCGAAGCAGCTGGTGGTGGTGGTGGTGGTGGTCTCGAATGTGGTTATGCGTGCTCGCGAGTCTTGGCGTGGTTGGTTGGTTGTTTGTTTGTCGACACATAGACAGGAGGTGTTGTCTGTGTCGCTGATTTCCTTTCCTTTCCTTTCTTTGTCTCTGTCTGCCCGGTTAGTCACGTGACTGCAATTGAAACCCCTCGCGATTGTTGGATGTCACCGTTAGGGCCGTCTGCGGGTTTGTTTGTTTGTCACATCATACATACATACATACATACATACATACATACATACATGATGGCGAGGGTGAAATGTTGTGTTGCCGTCTACTATTCCCTTTGCTGTACGGCGTGGAGGTGTGTTGGTGACGTTTTAAAACAAATGGACGTGTCTTTACTAGTCATTAGGAAGACGCAAGAATTGTACGGGCGGGTGGGGTAGGCGACACGCACGGTGGTGTACCCATTTATTTGGCCCTTGATTTTGATAGCCGTTTCTGCAGTTGATTGAATGATTGATTGTTGTGCGCACGCACGCACGCCGGTGTCGTCATTCAAGGTGCACGTGTGTTCGGTTCAGTGACGGTAGACGACGACGGTCGTTGTTTGTTGTTATGGGCGTACACGCGGTTGTCTGTGTGTCCCCCGGTGAAATGGCCGGTTTGTCGGTGATGTGATCCGATCCGGCGGCTCTGAGTAGCTGTCTATCGGCATCACGGCAACGTGTCGGTCCGAACACCCGTCTCACTGTGGCACCGTCGGCGCTGCGAACGGCGACGAAAGGCTGGCTGTGATCGGTCGAATGTCATGTCTTGTCTGGGCAGAACGTGTGGAATGAGCAAAAAAAAACTGTGGGGACGGAAACAATGGTGGAGGAGGGGAACGAAAATAATAAAACGAAACGAAGAAAGAGAAGAAGGGGAAGCAATCACCGGAAAACGAAACAGGGGAAAAACGGAGAGGCGCCGTCTAGAGCAACGGAACGTTCCCGTGCATTGCAGCCGCACTGAAATGCGTTTACGGCGCGGCTGCAAGTGACGGCTGAATTGCATTGCCTTCCCGGATGCAACGTTCGCCCGATATGGCTCGGAGGAAGAATCTATGAGAGAGTGCCTTGCCCTTTGCCGTTTCGTGTGCGGTGTAGCGAATGATGTGTGTGTGTGTGTGTGTGTGTAGTGGGGAATGGATGGTCGATAGCTGCCGTCACGGTCAAGATAACGCAGTCAAAGGTGTCGCGAAAAAGTGTGTTAGCCGTGGTTGGTTGGTTTGTGTGTTTGTTTTGTTTTTAAAGAGAAGGGACGAGAGAAAGAAGGTAGGTGGAGAGTGCGTTGCGTGTTGCGAACTGCGTCCGTGAATACGGCAGTATTTGGTGGTGGGCGTGCCCTTGCATGTGGCCCGGAAGGCGTGCTCGTTTCGCGGTAGTGTGGACGGGTGAGGGGCACGCGTAACGCTGCGCTGCTGGCATATTCGGGAGATGGGAGGGGGCGAAAGGAGAGAAAGGAGACGCGGAGGGCGCGTGTGGGTGGTTCGCGCTGCGCTCGGCGGTTGTGTTTGTTTGTGCAACAAATGTGTTGCCGGGAGGGGGACCGTTGATGTGGTGGTGCGGTTGTAGCCTCAGACGCGGCTGGCAGTGAACAACTTGAGACGACGGATGCGTGGCTGGGGCGGCGCATGTCGCCGGTGCCATGCCTTTAGAGCCGCGTGGTCGGGGTGTGCGCACCGCGTGTCGTGTTGCGAGACATCACATGTGCTGCTGCGCACCGGTGGCGTGGCGTGGCGTGGCGTGGCGTGGCGTGGCGTGGCGAGCCGCGCCAGTACCGCGCGGTGTGCTTGTGCGCCGGAGAATGGCACACTGCGCCTGCCCGTTGAGGAGGCCGATGGCCGTGGTGTGGTGGAAATGGAGCGCGTCGGACGTGTACCAATGAGAAAGAGAAACAAAGCAAGCAACCACGAACGAAAGGTGGAGGGAGGCATTGTGTCACATGTGGCGGTGGGGAAAAACGAAAAAAAAAAAGAAAACAAACAACAAACAAAGACGTTAAGAAAGAGGAGAAACAACAAAGACAATGAATGAGTCGTGCGTTCGCGAGGGGGGTGGGTGTGCGTGCGTAACGCCGGTACGCGCAGTGCGGAGCCCAACGGCTGTGTCGTCGGCCGAATGGGTGCGGGAATAGAGGCCGCGTCGGCACGGAGAAGGAAGCAAGAAGGAAGGAGGCACGCGCGCTGCGGCGTTGGCGCGGTTTGCGGCTGGCGCCTTTGGTGGCAACGGCCAGGACAAGCAGCGGTGTATGGTGTTGTGCGGGGCGGACAGGGGCGGCGGTGGTGGACGGGGAGGAGGCGAGGCGGTGGCGTGTGTGGTACGGCGAAAACGGGACGGACGGCCGGCGGATGTTGAGAGGCGCCGCCCGCGCACGCACGCAGACACACAGAAGGGAAGAACGAGAAAGGAACAAAATGGAGGGGGCGAATGTGGAGGTGCGGGGAGGGGGAGGCGGTGGTGTTTGTGGGCATGTGGTGGGAGAGAATGGCGGGGGCGGAAGGACAGAGGCGCGAGGCGACAGCTTGCTTGGTGCTTGCTTGCGTCTTTTAGTGTTTTATTTTGTTTTTATCCTTTGGTCGCCTTGGAGCCTGTCGGTCCCGTCCGTGTGTGGCCACGCTGTGGGTGCGTGTATGTTTGTACGTTTCGTTTTTTTTTTTGTCTTCTTCTGCAGCAGAGGCGGCCAGCAAAATGCGTGCGGTTGGATGGATGGGCGGCCACGGCACGGCACGGCACCGCACCGCACCTGTGCCCAAGGAGGAGACGCTGGCGGCGGGCCACCCTCGGATGCGGCCGGCCGGGGCTGTGTGCGCCGCTGCAACAACAACGAGTAAACAAGACGAAGACGAAGCGGATGGCTGGTGAGTGCATTTAGGCGGTAGACAAGGCAGTGTGTGATGTGGCGTTGTGACGGGGGGGTTTGCTCACGCGGCCTCGTTGTGTTGATGCGCAGGAAGACGAGATGCGGGCAGACGCGTACAGAGAGACGAGCCCGGTCTGCAGCAGGATGTGTGGCGCGCCGAGTGCAGAGCAGCGCGCGCCGGCTGGGCTGGGTTCGGCTGGGCCCGCCCGGCGGCGGGCCGCGCTGTTGTCGCGGACGTGAGCGCCCCCCTGGCGGGTGGTCGGAGGCGGCGCGGTGGACGTGTGGCTGGTTGGCAGTGCACATTGCGAGTGGCTGGCTGGCTGGCTGGCGGGCGGTCGGCGGCGAGAAGAGAGAGGAGGTATGTGTTGCGGGCGCCTTTGCTGCGCTGCGTCGTTGCGTGCCTGGGCGTGCGCCTGTCGACTGTGTGTGACTGTGTTGGGCGTTGTGCCACGTACGTGTGCTCGGCCGAAGGCAGGCGTCGGAAAGAAGAGGGCGAAGGGCAGGAAAGTGGGTCGGTGTGCGTGCGTAGCCCGTGATGTGATGATGTCACGTCACGTCACGTCACGTCATGTTTTTGCGAAGCGGCCGCCGAGAGGTGTGTGGTAGCGAGCGGGAATGTGCGTTTGGTGGTTGCGGCGTGAGGTGAGGGTGGGAGAATATTGGGGCGGGCCGGCGGGCCGGCCCGTTGTTGGTGGTTCCTCCTGTGGTTGTTTGTGCAGCTTTGATGGCAACGTGGAAGGACGCCGGTTTCGTGCCTTGCGTGTGGTTGTCGACGGTGACTGGTTGGGGTGTGCGCCGATGCACGTGCCATGTCGTTATTATGTTTGGGTCGTGAGTGTTGTTTTTGGCCGTGTTGTTGTGTACGGGAAGGGGGGGGGGGAGAGGAGGAGGCGGGTGGATAGTGCGTGCAGTAGTGTCGTTGCGACGGGCGCGTCGGGTGGAGCTGTGCGTAGTGGCGGAAAGGTGTAGGTTGCGGGAAGGGAGCCCGTCGTGTGTCGTGTCGGTGTCGTTGACGGGGTCGCGTGCGTGCGTTGTGAATCGAGTGTGGCGGGAAAGGAGCAGTGTGCCGCTGGGGCGTCGTGGCCGTTAGCAGTGGCTGTGCTTGTCCGTTTGTTACCTGTTGGACGCTTGGTGCGAGTTGTTTGCTGTTGTCGTTGTCGTTGTCGTTGTCGTTGTCGTTGTCGTTGTCGTTGTCGTTGTCGCCCCCGTCTCGCGGGTTGTTTTTGTTTGTCGGCTGTGCTGTGTCGGCGAGCTGTTTTGCCGTGCGTGAATGTGTTGGTGCAAAAGTGGCGGCGTTATGGCTGCGACCGCGACGAGGCGCGGGCGCGCCATTGATGATGTTCAAACACAGAGCGGCTGTGTGCAATGGGAGGCCTGCGTACGGGTAGCGGTGTTGTCGTACGTGCATCCGGCCCGGTGCGGAAAGCGCCGTTGCAGTTTGCCCCTTAGTTGCCAGCCATGTCGCGTGAGCGGCGGGTTGCCTCTGGTCGACGTGGTGCTCGGGTTTGTGGTTTTTTGTTTTTTTTGTTTTTTGTGCCGTTTGGCCGGTGGGTGGTGTTTTTAATTTTGTGTTGTGTTGTGTGTGTGTGGGGCCGGCCGGCCGGCCGGTATATCTGCCTCCTGCTCGGTCTTGCGGCGGTTTGGTCGACGTCGTCTGTAGTTTTTGCGGCTTGCCGACGACCGACCGACACACCTTTGAAACCTACGTGTGGCGCCCGAAGGTGAACGTAACCTGACCGCGGACCTCTCGGCGCCTTAACCTAACCTAACCTCTAACCTAAGATGTCCGGCCGTAAGGTAGGTGCGGCCACCTGACGCCTCACGTCCGAACGCTTAACCTAACTTTGACGCCTAACCTAACTGTAACCCTTAACCTAACCCACGTCCACCTAACCTAACCTCACCTTAGGGTGGTGTACACCGCGAATGCCTTAGGGCATGTTATAGTCTTAGGTGGAGTCCACTATACGCAACAAGCGGCTACACGGGTAGCAGGGGTTGTGTGGCGTGGGCTGGGCGGTTCTGTTTAGGTTGGATGGCCCTTGGGCAAGTACGGAAAGGGCAACAGCCTCAACGGGCGCGGGGCAAGGTCAGGACATGCGGGGACCAAGCGGCAATCGGTATTGTAATTGTCAACTGTCGAAGTACCGGAACGTCAAGCGCTGATAGAAAGCACCGAAGCTGCAATCGTTATAGGTACAGACGGTGCTTTAGAAAGGATAGCGTGCATGCAACCGGTGGTGGAGTGGTTCGTCGCTGTTAGTAGTAGTAGTTTATCCTGTGTAGTGAAGTAGAAGTGGTGGACGGTTCCTGTGAACTATTGTGGGTGGAGGGTACACTCAACAGCCGAGCTAGGTTAATAATTGGCTCCTTTTACCGACCTCGCGACGCAGCAGCATTAGTGGCCGAACACGTGAGAGAAAATGTGGACATACATTTTCCTTTCCCCAGCGTGTTACAGTCTTAGGTGGAGATTTCAATGTGCCAGATGTTCAGGACGGGTGGTAGGGACAGAGCATCGAGTGACATTATACTGAGTGCACTATCCGAACGAAAATTACCGCGAGCAATTAAACAGAGAGAGAACCGACTCGTGGAGATAACATCGTGGACCTACCGATGACAAACAGACCCCGAACTTGTCGACTCTGTATGTGCAGAACAGGGACCCAGTGATCAAGAGGCCGTTGCAGCATCGCTGAATATGGACGTTAATAGGAATATACAAAAAAAAAAAAAAAAAAGGGAGGAAGGTTTATCTGTTTAGCAAGAGTAATAGAAGGCAGATTTGAGACTACCAGACAGATGAAAACGCAAATGTCTGCTCCGACACCGACAATGTTGAGTGTGTATGGAGAAAGTGCAAGGCAATCGTAAAATGCGTCTTAGACAGGTACGTGCCGAGTAAAACTGTGAGGGATGGGAAAAACCCACCGCGGTACAACAACCAAAGTTTAGGAAACTATAGCGAAAGCAAAGAGAGCCTCACTCAAAGTTGAAACGCAGCCAAAACCTCTCAGACAAACAGACGCTAAACGATGTCCAAAGTTAGCGTAAGGAGGGCTATGCGTGAAGCGTCCGGTGAATGCGAAAGTAAAATTCCATGTACCGACGTGACAGGAAATCAAATCAAATCAAATCAAATCCTGGGACGTTGTGGTCGTACGTTGAATCAGTAGTAAGCGGCTCGAAACGGCATATCCAGACACTCCGGGATGATGATGGCATTGAAACAGAGGATGACACGCGTAAAAAGCTGTGAAATACTAAACACCTGTTTCCAAAGCTGTTTCACGGAGGACGACCGCACTGCAGTTCCTTCTCGCACAAACGAAAAAGTGGCTGACATCGAAATAAGTGTCCAAGGAGGAATAGAAAAGCAACTGGAATCACTCAACAGAGGAAAGTCCACTGGACCTGACGGGATACCAATTCGATTCTACACAGAGTACGCGACAGAACCTCCTAACAGCCGTGTACCGCAAGTCTCTAGAGGAACGGAGGGTTCCAAATGATTGGAAAAGAGCACAGGTAGTCCCGGGCTTGAAGAAGGGTCGTCGAGCAGATGCGCAAAACTATAGGCCCTATATCTGTGACGTCGGTCGGTTGTAGAATTTGAGAACATGTTTTATGCTCGAGTAGTAGCATGTCGTTTTTTGGAAACCCAGTGTCTACTATGTAGGAATCAACACGGATTCCGGAAACAGCGATCGTGTGAGACCCAACGCGCTTTATTTGTTCATGGGACCCAGAAAATATTAGATACAGGCTCCCAGGTAGATGCCATTTTGGTTGACATCCGGAAGGAGGGCGTTCGATACAGTTCCGCACTGTCGCCTGATAAACAATGTAAGAGAGTCTGCAGAATGTCGGACCAACTGTGTGGCTGGACTGAAGAGATTGTAGCAAACAGAACACAGCATGTTGTTATCAATGGAGAGACGTCTACAGACGTTAAAGTAACCTCTGGCGTGCCACAGGGGAGTGTTATGGGACCCATTGCTCTTCACACACCTAGTAGATAGTGTCGGACGTTGCATGCGTCTTTTCGCGGATGATGCTGTAGTATACAGAGAAGTTGCAGCGAAAAATGCAGGACGATCTGCAGCGGATAGGCACGTGGTGCAGGGAGTGGCAACTGTCCCTTAACATAGACAAATGTAATGTATTGCGAATAATATAAGAAAGAAGGACCCTTTATTGTATGATTGATTATATGATGATAGCGGGACAAACACTGGTAGCAGTTACGTCTGTAAAATATCTGGGAGTATGCGTGCGGAGTGATTGGGAGTGGGATGATCATCATATAAAAAAAAAAAAAAAAAAAAAAAAAACAAAAAAAGTAATTGGTGGTAAGGCGGGTACCAGGTTGCGATTTATTGGGAGAATGCGTAGCAAATGTAGTCCATCAACAAAGGAGGAGGTGGCTTACAAAACACCCGTTCGTTCGACCCATACGTGAGTGTTGCCCATCAGTGTGGGATCCGTACCAGGTCGCGTTGACGGAGGCGACCGGAGACGATCCAACGTTTCGTCGCAGGGTCATTTGGTAACCGTGATAGCGTTACGGAGATGTTTAACAAACCCAAGCGGCAGACCCTGCAATAGAGGCGCTCTGCATCGCGGTGTAGCTTGCTCGCCAGGTTTCGCGATATTGCGTTTCTGGATGGGGTATCGAATATATTGCTTCCCCCCTACGTGTATACCTCCCGAGGAGATCACGAATGGATGTGGTTAGAGAGATTCGAGCGCGCACGGAGGCGGTGTTTTTTTTTTGCAGACTGTCAGTTCGTCCCGCGAAACCATACGCGACTGGAACAGCGAAGGGAGGTAAATGACAGTGGCACGTGAAGTGCCCTCCGCCACACACCGTTGGGTGGCTTGCGGAGTCTAAATGTTAGAGGTCGGCTGTCGGTGTGTGCTTTTGAAGGCAGATTCGGTGCGTCTGTAGTTGCGGATGGCGGTTAGCCACCGTCGCTTAAAGCGGCGAGGGGCGGCGGCGCCTCGGTTGGCCGGTGGCCATGTTGCGCAGGCGGCGCTCGTTTTTGTTTTGCGGCGGGCAATTTTGTGAGAAACGGGCGCGAATGTTGGCGGGCGAGGTGGCCCGACGGCCGCGGGCCGATCGGGAAACGGTGGGAGGGCGATGGGGCGGCGGAGGTGCGTTTGCACGGCCGTCATCGCCGCACGCCTCCGCTTGTGTGGCTGTGGCGGCGGCCGCGCTGGCCGGGCTGGCGCGGCGACGGTGCGCCAGTTTTGCCGAAGGTTTGGCCATTGTGGCGGGTCGTCGGCTGGGGCTGTGGGGGCGGCATTTGGGCGGGGGCGGCGATTCTCGGCGGGCCGAGCCAGGCTGTAGCGCGCGGTAGCTGCAGTTTGGCCGTGGTTTGCGGCGCTGCCGTGGCGACTGGTTGGCGACTGTGGTGTGGCCGTGTGTAGCCCCATCCTCGGTGGTTTGAATGGCGCGGGTGGTTGCGGCGCAGGTTTGGGGCTGGTCCGCACAGGCTGTCGGACGTTGGGCGGTAGCAAGCGCCGGTCCGCATCTTCAGAGTGTCGTCGACTTAGGAAAGGTAGTTTTTACCAAAGAGGCATTTACTACTAACAGCAGATCACAAGAAGGAAAGAAGGTGCTTCATGTTTATTTATATGTCATCAGGCAGGCGGTGGGGAAAGTAGAATCACAATAAGAGAGCGATACGTCGCAAGTTAGCGAGTAAGTAGCGCGCTGGGCCGCTTGTAGCGGTCTCTGTCGTGAGGCGGAGCACCAAGGCCCCGGATAAGAGGGTTCGCAGAGTCCGCAGAGGAACGATAGAGAAGTCTTGCTTGACGTTGGAAACGGGCGATGACGTAGTCCTCTTGGGCCGCCTCGTGGAGATAGTGCGACGGAAACGTGGCAGGAACGTGAAAAATTCGGCGGAGGGCCTTGTTCTGCAGCTGCTGAAGGCGATGAATGTGCTTGTTGGCTGCGTTTCCCCAGACGGCGCTTGCGTAATCCATCACTGGGCGGATAAAGAGGCGATAGACCAGAAGTCCGTTCCTCGCGGAGAGAGCAGAGCGCTCGTTGAGGAGGGGGTATAAAGCCCCCAGACGCTGGTGCACCTTTAGGCGGACAGCCGCTGCTTGCTGTTGCCACGTCAGTTGACGGTCCATTATGACACCCAAGTAGGTGGCGGCGTCGCTCCACACAATGTCCGCACCAAAAAGACGAACTGGCGGGACTGGCGGCGAGTGTCTCCTAGTGAAGATGACGGCCTGGCTTTTTAGGGCATTAAAGGAGACACGCCATCTCGTCGCCCACGTCTCTAGGTCGGCGCAAGCATCCTGCAACCGACGGTGGAGAGCTGCTGGCCACCGGCTTCGGGTGTAGAGTAGAGTATCATCAGCGTAAAGGGCCCTCTCGATGCGTGGCGATCGAGGGAGGTCAGATGTATAGATTGAATAAAGCGTGGGGCCCAGGACAGAGCCCTGCGGAACGCCCGCCGTGATCAGCCGAGTCGAGGACAGGGCGTCGCCTATCCGCACCTGGAAGCGGCGTCCCCGCAAGTACGAGGCGAGGAGATGAACTATCTTCTTCGGGAAGCCCATGTGTCGTAGCTTGTACAACAGCCCACAGTGCCACACACTGTCAAACGCCTTCGAGACGTCTAGGAAGATGGCGCCGCAGAACTCCCTGTTGTTGAAGGCGAGGGTGATTTCCTCCACCACACGGATCAACTGGAGGCAGGTGGAATGCCCCTTCCGAAAGCCAAACTGCTCAGGCGGAAGTATACGTCGGTGGTCCAGGAAGTCCCGTAAGCGGTGAAGCAGGAGCCTCTCGAAGACTTTGCTCAGGTGCGGCAGCAGGCTGATAGGCCGGTAGTTGCGAGGATCCTGGCGGGGTTTACCCGGTTTTGGAACAGCCACGACAATCGCACGCCGCCAAGCTGCAGGATAGGTGCACGTCCGGACGATACTATTGAAAATGGTGGCCAGTATCACGAAAGCGACGGGCGGCAATTCCTTAAGGACCCGCACAGGGAGGTCATCAGCACCCGGCGCTTTGGCGGATGATAAGGCTGCAACGGTGGACTTGACTTCCGCCGGAGTAATGGGAGCTAGCAAATCGTCCTCTTCGCCAACGTCTTCCGCCAGGTACGTGGCCATGGTCTCCTCCACGAGGTGAACATGCTGCAGATCGACAGGGTCATCGATGGGGCGAAAGTTTGCTTCAAAGACGTCAGCCAACGCGTTGGCCTTGTCTAAAGGTGCATAAGCGACGCCGGCAGGAGCATCCAAAGGAGGAACAGAGGCCTTCCGCTTAGTGAAAAATCTCACAGCGTCCCAGGAGTGGGCGTCTGGGGTAAAGGAGGCCAGCTGCGACGCCCATTGACGATTCTTGTGCTCGATGATGGCGGACTTGACGGTGCGGCGGAGAAAGTTGACATGCCGCTTCAGGTGAGGATCCCTCGTAAGCCGCCAGTCCTTGAAAAGTCGATTTCTCTCGCGGATTAGATCGAGGATGTCCGGCGGGAGACCAGGCCGCGGCGGTGGAGGGCGCCGAGGGCGCGGCGTGGAGGAATCCAACGCAGTCCCCACAGCGGCGGTAAATTCATCGATCGCCCAGTCCACGTCGCGAGCGTCGTCCTCAGGGTGAAGATGCGCGGAACGAGAAAGGCGGGCACGGAAACTGTCCCAGTCCGTCCTCTTGAGGTCCCGACGGGCAGGTTGCGACGACGGGGAGACAGCTAGCCGGAAGAGGACAGGGAGGTGGTCCGAATTTAGGGCGTGGATCGACTCCGCTGTGAGAAACTGCCGCAGCCCTTTGGTGATAGCAAGGTCCAAGACATCCGGAGCACCCCTGGATGGAAAACAGGTGGGAGTGTCCGGCCCACAGGCGTAGGCATCCACCTGGTCCAGCACGCGAAGAAGTCGGCGGCCATTGTGCGTGGTGGTGATGGAATTCCAAGCAGCGTGCTTCGCGTTAAGATCGCCAGCGACGAAGAGACGGCCACGAACTTGGAGAAGCGCACGAGCTTCATCCATGTTGAGAGGTCCACGAGGCGGCCGATAGGCCGCGACGAACGTCACGAGGCCGGCAGAAGTCTCGACCGCGACCGCCGTTGTCTCGAAGGTCTGGAGCGGCGGCGTCGGTGCAGCGTAGTGACGGATACTGGCTTTGACATAGATGGCGGTGCCGCCTCCGGCCGTCATCCGGTCAGTACGATAGCACCGATAATTGGCAATATTGGCTCGAAGCGCGGGCTTGAGATGAGTCTCCGTCACTAGGCAGAGATCCACGTCGTAGTCTAGAAGGAACTGCCGCAGGTCCATGAGGTCGTGATACAGTCCGTTGGCATTGTAAGTAACAATGCAGAGGTCCTCTAGGCGTCTAATCGCGGCCATGCTGGACAGAGGGTGCCTCGCTGGTGGCGCTGAGCGCTCCTCGGACGGTCGCCTCGACCGCGGCTGCAATGGACGCAGGGAGAGCCTGAATGGCTTTGGACATCTCTGCGAGAGCAGCGAGCATCGTTTGAAGAAGGGTCGTCACGTCGCAGTCAGCAGCAGGGGGTTGACTGCCGGAGGGAGGCTGCAGACCAGCACCCGGACGGCGTCGCGGTGGTAACGCCGGAAAAGAGGTCGTCGACAGGTCCAACCCAGGAGCAGGAGCGGGGGCCTGGACCCCACCCCTGACGACATCGGCAGCCGTTGGGCGCTGCAGGACGTAGGCACGGCGCCGCTCCAACAGGGTAGGCGGCTGTGAGCGAGAGGCTGCTGCAGTCGGCGTAGACGCTGCGGTGTTCCCAGTAGTGCCGCGGGGTGAGCGACGTTTGGCGTTCAATGGTGGCAGTCCTCGCTGGCGGCGACTGGCCTCCTTGTGCTTCGGACAGGCACGGTAATTTGCCGTGTGGTTGCCGCCACATAGGCCACACTTAGCGGGCTCCTGCCGGGGGTGAGTGCAGGTCTTACTCTCATGACCACCGCCGCAGCGAACACACATAGCCGGCATGGTGCAATGGCGAGCTACATGATTGAAACCCTGGCAGCGATAACACTGCAGGACTCCACGTGACTTCCGAAGCTTCTCCACCGTCACGGCCAGGGCACAGAGCCTGGTCAGTTGGAAAATTTCACGATGGCGGTCCGTGTCTGGCAGTACGACGACACGCAGACCCGACTTCTTGTTCGTACCAGGGATCTTGTGGTAGTCCACGACGGTGGCGACGAAGCCAAGCTCCTCCAGCGACTCCTTCACATAGTCATTTTGAAGGGAGTTTAAAATTCCACGGATGACAACAGTCAGAACTGGTGGCCGCACCATCGGGAACGTATAACACGCGATGCCCTGGGCGCCAACCATATCCATGACTCGCATGTAGTCGTCAGTGTGAGTCAGCGTCAGCTTGAGCTTGTCCCCTCCGGCCTGCTTGGCGGTGAACGGCTGCTGGCAGTGCTGCTTAAGCCACTCGTACAACGTGCGGTAATCGTCAGGGTACTGCAAGACGATGGGCGGTATCCTCTGTTGCTGTGATGGTGCAGGGCGTTGCTCCTGCGGCGGTGGCTCCGGCGGCGCGGCCGCTCCCGTCCCCTCGTCGCCTTCTTCCATAGCCTCAAAACGATTCTGCAGGGCGATCGCGTCATCAGCAACTTCCTGTCGATTTCGCGCCACTTTCTTCTTCGGAGGGCGCACAAACCCTTCCTCGTCGACGTGCGATGTTGAAGGACGTTGGCGTCCTTTGCCACTCACGCGTCTGCCACTCCGACGCAGGTTGGAAATAAACTCCCGCTCCGCATCTTCGTCGACCGACGCATCCGTAGAGTATTCCGCCGCAAAGTCCAGTTCACGTGCCGTGGTCGTCAACAGATCATTACCCGTCCTTCTTTGCCGTGTCGTCATCGGTGGAGTGACTGACGAGGCCGGCGGTGGGGCAAGCCCCACCGCACGGCGGTCAGTCCCCTCCTCAGCGCAGCTAACGTGATCCGAACGCATCGACATCCCCGTAGCGAATGGTAGCAAGCGCGGGAGGCGCGGCGCGGCGGCGCGCAGAGTGGCGGCCGCTCTCTCGGCCGTCCGCGCCCGCCCGCGACACTGGCTGGGCCTGGCGGCGCGGCGGCTTCAGGGAGAAGGTGAAAGCTGTCGTGAAAGGGAATGTGACGTTCAGAGTCGCGGGGCGTGACCTGAACCGCGTCATCACGAAGACGGCAGAAGATTACCGCGGGGTCATGGACCTCGCAGAGAGAGAAGGGCTTCACAGCTACACCTACTCCTCGGAGCCGGTGAAGACGCTGAAAGTCGTTTTCCGCAAGCTCCCGTTCAGCATGGACCCGGGATACTTGCGGGAGCTGCTCGAAGACCTGGGCTTCCCGATACGCGCCACGGCGCGTATGAAGTCACCCAGGGATTTCTCCGACATGCCGCTATTTTTGGCGGTTCTCGACGACACCGTCGAGAACCGCAAAATATTCCAGGTGACCCACGTGGCTGATGTCGGCGTCACCGTGGAGAAGTTGCGCAGAAGACGCGGCTCAGCGCAGTGCTTCAATTGCCAAGGCCTGGACCATGTGGCGAAGTACTGCCAGATGCCTCCCCGCTGCGTCAAATGCGCGGGGGAGCATCCCAGCCGAGAGTGCAAAATCCCGCGGACCGACGCGCCCACATGCTGCCATTGCGGCGAAAAGCATGTGGCGTGTTACCGCGGCTGCACTGCCTTCCGGCGCGCCGCTTCAAGAAGAGGTCAGCCGGCGCGTTCCGCGCGGGTGCAAACCGGAAGGAGTTATGCATCTGCTGCCACCGACAAGGCACCCGCCAAATCGGTAGAGCAGCGTCCTGTCGCCCCCGCAGACGTCCAGGGGCGTGGCAGTCAACCGGAGCCTGCGCTAGCGGCGGTAGCCGTGCGCGGGCGCGGACCGCCGAGAGAGCGCCAGTCTGAGCCTGCGCCAGCGGCGGTAGCCGTGCGCGGGCGCGGACCGCCGAGAGAGCACCCAACGCCAGCCAGGGTCGGCCGCCGGCGCGGACGGCGGAGGGAGCGCCCTGCCCGCGAGCCAGCAGCTGTTCGAGCGCAGGAGCCAGCATCCTCTCCCCGCACTGACTTTACGTCCGCTGTGAGCGTCGCGGACGAAGTCAGGGCCTTGAGGGAGGACTTCAAGCTGCTCCTGCAACAACTTCCGCAGATGATTGCGTCTGCAGTGCAGTCGGCCGCCCAGGCCACCACCACACCAGCTGTTCCCACACCCAAACATGGATAGACACATCCATGGTCTAACCGTTTGCGTGTGGAACGCGAACAGCATACGCTCCCAAGCGGGAGAATTCCGCCAGTTTCTGCGGGACGAGCACGTGGACGTCTGTCTCGTCACAGAAACTTGGCTGAAGCCGGGCGTGGACGTGCGGGCGGCAAACTTCCGCTGCTACCGCACCGACCGGGTCACCCACGGCGGCGGAACGGCGGTGTACGTCAAGACGTCGTTGCGCCACCACCAGGTGCAGCTCCCGATGACGCCAACCTTGGAGACGACCGGCGTCGTGGTCAACACCTCTGTGGGCCACGTAACATTCGTGGCGGCCTACCGGAAGCCGTCAGGACACCTCCACTCCGGGGACATTGAGACGTTGCTGTCGATGCGCGGGAACCTGTTCATCGGCGGCGATCTCAATGCAAAACACCCGGAGTGGAACTCCAGGGTCACCACCATCAGCGGCAGACGGCTTCTCCGGGTCGTCAACAACCATGACGCCATGGTGCTGGGTCCCTTCGACCCGACGCACTACCCGACGCGCGGCCGTCCCGACGTGCTCGACATCGCGATTGTGAAAGGGGCAGCACACAACGCGATCGCGAGCACTCGCTGTGCCCTGTCGTCCGATCACCTGCCAGTGATCTTCGACCTGGACACAGACGGTACGGCGCCTCCTGAGCACCGCCGCGCCCGTCTCAACACCGACTGGGCGCACTTCCAGCAGCACCTGGCGGAGACGGTCGCAGCCACACCGGATCCTGATGAGGAGGGGGTGGATGCAGCACTAGCAGCATTCACCCACTACACACTTGCAGCGGCAGATGCAGCAGCGCCGCGAGGACCGCGGAAGCCGAAGGACAACTCCAAACAGCTTCCGCCGGACATCTTGGAGCTGATCCGACAGAAGAACCGGGTCTTTCGTGAGTGGCAGATCACGAGAAACCCCGCCACCAAGCGGCTGCTAAACCGCTTGCGCCGGGAGATTTCGGCGGCCGTCGGCCACCACCGTAATCGGGACTGGGCTGGCAAAATAGCCACGCTCAGGATCGATGACGGAAGCGCCTGGGCCATGACCAGGAGCTTCCTGCGCAAGGGGCAGCGCATCCCGCCGCTTCAAGTTGGCCGTGACGTCGCCGCAGAGCCGGACATGAAGGCCAGCGTACTCGCAGACACCTTCGCCGAGAACTTCTCCACCGTGGACGATGTTGTCGACGAAGAGACCATCCGGGAGGTGCAAGAGCGTCTTCCGCTGTACCTGACCCATCAGGAGGCGGACGACGTCATCGAGCCAACCACCGCAGAGGAAGTGCAACACCACCTAGACTTCCTACAGCCCAGGAAGGCGGGGGGTTGCGATAAGATCGACAACGCACTGCTGAAGAAGCTGCCGCCGGAAGCAGTGCGTATTGTCACATCGATCTTTAACGCCATCCTCCGCACAGGCGCCTACCCCGATGCGTGGAAACACGCTGAGGTGGTCGCCATTCCGAAGGCTGGCAAGGACCCCAGGCTGGCGCAGAACTACCGACCAATAAGCCTGCTGCCCTCCCTCTCGAAGACCTTCGAGAGGATACTCGCCAAACGGCTACAGCGCCACGTCAGAGAAGAAGGCCTGCTTCCTGACGAGCAGTTTGGCTTTCGAAGTGGGCACTCAACACAGCACCAACTGCTGCGACTGGTGGAGCAGGCGATGGGGGCCCTGGAGCGACGCGAGTACCTTGGGGCGGTACTCCTCGACGTCTCCAAGGCCTTTGACAGCGTGTGGCACGACGGCCTCCTGTATAAGCTGCTGGTACAGGGGGTACCCGTGTCGTACGTCCGCCTCCTCCAGTCCTACCTGCGAGGGCGCACCTTCCATGTGCGTGCAGACGGTGGCGTGTCCACGGCGCGCCACATACGTGCTGGAGTGCCGCAGGGGTCCGTCCTTGGCCCCCTGCTGTACTCTCTCTTCACCGCTGACGTCCCGAAGACGACGCCGAGGGTCCATCTGGCGCTCTACGCCGATGACACCGCGCTGTACACGCGCAGCATGAGCGCGCAGCTGATGCGCCGCCGCCTGCAGCTCGCCTGCACCGAGATTGGAGCCTGGGCCACCAAATGGCGGCTCAAGTTCAACGCCGGGAAGAGCCAGGCGGTGGTGTTTACTCGCCGCCGGATACCCGATGCGCTGCCGCAAGTGCGGATCATGGGAGGCCCCATCCCGTGGTCGCGTACTGGGAAGTACCTCGGCGTCACCATGGACCGACGCCTGACCTGGGGTCCACACATCAGGGAGCTGAGGGGCCGGGCGCTTGGACGGATGCGCTCGCTGTACCCCCTCCTCAACCCCACGACGACACTGCCCCCCCACTGCGGCCTCACGCTCTACCTAGCACTAATCAGGCCAGTGCTAGAGTACGCGGCCGTGGTGTGGGGAAATGCCGCCGACACTCACGTACAGACGCTGCAACGGGTGCAGAACAAAGCCCTTCGGCTGGCGCTCCACCTGCCAAGGGACTACGACACCCGTATGCTGCACGACATCGCGGGAGTTCCGATGCTGAAGCGCCGCTTCCGCGCGCTCGCACGGAACTTCTACGAGTCGGCGAGGACGTCGAGGAACCCGCTGGTCAGTGGACTGGGAAACCAAGTCCACTGGCGCCCAGCGACCAGATGGCCGGACCGGTTGCTGGAATAATTCCAAGCACCCAGTGAGGACGACCACCACTGTGAAACGAGAAGACCTACCATAAAGAGAGGAACACATCGATCCGAAGAATACTCCACGCAGGAACAGCAGTGGACCTGCTTAACCTGCTTTGAATCGTGCAGGGATTGCACGCGAGTCACACGGTAGGCGCGGCGGCTATTCTCTGCCGTGCTCTCGCCGCTCTCTCGCTGTTCTGTTGTTGTGTGTACGCGCGTCGTCCGTCGAAATAATGGCAGATCAGGCGGCTACGAACGAGACTGCTGCGGCACCCGCCGCCACCGGCACGACGAAGAAGGCCAAGTCTGCGGCGTCTGCGAAGAAGCCGCGCGCCAAGCCTGCGCACCCGCGCACCTCTGAGATGGTGACGGCCGCCATCAAGAGTCTGAAGGAGCGCGGCGGCTCGTCGCTGCAGGCGATCAAGAAGTACATTGCCGCGCACTACAAGCTGGACGCGGAGAAGCTGGCGCCCTTTATCAAGAAGTACCTCAAGTCGGCCGTCGTGGCTGGCGAGCTGGTGCAGACGAAGGGGAAGGGCGCGTCCGGCTCTTTCAAGCTTGCCGGCGCCGGCGGCGGGGCGGCCGAGGGCGGCAAGGCTCGTGCCGGCGGTGCGAAGAAGAAGCGCGCCGCTCCGGCCAGCAAGGAGAAGAAGGGCGGCCGCGCGGCCGGCGCAAAGAAGGCTGGTGGCGTGAAGGCGGCGACCGGTCGGAAGGCGGGCGCCGCCAAGAAGGCGTCTGCGGCGTCGGCGGCTCCCGCGGGTGCGAAGAAGGCGGCTGCGGCCAAGCCGGCCAAGGCCAAGTCGCCGTCGAAGGCGAAGAAGGCCGCCAAGGTTCCGACGAAGAAGCCGAAGGCGCCGCGCCCGAAGAAGGCGACGACGCCGTCTAAGGCGAAGGCGTCGCCCAAGAAGAAGAAGTAAAGTAGTAAAGTTAAAGAAAGGCAAGGGAGAGGGGTTGGCGCTTGACGCCGTCGTCCCCCACCGCCCTCCCCCGCGTCGTCTTAGTGGCGCGCGATGGCACGGCTGCGGCTGTCGCGCGGCCCAAAACGGCCCTTCTCAGGGCCATCAAAGGACGTCGGGAAGGCGTTGATTGTCGTGCATGCGCCGGTGTGGTTGGTTGTGTGTGACCCTTTGTGGGTACTGTTTGCGTGCCGTGGTGGTTGGATTGTGGTGCCGGTGGCGGTAGGCGGCGGCGCGCGGTAGCGGAGCGGTTGTGGCCGTTTGTTGGTCTCTGTTGTTTTTTGTTTTGTTGTTGTTGTTGTTTTTTTTGCGGCGGCCGACGTTTGGTTGCTCATGTATGTTTCTGGAGACTCTTGTTTGTTTGTTTGTTTGTTTGTGTGTTTGCTTGCTTTGCGGATGTCGTGTCTTTTGTGTGTGTGTGTTGTCTCTTCTCTCTCTCTTTGAAAGCGGCGGGGGGGGACGTGAGACGTGGAAGTGGCCGGCGGGAATTGGGAAGGCGCGGTGGCGTTGACGTTGTAGTGTAGTGTAGTGTAGTGTAGTGTAGCGTAGCGTGCGCGCGCCTCGGAGACGGCGGCGGCCAGCCACCCGCGGTGTGTTGGTGACGTCGTCCGGCTGTTGTGTGTGTGTGTGTGTATTGTGAGGGATGGGATGACGTCGATTGTTGGCGAGAGCGGCTGTGGACGGGAGGGGAATTGGTGGTTGTTTGTTTTGCGGGGCGGCAAGACCGACAAAAGTTTTGCTCGCGACGGAGAGATGTTAGTGGCCCTGAAAAGGGCCGTTTTTGTTGGGCGGGCGCGCGTGCGCGGCGCGGTTTCTAGGCGCGCTCGCCGCGGATGCGGCGCGCGAGCTGGATGTCCTTGGGCATGATGGTGACGCGCTTGGCGTGGATTGCGCACAGGTTGGTGTCTTCGAAGAGGCCGACGAGGTAGGCCTCGCTGGCCTCCTGCAGGGCCATGACTGCGGAGCTCTGGAAGCGCAGGTCGGTCTTGAAGTCCTGGGCGATCTCGCGCACTAGGCGCTGGAACGGCAGCTTGCGGATGAGCAGCTCTGTGCTCTTCTGGTAGCGCCTGATTTCCCGCAGGGCGACGGTGCCCGGCCTGTAGCGGTGGGGCTTCTTGACGCCGCCGGTGGCGGGCGCGCTCTTCCTCGCCGCCTTGGTGGCGAGCTGTTTGCGCGGCGCCTTTCCGCCGGTGGACTTGCGGGCCGTTTGCTTTGTGCGGGCCATAGCGGAAGAGCGGCGTGGAGGTGCGTGCGGTACACGAAGCGTCCGGTGCTGCCTTGACAACGGGCCCGCGCGGCCCCGCGCCGCGCTTATATGCCCTCGGTGCGCGTGGTGGGGGGAGGGCGGGCCAGAGTCTATATAGGGGGGCGGCGGCAGAGAGCTCGCACCGTAGCCGACTCGCTAGCGCCGGGTGAGGAGCTGGCGCTTGTGTTTTTTCGCTTGCTTGCTTGAGGAGGAGGAAGGAAGAAGAATGACAGGCCGCGGCAAGGGAGGAAAGGGGCTGGGCAAGGGTGGCGCCAAGCGGCACCGCAAGGTGTTGCGCGACAACATCCAGGGCATCACGAAGCCCGCCATCCGCCGCCTGGCTCGCAGGGGCGGCGTGAAGCGCATCTCTGGTCTGATCTACGAGGAGACCCGCGGAGTGCTGAAGGTGTTCCTGGAGAACGTGATCCGCGACGCGGTGACGTACACTGAGCACGCCAAGCGCAAGACTGTGACGGCCATGGACGTGGTGTACGCCCTGAAGAGGCAGGGGCGCACCCTGTACGGTTTCGGCGGTTAGGCAGGCAGGCAGCCAGCCAGCCGGTGTGCTGTGCTGCGTTGTGGCCTTCCCGCGGCCGTGCCGTGCCCGTGCTTGGTGGGAGAGACGAAAACGGCCCTTTTCAGGGCCACCACACTGTTCGGAGATTGAAAAGTGCGAAAGAGTCTGTGTTGCCTGTGCGTGTTGTTGTTGTTGTTGTTGTTGTTGTTGTGCTGCGCGTGCGTTAGTTTTTGAGTTTGACGCGATGGGCGCGGCTGAGTCCAGTGTGTGCGTGGTTTGTTGTTTGTTTGTTTGTGGCGTGGGCATAGGCGGGCGGGCCGGCCGGATCGATCGATCGGATCAGCTGTTTGGTTTTGTCCTGTGCCTGTGCGTTTGGAGCGCGCGGCGGCCGGCGTGTCGTCGTCGGACCGTTTACGCGCTGTGTGTGCCACGCGCGCCCCTTTAATTGAAACATTAGAATGCTAACAATGATCATCACATTATCGGTGTATTGATGTCGTTGTCGTTTGGAACGCGACTCTGTGCGTGCGCGGAGGGGTGCAGAAACAGGAAAAAGACAAAAAGAGAGAAACGACAAAATGTGTGCGCGTTCGGCCACACGGGCTGTGGACAAGATGGCGGACGTGCGCCGGCGCTGGCTGTGCAATGTATGTATGTGGACGTGTTGTGTAAAGTGCGGCGAGCACGGACGACGGAAACTTTGCTTTGGACGTAGGTTTGTGTGGTGGCCCTGAAAAGGGCCGATTGTTGTGAGCCGAGCCGGCAAGGCAAAGGCAGGCGCGTTTGCGTGCAGGGAGCACGCAAGCGCAGCTCCGCGCTCTCTGTTTAGGCCTTCTTCTCGGTCTTCTTTGGCAGCAGGACGGCCTGGATGTTGGGCAGGACACCACCCTGTGCGATGGTGACGCCCGACAAGAGCTTGTTGAGCTCCTCGTCGTTGCGGATGGCGAGCTGCAGGTGGCGCGGGATGATGCGCGTCTTCTTGTTGTCGCGGGCCGCGTTTCCGGCCAGCTCGAGCACCTCAGCCGCGAGGTACTCCATGACGGCGGCGAGGTAGACGGGCGCCCCGGCGCCGACGCGCTCGGCGTAGTTTCCCTTGCGCAGGAGGCGGTGGATTCTGCCGACCGGGAACTGGAGCCCAGCCCTGCTTGAGCGGGACTTTGACTTGCCCTTGACTTTGCCTCCCTTTCCGCGTCCGGACATGGCGTTTGGCTAGTTGAAACACGTAACGTAACGGTGCGAGCCGCAGCGAGTCGAGCAGCGGAGTGCGTGGCGGCGGGACTAGGGTGGGGGTCCCTTTATGGGCTCGGGTGCGGCGGCCGGTTGCGCGCGCGCCCCATTGGTCGGCGGCCGCAACAGGGCGAGCTGGTAAAGGTGCGGTGTTGCGGTAGCGGCGGGTGCCACTGTGTGGGGAGACGCTGACTAGAGGGGAGCGCTTGCTGCTTGCTGTTGTACGTTCGAGATGCCGCCCAAGACTAGCGGGAAGGCCGCCAAGAAGGCTGGCAAGGCGCAGAAGAACATTTCGAAGGGCGACAAGAAGAAGAAGCGCAAGAGGAAGGAGAGCTATGCCATCTACATCTACAAGGTGCTGAAGCAGGTGCACCCCGACACGGGCATCTCGTCGAAGGCGATGAGCATCATGAACAGCTTCGTGAACGACATTTTCGAGCGCATTGCGGCCGAGGCGTCTCGCCTGGCGCACTACAACAAGCGCTCGACCATCACGTCCCGCGAGATCCAGACGGCTGTGCGGCTCTTGCTGCCTGGCGAGCTGGCCAAGCACGCCGTGAGCGAGGGCACGAAGGCGGTGACCAAGTACACGAGCTCCAAGTGAGGGGGTTAAGGCTCTAGGGAGCTCCCCTCCGTTGCGAGAGCGGCAAAAAACGGCCCTTTTCAGGGCCACCAAATTGCCTTTGCGGGAAGAGCGGAATTGTTGTTTGTGTGAGGCGGCGCATAGCTAGCTACCCGGTTTGGTTGGTTGCGAAGCAGCTGGTGGTGGTGGTGGTGGTGGTGGTGGTGGTGGTCTCGAATGTGGTTATGCGTGCTCGCGAGTCTTGGCGTGGTTGGTTGGTTGTTTGTTTGTCGACACATAGACAGGAGGTGTTGTCTGTGTCGCTGATTTCCTTTCCTTTCCTTTCTTTGTCTCTGTCTGCCCGGTTAGTCACGTGACTGCAATTGAAACCCCTCGCGATTGTTGGATGTCACCGTTAGGGCCGTCTGCGGGTTTGTTTGTTTGTCACATCATACATACATACATACATACATACATACATACATACATACATGATGGCGAGGGTGAAATGTTGTGTTGCCGTCTACTATTCCCTTTGCTGTACGGCGTGGAGGTGTGTTGGTGACGTTTTAAAACAAATGGACGTGTCTTTACTAGTCATTAGGAAGACGCAAGAATTGTACGGGCGGGTGGGGTAGGCGACACGCACGGTGGTGTACCCATTTATTTGGCCCTTGATTTTGATAGCCGTTTCTGCAGTTGATTGAATGATTGATTGTTGTGCGCACGCACGCACGCCGGTGTCGTCATTCAAGGTGCACGTGTGTTCGGTTCAGTGACGGTAGACGACGACGGTCGTTGTTTGTTGTTATGGGCGTACACGCGGTTGTCTGTGTGTCCCCCGGTGAAATGGCCGGTTTGTCGGTGATGTGATCCGATCCGGCGGCTCTGAGTAGCTGTCTATCGGCATCACGGCAACGTGTCGGTCCGAACACCCGTCTCACTGTGGCACCGTCGGCGCTGCGAACGGCGACGAAAGGCTGGCTGTGATCGGTCGAATGTCATGTCTTGTCTGGGCAGAACGTGTGGAATGAGCAAAAAAAAACTGTGGGGACGGAAACAATGGTGGAGGAGGGGAACGAAAATAATAAAACGAAACGAAGAAAGAGAAGAAGGGGAAGCAATCACCGGAAAACGAAACAGGGGAAAAACGGAGAGGCGCCGTCTAGAGCAACGGAACGTTCCCGTGCATTGCAGCCGCACTGAAATGCGTTTACGGCGCGGCTGCAAGTGACGGCTGAATTGCATTGCCTTCCCGGATGCAACGTTCGCCCGATATGGCTCGGAGGAAGAATCTATGAGAGAGTGCCTTGCCCTTTGCCGTTTCGTGTGCGGTGTAGCGAATGATGTGTGTGTGTGTGTGTGTGTGTAGTGGGGAATGGATGGTCGATAGCTGCCGTCACGGTCAAGATAACGCAGTCAAAGGTGTCGCGAAAAAGTGTGTTAGCCGTGGTTGGTTGGTTTGTGTGTTTGTTTTGTTTTTAAAGAGAAGGGACGAGAGAAAGAAGGTAGGTGGAGAGTGCGTTGCGTGTTGCGAACTGCGTCCGTGAATACGGCAGTATTTGGTGGTGGGCGTGCCCTTGCATGTGGCCCGGAAGGCGTGCTCGTTTCGCGGTAGTGTGGACGGGTGAGGGGCACGCGTAACGCTGCGCTGCTGGCATATTCGGGAGATGGGAGGGGGCGAAAGGAGAGAAAGGAGACGCGGAGGGCGCGTGTGGGTGGTTCGCGCTGCGCTCGGCGGTTGTGTTTGTTTGTGCAACAAATGTGTTGCCGGGAGGGGGACCGTTGATGTGGTGGTGCGGTTGTAGCCTCAGACGCGGCTGGCAGTGAACAACTTGAGACGACGGATGCGTGGCTGGGGCGGCGCATGTCGCCGGTGCCATGCCTTTAGAGCCGCGTGGTCGGGGTGTGCGCACCGCGTGTCGTGTTGCGAGACATCACATGTGCTGCTGCGCACCGGTGGCGTGGCGTGGCGTGGCGTGGCGTGGCGTGGCGTGGCGAGCCGCGCCAGTACCGCGCGGTGTGCTTGTGCGCCGGAGAATGGCACACTGCGCCTGCCCGTTGAGGAGGCCGATGGCCGTGGTGTGGTGGAAATGGAGCGCGTCGGACGTGTACCAATGAGAAAGAGAAACAAAGCAAGCAACCACGAACGAAAGGTGGAGGGAGGCATTGTGTCACATGTGGCGGTGGGGAAAAACGAAAAAAAAAAAGAAAACAAACAACAAACAAAGACGTTAAGAAAGAGGAGAAACAACAAAGACAATGAATGAGTCGTGCGTTCGCGAGGGGGGTGGGTGTGCGTGCGTAACGCCGGTACGCGCAGTGCGGAGCCCAACGGCTGTGTCGTCGGCCGAATGGGTGCGGGAATAGAGGCCGCGTCGGCACGGAGAAGGAAGCAAGAAGGAAGGAGGCACGCGCGCTGCGGCGTTGGCGCGGTTTGCGGCTGGCGCCTTTGGTGGCAACGGCCAGGACAAGCAGCGGTGTATGGTGTTGTGCGGGGCGGACAGGGGCGGCGGTGGTGGACGGGGAGGAGGCGAGGCGGTGGCGTGTGTGGTACGGCGAAAACGGGACGGACGGCCGGCGGATGTTGAGAGGCGCCGCCCGCGCACGCACGCAGACACACAGAAGGGAAGAACGAGAAAGGAACAAAATGGAGGGGGCGAATGTGGAGGTGCGGGGAGGGGGAGGCGGTGGTGTTTGTGGGCATGTGGTGGGAGAGAATGGCGGGGGCGGAAGGACAGAGGCGCGAGGCGACAGCTTGCTTGGTGCTTGCTTGCGTCTTTTAGTGTTTTATTTTGTTTTTATCCTTTGGTCGCCTTGGAGCCTGTCGGTCCCGTCCGTGTGTGGCCACGCTGTGGGTGCGTGTATGTTTGTACGTTTCGTTTTTTTTTTTGTCTTCTTCTGCAGCAGAGGCGGCCAGCAAAATGCGTGCGGTTGGATGGATGGGCGGCCACGGCACGGCACGGCACCGCACCGCACCTGTGCCCAAGGAGGAGACGCTGGCGGCGGGCCACCCTCGGATGCGGCCGGCCGGGGCTGTGTGCGCCGCTGCAACAACAACGAGTAAACAAGACGAAGACGAAGCGGATGGCTGGTGAGTGCATTTAGGCGGTAGACAAGGCAGTGTGTGATGTGGCGTTGTGACGGGGGGGTTTGCTCACGCGGCCTCGTTGTGTTGATGCGCAGGAAGACGAGATGCGGGCAGACGCGTACAGAGAGACGAGCCCGGTCTGCAGCAGGATGTGTGGCGCGCCGAGTGCAGAGCAGCGCGCGCCGGCTGGGCTGGGTTCGGCTGGGCCCGCCCGGCGGCGGGCCGCGCTGTTGTCGCGGACGTGAGCGCCCCCCTGGCGGGTGGTCGGAGGCGGCGCGGTGGACGTGTGGCTGGTTGGCAGTGCACATTGCGAGTGGCTGGCTGGCTGGCTGGCGGGCGGTCGGCGGCGAGAAGAGAGAGGAGGTATGTGTTGCGGGCGCCTTTGCTGCGCTGCGTCGTTGCGTGCCTGGGCGTGCGCCTGTCGACTGTGTGTGACTGTGTTGGGCGTTGTGCCACGTACGTGTGCTCGGCCGAAGGCAGGCGTCGGAAAGAAGAGGGCGAAGGGCAGGAAAGTGGGTCGGTGTGCGTGCGTAGCCCGTGATGTGATGATGTCACGTCACGTCACGTCACGTCATGTTTTTGCGAAGCGGCCGCCGAGAGGTGTGTGGTAGCGAGCGGGAATGTGCGTTTGGTGGTTGCGGCGTGAGGTGAGGGTGGGAGAATATTGGGGCGGGCCGGCGGGCCGGCCCGTTGTTGGTGGTTCCTCCTGTGGTTGTTTGTGCAGCTTTGATGGCAACGTGGAAGGACGCCGGTTTCGTGCCTTGCGTGTGGTTGTCGACGGTGACTGGTTGGGGTGTGCGCCGATGCACGTGCCATGTCGTTATTATGTTTGGGTCGTGAGTGTTGTTTTTGGCCGTGTTGTTGTGTACGGGAAGGGGGGGGGGGAGAGGAGGAGGCGGGTGGATAGTGCGTGCAGTAGTGTCGTTGCGACGGGCGCGTCGGGTGGAGCTGTGCGTAGTGGCGGAAAGGTGTAGGTTGCGGGAAGGGAGCCCGTCGTGTGTCGTGTCGGTGTCGTTGACGGGGTCGCGTGCGTGCGTTGTGAATCGAGTGTGGCGGGAAAGGAGCAGTGTGCCGCTGGGGCGTCGTGGCCGTTAGCAGTGGCTGTGCTTGTCCGTTTGTTACCTGTTGGACGCTTGGTGCGAGTTGTTTGCTGTTGTCGTTGTCGTTGTCGTTGTCGTTGTCGTTGTCGTTGTCGTTGTCGTTGTCGCCCCCGTCTCGCGGGTTGTTTTTGTTTGTCGGCTGTGCTGTGTCGGCGAGCTGTTTTGCCGTGCGTGAATGTGTTGGTGCAAAAGTGGCGGCGTTATGGCTGCGACCGCGACGAGGCGCGGGCGCGCCATTGATGATGTTCAAACACAGAGCGGCTGTGTGCAATGGGAGGCCTGCGTACGGGTAGCGGTGTTGTCGTACGTGCATCCGGCCCGGTGCGGAAAGCGCCGTTGCAGTTTGCCCCTTAGTTGCCAGCCATGTCGCGTGAGCGGCGGGTTGCCTCTGGTCGACGTGGTGCTCGGGTTTGTGGTTTTTTGTTTTTTTTGTTTTTTGTGCCGTTTGGCCGGTGGGTGGTGTTTTTAATTTTGTGTTGTGTTGTGTGTGTGTGGGGCCGGCCGGCCGGCCGGTATATCTGCCTCCTGCTCGGTCTTGCGGCGGTTTGGTCGACGTCGTCTGTAGTTTTTGCGGCTTGCCGACGACCGACCGACACACCTTTGAAACCTACGTGTGGCGCCCGAAGGTGAACGTAACCTGACCGCGGACCTCTCGGCGCCTTAACCTAACCTAACCTCTAACCTAAGATGTCCGGCCGTAAGGTAGGTGCGGCCACCTGACGCCTCACGTCCGAACGCTTAACCTAACTTTGACGCCTAACCTAACTGTAACCCTTAACCTAACCCACGTCCACCTAACCTAACCTCACCTTAGGGTGGTGTACACCGCGAATGCCTTAGGGCATGTTATAGTCTTAGGTGGAGTCCACTATACGCAACAAGCGGCTACACGGGTAGCAGGGGTTGTGTGGCGTGGGCTGGGCGGTTCTGTTTAGGTTGGATGGCCCTTGGGCAAGTACGGAAAGGGCAACAGCCTCAACGGGCGCGGGGCAAGGTCAGGACATGCGGGGACCAAGCGGCAATCGGTATTGTAATTGTCAACTGTCGAAGTACCGGAACGTCAAGCGCTGATAGAAAGCACCGAAGCTGCAATCGTTATAGGTACAGACGGTGCTTTAGAAAGGATAGCGTGCATGCAACCGGTGGTGGAGTGGTTCGTCGCTGTTAGTAGTAGTAGTTTATCCTGTGTAGTGAAGTAGAAGTGGTGGACGGTTCCTGTGAACTATTGTGGGTGGAGGGTACACTCAACAGCCGAGCTAGGTTAATAATTGGCTCCTTTTACCGACCTCGCGACGCAGCAGCATTAGTGGCCGAACACGTGAGAGAAAATGTGGACATACATTTTCCTTTCCCCAGCGTGTTACAGTCTTAGGTGGAGATTTCAATGTGCCAGATGTTCAGGACGGGTGGTAGGGACAGAGCATCGAGTGACATTATACTGAGTGCACTATCCGAACGAAAATTACCGCGAGCAATTAAACAGAGAGAGAACCGACTCGTGGAGATAACATCGTGGACCTACCGATGACAAACAGACCCCGAACTTGTCGACTCTGTATGTGCAGAACAGGGACCCAGTGATCAAGAGGCCGTTGCAGCATCGCTGAATATGGACGTTAATAGGAATATACAAAAAAAAAAAAAAAAGGGAGGAAGGTTTATCTGTTTAGCAAGAGTAATAGAAGGCAGATTTGAGACTACCAGACAGATGAAAACGCAAATGTCTGCTCCGACACCGACAATGTTGAGTGTGTATGGAGAAAGTGCAAGGCAATCGTAAAATGCGTCTTAGACAGGTACGTGCCGAGTAAAACTGTGAGGGATGGGAAAAACCCACCGCGGTACAACAACCAAAGTTTAGGAAACTATAGCGAAAGCAAAGAGAGCCTCACTCAAAGTTGAAACGCAGCCAAAACCTCTCAGACAAACAGACGCTAAACGATGTCCAAAGTTAGCGTAAGGAGGGCTATGCGTGAAGCGTCCGGTGAATGCGAAAGTAAAATTCCATGTACCGACGTGACAGGAAATCAAATCAAATCAAATCAAATCCTGGGACGTTGTGGTCGTACGTTGAATCAGTAGTAAGCGGCTCGAAACGGCATATCCAGACACTCCGGGATGATGATGGCATTGAAACAGAGGATGACACGCGTAAAAAGCTGTGAAATACTAAACACCTGTTTCCAAAGCTGTTTCACGGAGGACGACCGCACTGCAGTTCCTTCTCGCACAAACGAAAAAGTGGCTGACATCGAAATAAGTGTCCAAGGAGGAATAGAAAAGCAACTGGAATCACTCAACAGAGGAAAGTCCACTGGACCTGACGGGATACCAATTCGATTCTACACAGAGTACGCGACAGAACCTCCTAACAGCCGTGTACCGCAAGTCTCTAGAGGAACGGAGGGTTCCAAATGATTGGAAAAGAGCACAGGTAGTCCCGGGCTTGAAGAAGGGTCGTCGAGCAGATGCGCAAAACTATAGGCCCTATATCTGTGACGTCGGTCGGTTGTAGAATTTGAGAACATGTTTTATGCTCGAGTAGTAGCATGTCGTTTTTTGGAAACCCAGTGTCTACTATGTAGGAATCAACACGGATTCCGGAAACAGCGATCGTGTGAGACCCAACGCGCTTTATTTGTTCATGGGACCCAGAAAATATTAGATACAGGCTCCCAGGTAGATGCCATTTTGGTTGACATCCGGAAGGAGGGCGTTCGATACAGTTCCGCACTGTCGCCTGATAAACAATGTAAGAGAGTCTGCAGAATGTCGGACCAACTGTGTGGCTGGACTGAAGAGATTGTAGCAAACAGAACACAGCATGTTGTTATCAATGGAGAGACGTCTACAGACGTTAAAGTAACCTCTGGCGTGCCACAGGGGAGTGTTATGGGACCCATTGCTCTTCACACACCTAGTAGATAGTGTCGGACGTTGCATGCGTCTTTTCGCGGATGATGCTGTAGTATACAGAGAAGTTGCAGCGAAAAATGCAGGACGATCTGCAGCGGATAGGCACGTGGTGCAGGGAGTGGCAACTGTCCCTTAACATAGACAAATGTAATGTATTGCGAATAATATAAGAAAGAAGGACCCTTTATTGTATGATTGATTATATGATGATAGCGGGACAAACACTGGTAGCAGTTACGTCTGTAAAATATCTGGGAGTATGCGTGCGGAGTGATTGGGAGTGGGATGATCATCATATAAAAAAAAAAAAAAAAAAAAAAAAAAACAAAAAAAGTAATTGGTGGTAAGGCGGGTACCAGGTTGCGATTTATTGGGAGAATGCGTAGCAAATGTAGTCCATCAACAAAGGAGGAGGTGGCTTACAAAACACCCGTTCGTTCGACCCATACGTGAGTGTTGCCCATCAGTGTGGGATCCGTACCAGGTCGCGTTGACGGAGGCGACCGGAGACGATCCAACGTTTCGTCGCAGGGTCATTTGGTAACCGTGATAGCGTTACGGAGATGTTTAACAAACCCAAGCGGCAGACCCTGCAATAGAGGCGCTCTGCATCGCGGTGTAGCTTGCTCGCCAGGTTTCGCGATATTGCGTTTCTGGATGGGGTATCGAATATATTGCTTCCCCCCTACGTGTATACCTCCCGAGGAGATCACGAATGGATGTGGTTAGAGAGATTCGAGCGCGCACGGAGGCGGTGTTTTTTTTTTGCAGACTGTCAGTTCGTCCCGCGAAACCATACGCGACTGGAACAGCGAAGGGAGGTAAATGACAGTGGCACGTGAAGTGCCCTCCGCCACACACCGTTGGGTGGCTTGCGGAGTCTAAATGTTAGAGGTCGGCTGTCGGTGTGTGCTTTTGAAGGCAGATTCGGTGCGTCTGTAGTTGCGGATGGCGGTTAGCCACCGTCGCTTAAAGCGGCGAGGGGCGGCGGCGCCTCGGTTGGCCGGTGGCCATGTTGCGCAGGCGGCGCTCGTTTTTGTTTTGCGGCGGGCAATTTTGTGAGAAACGGGCGCGAATGTTGGCGGGCGAGGTGGCCCGACGGCCGCGGGCCGATCGGGAAACGGTGGGAGGGCGATGGGGCGGCGGAGGTGCGTTTGCACGGCCGTCATCGCCGCACGCCTCCGCTTGTGTGGCTGTGGCGGCGGCCGCGCTGGCCGGGCTGGCGCGGCGACGGTGCGCCAGTTTTGCCGAAGGTTTGGCCATTGTGGCGGGTCGTCGGCTGGGGCTGTGGGGGCGGCATTTGGGCGGGGGCGGCGATTCTCGGCGGGCCGAGCCAGGCTGTAGCGCGCGGTAGCTGCAGTTTGGCCGTGGTTTGCGGCGCTGCCGTGGCGACTGGTTGGCGACTGTGGTGTGGCCGTGTGTAGCCCCATCCTCGGTGGTTTGAATGGCGCGGGTGGTTGCGGCGCAGGTTTGGGGCTGGTCCGCACAGGCTGTCGGACGTTGGGCGGTAGCAAGCGCTCCAGTCCACTATCATCTAACTTCATCAAGTGGGAGTAATGTAGCATTTACCCGAAGGCATTTACTACACCGTCTGAGGAACGGAAAAGAGAAACATCAGGATTTTCTTTATTGTCATCTAAGGATGTGGTGGTGGAAACAGACTATCATGGGGAACTGAGGTAGCAAGCGCGGGAGGCGCGGCGCGGCGGCGCGCAGAGTGGCGGCCGCTCTCTCGGCCGTCCGCGCCCGCCCGCGACACTGGCTGGGCCTGGCGGCGCGGCGGCTATTCTCTGCCGTGCTCTCGCCGCTCTCTCGCTGTTCTGTTGTTGTGTGTACGCGCGTCGTCCGTCGAAATAATGGCAGATCAGGCGGCTACGAACGAGACTGCTGCGGCACCCGCCGCCACCGGCACGACGAAGAAGGCCAAGTCTGCGGCGTCTGCGAAGAAGCCGCGCGCCAAGCCTGCGCACCCGCGCACCTCTGAGATGGTGACGGCCGCCATCAAGAGTCTGAAGGAGCGCGGCGGCTCGTCGCTGCAGGCGATCAAGAAGTACATTGCCGCGCACTACAAGCTGGACGCGGAGAAGCTGGCGCCCTTTATCAAGAAGTACCTCAAGTCGGCCGTCGTGGCTGGCGAGCTGGTGCAGACGAAGGGGAAGGGCGCGTCCGGCTCTTTCAAGCTTGCCGGCGCCGGCGGCGGGGCGGCCGAGGGCGGCAAGGCTCGTGCCGGCGGTGCGAAGAAGAAGCGCGCCGCTCCGGCCAGCAAGGAGAAGAAGGGCGGCCGCGCGGCCGGCGCAAAGAAGGCTGGTGGCGTGAAGGCGGCGACCGGTCGGAAGGCGGGCGCCGCCAAGAAGGCGTCTGCGGCGTCGGCGGCTCCCGCGGGTGCGAAGAAGGCGGCTGCGGCCAAGCCGGCCAAGGCCAAGTCGCCGTCGAAGGCGAAGAAGGCCGCCAAGGTTCCGACGAAGAAGCCGAAGGCGCCGCGCCCGAAGAAGGCGACGACGCCGTCTAAGGCGAAGGCGTCGCCCAAGAAGAAGAAGTAAAGTAGTAAAGTTAAAGAAAGGCAAGGGAGAGGGGTTGGCGCTTGACGCCGTCGTCCCCCACCGCCCTCCCCCGCGTCGTCTTAGTGGCGCGCGATGGCACGGCTGCGGCTGTCGCGCGGCCCAAAACGGCCCTTCTCAGGGCCATCAAAGGACGTCGGGAAGGCGTTGATTGTCGTGCATGCGCCGGTGTGGTTGGTTGTGTGTGACCCTTTGTGGGTACTGTTTGCGTGCCGTGGTGGTTGGATTGTGGTGCCGGTGGCGGTAGGCGGCGGCGCGCGGTAGCGGAGCGGTTGTGGCCGTTTGTTGGTCTCTGTTGTTTTTTGTTTTGTTGTTGTTGTTGTTTTTTTTGCGGCGGCCGACGTTTGGTTGCTCATGTATGTTTCTGGAGACTCTTGTTTGTTTGTTTGTTTGTTTGTGTGTTTGCTTGCTTTGCGGATGTCGTGTCTTTTGTGTGTGTGTGTTGTCTCTTCTCTCTCTCTTTGAAAGCGGCGGGGGGGGACGTGAGACGTGGAAGTGGCCGGCGGGAATTGGGAAGGCGCGGTGGCGTTGACGTTGTAGTGTAGTGTAGTGTAGTGTAGTGTAGCGTAGCGTGCGCGCGCCTCGGAGACGGCGGCGGCCAGCCACCCGCGGTGTGTTGGTGACGTCGTCCGGCTGTTGTGTGTGTGTGTGTGTATTGTGAGGGATGGGATGACGTCGATTGTTGGCGAGAGCGGCTGTGGACGGGAGGGGAATTGGTGGTTGTTTGTTTTGCGGGGCGGCAAGACCGACAAAAGTTTTGCTCGCGACGGAGAGATGTTAGTGGCCCTGAAAAGGGCCGTTTTTGTTGGGCGGGCGCGCGTGCGCGGCGCGGTTTCTAGGCGCGCTCGCCGCGGATGCGGCGCGCGAGCTGGATGTCCTTGGGCATGATGGTGACGCGCTTGGCGTGGATTGCGCACAGGTTGGTGTCTTCGAAGAGGCCGACGAGGTAGGCCTCGCTGGCCTCCTGCAGGGCCATGACTGCGGAGCTCTGGAAGCGCAGGTCGGTCTTGAAGTCCTGGGCGATCTCGCGCACTAGGCGCTGGAACGGCAGCTTGCGGATGAGCAGCTCTGTGCTCTTCTGGTAGCGCCTGATTTCCCGCAGGGCGACGGTGCCCGGCCTGTAGCGGTGGGGCTTCTTGACGCCGCCGGTGGCGGGCGCGCTCTTCCTCGCCGCCTTGGTGGCGAGCTGTTTGCGCGGCGCCTTTCCGCCGGTGGACTTGCGGGCCGTTTGCTTTGTGCGGGCCATAGCGGAAGAGCGGCGTGGAGGTGCGTGCGGTACACGAAGCGTCCGGTGCTGCCTTGACAACGGGCCCGCGCGGCCCCGCGCCGCGCTTATATGCCCTCGGTGCGCGTGGTGGGGGGAGGGCGGGCCAGAGTCTATATAGGGGGGCGGCGGCAGAGAGCTCGCACCGTAGCCGACTCGCTAGCGCCGGGTGAGGAGCTGGCGCTTGTGTTTTTTCGCTTGCTTGCTTGAGGAGGAGGAAGGAAGAAGAATGACAGGCCGCGGCAAGGGAGGAAAGGGGCTGGGCAAGGGTGGCGCCAAGCGGCACCGCAAGGTGTTGCGCGACAACATCCAGGGCATCACGAAGCCCGCCATCCGCCGCCTGGCTCGCAGGGGCGGCGTGAAGCGCATCTCTGGTCTGATCTACGAGGAGACCCGCGGAGTGCTGAAGGTGTTCCTGGAGAACGTGATCCGCGACGCGGTGACGTACACTGAGCACGCCAAGCGCAAGACTGTGACGGCCATGGACGTGGTGTACGCCCTGAAGAGGCAGGGGCGCACCCTGTACGGTTTCGGCGGTTAGGCAGGCAGGCAGCCAGCCAGCCGGTGTGCTGTGCTGCGTTGTGGCCTTCCCGCGGCCGTGCCGTGCCCGTGCTTGGTGGGAGAGACGAAAACGGCCCTTTTCAGGGCCACCACACTGTTCGGAGATTGAAAAGTGCGAAAGAGTCTGTGTTGCCTGTGCGTGTTGTTGTTGTTGTTGTTGTTGTTGTTGTGCTGCGCGTGCGTTAGTTTTTGAGTTTGACGCGATGGGCGCGGCTGAGTCCAGTGTGTGCGTGGTTTGTTGTTTGTTTGTTTGTGGCGTGGGCATAGGCGGGCGGGCCGGCCGGATCGATCGATCGGATCAGCTGTTTGGTTTTGTCCTGTGCCTGTGCGTTTGGAGCGCGCGGCGGCCGGCGTGTCGTCGTCGGACCGTTTACGCGCTGTGTGTGCCACGCGCGCCCCTTTAATTGAAACATTAGAATGCTAACAATGATCATCACATTATCGGTGTATTGATGTCGTTGTCGTTTGGAACGCGACTCTGTGCGTGCGCGGAGGGGTGCAGAAACAGGAAAAAGACAAAAAGAGAGAAACGACAAAATGTGTGCGCGTTCGGCCACACGGGCTGTGGACAAGATGGCGGACGTGCGCCGGCGCTGGCTGTGCAATGTATGTATGTGGACGTGTTGTGTAAAGTGCGGCGAGCACGGACGACGGAAACTTTGCTTTGGACGTAGGTTTGTGTGGTGGCCCTGAAAAGGGCCGATTGTTGTGAGCCGAGCCGGCAAGGCAAAGGCAGGCGCGTTTGCGTGCAGGGAGCACGCAAGCGCAGCTCCGCGCTCTCTGTTTAGGCCTTCTTCTCGGTCTTCTTTGGCAGCAGGACGGCCTGGATGTTGGGCAGGACACCACCCTGTGCGATGGTGACGCCCGACAAGAGCTTGTTGAGCTCCTCGTCGTTGCGGATGGCGAGCTGCAGGTGGCGCGGGATGATGCGCGTCTTCTTGTTGTCGCGGGCCGCGTTTCCGGCCAGCTCGAGCACCTCAGCCGCGAGGTACTCCATGACGGCGGCGAGGTAGACGGGCGCCCCGGCGCCGACGCGCTCGGCGTAGTTTCCCTTGCGCAGGAGGCGGTGGATTCTGCCGACCGGGAACTGGAGCCCAGCCCTGCTTGAGCGGGACTTTGACTTGCCCTTGACTTTGCCTCCCTTTCCGCGTCCGGACATGGCGTTTGGCTAGTTGAAACACGTAACGTAACGGTGCGAGCCGCAGCGAGTCGAGCAGCGGAGTGCGTGGCGGCGGGACTAGGGTGGGGGTCCCTTTATGGGCTCGGGTGCGGCGGCCGGTTGCGCGCGCGCCCCATTGGTCGGCGGCCGCAACAGGGCGAGCTGGTAAAGGTGCGGTGTTGCGGTAGCGGCGGGTGCCACTGTGTGGGGAGACGCTGACTAGAGGGGAGCGCTTGCTGCTTGCTGTTGTACGTTCGAGATGCCGCCCAAGACTAGCGGGAAGGCCGCCAAGAAGGCTGGCAAGGCGCAGAAGAACATTTCGAAGGGCGACAAGAAGAAGAAGCGCAAGAGGAAGGAGAGCTATGCCATCTACATCTACAAGGTGCTGAAGCAGGTGCACCCCGACACGGGCATCTCGTCGAAGGCGATGAGCATCATGAACAGCTTCGTGAACGACATTTTCGAGCGCATTGCGGCCGAGGCGTCTCGCCTGGCGCACTACAACAAGCGCTCGACCATCACGTCCCGCGAGATCCAGACGGCTGTGCGGCTCTTGCTGCCTGGCGAGCTGGCCAAGCACGCCGTGAGCGAGGGCACGAAGGCGGTGACCAAGTACACGAGCTCCAAGTGAGGGGGTTAAGGCTCTAGGGAGCTCCCCTCCGTTGCGAGAGCGGCAAAAAACGGCCCTTTTCAGGGCCACCAAATTGCCTTTGCGGGAAGAGCGGAATTGTTGTTTGTGTGAGGCGGCGCATAGCTAGCTACCCGGTTTGGTTGGTTGCGAAGCAGCTGGTGGTGGTGGTGGTGGTGGTGGTGGTCTCGAATGTGGTTATGCGTGCTCGCGAGTCTTGGCGTGGTTGGTTGGTTGTTTGTTTGTCGACACATAGACAGGAGGTGTTGTCTGTGTCGCTGATTTCCTTTCCTTTCCTTTCTTTGTCTCTGTCTGCCCGGTTAGTCACGTGACTGCAATTGAAACCCCTCGCGATTGTTGGATGTCACCGTTAGGGCCGTCTGCGGGTTTGTTTGTTTGTCACATCATACATACATACATACATACATACATACATACATACATACATGATGGCGAGGGTGAAATGTTGTGTTGCCGTCTACTATTCCCTTTGCTGTACGGCGTGGAGGTGTGTTGGTGACGTTTTAAAACAAATGGACGTGTCTTTACTAGTCATTAGGAAGACGCAAGAATTGTACGGGCGGGTGGGGTAGGCGACACGCACGGTGGTGTACCCATTTATTTGGCCCTTGATTTTGATAGCCGTTTCTGCAGTTGATTGAATGATTGATTGTTGTGCGCACGCACGCACGCCGGTGTCGTCATTCAAGGTGCACGTGTGTTCGGTTCAGTGACGGTAGACGACGACGGTCGTTGTTTGTTGTTATGGGCGTACACGCGGTTGTCTGTGTGTCCCCCGGTGAAATGGCCGGTTTGTCGGTGATGTGATCCGATCCGGCGGCTCTGAGTAGCTGTCTATCGGCATCACGGCAACGTGTCGGTCCGAACACCCGTCTCACTGTGGCACCGTCGGCGCTGCGAACGGCGACGAAAGGCTGGCTGTGATCGGTCGAATGTCATGTCTTGTCTGGGCAGAACGTGTGGAATGAGCAAAAAAAACTGTGGGGACGGAAACAATGGTGGAGGAGGGGAACGAAAATAATAAAACGAAACGAAGAAAGAGAAGAAGGGGAAGCAATCACCGGAAAACGAAACAGGGGAAAAACGGAGAGGCGCCGTCTAGAGCAACGGAACGTTCCCGTGCATTGCAGCCGCACTGAAATGCGTTTACGGCGCGGCTGCAAGTGACGGCTGAATTGCATTGCCTTCCCGGATGCAACGTTCGCCCGATATGGCTCGGAGGAAGAATCTATGAGAGAGTGCCTTGCCCTTTGCCGTTTCGTGTGCGGTGTAGCGAATGATGTGTGTGTGTGTGTGTGTGTGTAGTGGGGAATGGATGGTCGATAGCTGCCGTCACGGTCAAGATAACGCAGTCAAAGGTGTCACGAAAAAGTGTGTTAGCCGTGGTTGGTTGGTTTGTGTGTTTGTTTTGTTTTTAAAGAGAAGGGACGAGAGAAAGAAGGTAGGTGGAGAGTGCGTTGCGTGTTGCGAACTGCGTCCGTGAATACGGCAGTATTTGGTGGTGGGCGTGCCCTTGCATGTGGCCCGGAAGGCGTGCTCGTTTCGCGGTAGTGTGGACGGGTGAGGGGCACGCGTAACGCTGCGCTGCTGGCATATTCGGGAGATGGGAGGGGGCGAAAGGAGAGAAAGGAGACGCGGAGGGCGCGTGTGGGTGGTTCGCGCTGCGCTCGGCGGTTGTGTTTGTTTGTGCAACAAATGTGTTGCCGGGAGGGGGACCGTTGATGTGGTGGTGCGGTTGTAGCCTCAGACGCGGCTGGCAGTGAACAACTTGAGACGACGGATGCGTGGCTGGGGCGGCGCATGTCGCCGGTGCCATGCCTTTAGAGCCGCGTGGTCGGGGTGTGCGCACCGCGTGTCGTGTTGCGAGACATCACATGTGCTGCTGCGCACCGGTGGCGTGGCGTGGCGTGGCGTGGCGTGGCGTGGCGTGGCGAGCCGCGCCAGTACCGCGCGGTGTGCTTGTGCGCCGGAGAATGGCACACTGCGCCTGCCCGTTGAGGAGGCCGATGGCCGTGGTGTGGTGGAAATGGAGCGCGTCGGACGTGTACCAATGAGAAAGAGAAACAAAGCAAGCAACCACGAACGAAAGGTGGAGGGAGGCATTGTGTCACATGTGGCGGTGGGGAAAAACGAAAAAAAAAAAGAAAACAAACAACAAACAAAGACGTTAAGAAAGAGGAGAAACAACAAAGACAATGAATGAGTCGTGCGTTCGCGAGGGGGGTGGGTGTGCGTGCGTAACGCCGGTACGCGCAGTGCGGAGCCCAACGGCTGTGTCGTCGGCCGAATGGGTGCGGGAATAGAGGCCGCGTCGGCACGGAGAAGGAAGCAAGAAGGAAGGAGGCACGCGCGCTGCGGCGTTGGCGCGGTTTGCGGCTGGCGCCTTTGGTGGCAACGGCCAGGACAAGCAGCGGTGTATGGTGTTGTGCGGGGCGGACAGGGGCGGCGGTGGTGGACGGGGAGGAGGCGAGGCGGTGGCGTGTGTGGTACGGCGAAAACGGGACGGACGGCCGGCGGATGTTGAGAGGCGCCGCCCGCGCACGCACGCAGACACACAGAAGGGAAGAACGAGAAAGGAACAAAATGGAGGGGGCGAATGTGGAGGTGCGGGGAGGGGGAGGCGGTGGTGTTTGTGGGCATGTGGTGGGAGAGAATGGCGGGGGCGGAAGGACAGAGGCGCGAGGCGACAGCTTGCTTGGTGCTTGCTTGCGTCTTTTAGTGTTTTATTTTGTTTTTATCCTTTGGTCGCCTTGGAGCCTGTCGGTCCCGTCCGTGTGTGGCCACGCTGTGGGTGCGTGTATGTTTGTACGTTTCGTTTTTTTTTTTGTCTTCTTCTGCAGCAGAGGCGGCCAGCAAAATGCGTGCGGTTGGATGGATGGGCGGCCACGGCACGGCACGGCACCGCACCGCACCTGTGCCCAAGGAGGAGACGCTGGCGGCGGGCCACCCTCGGATGCGGCCGGCCGGGGCTGTGTGCGCCGCTGCAACAACAACGAGTAAACAAGACGAAGACGAAGCGGATGGCTGGTGAGTGCATTTAGGCGGTAGACAAGGCAGTGTGTGATGTGGCGTTGTGACGGGGGGGTTTGCTCACGCGGCCTCGTTGTGTTGATGCGCAGGAAGACGAGATGCGGGCAGACGCGTACAGAGAGACGAGCCCGGTCTGCAGCAGGATGTGTGGCGCGCCGAGTGCAGAGCAGCGCGCGCCGGCTGGGCTGGGTTCGGCTGGGCCCGCCCGGCGGCGGGCCGCGCTGTTGTCGCGGACGTGAGCGCCCCCCTGGCGGGTGGTCGGAGGCGGCGCGGTGGACGTGTGGCTGGTTGGCAGTGCACATTGCGAGTGGCTGGCTGGCTGGCTGGCGGGCGGTCGGCGGCGAGAAGAGAGAGGAGGTATGTGTTGCGGGCGCCTTTGCTGCGCTGCGTCGTTGCGTGCCTGGGCGTGCGCCTGTCGACTGTGTGTGACTGTGTTGGGCGTTGTGCCACGTACGTGTGCTCGGCCGAAGGCAGGCGTCGGAAAGAAGAGGGCGAAGGGCAGGAAAGTGGGTCGGTGTGCGTGCGTAGCCCGTGATGTGATGATGTCACGTCACGTCACGTCACGTCATGTTTTTGCGAAGCGGCCGCCGAGAGGTGTGTGGTAGCGAGCGGGAATGTGCGTTTGGTGGTTGCGGCGTGAGGTGAGGGTGGGAGAATATTGGGGCGGGCCGGCGGGCCGGCCCGTTGTTGGTGGTTCCTCCTGTGGTTGTTTGTGCAGCTTTGATGGCAACGTGGAAGGACGCCGGTTTCGTGCCTTGCGTGTGGTTGTCGACGGTGACTGGTTGGGGTGTGCGCCGATGCACGTGCCATGTCGTTATTATGTTTGGGTCGTGAGTGTTGTTTTTGGCCGTGTTGTTGTGTACGGGAAGGGGGGGGGGGAGAGGAGGAGGCGGGTGGATAGTGCGTGCAGTAGTGTCGTTGCGACGGGCGCGTCGGGTGGAGCTGTGCGTAGTGGCGGAAAGGTGTAGGTTGCGGGAAGGGAGCCCGTCGTGTGTCGTGTCGGTGTCGTTGACGGGGTCGCGTGCGTGCGTTGTGAATCGAGTGTGGCGGGAAAGGAGCAGTGTGCCGCTGGGGCGTCGTGGCCGTTAGCAGTGGCTGTGCTTGTCCGTTTGTTACCTGTTGGACGCTTGGTGCGAGTTGTTTGCTGTTGTCGTTGTCGTTGTCGTTGTCGTTGTCGTTGTCGTTGTCGTTGTCGTTGTCGCCCCCGTCTCGCGGGTTGTTTTTGTTTGTCGGCTGTGCTGTGTCGGCGAGCTGTTTTGCCGTGCGTGAATGTGTTGGTGCAAAAGTGGCGGCGTTATGGCTGCGACCGCGACGAGGCGCGGGCGCGCCATTGATGATGTTCAAACACAGAGCGGCTGTGTGCAATGGGAGGCCTGCGTACGGGTAGCGGTGTTGTCGTACGTGCATCCGGCCCGGTGCGGAAAGCGCCGTTGCAGTTTGCCCCTTAGTTGCCAGCCATGTCGCGTGAGCGGCGGGTTGCCTCTGGTCGACGTGGTGCTCGGGTTTGTGGTTTTTTGTTTTTTTTGTTTTTTGTGCCGTTTGGCCGGTGGGTGGTGTTTTTAATTTTGTGTTGTGTTGTGTGTGTGTGGGGCCGGCCGGCCGGCCGGTATATCTGCCTCCTGCTCGGTCTTGCGGCGGTTTGGTCGACGTCGTCTGTAGTTTTTGCGGCTTGCCGACGACCGACCGACACACCTTTGAAACCTACGTGTGGCGCCCGAAGGTGAACGTAACCTGACCGCGGACCTCTCGGCGCCTTAACCTAACCTAACCTCTAACCTAAGATGTCCGGCCGTAAGGTAGGTGCGGCCACCTGACGCCTCACGTCCGAACGCTTAACCTAACTTTGACGCCTAACCTAACTGTAACCCTTAACCTAACCCACGTCCACCTAACCTAACCTCACCTTAGGGTGGTGTACACCGCGAATGCCTTAGGGCATGTTATAGTCTTAGGTGGAGTCCACTATACGCAACAAGCGGCTATACGGGTAGCAGGGGTTGTGTGGCGTGGGCTGGGCGGTTCTGTTTAGGTTGGATGGCCCTTGGGCAAGTACGGAAAGGGCAACAGCCTCAACGGGCGCGGGGCAAGGTCAGGACATGCGGGGACCAAGCGGCAATCGGTATTGTAATTGTCAACTGTCGAAGTACCGGAACGTCAAGCGCTGATAGAAAGCACCGAAGCTGCAATCGTTATAGGTACAGACGGTGCTTTAGAAAGGATAGCGTGCATGCAACCGGTGGTGGAGTGGTTCGTCGCTGTTAGTAGTAGTAGTTTATCCTGTGTAGTGAAGTAGAAGTGGTGGACGGTTCCTGTGAACTATTGTGGGTGGAGGGTACACTCAACAGCCGAGCTAGGTTAATAATTGGCTCCTTTTACCGACCTCGCGACGCAGCAGCATTAGTGGCCGAACACGTGAGAGAAAATGTGGACATACATTTTCCTTTCCCCAGCGTGTTACAGTCTTAGGTGGAGATTTCAATGTGCCAGATGTTCAGGACGGGTGGTAGGGACAGAGCATCGAGTGACATTATACTGAGTGCACTATCCGAACGAAAATTACCGCGAGCAATTAAACAGAGAGAGAACCGACTCGTGGAGATAACATCGTGGACCTACCGATGACAAACAGACCCCGAACTTGTCGACTCTGTATGTGCAGAACAGGGACCCAGTGATCAAGAGGCCGTTGCAGCATCGCTGAATATGGACGTTAATAGGAATATACAAAAAAAAAAAAAAAAAAAGGGAGGAAGGTTTATCTGTTTAGCAAGAGTAATAGAAGGCAGATTTGAGACTACCAGACAGATGAAAACGCAAATGTCTGCTCCGACACCGACAATGTTGAGTGTGTATGGAGAAAGTGCAAGGCAATCGTAAAATGCGTCTTAGACAGGTACGTGCCGAGTAAAACTGTGAGGGATGGGAAAAACCCACCGCGGTACAACAACCAAAGTTTAGGAAACTATAGCGAAAGCAAAGAGAGCCTCACTCAAAGTTGAAACGCAGCCAAAACCTCTCAGACAAACAGACGCTAAACGATGTCCAAAGTTAGCGTAAGGAGGGCTATGCGTGAAGCGTCCGGTGAATGCGAAAGTAAAATTCCATGTACCGACGTGACAGGAAATCAAATCAAATCAAATCAAATCCTGGGACGTTGTGGTCGTACGTTGAATCAGTAGTAAGCGGCTCGAAACGGCATATCCAGACACTCCGGGATGATGATGGCATTGAAACAGAGGATGACACGCGTAAAAAGCTGTGAAATACTAAACACCTGTTTCCAAAGCTGTTTCACGGAGGACGACCGCACTGCAGTTCCTTCTCGCACAAACGAAAAAGTGGCTGACATCGAAATAAGTGTCCAAGGAGGAATAGAAAAGCAACTGGAATCACTCAACAGAGGAAAGTCCACTGGACCTGACGGGATACCAATTCGATTCTACACAGAGTACGCGACAGAACCTCCTAACAGCCGTGTACCGCAAGTCTCTAGAGGAACGGAGGGTTCCAAATGATTGGAAAAGAGCACAGGTAGTCCCGGGCTTGAAGAAGGGTCGTCGAGCAGATGCGCAAAACTATAGGCCCTATATCTGTGACGTCGGTCGGTTGTAGAATTTGAGAACATGTTTTATGCTCGAGTAGTAGCATGTCGTTTTTTGGAAACCCAGTGTCTACTATGTAGGAATCAACACGGATTCCGGAAACAGCGATCGTGTGAGACCCAACGCGCTTTATTTGTTCATGGGACCCAGAAAATATTAGATACAGGCTCCCAGGTAGATGCCATTTTGGTTGACATCCGGAAGGAGGGCGTTCGATACAGTTCCGCACTGTCGCCTGATAAACAATGTAAGAGAGTCTGCAGAATGTCGGACCAACTGTGTGGCTGGACTGAAGAGATTGTAGCAAACAGAACACAGCATGTTGTTATCAATGGAGAGACGTCTACAGACGTTAAAGTAACCTCTGGCGTGCCACAGGGGAGTGTTATGGGACCCATTGCTCTTCACACACCTAGTAGATAGTGTCGGACGTTGCATGCGTCTTTTCGCGGATGATGCTGTAGTATACAGAGAAGTTGCAGCGAAAAATGCAGGACGATCTGCAGCGGATAGGCACGTGGTGCAGGGAGTGGCAACTGTCCCTTAACATAGACAAATGTAATGTATTGCGAATAATATAAGAAAGAAGGACCCTTTATTGTATGATTGATTATATGATGATAGCGGGACAAACACTGGTAGCAGTTACGTCTGTAAAATATCTGGGAGTATGCGTGCGGAGTGATTGGGAGTGGGATGATCATCATATAAAAAAAAAAAAAAAAAAAAAAAAAACAAAAAAAGTAATTGGTGGTAAGGCGGGTACCAGGTTGCGATTTATTGGGAGAATGCGTAGCAAATGTAGTCCATCAACAAAGGAGGAGGTGGCTTACAAAACACCCGTTCGTTCGACCCATACGTGAGTGTTGCCCATCAGTGTGGGATCCGTACCAGGTCGCGTTGACGGAGGCGACCGGAGACGATCCAACGTTTCGTCGCAGGGTCATTTGGTAACCGTGATAGCGTTACGGAGATGTTTAACAAACCCAAGCGGCAGACCCTGCAATAGAGGCGCTCTGCATCGCGGTGTAGCTTGCTCGCCAGGTTTCGCGATATTGCGTTTCTGGATGGGGTATCGAATATATTGCTTCCCCCCTACGTGTATACCTCCCGAGGAGATCACGAATGGATGTGGTTAGAGAGATTCGAGCGCGCACGGAGGCGGTGTTTTTTTTTTGCAGACTGTCAGTTCGTCCCGCGAAACCATACGCGACTGGAACAGCGAAGGGAGGTAAATGACAGTGGCACGTGAAGTGCCCTCCGCCACACACCGTTGGGTGGCTTGCGGAGTCTAAATGTTAGAGGTCGGCTGTCGGTGTGTGCTTTTGAAGGCAGATTCGGTGCGTCTGTAGTTGCGGATGGCGGTTAGCCACCGTCGCTTAAAGCGGCGAGGGGCGGCGGCGCCTCGGTTGGCCGGTGGCCATGTTGCGCAGGCGGCGCTCGTTTTTGTTTTGCGGCGGGCAATTTTGTGAGAAACGGGCGCGAATGTTGGCGGGCGAGGTGGCCCGACGGCCGCGGGCCGATCGGGAAACGGTGGGAGGGCGATGGGGCGGCGGAGGTGCGTTTGCACGGCCGTCATCGCCGCACGCCTCCGCTTGTGTGGCTGTGGCGGCGGCCGCGCTGGCCGGGCTGGCGCGGCGACGGTGCGCCAGTTTTGCCGAAGGTTTGGCCATTGTGGCGGGTCGTCGGCTGGGGCTGTGGGGGCGGCATTTGGGCGGGGGCGGCGATTCTCGGCGGGCCGAGCCAGGCTGTAGCGCGCGGTAGCTGCAGTTTGGCCGTGGTTTGCGGCGCTGCCGTGGCGACTGGTTGGCGACTGTGGTGTGGCCGTGTGTAGCCCCATCCTCGGTGGTTTGAATGGCGCGGGTGGTTGCGGCGCAGGTTTGGGGCTGGTCCGCACAGGCTGTCGGACGTTGGGCGGTAGCAAGCGCGGGAGGCGCGGCGCGGCGGCGCGCAGAGTGGCGGCCGCTCTCTCGGCCGTCCGCGCCCGCCCGCGACACTGGCTGGGCCTGGCGGCGCGGCGGCTATTCTCTGCCGTGCTCTCGCCGCTCTCTCGCTGTTCTGTTGTTGTGTGTACGCGCGTCGTCCGTCGAAATAATGGCAGATCAGGCGGCTACGAACGAGACTGCTGCGGCACCCGCCGCCACCGGCACGACGAAGAAGGCCAAGTCTGCGGCGTCTGCGAAGAAGCCGCGCGCCAAGCCTGCGCACCCGCGCACCTCTGAGATGGTGACGGCCGCCATCAAGAGTCTGAAGGAGCGCGGCGGCTCGTCGCTGCAGGCGATCAAGAAGTACATTGCCGCGCACTACAAGCTGGACGCGGAGAAGCTGGCGCCCTTTATCAAGAAGTACCTCAAGTCGGCCGTCGTGGCTGGCGAGCTGGTGCAGACGAAGGGGAAGGGCGCGTCCGGCTCTTTCAAGCTTGCCGGCGCCGGCGGCGGGGCGGCCGAGGGCGGCAAGGCTCGTGCCGGCGGTGCGAAGAAGAAGCGCGCCGCTCCGGCCAGCAAGGAGAAGAAGGGCGGCCGCGCGGCCGGCGCAAAGAAGGCTGGTGGCGTGAAGGCGGCGACCGGTCGGAAGGCGGGCGCCGCCAAGAAGGCGTCTGCGGCGTCGGCGGCTCCCGCGGGTGCGAAGAAGGCGGCTGCGGCCAAGCCGGCCAAGGCCAAGTCGCCGTCGAAGGCGAAGAAGGCCGCCAAGGTTCCGACGAAGAAGCCGAAGGCGCCGCGCCCGAAGAAGGCGACGACGCCGTCTAAGGCGAAGGCGTCGCCCAAGAAGAAGAAGTAAAGTAGTAAAGTTAAAGAAAGGCAAGGGAGAGGGGTTGGCGCTTGACGCCGTCGTCCCCCACCGCCCTCCCCCGCGTCGTCTTAGTGGCGCGCGATGGCACGGCTGCGGCTGTCGCGCGGCCCAAAACGGCCCTTCTCAGGGCCATCAAAGGACGTCGGGAAGGCGTTGATTGTCGTGCATGCGCCGGTGTGGTTGGTTGTGTGTGACCCTTTGTGGGTACTGTTTGCGTGCCGTGGTGGTTGGATTGTGGTGCCGGTGGCGGTAGGCGGCGGCGCGCGGTAGCGGAGCGGTTGTGGCCGTTTGTTGGTCTCTGTTGTTTTTTGTTTTGTTGTTGTTGTTGTTTTTTTTGCGGCGGCCGACGTTTGGTTGCTCATGTATGTTTCTGGAGACTCTTGTTTGTTTGTTTGTTTGTTTGTGTGTTTGCTTGCTTTGCGGATGTCGTGTCTTTTGTGTGTGTGTGTTGTCTCTTCTCTCTCTCTTTGAAAGCGGCGGGGGGGGACGTGAGACGTGGAAGTGGCCGGCGGGAATTGGGAAGGCGCGGTGGCGTTGACGTTGTAGTGTAGTGTAGTGTAGTGTAGTGTAGCGTAGCGTGCGCGCGCCTCGGAGACGGCGGCGGCCAGCCACCCGCGGTGTGTTGGTGACGTCGTCCGGCTGTTGTGTGTGTGTGTGTGTATTGTGAGGGATGGGATGACGTCGATTGTTGGCGAGAGCGGCTGTGGACGGGAGGGGAATTGGTGGTTGTTTGTTTTGCGGGGCGGCAAGACCGACAAAAGTTTTGCTCGCGACGGAGAGATGTTAGTGGCCCTGAAAAGGGCCGTTTTTGTTGGGCGGGCGCGCGTGCGCGGCGCGGTTTCTAGGCGCGCTCGCCGCGGATGCGGCGCGCGAGCTGGATGTCCTTGGGCATGATGGTGACGCGCTTGGCGTGGATTGCGCACAGGTTGGTGTCTTCGAAGAGGCCGACGAGGTAGGCCTCGCTGGCCTCCTGCAGGGCCATGACTGCGGAGCTCTGGAAGCGCAGGTCGGTCTTGAAGTCCTGGGCGATCTCGCGCACTAGGCGCTGGAACGGCAGCTTGCGGATGAGCAGCTCTGTGCTCTTCTGGTAGCGCCTGATTTCCCGCAGGGCGACGGTGCCCGGCCTGTAGCGGTGGGGCTTCTTGACGCCGCCGGTGGCGGGCGCGCTCTTCCTCGCCGCCTTGGTGGCGAGCTGTTTGCGCGGCGCCTTTCCGCCGGTGGACTTGCGGGCCGTTTGCTTTGTGCGGGCCATAGCGGAAGAGCGGCGTGGAGGTGCGTGCGGTACACGAAGCGTCCGGTGCTGCCTTGACAACGGGCCCGCGCGGCCCCGCGCCGCGCTTATATGCCCTCGGTGCGCGTGGTGGGGGGAGGGCGGGCCAGAGTCTATATAGGGGGGCGGCGGCAGAGAGCTCGCACCGTAGCCGACTCGCTAGCGCCGGGTGAGGAGCTGGCGCTTGTGTTTTTTCGCTTGCTTGCTTGAGGAGGAGGAAGGAAGAAGAATGACAGGCCGCGGCAAGGGAGGAAAGGGGCTGGGCAAGGGTGGCGCCAAGCGGCACCGCAAGGTGTTGCGCGACAACATCCAGGGCATCACGAAGCCCGCCATCCGCCGCCTGGCTCGCAGGGGCGGCGTGAAGCGCATCTCTGGTCTGATCTACGAGGAGACCCGCGGAGTGCTGAAGGTGTTCCTGGAGAACGTGATCCGCGACGCGGTGACGTACACTGAGCACGCCAAGCGCAAGACTGTGACGGCCATGGACGTGGTGTACGCCCTGAAGAGGCAGGGGCGCACCCTGTACGGTTTCGGCGGTTAGGCAGGCAGGCAGCCAGCCAGCCGGTGTGCTGTGCTGCGTTGTGGCCTTCCCGCGGCCGTGCCGTGCCCGTGCTTGGTGGGAGAGACGAAAACGGCCCTTTTCAGGGCCACCACACTGTTCGGAGATTGAAAAGTGCGAAAGAGTCTGTGTTGCCTGTGCGTGTTGTTGTTGTTGTTGTTGTTGTTGTTGTGCTGCGCGTGCGTTAGTTTTTGAGTTTGACGCGATGGGCGCGGCTGAGTCCAGTGTGTGCGTGGTTTGTTGTTTGTTTGTTTGTGGCGTGGGCATAGGCGGGCGGGCCGGCCGGATCGATCGATCGGATCAGCTGTTTGGTTTTGTCCTGTGCCTGTGCGTTTGGAGCGCGCGGCGGCCGGCGTGTCGTCGTCGGACCGTTTACGCGCTGTGTGTGCCACGCGCGCCCCTTTAATTGAAACATTAGAATGCTAACAATGATCATCACATTATCGGTGTATTGATGTCGTTGTCGTTTGGAACGCGACTCTGTGCGTGCGCGGAGGGGTGCAGAAACAGGAAAAAGACAAAAAGAGAGAAACGACAAAATGTGTGCGCGTTCGGCCACACGGGCTGTGGACAAGATGGCGGACGTGCGCCGGCGCTGGCTGTGCAATGTATGTATGTGGACGTGTTGTGTAAAGTGCGGCGAGCACGGACGACGGAAACTTTGCTTTGGACGTAGGTTTGTGTGGTGGCCCTGAAAAGGGCCGATTGTTGTGAGCCGAGCCGGCAAGGCAAAGGCAGGCGCGTTTGCGTGCAGGGAGCACGCAAGCGCAGCTCCGCGCTCTCTGTTTAGGCCTTCTTCTCGGTCTTCTTTGGCAGCAGGACGGCCTGGATGTTGGGCAGGACACCACCCTGTGCGATGGTGACGCCCGACAAGAGCTTGTTGAGCTCCTCGTCGTTGCGGATGGCGAGCTGCAGGTGGCGCGGGATGATGCGCGTCTTCTTGTTGTCGCGGGCCGCGTTTCCGGCCAGCTCGAGCACCTCAGCCGCGAGGTACTCCATGACGGCGGCGAGGTAGACGGGCGCCCCGGCGCCGACGCGCTCGGCGTAGTTTCCCTTGCGCAGGAGGCGGTGGATTCTGCCGACCGGGAACTGGAGCCCAGCCCTGCTTGAGCGGGACTTTGACTTGCCCTTGACTTTGCCTCCCTTTCCGCGTCCGGACATGGCGTTTGGCTAGTTGAAACACGTAACGTAACGGTGCGAGCCGCAGCGAGTCGAGCAGCGGAGTGCGTGGCGGCGGGACTGCTGCTGCTCACTCTAATTTCTTCCTCTGTCTTCAGAGGTTGTGTTCTGAGAAGGTTTTTGTCCCATTCGGACATTTCCTTCAATTTTCTGGGGGGTTTGTTGGATGTGCTTGTCTTTTTGTTTGTTCTTTTCTTTAGAGTGCTTGTGGATTCTTTTCTGTCACTTTATTAGTAACGGTCATTTTTTTTTTTAATATTTATTTTTTTTCTCTTTTAGTTATGCAAGGAGTATTGCTTTTGGTCTTTTATACCGGTCTGGTACGTTGTTGTACCGACCAAGTGAGTTTATGAGATCGTTTGGCGATCTTTCCGCGTTGGCGTAGAACTGCTCCGCCAGGGTTCGGAATCTCGTGTTTAATTTTTCGATGTCTGCCGCTATGTGGAGGTCTTCCGTCGGGAATCGCGGCGGTGTGTGTAGCGCTCTTCTGAGCGCTCTGTTCTGAATCTTTTGTAGCCGTTCTACCGTCGATCTAGCAGCGTAACCCCATACGGGGCACGCATACTCCAGTATCGGTCTAATTAGACTTCGATAGACGGCTACTCCTGTGCTTGGGTCAAGGGAACTTGTACTGTTTAGTATTGGATAGAGGATCTGCATCCTGCCTAGGGCCTTTTTGCGAACCTCCTCGATGTGGCACTTCCAAGTCAGGCGCTTGTCTAGTGTCACACCGAGGTACCTCGCAGTGTTTCTCCAGGGGAGGTTTTGGCCCTGCAGGTGCAGCATTTGGTAGGGTCTTCTGGGGGGGCGAAGTTTACCGAGACGTCTGGTCATTAGCATGGCTTGGGTCTTCTCAGAGTTTAGTGAGATTCGCCATTGTTTGGCCCATTCGTCTGTCTTATTTAGGGCGGTTTGGAGACGTCTCGTGACCAGGTTCCTGTTTGTTGAGCAGGAGAAGAATGCGGTGTCGTCAGCATACTGTGCTGTTTGTACGTGTTGGGTGGTTGGTATATCCGCAGTGTAGAGACTGTACAGGGTTGGACCAAGAACCGAACCCTGTGGTACCCCTGCATGTATTCTTCTCCTGCTTGACAGTGATGTTTCTACCATTACAGAGAATGTCCTACCGGAGAGATAGCTTTTTATAAGTTTCACAATCTTTCCGGGGAAGCCTTGGGTGTACATTTTATGGAGAAGCCCGGTGTGCCAGACTGAATCAAAGGCTTTTGCCACGTCTAGTAAGACGATCCCGCAGTAGCCTTTGCGATTGAAGCTTTCTGTGGCTGCTTCTACTACCCTCATTATTTGTTGGGGGGCCGAATGTTGTGGGCGGAACCCAAACTGGAATTTGGGCAGGATTTGCTCTCTTCTGATGTGATCCTGTATCGGTACTAGGAGGAGACGCTCGTATAGTTTACTGAGGGTAGGCAGTAGACTAATTGGTCTGTAGTGTTGCGGGAACACCGGGTCTTTTCCAGGTTTTGCGATCGAGACTACTTCAGCGTGTTTCCACTGTGTCGGGAATTTTAGCGATCGCGTAATTTCGTTTAGGATATCTGCTAAGTGTGTTATTGCCATGGGCGGGATATGTTTTAATAGTTCGTTGGTGAGCTGGTCGTGGCCTGGTGCCTTTCTTGTTGGCAGGGATTTGATGACACTCGCCACGTCTTCGGAACTGAAGAGCGGCGTGTATTCATCGTCGTCGTCTGCCTCTAAAAAGGTGGCCAGTTGTCTGCGGACGATTGCGACGTGTTCTCTGTCCTGTACCTCTGCTGGCGTAAATTGTTTTTCGAACACGTCTGCTAGTGCATTTGCTTTGTCTTCAGTGCTGAATTGCAGTCCACGTTCACCATGCAGAGGGGGCATTTTTGCGCGTCTTCTCGTGAACTGCTTCGTGGCTTGCCACAAGCTGTGGTCATCTAGTTTGAGAGTTGATAGTCGTTCTGACCATTGCTGGTTGCGATACTCAGTGAGTGCAACTTTCAACTCTCGTTGTAGTCTGTTGAGCAGCCTCCTCGTGTTTTTGTTCCTAGTAAGTTTCCATTCTTTGGCTATCCTGTTTTTGTGTCTGATTTGGGCAAGCAGGTGCTGAGGGAGCTGCCTGGAGCGGGGGGCTCCCGCTGGCGCAGGTGTTGCTTCCTCAGCTGCTTGCAGGATCGCTTTAGTGAAGTCTTCCAGCGCTTGTTCAGCAGTCTCTGCTGTTGGAGGCGGGGCTTGGGCAAGTTCAGCAGCTATTCCGTTGCTGAACTGTTCCCAGTTTGTTCGTTTGTAAGTTGTGGTGCGCTGTGGGAGCGAGAGCCATTCTCCCATGTCGACCTCTAGGATAACTGGATTGTGGTCCGAAGACATCCTGTTTATCGAACTGGCAGACACAAAACCCGTAACGTGTTTCGTGAGTGCGATGTCGAGGACGTCCGCCCTGTTTCCGTTGTTTGGGAAGTGGGTGGGCTCCACGGGGCCCCATACCTGAAACTGGTGGATGCGCGCGAGTCGTTGCAGTTGTCGACCAGCTCTGTTGCTTACTCGTGAGTGCCAGTCTGCGTGCTTGGCATTGAGGTCTCCTCCTATTAGGAGCTTGCCTCTTATTCTCCCTAGTGCAGCTATGTCCTCTTCTTCTAACGTTTGGGAAGGGGGGCGGTAGGCTGCAACGACTGTGAGGGGCCCTGTTACAGTGGCAATTTCTATTGCGACTGTTTCAATTTGGCGAGTTGCTGGTGGGTACACTTGGTGGTGTCTAATACCTCGTTTGACATATACTGCAACCCCGCCTCCTGCGGTAGGCCGATCGCGTCTGTAGCAGTTGTAGTTAGCTACAGATGCTCTTACACCTGGCTTCAGGTGTGTTTCGGCCACTAAGCATATGTCAATGTCTTCCTCTTTTATGAATTCCCTGAACTCGAGGGCTTGCTGGAATAGACCGTTTGCGTTGAAGACGCACATTTTTAGACCTTGTATGTTAGGTCGTCTATCCATGTCGAGGGTTGGGGTTTCCTGATTTCATCGCCGATGAGGGCGCCTGCTGTGCTGCCGATGAGTGTTCGGCGGGGTGTTGAGTCATTGTGGCCAAAATGTTTGCCAGTTGATTCACCTGAGCCTGAAGGGCCTTTACTGTTGCTGCCAGTTGTTCCACCGAGACGTTCTGTGTCGTGTCACGCAGACTGGGCTCTAGTGAGTAGGGGGGGGCTTCCCTAGGCGATTCTCCGTTGACAGGAACCTGGTTGTGTGGAGGAGGGCGAGTTGGGGCACTGACGGTTGCCGAGTATGTCCGTGATTGAAATACCCTTGACGCTGTGGGTCTTGGATATCGGCTTGGTGGTGGTGGAGGTGCGGTGCGATGCTTAGCCCCTGTTGTCTGTGGGTGCTTTCCCCTTAGGCGGTCCCTGGCTTTACGGAATTCCGGGCACCCCAGGTAGCTGGCAGGATGTGCGCCGGCACAATTGCAGCACTTCTCCTTGCCCTCCCCCTGTGGTACCGGGCATTCCTCGTATTTGTGCTTTTCGCCGCACCTAACACACCTCATTGGCATGTCACAGTCCCTAGCCATGTGCCCCACTTTTTGGCAATTAAAACATCGCCCTGGGCCCGATCTTTTTTTCAGCTTCTCTGGAGTGACTGTTACCCTCATTATCATTGTCACCTCCCATATCTTTCTATTCTGGGCAGAGTCAGGTAAGGTGACTGTGTGCAGCGGCCACGGTCTTCTCGGGTTCGTCTTGACGACCGAGCTCACTTCGAAACCCTCCCTTTCCAGGTAACTTTTTATGTCCCCTGTGTCCGTCTTGTGTGGCATGCCCCGGAATACTATTTTTATAGGTTTTTTGGCGGCTAAGGGGAAGGTGTAGAAGTGGGTTTCCTTTTCTTTTAACATGGCCTTCACCGCTTTGTAGTCGTCAACTGTCTTTAGTGTGATCTTGAGTTGGTCCTCCCCGGTTGTTTTTGCGGTGAATTTGTTTTCACCGAGTGTTGCATTGATGTTGTCATACAACTCGGAGTACGACTTCTCGTAGTGTATTATAAGAGGAGGGATCCGAAATCGTCTCTCCTCCGTGTCTCCGTCTGTGTCGGCTGGCTGCATGGTGTTGTCCTGTGTGTGGGGGTGGTCTTCTATGGGGGAGAACCTGTTACATGTTGTTACCGGGGAGGCTGTGTGCAGCACAGGGGAGCGGCCGGCGGTTCTTTTGGGCCGCCGGAATCCGTCATCGTCCTGTGGTGTGGCAGCTTCGGCGTCAGCCACGTCCGCGCACCGCTGCCCGCCCGCCGCTGCATTTTCATGCCGCGGCGTGCCCGCAGCAGTGCGCAGCACGGCGGCCGCCGGTGCTGGCGTGGTACCTGCGTCGCGGCTTTCTTCCCGCGACGGGCCGGGTGACGCGGCCGGGCCATTGTGCTCGCCTCGCACCTCGGCGCATTGTTCCTGCGCGGGGCCGCCCGCTCCGTTACCTGGGCACGTGGCGGCCTTTGTCCGCTCGGGCGCGTCCTGCGCTGGCTCGGTCGGCTGTGCCTCGCTCGGGCTTGCCGGTCTTTCCGCGCGCTGAGTTTTCCTCGTCTTTGACGATGTTTTCCTCAGCGGCGACTTTCGCTTTTTCGCGGGGGTCTTTTTCTTGTTGGATTTGGGACTCGCTTTTAGAGGGCGTGGACGAGGTGGTGTTGTCTCGCTCTCAGGACGTGGTTTCAGTGCCCTCTCGAGACGACGCTCGTACTTTTTTCTGTCTTTCCCCGTTAATCCCGCTATCGCGTTTGCGAGTAGGAGTCGAGATTTGGGGCTTATTTCACCTTGGCTGTTCGTCTGGTCAGTCCTGTGGACCTCGTAACTGCCAGGGGAATTTTCTTGCCTCGTGATCGTTAGTAAGACCGGTGGTAGTGCCATGTCCGAAACGGTGAGAGAGGCTGCCAAGGGAGTGTCGGTCGCTGCCTTGGTTGGCACCGTTAGGTCTCAAGCAGGCGAGTCCGACCCTAATCGGCCTATCACGCGCGGGTAACTGGCCAGCGACCAGGCCCTGGCGTGCAGATTTCCCTAAGCTAGGGGGGGCAGAGCTAGCCTCTGCGGCAGCAAGAGTCCTTGTGACGACTGAGGTGCTCGACGTAGTCGGAAAAGCGGCCAACGGCAGCAAGAGGACGCGCACCAACGCGCGCCAACCCACAGCCCGCAACCCGCAACGACAATTGTGCTCACAAGCAACTGTCAAATCAGCCGCCTGCGCCGTAATCTTCTCGCAACTCCGCTCCAAGTTTGAAAAAATCTGGAGCTCGGAAGCCTTAGTGCCGAACCGTCCAGCTAAGCGCTATGACAATCAGCGACTAAACCCGCAAGCAGGTTCCTATGGCTGAGTAGCAACGAAGAGGGAAAGTGCTAGCGCAGCCCTGCACACGCGTCCGCACTATCCAGAAGCTACTCAGCGAATGGCGGCGGGACTAGGGTGGGGGTCCCTTTATGGGCTCGGGTGCGGCGGCCGGTTGCGCGCGCGCCCCATTGGTCGGCGGCCGCAACAGGGCGAGCTGGTAAAGGTGCGGTGTTGCGGTAGCGGCGGGTGCCACTGTGTGGGGAGACGCTGACTAGAGGGGAGCGCTTGCTGCTTGCTGTTGTACGTTCGAGATGCCGCCCAAGACTAGCGGGAAGGCCGCCAAGAAGGCTGGCAAGGCGCAGAAGAACATTTCGAAGGGCGACAAGAAGAAGAAGCGCAAGAGGAAGGAGAGCTATGCCATCTACATCTACAAGGTGCTGAAGCAGGTGCACCCCGACACGGGCATCTCGTCGAAGGCGATGAGCATCATGAACAGCTTCGTGAACGACATTTTCGAGCGCATTGCGGCCGAGGCGTCTCGCCTGGCGCACTACAACAAGCGCTCGACCATCACGTCCCGCGAGATCCAGACGGCTGTGCGGCTCTTGCTGCCTGGCGAGCTGGCCAAGCACGCCGTGAGCGAGGGCACGAAGGCGGTGACCAAGTACACGAGCTCCAAGTGAGGGGGTTAAGGCTCTAGGGAGCTCCCCTCCGTTGCGAGAGCGGCAAAAAACGGCCCTTTTCAGGGCCACCAAATTGCCTTTGCGGGAAGAGCGGAATTGTTGTTTGTGTGAGGCGGCGCATAGCTAGCTACCCGGTTTGGTTGGTTGCGAAGCAGCTGGTGGTGGTGGTGGTGGTGGTGGTGGTGGTGGTCTCGAATGTGGTTATGCGTGCTCGCGAGTCTTGGCGTGGTTGGTTGGTTGTTTGTTTGTCGACACATAGACAGGAGGTGTTGTCTGTGTCGCTGATTTCCTTTCCTTTCCTTTCTTTGTCTCTGTCTGCCCGGTTAGTCACGTGACTGCAATTGAAACCCCTCGCGATTGTTGGATGTCACCGTTAGGGCCGTCTGCGGGTTTGTTTGTTTGTCACATCATACATACATACATACATACATACATACATACATACATGATGGCGAGGGTGAAATGTTGTGTTGCCGTCTACTATTCCCTTTGCTGTACGGCGTGGAGGTGTGTTGGTGACGTTTTAAAACAAATGGACGTGTCTTTACTAGTCATTAGGAAGACGCAAGAATTGTACGGGCGGGTGGGGTAGGCGACACGCACGGTGGTGTACCCATTTATTTGGCCCTTGATTTTGATAGCCGTTTCTGCAGTTGATTGAATGATTGATTGTTGTGCGCACGCACGCACGCCGGTGTCGTCATTCAAGGTGCACGTGTGTTCGGTTCAGTGACGGTAGACGACGACGGTCGTTGTTTGTTGTTATGGGCGTACACGCGGTTGTCTGTGTGTCCCCCGGTGAAATGGCCGGTTTGTCGGTGATGTGATCCGATCCGGCGGCTCTGAGTAGCTGTCTATCGGCATCACGGCAACGTGTCGGTCCGAACACCCGTCTCACTGTGGCACCGTCGGCGCTGCGAACGGCGACGAAAGGCTGGCTGTGATCGGTCGAATGTCATGTCTTGTCTGGGCAGAACGTGTGGAATGAGCAAAAAAAAACTGTGGGGACGGAAACAATGGTGGAGGAGGGGAACGAAAATAATAAAACGAAACGAAGAAAGAGAAGAAGGGGAAGCAATCACCGGAAAACGAAACAGGGGAAAAACGGAGAGGCGCCGTCTAGAGCAACGGAACGTTCCCGTGCATTGCAGCCGCACTGAAATGCGTTTACGGCGCGGCTGCAAGTGACGGCTGAATTGCATTGCCTTCCCGGATGCAACGTTCGCCCGATATGGCTCGGAGGAAGAATCTATGAGAGAGTGCCTTGCCCTTTGCCGTTTCGTGTGCGGTGTAGCGAATGATGTGTGTGTGTGTGTGTGTGTGTAGTGGGGAATGGATGGTCGATAGCTGCCGTCACGGTCAAGATAACGCAGTCAAAGGTGTCGCGAAAAAGTGTGTTAGCCGTGGTTGGTTGGTTTGTGTGTTTGTTTTGTTTTTAAAGAGAAGGGACGAGAGAAAGAAGGTAGGTGGAGAGTGCGTTGCGTGTTGCGAACTGCGTCCGTGAATACGGCAGTATTTGGTGGTGGGCGTGCCCTTGCATGTGGCCCGGAAGGCGTGCTCGTTTCGCGGTAGTGTGGACGGGTGAGGGGCACGCGTAACGCTGCGCTGCTGGCATATTCGGGAGATGGGAGGGGGCGAAAGGAGAGAAAGGAGACGCGGAGGGCGCGTGTGGGTGGTTCGCGCTGCGCTCGGCGGTTGTGTTTGTTTGTGCAACAAATGTGTTGCCGGGAGGGGGACCGTTGATGTGGTGGTGCGGTTGTAGCCTCAGACGCGGCTGGCAGTGAACAACTTGAGACGACGGATGCGTGGCTGGGGCGGCGCATGTCGCCGGTGCCATGCCTTTAGAGCCGCGTGGTCGGGGTGTGCGCACCGCGTGTCGTGTTGCGAGACATCACATGTGCTGCTGCGCACCGGTGGCGTGGCGTGGCGTGGCGTGGCGTGGCGTGGCGTGGCGAGCCGCGCCAGTACCGCGCGGTGTGCTTGTGCGCCGGAGAATGGCACACTGCGCCTGCCCGTTGAGGAGGCCGATGGCCGTGGTGTGGTGGAAATGGAGCGCGTCGGACGTGTACCAATGAGAAAGAGAAACAAAGCAAGCAACCACGAACGAAAGGTGGAGGGAGGCATTGTGTCACATGTGGCGGTGGGGAAAAACGAAAAAAAAAAAGAAAACAAACAACAAACAAAGACGTTAAGAAAGAGGAGAAACAACAAAGACAATGAATGAGTCGTGCGTTCGCGAGGGGGGTGGGTGTGCGTGCGTAACGCCGGTACGCGCAGTGCGGAGCCCAACGGCTGTGTCGTCGGCCGAATGGGTGCGGGAATAGAGGCCGCGTCGGCACGGAGAAGGAAGCAAGAAGGAAGGAGGCACGCGCGCTGCGGCGTTGGCGCGGTTTGCGGCTGGCGCCTTTGGTGGCAACGGCCAGGACAAGCAGCGGTGTATGGTGTTGTGCGGGGCGGACAGGGGCGGCGGTGGTGGACGGGGAGGAGGCGAGGCGGTGGCGTGTGTGGTACGGCGAAAACGGGACGGACGGCCGGCGGATGTTGAGAGGCGCCGCCCGCGCACGCACGCAGACACACAGAAGGGAAGAACGAGAAAGGAACAAAATGGAGGGGGCGAATGTGGAGGTGCGGGGAGGGGGAGGCGGTGGTGTTTGTGGGCATGTGGTGGGAGAGAATGGCGGGGGCGGAAGGACAGAGGCGCGAGGCGACAGCTTGCTTGGTGCTTGCTTGCGTCTTTTAGTGTTTTATTTTGTTTTTATCCTTTGGTCGCCTTGGAGCCTGTCGGTCCCGTCCGTGTGTGGCCACGCTGTGGGTGCGTGTATGTTTGTACGTTTCGTTTTTTTTTTTGTCTTCTTCTGCAGCAGAGGCGGCCAGCAAAATGCGTGCGGTTGGATGGATGGGCGGCCACGGCACGGCACGGCACCGCACCGCACCTGTGCCCAAGGAGGAGACGCTGGCGGCGGGCCACCCTCGGATGCGGCCGGCCGGGGCTGTGTGCGCCGCTGCAACAACAACGAGTAAACAAGACGAAGACGAAGCGGATGGCTGGTGAGTGCATTTAGGCGGTAGACAAGGCAGTGTGTGATGTGGCGTTGTGACGGGGGGGTTTGCTCACGCGGCCTCGTTGTGTTGATGCGCAGGAAGACGAGATGCGGGCAGACGCGTACAGAGAGACGAGCCCGGTCTGCAGCAGGATGTGTGGCGCGCCGAGTGCAGAGCAGCGCGCGCCGGCTGGGCTGGGTTCGGCTGGGCCCGCCCGGCGGCGGGCCGCGCTGTTGTCGCGGACGTGAGCGCCCCCCTGGCGGGTGGTCGGAGGCGGCGCGGTGGACGTGTGGCTGGTTGGCAGTGCACATTGCGAGTGGCTGGCTGGCTGGCTGGCGGGCGGTCGGCGGCGAGAAGAGAGAGGAGGTATGTGTTGCGGGCGCCTTTGCTGCGCTGCGTCGTTGCGTGCCTGGGCGTGCGCCTGTCGACTGTGTGTGACTGTGTTGGGCGTTGTGCCACGTACGTGTGCTCGGCCGAAGGCAGGCGTCGGAAAGAAGAGGGCGAAGGGCAGGAAAGTGGGTCGGTGTGCGTGCGTAGCCCGTGATGTGATGATGTCACGTCACGTCACGTCACGTCATGTTTTTGCGAAGCGGCCGCCGAGAGGTGTGTGGTAGCGAGCGGGAATGTGCGTTTGGTGGTTGCGGCGTGAGGTGAGGGTGGGAGAATATTGGGGCGGGCCGGCGGGCCGGCCCGTTGTTGGTGGTTCCTCCTGTGGTTGTTTGTGCAGCTTTGATGGCAACGTGGAAGGACGCCGGTTTCGTGCCTTGCGTGTGGTTGTCGACGGTGACTGGTTGGGGTGTGCGCCGATGCACGTGCCATGTCGTTATTATGTTTGGGTCGTGAGTGTTGTTTTTGGCCGTGTTGTTGTGTACGGGAAGGGGGGGGGGGAGAGGAGGAGGCGGGTGGATAGTGCGTGCAGTAGTGTCGTTGCGACGGGCGCGTCGGGTGGAGCTGTGCGTAGTGGCGGAAAGGTGTAGGTTGCGGGAAGGGAGCCCGTCGTGTGTCGTGTCGGTGTCGTTGACGGGGTCGCGTGCGTGCGTTGTGAATCGAGTGTGGCGGGAAAGGAGCAGTGTGCCGCTGGGGCGTCGTGGCCGTTAGCAGTGGCTGTGCTTGTCCGTTTGTTACCTGTTGGACGCTTGGTGCGAGTTGTTTGCTGTTGTCGTTGTCGTTGTCGTTGTCGTTGTCGTTGTCGTTGTCGTTGTCGTTGTCGTTGTCGCCCCCGTCTCGCGGGTTGTTTTTGTTTGTCGGCTGTGCTGTGTCGGCGAGCTGTTTTGCCGTGCGTGAATGTGTTGGTGCAAAAGTGGCGGCGTTATGGCTGCGACCGCGACGAGGCGCGGGCGCGCCATTGATGATGTTCAAACACAGAGCGGCTGTGTGCAATGGGAGGCCTGCGTACGGGTAGCGGTGTTGTCGTACGTGCATCCGGCCCGGTGCGGAAAGCGCCGTTGCAGTTTGCCCCTTAGTTGCCAGCCATGTCGCGTGAGCGGCGGGTTGCCTCTGGTCGACGTGGTGCTCGGGTTTGTGGTTTTTTGTTTTTTTTGTTTTTTGTGCCGTTTGGCCGGTGGGTGGTGTTTTTAATTTTGTGTTGTGTTGTGTGTGTGTGGGGCCGGCCGGCCGGCCGGTATATCTGCCTCCTGCTCGGTCTTGCGGCGGTTTGGTCGACGTCGTCTGTAGTTTTTGCGGCTTGCCGACGACCGACCGACACACCTTTGAAACCTACGTGTGGCGCCCGAAGGTGAACGTAACCTGACCGCGGACCTCTCGGCGCCTTAACCTAACCTAACCTCTAACCTAAGATGTCCGGCCGTAAGGTAGGTGCGGCCACCTGACGCCTCACGTCCGAACGCTTAACCTAACTTTGACGCCTAACCTAACTGTAACCCTTAACCTAACCCACGTCCACCTAACCTAACCTCACCTTAGGGTGGTGTACACCGCGAATGCCTTAGGGCATGTTATAGTCTTAGGTGGAGTCCACTATACGCAACAAGCGGCTACACGGGTAGCAGGGGTTGTGTGGCGTGGGCTGGGCGGTTCTGTTTAGGTTGGATGGCCCTTGGGCAAGTACGGAAAGGGCAACAGCCTCAACGGGCGCGGGGCAAGGTCAGGACATGCGGGGACCAAGCGGCAATCGGTATTGTAATTGTCAACTGTCGAAGTACCGGAACGTCAAGCGCTGATAGAAAGCACCGAAGCTGCAATCGTTATAGGTACAGACGGTGCTTTAGAAAGGATAGCGTGCATGCAACCGGTGGTGGAGTGGTTCGTCGCTGTTAGTAGTAGTAGTTTATCCTGTGTAGTGAAGTAGAAGTGGTGGACGGTTCCTGTGAACTATTGTGGGTGGAGGGTACACTCAACAGCCGAGCTAGGTTAATAATTGGCTCCTTTTACCGACCTCGCGACGCAGCAGCATTAGTGGCCGAACACGTGAGAGAAAATGTGGACATACATTTTCCTTTCCCCAGCGTGTTACAGTCTTAGGTGGAGATTTCAATGTGCCAGATGTTCAGGACGGGTGGTAGGGACAGAGCATCGAGTGACATTATACTGAGTGCACTATCCGAACGAAAATTACCGCGAGCAATTAAACAGAGAGAGAACCGACTCGTGGAGATAACATCGTGGACCTACCGATGACAAACAGACCCCGAACTTGTCGACTCTGTATGTGCAGAACAGGGACCCAGTGATCAAGAGGCCGTTGCAGCATCGCTGAATATGGACGTTAATAGGAATATACAAAAAAAAAAAAAAAAAGGGAGGAAGGTTTATCTGTTTAGCAAGAGTAATAGAAGGCAGATTTGAGACTACCAGACAGATGAAAACGCAAATGTCTGCTCCGACACCGACAATGTTGAGTGTGTATGGAGAAAGTGCAAGGCAATCGTAAAATGCGTCTTAGACAGGTACGTGCCGAGTAAAACTGTGAGGGATGGGAAAAACCCACCGCGGTACAACAACCAAAGTTTTTTAGGAAACTATAGCGAAAGCAAAGAGAGCCTCACTCAAAGTTGAAACGCAGCCAAAACCTCTCAGACAAACAGACGCTAAACGATGTCCAAAGTTAGCGTAAGGAGGGCTATGCGTGAAGCGTCCGGTGAATGCGAAAGTAAAATTCCATGTACCGACGTGACAGGAAATCAAATCAAATCAAATCAAATCCTGGGACGTTGTGGTCGTACGTTGAATCAGTAGTAAGCGGCTCGAAACGGCATATCCAGACACTCCGGGATGATGATGGCATTGAAACAGAGGATGACACGCGTAAAAAGCTGTGAAATACTAAACACCTGTTTCCAAAGCTGTTTCACGGAGGACGACCGCACTGCAGTTCCTTCTCGCACAAACGAAAAAGTGGCTGACATCGAAATAAGTGTCCAAGGAGGAATAGAAAAGCAACTGGAATCACTCAACAGAGGAAAGTCCACTGGACCTGACGGGATACCAATTCGATTCTACACAGAGTACGCGACAGAACCTCCTAACAGCCGTGTACCGCAAGTCTCTAGAGGAACGGAGGGTTCCAAATGATTGGAAAAGAGCACAGGTAGTCCCGGGCTTGAAGAAGGGTCGTCGAGCAGATGCGCAAAACTATAGGCCCTATATCTGTGACGTCGGTCGGTTGTAGAATTTGAGAACATGTTTTATGCTCGAGTAGTAGCATGTCGTTTTTTGGAAACCCAGTGTCTACTATGTAGGAATCAACACGGATTCCGGAAACAGCGATCGTGTGAGACCCAACGCGCTTTATTTGTTCATGGGACCCAGAAAATATTAGATACAGGCTCCCAGGTAGATGCCATTTTGGTTGACATCCGGAAGGAGGGCGTTCGATACAGTTCCGCACTGTCGCCTGATAAACAATGTAAGAGAGTCTGCAGAATGTCGGACCAACTGTGTGGCTGGACTGAAGAGATTGTAGCAAACAGAACACAGCATGTTGTTATCAATGGAGAGACGTCTACAGACGTTAAAGTAACCTCTGGCGTGCCACAGGGGAGTGTTATGGGACCCATTGCTCTTCACACACCTAGTAGATAGTGTCGGACGTTGCATGCGTCTTTTCGCGGATGATGCTGTAGTATACAGAGAAGTTGCAGCGAAAAATGCAGGACGATCTGCAGCGGATAGGCACGTGGTGCAGGGAGTGGCAACTGTCCCTTAACATAGACAAATGTAATGTATTGCGAATAATATAAGAAAGAAGGACCCTTTATTGTATGATTGATTATATGATGATAGCGGGACAAACACTGGTAGCAGTTACGTCTGTAAAATATCTGGGAGTATGCGTGCGGAGTGATTGGGAGTGGGATGATCATCATATAAAAAAAAAAAAAAAAAAAAAAAAACAAAAAAAGTAATTGGTGGTAAGGCGGGTACCAGGTTGCGATTTATTGGGAGAATGCGTAGCAAATGTAGTCCATCAACAAAGGAGGAGGTGGCTTACAAAACACCCGTTCGTTCGACCCATACGTGAGTGTTGCCCATCAGTGTGGGATCCGTACCAGGTCGCGTTGACGGAGGCGACCGGAGACGATCCAACGTTTCGTCGCAGGGTCATTTGGTAACCGTGATAGCGTTACGGAGATGTTTAACAAACCCAAGCGGCAGACCCTGCAATAGAGGCGCTCTGCATCGCGGTGTAGCTTGCTCGCCAGGTTTCGCGATATTGCGTTTCTGGATGGGGTATCGAATATATTGCTTCCCCCCTACGTGTATACCTCCCGAGGAGATCACGAATGGATGTGGTTAGAGAGATTCGAGCGCGCACGGAGGCGGTGTTTTTTTTTGCAGACTGTCAGTTCGTCCCGCGAAACCATACGCGACTGGAACAGCGAAGGGAGGTAAATGACAGTGGCACGTGAAGTGCCCTCCGCCACACACCGTTGGGTGGCTTGCGGAGTCTAAATGTTAGAGGTCGGCTGTCGGTGTGTGCTTTTGAAGGCAGATTCGGTGCGTCTGTAGTTGCGGATGGCGGTTAGCCACCGTCGCTTAAAGCGGCGAGGGGCGGCGGCGCCTCGGTTGGCCGGTGGCCATGTTGCGCAGGCGGCGCTCGTTTTTGTTTTGCGGCGGGCAATTTTGTGAGAAACGGGCGCGAATGTTGGCGGGCGAGGTGGCCCGACGGCCGCGGGCCGATCGGGAAACGGTGGGAGGGCGATGGGGCGGCGGAGGTGCGTTTGCACGGCCGTCATCGCCGCACGCCTCCGCTTGTGTGGCTGTGGCGGCGGCCGCGCTGGCCGGGCTGGCGCGGCGACGGTGCGCCAGTTTTGCCGAAGGTTTGGCCATTGTGGCGGGTCGTCGGCTGGGGCTGTGGGGGCGGCATTTGGGCGGGGGCGGCGATTCTCGGCGGGCCGAGCCAGGCTGTAGCGCGCGGTAGCTGCAGTTTGGCCGTGGTTTGCGGCGCTGCCGTGGCGACTGGTTGGCGACTGTGGTGTGGCCGTGTGTAGCCCCATCCTCGGTGGTTTGAATGGCGCGGGTGGTTGCGGCGCAGGTTTGGGGCTGGTCCGCACAGGCTGTCGGACGTTGGGCGGTAGCAAGCGCTCCAGTCCACTATCATCTAACTTCATCAAGTGGGAGTAATGTAGCATTTACCCGAAGGCATTTACTACACCGTCTGAGGAACGGAAAAGAGAAACATCAGGATTTTCTTTATTGTCATCTAAGGATGTGGTGGTGGAAACAGACTATCATGGGGAACTGAAGTTTCTGAAAGTTGCAACTGCTGTCGCTAGCGACGGAGCAGCGCAACGGGCCTCTGATAGAGGTCGCGGTCATCTACAGGCGCCCCAAGGTTCCTGAGAAGGGGATTATCCGAAGCAGCAGCCGTGGCATACATCTTCTGGGCGATGGCTTGAAAGCGAGCGAGGACTTCCTGTTCATGGGCAGCTTCGTGAAGATATCGCGCCGGAAACTGGGGATGCACGTGGAAAATCCGGCGAAGAGCCTTATTCTGCTGCTGTTGTAGGCGATGGAGGTGTCGGTGCGCCGCATTTCCCCAAGCAGCACAGGCATAGTCCATCACAGGACGCACAAACATCCGGTAGATGAGGAGCCCATTATTGACGGAGAGCGCGGAGTGCTCGTTCAGCAGGGGATAAAGCGCCCCCAGCCGCTGCTCAACCTTCCGGCGAACTTCTAGCACCTGCTGCTGCCAGATGAGTTGGCGGTCCATCACAACGCCGAGGTAGGTGGCTGTCGGCGTCCAGGGGATGACCTCGCCGAATAACTGGAGTTGTTGATCGCGTGGCGGGGTCCTCTTGCGCGTGAAGACCACGGCTTGGCTCTTCTGAGCGTTGAACCGGACACGCCAAAGAGTCGCCCACGCTTCGAGGGCGGCGCACGCGTCCTGGAGACGTCGATACATGGCTTCGGGCCACCGGCTGCGGGTGAAGATCGCTGTGTCATCGGCGTACATCGCGCGCTCCACCCGGGGAGAGGTAGGAAGATCGGCCGTATACAGAGAGTACAGGGTCGGACCGAGGACCGAGCCCTGCGGGACGCCGGCGGCAATGGGCCGGAGCGTCGACGTCGAGTCGTCAATGCGGACCACAAAGGTGCGGCCCCGCAGATAGCTATCCAGAAGGCAGATGAAGGACCGCGGAAATCCGTGCATATGGAGCTTCCACAGCAGCCCGGAGTGCCACACGCTGTCGAAAGCCTTGGTGACATCGAGGAAAATGGCGCCACAATACTCCTGATTGTTGAAGGCCGTGGTGATCGCTTCAACAACGCGGACGAGCTGCTGCGTAGAGGAGTGGCCACCCCGGAAACCAAACTGTTCCGGAGGTAACAGGCGACGACGGTCCATGATGATCTTGAGCCGGTGAAGGAGAAGCCGCTCGAAAATTTTGCTGAGCTGCGGAAGCAAGCTGATGGGCCGGTAGTTGTTAGGATTCTTCCGGTCCTTACCCGGCTTGGGTACGGCGACAACAACAGCGTGCTTCCAAGCAGCCGGATAGGTACAAGTCACTAGGATGGCAGTAAATAGGCGGGCCAGATAGGCAAAAGCAGCAGGAGGCAGTTCCTTGAGCGCCTTCCCAGGAACGTCGTCGGCACCAGGAGCCTTGTTAGCGGCCATCGCCCGGATGCAGGAGGTCACCTCATCGGTCGTGAAGACTGGCAGATGGTCGTCGTCACGGTGGTCGGCGGAGAGGTAGGCCTCGAGGCCACGGTCCACATCATGAACGAACTGGGCGTCCACAGGATCGTCGAGAGGGACGAAGTTCGCCTGAAACACATCAGCAAGGGCGTTTGCCTTAGCCACAGGGGTATAGGCGACACCAGTCGGCGAGTCCAGAGGAGGCAGAGCGTGCTTCCGCTTGGTGAAGAAGCGAACCGCGTCCCACGCGTGGGGATCCGGAGTGAACGACGCCAGCTTCTGAGCCCACTGCTCGTTCTTGTGAGCGCTGATGGCGGCTTTGATGTCACGGCGGAGGAGGTTGACACGCCGCTTCAGAAGGGGGTCGCGGGTGAGGCGCCATTCCTTGCTGAGGCGATTCCGCACACGGATGAGATCCAGAATGTCGGCCGGGAGTCCCGGGCGCCGGGGAAGCGTGCCCCGGGACGGCGGTGTGGATCGCAGCAGGGCGGAGTGGACGGCATCAGCGAAGGCAGCGACGTCAGCATCGACGTCGTGGAAGTCGGCGTCAAGACGCGGCCGCACACGAGCGAGGACGTCCGCGCGGTAGGCAGTCCAATCAGTGCGCCGAAGGTGAAGGCGAGGCGAGGCGACGGCGGGATCAACAGCGAGATTGAAGAGGACCGGCAGATGGTTTGAGTTCAACTCATGGACGACGTCAGCCGTCAGGAATTGATGCAGGCCTTTTGTGACGGCGAAGTCCAGGACGTCCGGCGTGCCGCGGGATGGGTAGCAGGTCGGCTCCTCCGGCCCGCAAGCGTAAGCACCAACCCTGTCGATGACCTGATGAAATTGGCGGCCGCTGTGGGTGGTGTGCAGAGAATTCCACGCCGCATGTTTTGCGTTGAAGTCGCCGGCTAAAAAGAGCTTCCCCGGGAGACGGAGCAGCGCATAGGCGTCGTCCAAGTCCAGCAGGTAGCGTGGAGGACGGTAGACGGAGACGAAGGTGACCACCCCCGCCGAGGTCACCACGGCCACAGCTGTCGCCTCCATCTGTCGTAACGGTGGCGTGGGTACGACATAGTGGCGAATGTTCCGCTTGATGTAGATCGCGGTGCCGCCACCGCGGGTGGGGCGGTCGTAGCGATAGCACTTGTAGTTTGAGATGTTGGCCCGTAGACCCGCCTTCAGGTGCGTCTCCGTCACGAGGAAGATGTCAATGTTGTGGGCTGCAAGGAAGTGCTTGACTTCCAGGAGATCGCGGAAAAGTCCGTCTGCGTTGTATGTGGAAATACGGAGTTCCTCGATGCGTCGCACCCTATCCATGATGCTGGGGAGCGTCACTGGTGGTGTGAAGAACGCTTCGGATCGTAGATTCTACGGTGGCAGCAAGTGTGGCGGGCAACGCCTGGATGGCGCGGCTCATCTCGGTGACCGCCGTCATCATGGTTTGGAGGAGGGTAAAGAGGTCGTGGGAGTCGACACCCGGCTGCTGGCTGTCCTGCGGAGTGAGGTCGACGGGACGGCGGCGGCGCAACGGCGGAAAGGCGGCGGGGCCTTCGGGAACGTCCGTCGGAGCAGCAGAGGACGCAGGGGCGTCTCTGCGGATGACGTACGGTGCAGCAAGTGGACGTTGCCAGGCGTTAGGAGGGCGAGACTGCGAGAGTGAGTCCCGTCCCTGCTGCTGGGCCCCCGCGTGGCGGAAGCTGGCAGGAGTGCTGCTGACGACAGCGGTCCTACGGCGGCGATCCCTGGCGGTGAGCGGGGGAAGCCCTCGTTGCCGGCGGCTGGCCTCCTTGTGCTTAGGACACGACCTGAAGTTGGCGGGGTGTTGTCCGCCACACAGGCCGCACTTCGCAGGTTGTTCCCGAGGTACTTGGCATTGCCGGCTATCATGGGCGCCGCCGCACTTGACGCAAACAAAAGGCATCGTACAACCACGGGCAACATGGTTGAAGCCCTGGCACCGGTAGCATTGCGTTACCCCACGTGACTTGCGGAGCGTTTCGGCAGACATGACAAGTCCGCAAAGGCGGGTGACGTTAAAAATCTTCCGATGGTCAGGCGTATCAGGAAGGATGACGATTCTGAGACCCGACCGACGGTTAGTGCCCGGTATTTTGTGGTAATCCACGATCGTGGCGGCAAAGCCGAGGTCTTCCAGTTCTTCTTTGACCCAGTCGTTAGGGAGAGACTCAAGAATCCCCCGAAGAATCACCTTCAAGGTCGGCGGCCGAACGACCGGAAAAGTATAATTCGGGATGCCTTGCGAACCAAGGAAGTCCATAACGGTGGAGTAGTCGTCGAGGGTGGTGACAGAAAGCTTCAGCTTGTCGCCGCCCGTCTGGCGCGCGGTGAAAGGCTGCTTCAGGTGCTGCTTCAACCACTCGTAAAATTCCTTGTAGGACGAGGGAAGCTGCAGCACGATCGGCGGAATGCGCGTCTGCTGTTGCGGTGGCGGCTGCTGCTGCTGTGCCTGGTGCTGGAGAGTGGGCGTAGCCGCATCGTCAGCGTCTTCAGGGATGTCTTCGAATCGGTTGTGCACCGGAATATCCGTCGCCTGCGGCTGAGCTTGCGCCGCCCGCGCTTGACGCTTCTTCGGCGGTCTGCGGAAGCCATCATCCGGCACATCGGCAGCGTGCGAACCACTATCAGTGCCCCTCTTCTTCCGAGAAGCCGCCGTCGACGGTGTCTGCCTCAGGACGACGTCGTCGTCGATGGAAGTATCGGAGAAGTCGGCCAAATCGAGGTCCATAGTCGAAGCCGGGTCCGTCATAATCGTGTTCCTCTCTGCCATAGCTCTGGTCGTCATAGATGGGGGGCCGGATGGGGCCGCCGACGGGGCAAGCCCCGCCGGACGGCGATCCGCCACACCCTTCGCTCCGCGCACGTCCGTCTGCTGCGACATCTCGCACTCGAATGGTAGCAAGCGCGGGAGGCGCGGCGCGGCGGCGCGCAGAGTGGCGGCCGCTCTCTCGGCCGTCCGCGCCCGCCCGCGACACTGGCTGGGCCTGGCGGCGCGGCGGCTATTCTCTGCCGTGCTCTCGCCGCTCTCTCGCTGTTCTGTTGTTGTGTGTACGCGCGTCGTCCGTCGAAATAATGGCAGATCAGGCGGCTACGAACGAGACTGCTGCGGCACCCGCCGCCACCGGCACGACGAAGAAGGCCAAGTCTGCGGCGTCTGCGAAGAAGCCGCGCGCCAAGCCTGCGCACCCGCGCACCTCTGAGATGGTGACGGCCGCCATCAAGAGTCTGAAGGAGCGCGGCGGCTCGTCGCTGCAGGCGATCAAGAAGTACATTGCCGCGCACTACAAGCTGGACGCGGAGAAGCTGGCGCCCTTTATCAAGAAGTACCTCAAGTCGGCCGTCGTGGCTGGCGAGCTGGTGCAGACGAAGGGGAAGGGCGCGTCCGGCTCTTTCAAGCTTGCCGGCGCCGGCGGCGGGGCGGCCGAGGGCGGCAAGGCTCGTGCCGGCGGTGCGAAGAAGAAGCGCGCCGCTCCGGCCAGCAAGGAGAAGAAGGGCGGCCGCGCGGCCGGCGCAAAGAAGGCTGGTGGCGTGAAGGCGGCGACCGGTCGGAAGGCGGGCGCCGCCAAGAAGGCGTCTGCGGCGTCGGCGGCTCCCGCGGGTGCGAAGAAGGCGGCTGCGGCCAAGCCGGCCAAGGCCAAGTCGCCGTCGAAGGCGAAGAAGGCCGCCAAGGTTCCGACGAAGAAGCCGAAGGCGCCGCGCCCGAAGAAGGCGACGACGCCGTCTAAGGCGAAGGCGTCGCCCAAGAAGAAGAAGTAAAGTAGTAAAGTTAAAGAAAGGCAAGGGAGAGGGGTTGGCGCTTGACGCCGTCGTCCCCCACCGCCCTCCCCCGCGTCGTCTTAGTGGCGCGCGATGGCACGGCTGCGGCTGTCGCGCGGCCCAAAACGGCCCTTCTCAGGGCCATCAAAGGACGTCGGGAAGGCGTTGATTGTCGTGCATGCGCCGGTGTGGTTGGTTGTGTGTGACCCTTTGTGGGTACTGTTTGCGTGCCGTGGTGGTTGGATTGTGGTGCCGGTGGCGGTAGGCGGCGGCGCGCGGTAGCGGAGCGGTTGTGGCCGTTTGTTGGTCTCTGTTGTTTTTTGTTTTGTTGTTGTTGTTGTTTTTTTTGCGGCGGCCGACGTTTGGTTGCTCATGTATGTTTCTGGAGACTCTTGTTTGTTTGTTTGTTTGTTTGTGTGTTTGCTTGCTTTGCGGATGTCGTGTCTTTTGTGTGTGTGTGTTGTCTCTTCTCTCTCTCTTTGAAAGCGGCGGGGGGGGACGTGAGACGTGGAAGTGGCCGGCGGGAATTGGGAAGGCGCGGTGGCGTTGACGTTGTAGTGTAGTGTAGTGTAGTGTAGTGTAGCGTAGCGTGCGCGCGCCTCGGAGACGGCGGCGGCCAGCCACCCGCGGTGTGTTGGTGACGTCGTCCGGCTGTTGTGTGTGTGTGTGTGTATTGTGAGGGATGGGATGACGTCGATTGTTGGCGAGAGCGGCTGTGGACGGGAGGGGAATTGGTGGTTGTTTGTTTTGCGGGGCGGCAAGACCGACAAAAGTTTTGCTCGCGACGGAGAGATGTTAGTGGCCCTGAAAAGGGCCGTTTTTGTTGGGCGGGCGCGCGTGCGCGGCGCGGTTTCTAGGCGCGCTCGCCGCGGATGCGGCGCGCGAGCTGGATGTCCTTGGGCATGATGGTGACGCGCTTGGCGTGGATTGCGCACAGGTTGGTGTCTTCGAAGAGGCCGACGAGGTAGGCCTCGCTGGCCTCCTGCAGGGCCATGACTGCGGAGCTCTGGAAGCGCAGGTCGGTCTTGAAGTCCTGGGCGATCTCGCGCACTAGGCGCTGGAACGGCAGCTTGCGGATGAGCAGCTCTGTGCTCTTCTGGTAGCGCCTGATTTCCCGCAGGGCGACGGTGCCCGGCCTGTAGCGGTGGGGCTTCTTGACGCCGCCGGTGGCGGGCGCGCTCTTCCTCGCCGCCTTGGTGGCGAGCTGTTTGCGCGGCGCCTTTCCGCCGGTGGACTTGCGGGCCGTTTGCTTTGTGCGGGCCATAGCGGAAGAGCGGCGTGGAGGTGCGTGCGGTACACGAAGCGTCCGGTGCTGCCTTGACAACGGGCCCGCGCGGCCCCGCGCCGCGCTTATATGCCCTCGGTGCGCGTGGTGGGGGGAGGGCGGGCCAGAGTCTATATAGGGGGGCGGCGGCAGAGAGCTCGCACCGTAGCCGACTCGCTAGCGCCGGGTGAGGAGCTGGCGCTTGTGTTTTTTCGCTTGCTTGCTTGAGGAGGAGGAAGGAAGAAGAATGACAGGCCGCGGCAAGGGAGGAAAGGGGCTGGGCAAGGGTGGCGCCAAGCGGCACCGCAAGGTGTTGCGCGACAACATCCAGGGCATCACGAAGCCCGCCATCCGCCGCCTGGCTCGCAGGGGCGGCGTGAAGCGCATCTCTGGTCTGATCTACGAGGAGACCCGCGGAGTGCTGAAGGTGTTCCTGGAGAACGTGATCCGCGACGCGGTGACGTACACTGAGCACGCCAAGCGCAAGACTGTGACGGCCATGGACGTGGTGTACGCCCTGAAGAGGCAGGGGCGCACCCTGTACGGTTTCGGCGGTTAGGCAGGCAGGCAGCCAGCCAGCCGGTGTGCTGTGCTGCGTTGTGGCCTTCCCGCGGCCGTGCCGTGCCCGTGCTTGGTGGGAGAGACGAAAACGGCCCTTTTCAGGGCCACCACACTGTTCGGAGATTGAAAAGTGCGAAAGAGTCTGTGTTGCCTGTGCGTGTTGTTGTTGTTGTTGTTGTTGTTGTTGTGCTGCGCGTGCGTTAGTTTTTGAGTTTGACGCGATGGGCGCGGCTGAGTCCAGTGTGTGCGTGGTTTGTTGTTTGTTTGTTTGTGGCGTGGGCATAGGCGGGCGGGCCGGCCGGATCGATCGATCGGATCAGCTGTTTGGTTTTGTCCTGTGCCTGTGCGTTTGGAGCGCGCGGCGGCCGGCGTGTCGTCGTCGGACCGTTTACGCGCTGTGTGTGCCACGCGCGCCCCTTTAATTGAAACATTAGAATGCTAACAATGATCATCACATTATCGGTGTATTGATGTCGTTGTCGTTTGGAACGCGACTCTGTGCGTGCGCGGAGGGGTGCAGAAACAGGAAAAAGACAAAAAGAGAGAAACGACAAAATGTGTGCGCGTTCGGCCACACGGGCTGTGGACAAGATGGCGGACGTGCGCCGGCGCTGGCTGTGCAATGTATGTATGTGGACGTGTTGTGTAAAGTGCGGCGAGCACGGACGACGGAAACTTTGCTTTGGACGTAGGTTTGTGTGGTGGCCCTGAAAAGGGCCGATTGTTGTGAGCCGAGCCGGCAAGGCAAAGGCAGGCGCGTTTGCGTGCAGGGAGCACGCAAGCGCAGCTCCGCGCTCTCTGTTTAGGCCTTCTTCTCGGTCTTCTTTGGCAGCAGGACGGCCTGGATGTTGGGCAGGACACCACCCTGTGCGATGGTGACGCCCGACAAGAGCTTGTTGAGCTCCTCGTCGTTGCGGATGGCGAGCTGCAGGTGGCGCGGGATGATGCGCGTCTTCTTGTTGTCGCGGGCCGCGTTTCCGGCCAGCTCGAGCACCTCAGCCGCGAGGTACTCCATGACGGCGGCGAGGTAGACGGGCGCCCCGGCGCCGACGCGCTCGGCGTAGTTTCCCTTGCGCAGGAGGCGGTGGATTCTGCCGACCGGGAACTGGAGCCCAGCCCTGCTTGAGCGGGACTTTGACTTGCCCTTGACTTTGCCTCCCTTTCCGCGTCCGGACATGGCGTTTGGCTAGTTGAAACACGTAACGTAACGGTGCGAGCCGCAGCGAGTCGAGCAGCGGAGTGCGTGGCGGCGGGACTAGACTGCTGCACTATATGCTTCCTCTGCTTGAGGATGGCTGCGTGTGGAGTTTGTTGTCCTAGAGACATTTACTCCAACTGGGTTTGGGTGATTTTTTTTTTTTTGTTAAATTTTACTTTTCTTTGTGGTAGGTCTTATTTCTGGTGTGCATTTATTTGTAGATTACTTGACTGCCCTAATTAGGGGCTGGCTTGGGTGATGGTGATGTGATGGGGTTGTTGGATGATTTGATGGGTGGTTTGTTTGCTAGTCATATAAGATCGATTTCGGTCTTTTATGCCTGTCTCTTGTTGGGTCGTATTGTCCCAGTCTGCTGATCAGGTTGTTTGTGGACCTGGAAGCTGTGTCATAGAAGGTTTCTGCGAGTTCTTTAAATCTTTCTATTAGTGGCATGACTTCTGCTGCCTCGTGTAGATCGGCCGTTGGGAACTGCGAGGGGACGTGTAGCGCTCGTCTCAGCGCCCTGTTTTGTACACGCTGGAGTTTTACAATGTGTGTTTTAGCAGCATAACCCCAGATGGGGCATGCATACTCCATGATGGGGCGGATGAGTGAGCAGTACACTCTTATACCTATATTTGCAGCCAGCGAGCTTCCTGTATTGAGAACAGGATACAAGAGGCTCATTCTGGCGCTAGCTTTGAGTCTTAAGTCCTCAATGTGTGGTTTCCATGTGAGGCGTTTGTCAAGTGTTACTCCTAGGTATTTTGCCGTTTGCCTCCACGGTAGCTCCTGGCCATTTAGCCTAAGGTGTAGTGGTGGTCTTCTTTGTGGTCCGCGCTTGCCTAGTCGGCGGGTTATGAGCATCGCCTGTGTTTTCTCGCTATTGATGGTGATGCGCCATTTCTTTGCCCATTGTTCCGTGTCGTTTAGGACTGTCTGTAGTCGTCTGGTGACCAGGTCCCTATTGGCGTTGCGTGTGAAGAACGCTGTATCGTCCGCGTACTGCGCTGTGTGCACCAGGGGCGCGGTGGGCGTGTCTGCAGTGTATAGACTATACAGGACAGGCCCTAGCACCGAACCCTGGGGCACTCCAGCGCGCACGCGTCTTCTCGTCGAGAGTGAAGAGTCAACCCTAACGGAGAAAGTTCTGTTCGAGAGATAGCTTTTCAGTAGTTTGACTATCGTCCCGGGGAAGCCCTGTGTGTATAGTTTGTATAGTAACCCAGTGTGCCATACAGTGTCGAAGGCTTTGGCTACGTCAAGTAGCACTATCCCACAGTAGCCTCTTCGATTGAAAGCTTCGGTTGCTGCTTCGACCACTCTCATGATTTGTTGCGGGGCTGAATGTTTCTGCCTGAAACCGAACTGGAAGTTTGGTAGAATTTGCTCTCTTGAAATGTGTTGCTCGATGGATATGAGCAGGAGGCGCTCGTAAATTTTACTGAGAGTGGGTAGGAGGCTAATCGGCCTGTGGTGCTGTGGGAATACTGGGTCTTTACCTGGTTTTGCTATCGCGACCACTTCCGCGTGTTTCCAGCACGCTGGAAACTCGCGGGCACGAGATATCTCGTTGAAGACGTCCGCGATGTGTGTAATTGCCAGTGGCGGGAGATGTTTTATTAGTTGGTTCGTGAGCCGGTCGTGGCCTGGGGCTTTTTTGTTGGGGAGAGACTTGATTACTTTTGCCACGTCTTCTGGGGCGAAAAGTGGTGGGTCTTCATTTTCGTCGTCTTCAGCTGCAAGGAAAACTGCAAGCTGTCGACGGACTGTGTTTTCATGGTCTCTATCCTGTGCTTCCGCTGGTTTGAACTGCTGTTCAAATGCGTCGGCGAGCGCGTTGGCCTTGTCAGCTGCGCTGTAGACCATGCCACGCTCGCCGTGCAGCGGCGGCATTCTGGCGCGTCTTTTCGTAAATTGTTTCGTCGCTTGCCATAGGCTGTTGTCGTCTACTTTGAGGGCTGAGAGGCGTGCAGACCATTGCTGGTTGCGGTGCTCAGTGAGTGCGGCTTTCAACTCTCTCTGTAGTCTGTTGAGCAGCCTCCTAGTGTTTGGGTTTCTTGTTATTTTCCACTCCTTTGCGATCCTGTTTTTGTGCCGAATTTGCGCAAGCAGGTGCTCCGGGAGTCGTATTTGGGGAGGCGGGCCTTCCCGCTGTCGGGGTGTGGCCTCCTCAGCAGCCTGCAGGATCGTGTTTGTGAGGTCTTGAAGCGCCTGTTCTGCCGTATTTGCAGCTGGAGGCGGGGCGCGAGCAATTTCTGATGCGACGTTATCTTGAAATTGCTCCCAGTTTGTGCGTTTGTATGTCGCCTGGTGTTGTGGAAGAGCTACCCACTCTCCCACGTCGACCTCTAGTATAACAGGATTGTGATCGGAGGACATTCTATTGACTGTTCTCGCAGTCACGAATCCCGTTATCCTTCTTGTGAGAGCTATGTCGAGGACGTCCGGCCTATTTCCGTTCTTTGGGAAGTGGGTCGGCTCCTCTGGGCCCCATACGTCGAATTGTAGGTTGCGCGCGAGTCGTTGCAGTTGACGACCTGCTCTGTTAGTGTTTCGCGAGTGCCAGTCTGCGTGCTTGGCGTTGAGGTCTCCTCCTATTAGGAGCTTGCCTCTAATCTGCCCTAATGCCGTTATATCTTCCTCTACTATTAATGGGGTAGGGGGGCGATATACTGCAACGACTGTTAGGGGTCCTGTGGCTGTGGCTATTTCCACTGCCACAGTTTCTAACTGTTGGGTAGCTGGAATATAGACCTGGTGGTGGGGGATCCCTCTTTTGATGAATATGGCTACCCCGCCTCCGGCGGTTAGCCTGTCTTTTCTATAACAATTGTAATTGGGGACTGTCGCCTTTACTCCCGGTTTTAGATGGGTTTCGGCCACCATGCAGACGTCGATATTGTCTTCTTTCATGAATTCGCGGAATTCCATGACTTGTCCAACGATTCCGTCGGCGTTGAAAATGCTTATTGACAGGCCTTGAATGTGTGGGCGTCTATCCATGTTTGGCCGTTGGTGCTGCTGGGGAAATCGCTGAGGGCTGCGATTGCTTGGCTGCCACTTGGAGAGCGGCGAGGATTTGCGTGTTTTGTTGTTGTATCTCACGCATCATTTGCGTGAGGAGACTGAGAGTCTGAGTCATGAGCCCTAGCACTGGGTCTGTAGATGAAGGCGTCGTGGCAGCTTCGCTCACTACTTGAGCAGTGTGCTGACCGTCGTCTGTTTGACGGTCTGCTGCTGCCGCTTTTCGCAGACTGGGCTTTGGTGTGGGGGGCAGTGCTTCCCTAGAACTTCCCTCGTTAGGCGGGATCTGGTCGGGTTCTGTGGTGTCCTGAGTTGCGTCTGTGTCTGTCCGGTTGTCCTCCCCCGCGCCCGCCGCAGCCGGCAGGGGCCCACTGGGTAGCTGTCCCGTGCCGACGGCGACGCCCGCGTAGGTCGCGCCATCAGTAACTTCCCTGGGTTTTGCCCGATAGGCCGGCCTGTCCGGTCTTGTTCGGTTTTCAGGACGGCTAGCGGGCTTGGCTCGGGGTTTGTCCGGCGGTTTTTGAGCCGCCTTCGTGCCTCTGGCGCGTTGGACGTAGTTTTTGTGCACTCTGCAGCCCAGGTAGCTGGAGACATGGCCTTCGCCGCAGAGCGCACACTTGATACTTGGGTCGTCCTTTTTTATAGTACATGTTCTGGAGTCATGTCCCCCTGCGCATTTCCTGCATCGGGGGGGCATGTCACAGTGTGTGGCGATGTGCCCGAGTCCCTGGCACTTAAAACACTGGACTGATTTGTTTTTCTTCCGCAGCAGCTCAGTGGTTACTGGGACGGAGAGAACTTCTGTTATTTGTCTCCTGTTTTGCGGAGTGTCTGGTATGACTGCTACGTACAGGGGCCATTTATTATCAGATCCGGGTTGTTTCATCTGGGTGACCGATTTGACCTCGTAGTCTTGGCGCATCAGGTCGTTTTTGATGGCCTTGGGAGAGAGTTTACGAGGCAGGTCACGGATCACGATGTTAAGGTTGCGCGTTCTATCTGTCGGGAAGGTATAGTGTGGAATTCGTTTCTCCACTAGTACCTGCTTTACCTCTTTGTAATCGTCGAGGTTGTGGAGGACCAGCTTTATTTTATCGCCTCCCGCGGGTTTCGCCTTAAATGGTCTGTCCCCTAGTGTCGATTTCATTAGATCATACAATTCTTTGTAATCTCTGTCGAACTCGGCCACTATTGGGGGCAGTTGGACGCGTTTCTGCTTGCGCGCTTCCCCCTGTTGGTTTTGGGGCGCATCACCATCTGCGGGCTCGTCTGATATGCTGGAGAAACGGTTAGTCGTGGGGGCTATCTCCCTGGCTGGTGGGTGAGTGGGCTGGCGGACGGTGTTTCTGGCTAGTTCGAAGCCGTCTTCGTCGGGACCGCGCTCTTGTTCCACGACGTCGTTTTCTTTCTGTGGGTCGTTTTCCTTCTGGGGCCCTGTCTCGTCGATCACGAGAGCGCCCTCTGAGTCAGAGTCACAGTTTGGTGACTCATCTTCAGCGGCCTTGGCGCTTTCGTGGATCTTGGCTCTGTGATTTCTACGCCTGCACCTGTTTTTCTTTTGGGTCCGCGACAGTTTGACACGGGGGGAGGGGGTGCGGGTGAATTTTACCTTACTGGACAGTTTACTGGTGGGCTTGGGTTGTGCCACTGATGTTGGTTTAGGGAGAATTTTAACCGGAATGTGGTTATTTCCGCGTTTGCGCTTGAGAAATGGGATTAGCGCGTCTTGCGCGTTTGCTAGTAGGAGTTGGTTAACGAATGAGGAGGGGGTGGTGATGGCACTGCACTTACTGACGACGTAGGTCGCTGTGCTCGATTTCTGTGATATGGCGTTAGGCGCCGTATTATCTACGCTGGATGGGGAGGCAAAGTCAAAGGCTGCCATGGGGGTGCCAGTCGCTGCCTTAGTTGCCGACACCGTTAGGTTTCCGGCAGACGACTCTGGCCCTAACAAACTAGCATGCGCGGGTAACTGGCCAGTGACCAGGCCCTGACATGCAGATTCCCTATCGCTAGGAGGAGCAGAGCATGGCTCTGCGGCAGCTGAAGTACTCGAACCGCCCGGAAAAGCGGCCCGCGACATCGAAGAGACGACACCGACGCCGCCAACAGCAAGCTGCTGGGGCCCCGAATCGTCACCGCAGCTCGAATCCGCACACGACAAGTTGCTCATTCTGCGCCTTGGCCGTGCTGCGCTTCGTCGTGTGCACCCGTCAACGCTTTAATAAAAGCGAAGCCGAAGTCGCACCTGGTTTTTCACCCGTACAAGCGGGGGCCTATGGCTTCGCGTAACAGACTCACGGAGACTAGCTCAACGCTCGACTGCCGCTCGGCGAATGGCGGGACTGCTGCTGCTGCTCACATCTATTACTTTCCCCTCTTTGGGGAAGTGTGAGGGGGAGTTTGTAGCCTTGCGGCTTTTACTCCCCTGTGTGCTTGTGTGTGTGATTATTTCTGTACTTTTTGGATGTCTGTGAGATTGTGATGTTTGTTCTGTGTGATTCTGGTACTTGCCTGAGGTTTGGCGAGATATTTGTAGTATTTGGGGTAGGAGCAGGATTTGGGAATGGGTATTGGGATTTTTCTCTTCGACTTAGTCGTCAAAGATCGTCATGGGGCGATTGTGTTTATCGCGGGACATGTCATACCGACCTAGGGAATGGATGAGGGCGTTTCCCGACCTGGAAGTACCTTCATAGAAGGCCCTTGCCAGGTCTTGGAAACGCTCTCTCAGGAGTGGGATTTCCGCAGCGGCATGCAAATCGTCGATGGGGAATCCAAGGGGTAAACGCAGTGCCCTCCTGAGGGCGCGGTTCTGCAGCCTCTGGAGAGTGTCCAGGTGCTGCTTCGCCGCGTATCCCCAGACAGGACACGCGTACTCCATGACTGGCCGGATCAGGGCCTGGTAAACGTTCACTCCTACTGAGCAGGATAGGGAGCTGGATGAGTTGAGGATTGGGTACAGGATGGACATTCTGGCGCAGACCTTCCTATGGACCTCGTCTATGTGGGGTTTCCACTTAAGACGAGAGTCCAAGGTTACGCCAAGATACTTGGCGGTTCTGCGCCAGGGGAGTTGGGTTCCGTTTAGGTGAAGGTGGAGGGGGGGGCGTTGAGGAGGTTCGCGCCTTCCGAGCCTACGGGTAATCAGCATTGCCTGCGTCTTTTCAGAATTGATGGTGATTCGCCAGCGACGGGCCCAAGTTTCTGTGTCATCTAAAACCCTTTGTAGCCTACGGATGACCAGGTCCTTGTTCGCGTTTCTCGTGTAGAAGGCTGTATCGTCAGCGTACTGTGCAGTGTGCACCAGGGGGGCCGTTGGAGTGTCCGCAGTGTACAGACTGTACAATACGGGCCCCAGGACCGATCCCTGTGGCACCCCAGCACGAATACGCCTTCTGGTGGAGGTGGCAGTTTCTACTTTGACGGAGAAAGTCCTATTGGTGAGGTAGCTCTTGATCAGCTGAACTATACTCCCGGGAAACCCTTGTGTGTACAACTTGTAGAGTAGCCCTCTATGCCATACTGAATCAAAGGCTTTGGCTACGTCTAGTAGCACTATCCCGCAGTAGCCTCTGTGGTTGAAGCCCTCTGTGGCCGCTTCAACCACTCTCATGATCTGTTGTGGGGCAGAGTGGTTCTGCCGGAATCCGAATTGGAAATCCGGCAGAATTTGCTCTCTGGTAATATGTTCTTGTATGGGTCTTAGCATGAGGCGCTCATAGATCTTGCTGAGAGTTGGCAAGAGGCTAATCGGCCTGTAGTGCTGCGGGAATAGAGGGTCTTTCCCTGGTTTGTGTATTGCGACCAATTCCGCGTGTTTCCAGCAAGCTGGGAACTCGCGGGTACGAGTAATCTCGTTGAAGACGTTCGCGAGGTGTTCGATCGCTGTGGGTGGGAGGTTTTTGACCAACTGGTTGGTGACTTTGTCATGTCCTGGCGCCCTTTTGGAGGGGAGGGACCTAATTACTTTTGCCACGTCTTCAGGGGCAAAAATTGTGGGTTCGTCTTCTGGGTCCTCCTCAGCATTGAGGAAGACAGCCAGTTGACGACGGACCACTCTTTCATGCTCATCATCCTGGGGTTCAGCCGCTTGAAACTGCTTCTCGAAAGTGTCGGCGAGGGCGTTGGCCTTTTCAGCATGGCTGTAGGCCATACCCCGCTCGCCGTGCAGTGGCGGCATTCTAGCGCGTCTTTTTGTGAATTGTTTGGTTGCTTGCCAAAGTGTGTGATCGTCTACTTTGAGGGTTGAGAGGCGGTTTTGCCATTGCTGGTTTCTGTGCTCATTGAGCGCTACCTTCAATTCTCTCTGTAGACGATTGAGCAGCCTCCTTGTGGCCTGGTTTCTGGTTATCTTCCACTCTTTTGCCACTCTGTTCTTATGTCGAATTTGAGCTAGCAAGTGTTCCGGGAGCTGTATTTGCGGCGGCGGGCCATCCCTTTGTGGGGGGGTGGCCTCTTCTGCTGCCTGCAGAATGGTACCTGTTAGGTCTTGTAGCGCTTGTTCTACTGTTTCGGCAGTAGGTGGCGGAGCGCGAGCGATATCAGAGGCGACAGTTTCTCGGTATCGCTCCCAGTTTGTACGTTTGTAAGACGTCTGGTACCGTGGGAGTGCTACCCATTCTCCCACGTCGACCTCTAGGATCACTGGGTTGTGGTCGGAGGACATTCTGTTGATCGTCCTCGCGGTCACAAACCCCATAATCCTCCTAGTGAGAGCTATGTCTAACACGTCGGGCCTGCCTCCATTTTTTGGAAAATGTGTGGGCTCGACTGGACCCCATGTTTCGAAGTGGTGGTTGCGCGCTAGTTGTTGCAATCTGGCGCCTGCTCTGGAGGTTACTCTAGAATTCCAATCAGGATGTTTGGCATTGAAGTCGCCCCCTATTATGAGTTTGCCTTCAATTTGCCCTAGAGTAGCTATGTCTTCCTCATCTATCTGGTCTTGTGGGGGTCGGTAGATTGCAACGATTGTTAGGGGTCCAGTGGCAGTGGCTACTTCCACTGCCACTGCTTCGATTTTATTGGTAGCTGGTAAGAATACCTGGTGGTGGGGGATCCCTCTTTTTATGTATATGGCCACTCCACCGCCATGGGTTGGCCTGTCTTTGCGATAGCTAACATAGTTGGGGACTGTCGCTTTTGTTCCCGGTTTTAAGTGGACTAGGGTGGGGGTCCCTTTATGGGCTCGGGTGCGGCGGCCGGTTGCGCGCGCGCCCCATTGGTCGGCGGCCGCAACAGGGCGAGCTGGTAAAGGTGCGGTGTTGCGGTAGCGGCGGGTGCCACTGTGTGGGGAGACGCTGACTAGAGGGGAGCGCTTGCTGCTTGCTGTTGTACGTTCGAGATGCCGCCCAAGACTAGCGGGAAGGCCGCCAAGAAGGCTGGCAAGGCGCAGAAGAACATTTCGAAGGGCGACAAGAAGAAGAAGCGCAAGAGGAAGGAGAGCTATGCCATCTACATCTACAAGGTGCTGAAGCAGGTGCACCCCGACACGGGCATCTCGTCGAAGGCGATGAGCATCATGAACAGCTTCGTGAACGACATTTTCGAGCGCATTGCGGCCGAGGCGTCTCGCCTGGCGCACTACAACAAGCGCTCGACCATCACGTCCCGCGAGATCCAGACGGCTGTGCGGCTCTTGCTGCCTGGCGAGCTGGCCAAGCACGCCGTGAGCGAGGGCACGAAGGCGGTGACCAAGTACACGAGCTCCAAGTGAGGGGGTTAAGGCTCTAGGGAGCTCCCCTCCGTTGCGAGAGCGGCAAAAAACGGCCCTTTTCAGGGCCACCAAATTGCCTTTGCGGGAAGAGCGGAATTGTTGTTTGTGTGAGGCGGCGCATAGCTAGCTACCCGGTTTGGTTGGTTGCGAAGCAGCTGGTGGTGGTGGTGGTGGTGGTGGTGGTGGTGGTCTCGAATGTGGTTATGCGTGCTCGCGAGTCTTGGCGTGGTTGGTTGGTTGTTTGTTTGTCGACACATAGACAGGAGGTGTTGTCTGTGTCGCTGATTTCCTTTCCTTTCCTTTCTTTGTCTCTGTCTGCCCGGTTAGTCACGTGACTGCAATTGAAACCCCTCGCGATTGTTGGATGTCACCGTTAGGGCCGTCTGCGGGTTTGTTTGTTTGTCACATCATACATACATACATACATACATACATACATACATACATGATGGCGAGGGTGAAATGTTGTGTTGCCGTCTACTATTCCCTTTGCTGTACGGCGTGGAGGTGTGTTGGTGACGTTTTAAAACAAATGGACGTGTCTTTACTAGTCATTAGGAAGACGCAAGAATTGTACGGGCGGGTGGGGTAGGCGACACGCACGGTGGTGTACCCATTTATTTGGCCCTTGATTTTGATAGCCGTTTCTGCAGTTGATTGAATGATTGATTGTTGTGCGCACGCACGCACGCCGGTGTCGTCATTCAAGGTGCACGTGTGTTCGGTTCAGTGACGGTAGACGACGACGGTCGTTGTTTGTTGTTATGGGCGTACACGCGGTTGTCTGTGTGTCCCCCGGTGAAATGGCCGGTTTGTCGGTGATGTGATCCGATCCGGCGGCTCTGAGTAGCTGTCTATCGGCATCACGGCAACGTGTCGGTCCGAACACCCGTCTCACTGTGGCACCGTCGGCGCTGCGAACGGCGACGAAAGGCTGGCTGTGATCGGTCGAATGTCATGTCTTGTCTGGGCAGAACGTGTGGAATGAGCAAAAAAAAACTGTGGGGACGGAAACAATGGTGGAGGAGGGGAACGAAAATAATAAAACGAAACGAAGAAAGAGAAGAAGGGGAAGCAATCACCGGAAAACGAAACAGGGGAAAAACGGAGAGGCGCCGTCTAGAGCAACGGAACGTTCCCGTGCATTGCAGCCGCACTGAAATGCGTTTACGGCGCGGCTGCAAGTGACGGCTGAATTGCATTGCCTTCCCGGATGCAACGTTCGCCCGATATGGCTCGGAGGAAGAATCTATGAGAGAGTGCCTTGCCCTTTGCCGTTTCGTGTGCGGTGTAGCGAATGATGTGTGTGTGTGTGTGTGTGTGTAGTGGGGAATGGATGGTCGATAGCTGCCGTCACGGTCAAGATAACGCAGTCAAAGGTGTCGCGAAAAAGTGTGTTAGCCGTGGTTGGTTGGTTTGTGTGTTTGTTTTGTTTTTAAAGAGAAGGGACGAGAGAAAGAAGGTAGGTGGAGAGTGCGTTGCGTGTTGCGAACTGCGTCCGTGAATACGGCAGTATTTGGTGGTGGGCGTGCCCTTGCATGTGGCCCGGAAGGCGTGCTCGTTTCGCGGTAGTGTGGACGGGTGAGGGGCACGCGTAACGCTGCGCTGCTGGCATATTCGGGAGATGGGAGGGGGCGAAAGGAGAGAAAGGAGACGCGGAGGGCGCGTGTGGGTGGTTCGCGCTGCGCTCGGCGGTTGTGTTTGTTTGTGCAACAAATGTGTTGCCGGGAGGGGGACCGTTGATGTGGTGGTGCGGTTGTAGCCTCAGACGCGGCTGGCAGTGAACAACTTGAGACGACGGATGCGTGGCTGGGGCGGCGCATGTCGCCGGTGCCATGCCTTTAGAGCCGCGTGGTCGGGGTGTGCGCACCGCGTGTCGTGTTGCGAGACATCACATGTGCTGCTGCGCACCGGTGGCGTGGCGTGGCGTGGCGTGGCGTGGCGTGGCGTGGCGAGCGAGCCGCGCCAGTACCGCGCGGTGTGCTTGTGCGCCGGAGAATGGCACACTGCGCCTGCCCGTTGAGGAGGCCGATGGCCGTGGTGTGGTGGAAATGGAGCGCGTCGGACGTGTACCAATGAGAAAGAGAAACAAAGCAAGCAACCACGAACGAAAGGTGGAGGGAGGCATTGTGTCACATGTGGCGGTGGGGAAAAACGAAAAAAAAAAAGAAAACAAACAACAAACAAAGACGTTAAGAAAGAGGAGAAACAACAAAGACAATGAATGAGTCGTGCGTTCGCGAGGGGGGTGGGTGTGCGTGCGTAACGCCGGTACGCGCAGTGCGGAGCCCAACGGCTGTGTCGTCGGCCGAATGGGTGCGGGAATAGAGGCCGCGTCGGCACGGAGAAGGAAGCAAGAAGGAAGGAGGCACGCGCGCTGCGGCGTTGGCGCGGTTTGCGGCTGGCGCCTTTGGTGGCAACGGCCAGGACAAGCAGCGGTGTATGGTGTTGTGCGGGGCGGACAGGGGCGGCGGTGGTGGACGGGGAGGAGGCGAGGCGGTGGCGTGTGTGGTACGGCGAAAACGGGACGGACGGCCGGCGGATGTTGAGAGGCGCCGCCCGCGCACGCACGCAGACACACAGAAGGGAAGAACGAGAAAGGAACAAAATGGAGGGGGCGAATGTGGAGGTGCGGGGAGGGGGAGGCGGTGGTGTTTGTGGGCATGTGGTGGGAGAGAATGGCGGGGGCGGAAGGACAGAGGCGCGAGGCGACAGCTTGCTTGGTGCTTGCTTGCGTCTTTTAGTGTTTTATTTTGTTTTTATCCTTTGGTCGCCTTGGAGCCTGTCGGTCCCGTCCGTGTGTGGCCACGCTGTGGGTGCGTGTATGTTTGTACGTTTCGTTTTTTTTTTTGTCTTCTTCTGCAGCAGAGGCGGCCAGCAAAATGCGTGCGGTTGGATGGATGGGCGGCCACGGCACGGCACGGCACCGCACCGCACCTGTGCCCAAGGAGGAGACGCTGGCGGCGGGCCACCCTCGGATGCGGCCGGCCGGGGCTGTGTGCGCCGCTGCAACAACAACGAGTAAACAAGACGAAGACGAAGCGGATGGCTGGTGAGTGCATTTAGGCGGTAGACAAGGCAGTGTGTGATGTGGCGTTGTGACGGGGGGGTTTGCTCACGCGGCCTCGTTGTGTTGATGCGCAGGAAGACGAGATGCGGGCAGACGCGTACAGAGAGACGAGCCCGGTCTGCAGCAGGATGTGTGGCGCGCCGAGTGCAGAGCAGCGCGCGCCGGCTGGGCTGGGTTCGGCTGGGCCCGCCCGGCGGCGGGCCGCGCTGTTGTCGCGGACGTGAGCGCCCCCCTGGCGGGTGGTCGGAGGCGGCGCGGTGGACGTGTGGCTGGTTGGCAGTGCACATTGCGAGTGGCTGGCTGGCTGGCTGGCGGGCGGTCGGCGGCGAGAAGAGAGAGGAGGTATGTGTTGCGGGCGCCTTTGCTGCGCTGCGTCGTTGCGTGCCTGGGCGTGCGCCTGTCGACTGTGTGTGACTGTGTTGGGCGTTGTGCCACGTACGTGTGCTCGGCCGAAGGCAGGCGTCGGAAAGAAGAGGGCGAAGGGCAGGAAAGTGGGTCGGTGTGCGTGCGTAGCCCGTGATGTGATGATGTCACGTCACGTCACGTCACGTCATGTTTTTGCGAAGCGGCCGCCGAGAGGTGTGTGGTAGCGAGCGGGAATGTGCGTTTGGTGGTTGCGGCGTGAGGTGAGGGTGGGAGAATATTGGGGCGGGCCGGCGGGCCGGCCCGTTGTTGGTGGTTCCTCCTGTGGTTGTTTGTGCAGCTTTGATGGCAACGTGGAAGGACGCCGGTTTCGTGCCTTGCGTGTGGTTGTCGACGGTGACTGGTTGGGGTGTGCGCCGATGCACGTGCCATGTCGTTATTATGTTTGGGTCGTGAGTGTTGTTTTTGGCCGTGTTGTTGTGTACGGGAAGGGGGGGGGGGAGAGGAGGAGGCGGGTGGATAGTGCGTGCAGTAGTGTCGTTGCGACGGGCGCGTCGGGTGGAGCTGTGCGTAGTGGCGGAAAGGTGTAGGTTGCGGGAAGGGAGCCCGTCGTGTGTCGTGTCGGTGTCGTTGACGGGGTCGCGTGCGTGCGTTGTGAATCGAGTGTGGCGGGAAAGGAGCAGTGTGCCGCTGGGGCGTCGTGGCCGTTAGCAGTGGCTGTGCTTGTCCGTTTGTTACCTGTTGGACGCTTGGTGCGAGTTGTTTGCTGTTGTCGTTGTCGTTGTCGTTGTCGTTGTCGTTGTCGTTGTCGTTGTCGTTGTCGTTGTCGCCCCCGTCTCGCGGGTTGTTTTTGTTTGTCGGCTGTGCTGTGTCGGCGAGCTGTTTTGCCGTGCGTGAATGTGTTGGTGCAAAAGTGGCGGCGTTATGGCTGCGACCGCGACGAGGCGCGGGCGCGCCATTGATGATGTTCAAACACAGAGCGGCTGTGTGCAATGGGAGGCCTGCGTACGGGTAGCGGTGTTGTCGTACGTGCATCCGGCCCGGTGCGGAAAGCGCCGTTGCAGTTTGCCCCTTAGTTGCCAGCCATGTCGCGTGAGCGGCGGGTTGCCTCTGGTCGACGTGGTGCTCGGGTTTGTGGTTTTTTGTTTTTTTTGTTTTTTGTGCCGTTTGGCCGGTGGGTGGTGTTTTTAATTTTGTGTTGTGTTGTGTGTGTGTGGGGCCGGCCGGCCGGCCGGTATATCTGCCTCCTGCTCGGTCTTGCGGCGGTTTGGTCGACGTCGTCTGTAGTTTTTGCGGCTTGCCGACGACCGACCGACACACCTTTGAAACCTACGTGTGGCGCCCGAAGGTGAACGTAACCTGACCGCGGACCTCTCGGCGCCTTAACCTAACCTAACCTCTAACCTAAGATGTCCGGCCGTAAGGTAGGTGCGGCCACCTGACGCCTCACGTCCGAACGCTTAACCTAACTTTGACGCCTAACCTAACTGTAACCCTTAACCTAACCCACGTCCACCTAACCTAACCTCACCTTAGGGTGGTGTACACCGCGAATGCCTTAGGGCATGTTATAGTCTTAGGTGGAGTCCACTATACGCAACAAGCGGCTACACGGGTAGCAGGGGTTGTGTGGCGTGGGCTGGGCGGTTCTGTTTAGGTTGGATGGCCCTTGGGCAAGTACGGAAAGGGCAACAGCCTCAACGGGCGCGGGGCAAGGTCAGGACATGCGGGGACCAAGCGGCAATCGGTATTGTAATTGTCAACTGTCGAAGTACCGGAACGTCAAGCGCTGATAGAAAGCACCGAAGCTGCAATCGTTATAGGTACAGACGGTGCTTTAGAAAGGATAGCGTGCATGCAACCGGTGGTGGAGTGGTTCGTCGCTGTTAGTAGTAGTAGTTTATCCTGTGTAGTGAAGTAGAAGTGGTGGACGGTTCCTGTGAACTATTGTGGGTGGAGGGTACACTCAACAGCCGAGCTAGGTTAATAATTGGCTCCTTTTACCGACCTCGCGACGCAGCAGCATTAGTGGCCGAACACGTGAGAGAAAATGTGGACATACATTTTCCTTTCCCCAGCGTGTTACAGTCTTAGGTGGAGATTTCAATGTGCCAGATGTTCAGGACGGGTGGTAGGGACAGAGCATCGAGTGACATTATACTGAGTGCACTATCCGAACGAAAATTACCGCGAGCAATTAAACAGAGAGAGAACCGACTCGTGGAGATAACATCGTGGACCTACCGATGACAAACAGACCCCGAACTTGTCGACTCTGTATGTGCAGAACAGGGACCCAGTGATCAAGAGGCCGTTGCAGCATCGCTGAATATGGACGTTAATAGGAATATACAAAAAAAAAAAAAGGGAGGAAGGTTTATCTGTTTAGCAAGAGTAATAGAAGGCAGATTTGAGACTACCAGACAGATGAAAACGCAAATGTCTGCTCCGACACCGACAATGTTGAGTGTGTATGGAGAAAGTGCAAGGCAATCGTAAAATGCGTCTTAGACAGGTACGTGCCGAGTAAAACTGTGAGGGATGGGAAAAACCCACCGCGGTACAACAACCAAAGTTTAGGAAACTATAGCGAAAGCAAAGAGAGCCTCACTCAAAGTTGAAACGCAGCCAAAACCTCTCAGACAAACAGACGCTAAACGATGTCCAAAGTTAGCGTAAGGAGGGCTATGCGTGAAGCGTCCGGTGAATGCGAAAGTAAAATTCCATGTACCGACGTGACAGGAAATCAAATCAAATCAAATCCTGGGACGTTGTGGTCGTACGTTGAATCAGTAGTAAGCGGCTCGAAACGGCATATCCAGACACTCCGGGATGATGATGGCATTGAAACAGAGGATGACACGCGTAAAAAGCTGTGAAATACTAAACACCTGTTTCCAAAGCTGTTTCACGGAGGACGACCGCACTGCAGTTCCTTCTCGCACAAACGAAAAAGTGGCTGACATCGAAATAAGTGTCCAAGGAGGAATAGAAAAGCAACTGGAATCACTCAACAGAGGAAAGTCCACTGGACCTGACGGGATACCAATTCGATTCTACACAGAGTACGCGACAGAACCTCCTAACAGCCGTGTACCGCAAGTCTCTAGAGGAACGGAGGGTTCCAAATGATTGGAAAAGAGCACAGGTAGTCCCGGGCTTGAAGAAGGGTCGTCGAGCAGATGCGCAAAACTATAGGCCCTATATCTGTGACGTCGGTCGGTTGTAGAATTTGAGAACATGTTTTATGCTCGAGTAGTAGCATGTCGTTTTTTGGAAACCCAGTGTCTACTATGTAGGAATCAACACGGATTCCGGAAACAGCGATCGTGTGAGACCCAACGCGCTTTATTTGTTCATGGGACCCAGAAAATATTAGATACAGGCTCCCAGGTAGATGCCATTTTGGTTGACATCCGGAAGGAGGGCGTTCGATACAGTTCCGCACTGTCGCCTGATAAACAATGTAAGAGAGTCTGCAGAATGTCGGACCAACTGTGTGGCTGGACTGAAGAGATTGTAGCAAACAGAACACAGCATGTTGTTATCAATGGAGAGACGTCTACAGACGTTAAAGTAACCTCTGGCGTGCCACAGGGGAGTGTTATGGGACCCATTGCTCTTCACACACCTAGTAGATAGTGTCGGACGTTGCATGCGTCTTTTCGCGGATGATGCTGTAGTATACAGAGAAGTTGCAGCGAAAAATGCAGGACGATCTGCAGCGGATAGGCACGTGGTGCAGGGAGTGGCAACTGTCCCTTAACATAGACAAATGTAATGTATTGCGAATAATATAAGAAAGAAGGACCCTTTATTGTATGATTGATTATATGATGATAGCGGGACAAACACTGGTAGCAGTTACGTCTGTAAAATATCTGGGAGTATGCGTGCGGAGTGATTGGGAGTGGGATGATCATCATATAAAAAAAAAAAAAAAAAAAAAAAAAAAACAAAAAAAGTAATTGGTGGTAAGGCGGGTACCAGGTTGCGATTTATTGGGAGAATGCGTAGCAAATGTAGTCCATCAACAAAGGAGGAGGTGGCTTACAAAACACCCGTTCGTTCGACCCATACGTGAGTGTTGCCCATCAGTGTGGGATCCGTACCAGGTCGCGTTGACGGAGGCGACCGGAGACGATCCAACGTTTCGTCGCAGGGTCATTTGGTAACCGTGATAGCGTTACGGAGATGTTTAACAAACCCAAGCGGCAGACCCTGCAATAGAGGCGCTCTGCATCGCGGTGTAGCTTGCTCGCCAGGTTTCGCGATATTGCGTTTCTGGATGGGGTATCGAATATATTGCTTCCCCCCTACGTGTATACCTCCCGAGGAGATCACGAATGGATGTGGTTAGAGAGATTCGAGCGCGCACGGAGGCGGTGTTTTTTTTTTGCAGACTGTCAGTTCGTCCCGCGAAACCATACGCGACTGGAACAGCGAAGGGAGGTAAATGACAGTGGCACGTGAAGTGCCCTCCGCCACACACCGTTGGGTGGCTTGCGGAGTCTAAATGTTAGAGGTCGGCTGTCGGTGTGTGCTTTTGAAGGCAGATTCGGTGCGTCTGTAGTTGCGGATGGCGGTTAGCCACCGTCGCTTAAAGCGGCGAGGGGCGGCGGCGCCTCGGTTGGCCGGTGGCCATGTTGCGCAGGCGGCGCTCGTTTTTGTTTTGCGGCGGGCAATTTTGTGAGAAACGGGCGCGAATGTTGGCGGGCGAGGTGGCCCGACGGCCGCGGGCCGATCGGGAAACGGTGGGAGGGCGATGGGGCGGCGGAGGTGCGTTTGCACGGCCGTCATCGCCGCACGCCTCCGCTTGTGTGGCTGTGGCGGCGGCCGCGCTGGCCGGGCTGGCGCGGCGACGGTGCGCCAGTTTTGCCGAAGGTTTGGCCATTGTGGCGGGTCGTCGGCTGGGGCTGTGGGGGCGGCATTTGGGCGGGGGCGGCGATTCTCGGCGGGCCGAGCCAGGCTGTAGCGCGCGGTAGCTGCAGTTTGGCCGTGGTTTGCGGCGCTGCCGTGGCGACTGGTTGGCGACTGTGGTGTGGCCGTGTGTAGCCCCATCCTCGGTGGTTTGAATGGCGCGGGTGGTTGCGGCGCAGGTTTGGGGCTGGTCCGCACAGGCTGTCGGACGTTGGGCGGTAGCAAGCGCTCCAGTCCACAATCATCTAACTTCATCAAGTGGGGGTAATGTAGCTTTTACCCGAAGGCATTTACTACACCGTCTGAGGAACGGAAAAGAGAAACATCAGGATTTTCTTTATTGTCATCTAAGGATGTGGTGGTGGAAACAGACTATCATGGGGAACTGAAGTTTCTGAAAGTTGCAACTGCTGTCGTTAGCGACGGAGCAGCGCAACGGGCCTCTGATAGAGGTCGCGGTCATCTACAGGCGCCCCAAGGTTCCTGAGAAGGGGATTATCCGAAGCAGCAGCCGTGGCATACATCTTCTGGGCGATGGCTTGAAAGCGAGCGAGGACTTCCTGTTCATGGGCAGCTTCGTGAAGATATCGCGCCGGAAACTGGGGATGCACGTGGAAAATCCGGCGAAGAGCCTTATTCTGCTGCTGTTGTAGGCGATGGAGGTGTCGGTGCGCCGCATTTCCCCAAGCAGCACAGGCATAGTCCATCACAGGACGCACAAACATCCGGTAGATGAGGAGCCCATTATTGACAGAGAGCGCTGAGTGCTCATTCAGCAGGGGATAAAGCGCCCCCAGCCGCTGCTCAACCTTCCGGCGAACTTCTAGCACCTGCTGCCGCCAGATGAGTTGGCGATCCATCACAACGCCGAGGTAGGTGGCTGTCGGCGTCCAGGGGATGACCTCGCCGAATAACTGGAGTTGGTGATCGTGGGGGGGTGTCCTCTTGCGCGTGAAGACCACGGCTTGGCTCTTCTGAGCGTTGAATCGGACACGCCAGAGAGTCGCCCACGCTTCGAGGGCGGCGCACGCATCCTGGAGACGGCGATACATGGCTTCGGGCCACCGGCTGCGGGTGAAGATCGCTGTGTCATCGGCGTACATCGCGCGCTCCACCCGGGGAGAGGTAGGAAGATCGGCCGTATACAAAGAGTACAGGGTCGGACCGAGGACCGAGCCCTGCGGGACGCCGGCGGCAATAGGTCGGAGCGTCGACGTCGAGTCGTCAATGCGGACCACAAAGGTGCGGCCCCGCAGATAGCTGTCCAGAAGGCGGATGAAGGACCGCGGAAATCCGTGCATATGGAGCTTCCACAGCAGCCCGGAGTGCCACACGCTGTCGAAAGCCTTGGTGACGTCGAGGAAAATGGCGCCACAATATTCCTGATTGTTGAAGGCCGTGGTAATCGCTTCAACAACGCGGACGAGCTGCTGCGTAGAGGAGTGGCCACCCCGGAAACCAAACTGCTCCGGAGGCAACAGGCGACGACGGTCCATGATGATCTTGAGCCGGTGAAGGAGAAGCCGCTCGAAAAGCTTGCTTAGTTGCGGAAGCAAGCTGATGGGCCGGTAGTTGTGAGGATTCTTCCGGTCCTTACCCGGCTTGGGAATGGCGACAACAACAGCGTGCTTCCAGGCAGCCGGATAGGTACAAGTCACCAGTATGGCAGTAAACAGGCGGGCCAGATAGGCAAAAGCAGCAGGAGGCAGTTCCTTGAGCGCCTTCCCAGGAACGTCGTCGGCACCAGGAGCCTTGTTAGCGGCCATCGCCCGGACGCAGGAGGTCACCTCGTCGGTCGTGAAGACTGGCAGATGATCGCCGTCACGGTGGTCGGCAGAGAGGTAGGCCTCGAGGCCACGGTCCACATCATGAACGAACTGAGCGTCCACAGGATCGTCGAGAGGGACGAAGTTCGCCTGAAAGACATCAGCAAGGGCGTTTGCCTTAGCCACAGGGGTATAGGCGACACCAGTCGGCGAGTCCAGAGGAGGCAGAGCGTGCTTCCGCTTGGTAAAGAAGCGCACCGCGTCCCACGCGTGGGGATCCGGAGTGAACGACGCCAGCTTCTGAGCCCACTGCTCGTTCTTGTGGGCGCTGATGGCGGCCTTGATGTCACGGCGGAGGAGGTTGACACGCCGCTTCAGAAGGGGGTCGCGGGTGAGGCGCCATTCCTTGCTGAGGCGATTCCGCACACGGATTAGATCCAGAATGTCGGCCGGGAGTCCCGGGCGTCGGGGAAGCGTGCCCCGGGACGGCGGTGTGGATCGCAGCAGGGCTGAGTGGACGGCATCAGCGAAGGCAGCGACGTCAGCATCGACGTCGTGGATGTCGGCGTCAAGACGCGGCCGCACACGAGCGAGGACGTCCGCGCGGTAGGCAGTCCAATCAGTGCGCCGAAGGTGAAGGCGAGGCGAGGCGATGGCGGGATCAACAGCGAGATTGAAGAGGACCGGCAGGTGGTTTGAGTTCAACTCGTGGACGACGTCAGCCGACAGGAATTGATGCAGGCCTTTTGTGACGGCGAAGTCCAGGACGTCCGGCGTGCCGCGGGATGGGTAGCAGGTCGGCTCCTCAGGCCCGCAAGCGTAAGCACCAACCCTGTCGATGACCTGATAAAACTGGCGGCCGCTGTGGGTGGTGTGCAGAGAATTCCACGCCGCATGTTTTGCGTTGAAGTCGCCGGCTAAAAAGAGCTTCCCCGGGAGACGGAGCAGCGCATAAGCGTCGTCCAAATCCAGCAGGTAGCGTGGAGGACGGTAGACGGAGACGAAGGTGACCACCCCCGCCGAGGTCACCACGGCCACAGCTGTCGCCTCCATCTGTCGTAACGGTGGCGTGGGTACGACATAGTGGCGAATGTTCCGCTTGATGTAGATCGCGGTGCCGCCACCGCGGGTGGGGCGGTCGTAGCGATAGCACTTGTAGTTTGAGATGTTTGCCCGTAGACCCGCCTTCAGGTGCGTCTCCGTCACGAGAAAGATGTCAATGTTGTGGGCTTCAAGGAAGTGCTTCACTTCCAGGAGATCGCGGAAAAGTCCGTCTGCGTTGTACGTGGAAATACGGAGGTCTTCGAAGCGTCGCACCCTATCCATGATGTTGTTGGGGAGCGTCACTGGTGGGATGGAGAACGCTTCGGATCGTGGATTCCACGGTGGCAGCAAGTGTGGCGGGCAACGCCTGGATGGCGCGGCTCATCTCGGTGACCGCCGTCATCATGGTTTGGAGGAGGGTGAAGAGGTCGTGGGAGTCGACACCCGGCTGCTGGCTGTCCTGCGGAGTGAGGTCGACGGGACGGCGGCGGCGCAACGGCGGAAAGGCGGCGGGGCCTTCGGGAACGTCCGTCGGAGCAGCAGAGGACGCAGGGGCGTCTCTGCGGATGACGTACGGTGCAGCAAGTGGACGTTGCCAGGCGTTAGGAGGGCGAGACTGCGAGAGTGAGTCCCGTCCCTGCTGCTGGGCCCCCGCGTGGCGGAAGCTGGCAGGAGTGCTGCTGACGACAGCGGTCCTACGGCGGCGATCCCTGGCGGTGAGCGGGGGAAGCCCTCGTTGCCGGCGGCTGGCTTCCTTGTGTTTAGGACACGACCTGAAGTTGGCGGGGTGTTGTCCGCCACACAGGCCGCACTTCGCTGGTTGTTCCCGAGGTACTTGGCATTGCCGGCTATCATGGGCGCCACCGCACTTGACACAAACAAAAGGCATCGTACAACCACGGGCAACATGGTTGAAGCCTTGGCAACGGTAGCATTGCGTTACCCCACGTGACTTGCGGAGCGTTTCGGCAGACATGACAAGTCCGCAAAGGCGGGTGACGTGGAAAATCTTCCGATGGTCAGGCGTATCAGGTAGGATGACGATTCGGAGGCCCGACCGACGATTAGTGCCCGGGATTGTGTGGTAATCCACAATCGTGGCGGCAAAGCCGAGGTCTTCCAGTTCTTCTTTGACCCAGTCGTTAGGGAGGGACTCGAGAATCCCCCGAAGAATCACCTTCAAGGTCGGCGGCCGAACGACCGGAAACGTATAATTAGGAATGCCTTGCGCACCAAGGAAGTCCATAACGGTGGAGTAGTCGTCGAGGGTGGTGACAGAAAGCTTCAGCTTGTCGCCGCCCGTCTGGCGCGCGGTGAAAGGCTGCTTCAGGTGCTGCTTCAACCACTCGTAAAAGTCCTTGTAGGACGAGGGAAGCTGCAGCACGATCGGCGGAATGCGCTTCTGCTGTGGCGGTGGCGGCTGCTGCTGCTGCGCCTGGTGCTGGAGACTGGGCGGAGCCGCATCGTCAGCGTCTTCAGGGATGTCATCGAATCGGTTGTGCACCGGAATATCCGCCGCCTGCGGCTGAGCTTGCGCCGCCCGCGCTTGACGCTTCTTCGGCGGTCTGCGGAAGCCATCATCCGGTACATCGGCAGCGCGCGAACCACTATCAGTGCCCCTCTTCTTCCGAGAAGCCGCTGTCGACGGTGTCTGCCTCAGGACGACGTCGTCGTCGATGGAAGTATCTGAGAAATCGGCCAAATCGAGGTCCATAGTCGAAGCCGGGTCCGTCATAATCGTGTTCCTCTCTGCCATAGCTCTGGTCGTCATAGATGGGGGGCCGGATGGGGCCGCCGACGGGGCAAGCCCCGCCGGACGGCGATCCGCCACACCCGTCGCTCCGCGCACGTCCGTCTGCTGCGACATCTCGCACTCGAATGGTAGCAAGCGCGGGAGGCGCGGCGCGGCGGCGCGCAGAGTGGCGGCCGCTCTCTCGGCCGTCCGCGCCCGCCCGCGACACTGGCTGGGCCTGGCGGCGCGGCGGCTATTCTCTGCCGTGCTCTCGCCGCTCTCTCGCTGTTCTGTTGTTGTGTGTACGCGCGTCGTCCGTCGAAATAATGGCAGATCAGGCGGCTACGAACGAGACTGCTGCGGCACCCGCCGCCACCGGCACGACGAAGAAGGCCAAGTCTGCGGCGTCTGCGAAGAAGCCGCGCGCCAAGCCTGCGCACCCGCGCACCTCTGAGATGGTGACGGCCGCCATCAAGAGTCTGAAGGAGCGCGGCGGCTCGTCGCTGCAGGCGATCAAGAAGTACATTGCCGCGCACTACAAGCTGGACGCGGAGAAGCTGGCGCCCTTTATCAAGAAGTACCTCAAGTCGGCCGTCGTGGCTGGCGAGCTGGTGCAGACGAAGGGGAAGGGCGCGTCCGGCTCTTTCAAGCTTGCCGGCGCCGGCGGCGGGGCGGCCGAGGGCGGCAAGGCTCGTGCCGGCGGTGCGAAGAAGAAGCGCGCCGCTCCGGCCAGCAAGGAGAAGAAGGGCGGCCGCGCGGCCGGCGCAAAGAAGGCTGGTGGCGTGAAGGCGGCGACCGGTCGGAAGGCGGGCGCCGCCAAGAAGGCGTCTGCGGCGTCGGCGGCTCCCGCGGGTGCGAAGAAGGCGGCTGCGGCCAAGCCGGCCAAGGCCAAGTCGCCGTCGAAGGCGAAGAAGGCCGCCAAGGTTCCGACGAAGAAGCCGAAGGCGCCGCGCCCGAAGAAGGCGACGACGCCGTCTAAGGCGAAGGCGTCGCCCAAGAAGAAGAAGTAAAGTAGTAAAGTTAAAGAAAGGCAAGGGAGAGGGGTTGGCGCTTGACGCCGTCGTCCCCCACCGCCCTCCCCCGCGTCGTCTTAGTGGCGCGCGATGGCACGGCTGCGGCTGTCGCGCGGCCCAAAACGGCCCTTCTCAGGGCCATCAAAGGACGTCGGGAAGGCGTTGATTGTCGTGCATGCGCCGGTGTGGTTGGTTGTGTGTGACCCTTTGTGGGTACTGTTTGCGTGCCGTGGTGGTTGGATTGTGGTGCCGGTGGCGGTAGGCGGCGGCGCGCGGTAGCGGAGCGGTTGTGGCCGTTTGTTGGTCTCTGTTGTTTTTTGTTTTGTTGTTGTTGTTGTTTTTTTTGCGGCGGCCGACGTTTGGTTGCTCATGTATGTTTCTGGAGACTCTTGTTTGTTTGTTTGTTTGTTTGTGTGTTTGCTTGCTTTGCGGATGTCGTGTCTTTTGTGTGTGTGTGTTGTCTCTTCTCTCTCTCTTTGAAAGCGGCGGGGGGGGACGTGAGACGTGGAAGTGGCCGGCGGGAATTGGGAAGGCGCGGTGGCGTTGACGTTGTAGTGTAGTGTAGTGTAGTGTAGTGTAGTGTAGTGTAGTGTAGTGTAGCGTAGCGTGCGCGCGCCTCGGAGACGGCGGCGGCCAGCCACCCGCGGTGTGTTGGTGACGTCGTCCGGCTGTTGTGTGTGTGTGTGTGTGTATTGTGAGGGATGGGGTGACGTCGATTGTTGGCGAGAGCGGCTGTGGACGGGAGGGGAATTGGTGGTTGTTTGTTTTGCGGGGCGGCAAGACCGACAAAAGTTTTGCTCGCGACGGAGAGATGTTAGTGGCCCTGAAAAGGGCCGTTTTTGTTGGGCGGGCGCGCGTGCGCGGCGCGGTTTCTAGGCGCGCTCGCCGCGGATGCGGCGCGCGAGCTGGATGTCCTTGGGCATGATGGTGACGCGCTTGGCGTGGATTGCGCACAGGTTGGTGTCTTCGAAGAGGCCGACGAGGTAGGCCTCGCTGGCCTCCTGCAGGGCCATGACTGCGGAGCTCTGGAAGCGCAGGTCGGTCTTGAAGTCCTGGGCGATCTCGCGCACTAGGCGCTGGAACGGCAGCTTGCGGATGAGCAGCTCTGTGCTCTTCTGGTAGCGCCTGATTTCCCGCAGGGCGACGGTGCCCGGCCTGTAGCGGTGGGGCTTCTTGACGCCGCCGGTGGCGGGCGCGCTCTTCCTCGCCGCCTTGGTGGCGAGCTGTTTGCGCGGCGCCTTTCCGCCGGTGGACTTGCGGGCCGTTTGCTTTGTGCGGGCCATAGCGGAAGAGCGGCGTGGAGGTGCGTGCGGTACACGAAGCGTCCGGTGCTGCCTTGACAACGGGCCCGCGCGGCCCCGCGCCGCGCTTATATGCCCTCGGTGCGCGTGGTGGGGGGAGGGCGGGCCAGAGTCTATATAGGGGGGCGGCGGCAGAGAGCTCGCACCGGAGCTCGCACCCAGAGCGGCCTGAGCTGGCGAGGTGAGCCCACCAGCTGGAGACTGCGGACGGAGCGCACAGCAAGACGCCGGCGCGCACGCATCTTCACACGTTTACGCATCCGACATGGCTGGACGCGGACGCAGGAACGGAAGCAAGTTTGCGGCCGCACTGGAGTTCCTGGCCGAGGTGATCGGCAAGGACCACGGACGCAGACGACGCAAGAAGAAACCGCGCACCGAGCAGCAATGCTTTCGGTGCCAAAGGCTGGGGCACATTGCCAAAGTGTGCAGGGGCAGTCTGGCGTGTCTGAAGTGTGCTGAGGCACACGACACACGCAACTGCACCAAGCCCCGCGGTGCGGCTGCCAAGTGCGTGAATTGCGGCGGTGCCCACGCCGCAAACGCGCGCAGCTGCGCCTACGTGCGGGGCTACAGAGGCAAGTTGGTCGCCCCACGCCCTGAGGTACCTGCAGAGGTGCCTGGCGTCGAGACGGACGTCCCGCCAACCCGCTCCCGCGGGAGAGCTGGACCGTGCCGTCGCGAAGCCACCACAGATGACACACTGGCCGCCTTCCACGCCGCCTTTGCGGCCGAGAGGGCCGCCATGAAGGAGGAACTCGTAGCTGTTCACCGCCAGCTGCAACAGCTGCGTGAGGAGCTGCGGGTCCTCAAGAAGTCGTCCAATCCCACAGCCAGCTCCACTGCGAGTCGGCCAGCGAGGGTCGACGCCTCCACCCAAACGGAGCCACCTGCGCCGCCAGTTGACGAGACGGGCGTCGTAGAGGCACCCATGGAAGTGGAGCAGCCTGCTCTCCCTCCTGACGGGGAGGTCGAGCCGCGGGCACACGAGGAGCCGCAAGCGGAGATACCCCCAGTTACAGTGACGGCGGCGGAACTCCGGTCGCTGTCTGCGATCTCTGTGGACCAGGCGACGCAGATGTTCCGGACTATCACTGGCTGGGCAAAACCGGACCTGGACAACGCCTGTCCAGCCACTCCACCCCACAGGACGAAGACCGCTTCTTCGCAAGCTGAAGAAGCGGTAACAGACGAAGAGCTGCCCCTCCCGCTCCCAGACGAGCGGAGCGTGCAGCCCTTCCTCAAGAAGATCGTGGCGTCGCTGAAGGACGGGTCGTACCCTCACGGGGACAACCCATACCCCTTCACGCCGGCGCCCGCGAAGCCACCACCGCCTCACCAACCGTGTGACCTCAAACACATGCGTTGCATGTTGCATGAGGCCGTAACCAGGAAGGAGCTAAAATTGCTCAACAGCCGCCCCATCTTCACCCCTTCGGACTGGGAACACATCACCCGGGTCACAGAGAAGTGGGTGAAGGAGGAGTGGCGCTCCGGCAGGCGTCAGCCTGCGCCAGAAGACATACCAATGCATGACTACTTCGCTAGTCTAAACTCAGCGGGGTAGCCGAGGCCGATTCCAACGAGAGGCCACAAATACAACAACAACAACAGAGGAATCAAGGAGGAACAGCAGCACTGCTGCTTAGCCTCCACCATCTCCGGACTGAGGAGGTCCGTGATTTTCAAGCGAAGCGAAGAGAGCTCGCACCGTAGCCGACTCGCTAGCGCCGGGTGAGGAGCTGGCGCTTGTGTTTTTTCGCTTGCTTGCTTGAGGAGGAGGAAGGAAGAAGAATGACAGGCCGCGGCAAGGGAGGAAAGGGGCTGGGCAAGGGTGGCGCCAAGCGGCACCGCAAGGTGTTGCGCGACAACATCCAGGGCATCACGAAGCCCGCCATCCGCCGCCTGGCTCGCAGGGGCGGCGTGAAGCGCATCTCTGGTCTGATCTACGAGGAGACCCGCGGAGTGCTGAAGGTGTTCCTGGAGAACGTGATCCGCGACGCGGTGACGTACACTGAGCACGCCAAGCGCAAGACTGTGACGGCCATGGACGTGGTGTACGCCCTGAAGAGGCAGGGGCGCACCCTGTACGGTTTCGGCGGTTAGGCAGGCAGGCAGCCAGCCAGCCGGTGTGCTGTGCTGCGTTGTGGCCTTCCCGCGGCCGTGCCGTGCCCGTGCTTGGTGGGAGAGACGAAAACGGCCCTTTTCAGGGCCACCACACTGTTCGGAGATTGAAAAGTGCGAAAGAGTCTGTGTTGCCTGTGCGTGTTGTTGTTGTTGTTGTGCTGCGCGTGCGTTAGTTTTTGAGTTTGACGCGATGGGCGCGGCTGAGTCCAGTGTGTGCGTGGTTTGTTGTTTGTTTGTTTGTGGCGTGGGCATAGGCGGGCGGGCCGGCCGGATCGATCGATCGGATCAGCTGTTTGGTTTTGTCCTGTGCCTGTGCGTTTGGAGCGCGCGGCGGCCGGCGTGTCGTCGTCGGACCGTTTACGCGCTGTGTGTGCCACGCGCGCCCCTTTAATTGAAACATTAGAATGCTAACAATGATCATCACATTATCGGTGTATTGATGTCGTTGTCGTTTGGAACGCGACTCTGTGCGTGCGCGGAGGGGTGCAGAAACAGGAAAAAGACAAAAAGAGAGAAACGACAAAATGTGTGCGCGTTCGGCCACACGGGCTGTGGACAAGATGGCGGACGTGCGCCGGCGCTGGCTGTGCAATGTATGTATGTGGACGTGTTGTGTAAAGTGCGGCGAGCACGGACGACGGAAACTTTGCTTTGGACGTAGGTTTGTGTGGTGGCCCTGAAAAGGGCCGATTGTTGTGAGCCGAGCCGGCAAGGCAAAGGCAGGCGCGTTTGCGTGCAGGGAGCACGCAAGCGCAGCTCCGCGCTCTCTGTTTAGGCCTTCTTCTCGGTCTTCTTTGGCAGCAGGACGGCCTGGATGTTGGGCAGGACACCACCCTGTGCGATGGTGACGCCCGACAAGAGCTTGTTGAGCTCCTCGTCGTTGCGGATGGCGAGCTGCAGGTGGCGCGGGATGATGCGCGTCTTCTTGTTGTCGCGGGCCGCGTTTCCGGCCAGCTCGAGCACCTCAGCCGCGAGGTACTCCATGACGGCGGCGAGGTAGACGGGCGCCCCGGCGCCGACGCGCTCGGCGTAGTTTCCCTTGCGCAGGAGGCGGTGGATTCTGCCGACCGGGAACTGGAGCCCAGCCCTGCTTGAGCGGGACTTTGACTTGCCCTTGACTTTGCCTCCCTTTCCGCGTCCGGACATGGCGTTTGGCTAGTTGAAACACGTAACGTAACGGTGCGAGCCGCAGCGAGTCGAGCAGCGGAGTGCGTGGCGGCGGGACTAGGGTGGGGGTCCCTTTATGGGCTCGGGTGCGGCGGCCGGTTGCGCGCGCGCCCCATTGGTCGGCGGCCGCAACAGGGCGAGCTGGTAAAGGTGCGGTGTTGCGGTAGCGGCGGGTGTCACCAGTCGTCGCTCCGGCAGCGTGCAGAGATGTCGTGGGCACGCCCGGAGTTCCGAGGATCGCTGAGTAGAGCTATGGGTGTGGCGGATCGCCGTTCGGCCGAGCCCGCTCGGTCGACGGCCCCATCCGGCCCCCCACATACGACGACTGGAGATGTTGGCGTGGCAGACCGCCGTCCGGAGGAGCGTGCTCCCCCGGCGGCCCCGTCTGACCCGCCGTCTACGACGACTCGGCCTCCGAACCCGGACCTCGAGTCAGGTGAAGATGATGATGTCATCGTCAACCTGGCAGATTTCCTGCCCACGAAGGACGGGCAATGGACGGCTGCCAGCGCACCGCATCTACCAGATGGCTTGCGGCGCAAACGGCCGATGTCCGCTGCTCAACTAGGCGCCAGAAAGACAGCTAAGAAGAAGAGGCAGCCTACTGTCTCTACCACGGGAGGCAGAAGACGTGCCATCCGAGACGACAGCGAGGCAGGCGCCACCTGGACGACCGTTTCGTCCCGACGGGCGGCCAGACCCAGGGCGACGCCTTCCCCGCCTCCCACATCGACTGCAAACCGCTTCGGCGCGCTTGCAGACGACGAGAGGCCGGAGCAGCCAATGACCTCGCAGACGGCACCCACGACCGCTGCACAGGATGGCTGCTCAGATGACGAAGTGGAGATGGCCCCCGCCACCGGGCTATCTCATCGACGGCCGCCGCCGATAGTCTTTGAGGTGGCCAAAGACTACAAGCGTTTCCTGCAGCTCGTAAGGCAGTGGACGACTGCAGACTTCACACTGCGGGCTGCCCATGGAAACCTTGTGCGGCTGCAAGTCAGCAACACGCAGGACTACGTGAAGGTGACGTCGGAGGCGTCGAACCAGGGCCTGCACTGGTACACGCACGCCGCCGTCCCCGAGAGGCTACTTAAGGTAGTCGTCAAGGGCTTTCCCTTGGCGGCTGAACCAGACCTGCTAAAAGAAGAGCTGGCGGACCTTGATTTCCACGTCAGGAATGTGACGAGGGTCAAGTCCCACGTCAGCCATAAAGAGTCGCCTTCCCTGCTGGTGATTGCCACAGACACACCGGAGAACAGGCGGCTCTTCGAGCTGAAGAAGGTGGCCAATACGTCGGTCACCGCAGAGGGCCTCAAGCAGAAGAGGGGGCTCGTGCAGTGCTTCCGCTGCCAGGGAATGGGACACGTGGCTCGCCACTGTGCCTTTCCCGAGGCATGCGTGAAGTGCGCAGGCCCCCACGCAAGTGGGCTCTGCCCGCTACCAAGGACGCACACACCCAAGTGTGCAAACTGCGGCGGCCCGCACGTGGCAAGTTATCGCGGCTGTGAAGTGTTCATAGCCGCGGTTGCTCGCCAGCGCGGGAAGCCAGCACAGAAGTCTGCCGGCCGCTCCCACGGCCGTCCGCGCCCAGGCGCAAAACCGGCGAGGCGGCAGGCAACAGCGACTACCCAAAGGACAGCCGCAGGCGCTGACAACCACCCCACCACCGTGGGGAGCAGAAGAAGGCGCATCCGCGCCAACAAACGTGCCCGTGAGGGCACACCAGAAGCCGAGCGTGTTTCCCCCCACAAGGGGAAAATGCGCAAAGAAGAAGCCACATCAACGGGCGGAGGCAAGAGTGGCAACACGACTGCCACCGCCCGTCAGACTGCTGCGCCAAGGCGTGACGCTGCACCTGCAGCGAATGAAGACATTCTGGCAGCAGCCGTCTCTGCACTCTCTGTGGCGATCGACAAGGTCGCAAGCCTTGCCGACACGCTGCAGCGCGTTGCAGAGGCCTTGCTGACGGCCACACAAGCGGCCGCCAAGCAGCAGCCGCAGTGAGGCGCTCCCTGCGCCGTCCGCGCCGGGAGGTGTGCAGTCGGCCCGCCACGGGTCAGCACCGTTGTCCGCACACGCGGACACAGAGAAGACAAGATAATCTGAAAAGGGCAAACAGATGACACCAACTAAAAGAGAAGAACCACACACCATTCGTCGAAGAGATGTTATGGAGGCAATGCAGGGAAAGCCTGCAAAAACTCCGACCGACCAGGGTGAAGACCGCACACCCTGATGAAGATGCTCTAGCTCGAGCGGCGGGTGCCACTGTGTGGGGAGACGCTGACTAGAGGGGAGCGCTTGCTGCTTGCTGTTGTACGTTCGAGATGCCGCCCAAGACTAGCGGGAAGGCCGCCAAGAAGGCTGGCAAGGCGCAGAAGAACATTTCGAAGGGCGACAAGAAGAAGAAGCGCAAGAGGAAGGAGAGCTATGCCATCTACATCTACAAGGTGCTGAAGCAGGTGCACCCCGACACGGGCATCTCGTCGAAGGCGATGAGCATCATGAACAGCTTCGTGAACGACATTTTCGAGCGCATTGCGGCCGAGGCGTCTCGCCTGGCGCACTACAACAAGCGCTCGACCATCACGTCCCGCGAGATCCAGACGGCTGTGCGGCTCTTGCTGCCTGGCGAGCTGGCCAAGCACGCCGTGAGCGAGGGCACGAAGGCGGTGACCAAGTACACGAGCTCCAAGTGAGGGGGTTAAGGCTCTAGGGAGCTCCCCTCCGTTGCGAGAGCGGCAAAAAACGGCCCTTTTCAGGGCCACCAAATTGCCTTTGCGGGAAGAGCGGAATTGTTGTTTGTGTGAGGCGGCGCATAGCTAGCTACCCGGTTTGGTTGGTTGCGAAGCAGCTGGTGGTGGTGGTGGTGGTGGTGGTGGTGGTCTCGAATGTGGTTATGCGTGCTCGCGAGTCTTGGCGTGGTTGGTTGGTTGTTTGTTTGTCGACACATAGACAGGAGGTGTTGTCTGTGTCGCTGATTTCCTTTCCTTTCCTTTCTTTGTCTCTGTCTGCCCGGTTAGTCACGTGACTGCAATTGAAACCCCTCGCGATTGTTGGATGTCACCGTTAGGGCCGTCTGCGGGTTTGTTTGTTTGTCACATCATACATACATACATACATACATACATACATACATACATGATGGCGAGGGTGAAATGTTGTGTTGCCGTCTACTATTCCCTTTGCTGTACGGCGTGGAGGTGTGTTGGTGACGTTTTAAAACAAATGGACGTGTCTTTACTAGTCATTAGGAAGACGCAAGAATTGTACGGGCGGGTGGGGTAGGCGACACGCACGGTGGTGTACCCATTTATTTGGCCCTTGATTTTGATAGCCGTTTCTGCAGTTGATTGAATGATTGATTGTTGTGCGCACGCACGCACGCCGGTGTCGTCATTCAAGGTGCACGTGTGTTCGGTTCAGTGACGGTAGACGACGACGGTCGTTGTTTGTTGTTATGGGCGTACACGCGGTTGTCTGTGTGTCCCCCGGTGAAATGGCCGGTTTGTCGGTGATGTGATCCGATCCGGCGGCTCTGAGTAGCTGTCTATCGGCATCACGGCAACGTGTCGGTCCGAACACCCGTCTCACTGTGGCACCGTCGGCGCTGCGAACGGCGACGAAAGGCTGGCTGTGATCGGTCGAATGTCATGTCTTGTCTGGGCAGAACGTGTGGAATGAGCAAAAAAAAACTGTGGGGACGGAAACAATGGTGGAGGAGGGGAACGAAAATAATAAAACGAAACGAAGAAAGAGAAGAAGGGGAAGCAATCACCGGAAAACGAAACAGGGGAAAAACGGAGAGGCGCCGTCTAGAGCAACGGAACGTTCCCGTGCATTGCAGCCGCACTGAAATGCGTTTACGGCGCGGCTGCAAGTGACGGCTGAATTGCATTGCCTTCCCGGATGCAACGTTCGCCCGATATGGCTCGGAGGAAGAATCTATGAGAGAGTGCCTTGCCCTTTGCCGTTTCGTGTGCGGTGTAGCGAATGATGTGTGTGTGTGTGTGTGTGTGTAGTGGGGAATGGATGGTCGATAGCTGCCGTCACGGTCAAGATAACGCAGTCAAAGGTGTCGCGAAAAAGTGTGTTAGCCGTGGTTGGTTGGTTTGTGTGTTTGTTTTGTTTTTAAAGAGAAGGGACGAGAGAAAGAAGGTAGGTGGAGAGTGCGTTGCGTGTTGCGAACTGCGTCCGTGAATACGGCAGTATTTGGTGGTGGGCGTGCCCTTGCATGTGGCCCGGAAGGCGTGCTCGTTTCGCGGTAGTGTGGACGGGTGAGGGGCACGCGTAACGCTGCGCTGCTGGCATATTCGGGAGATGGGAGGGGGCGAAAGGAGAGAAAGGAGACGCGGAGGGCGCGTGTGGGTGGTTCGCGCTGCGCTCGGCGGTTGTGTTTGTTTGTGCAACAAATGTGTTGCCGGGAGGGGGACCGTTGATGTGGTGGTGCGGTTGTAGCCTCAGACGCGGCTGGCAGTGAACAACTTGAGACGACGGATGCGTGGCTGGGGCGGCGCATGTCGCCGGTGCCATGCCTTTAGAGCCGCGTGGTCGGGGTGTGCGCACCGCGTGTCGTGTTGCGAGACATCACATGTGCTGCTGCGCACCGGTGGCGTGGCGTGGCGTGGCGTGGCGTGGCGTGGCGTGGCGAGCCGCGCCAGTACCGCGCGGTGTGCTTGTGCGCCGGAGAATGGCACACTGCGCCTGCCCGTTGAGGAGGCCGATGGCCGTGGTGTGGTGGAAATGGAGCGCGTCGGACGTGTACCAATGAGAAAGAGAAACAAAGCAAGCAACCACGAACGAAAGGTGGAGGGAGGCATTGTGTCACATGTGGCGGTGGGGAAAAACGAAAAAAAAAAAGAAAACAAACAACAAACAAAGACGTTAAGAAAGAGGAGAAACAACAAAGACAATGAATGAGTCGTGCGTTCGCGAGGGGGGTGGGTGTGCGTGCGTAACGCCGGTACGCGCAGTGCGGAGCCCAACGGCTGTGTCGTCGGCCGAATGGGTGCGGGAATAGAGGCCGCGTCGGCACGGAGAAGGAAGCAAGAAGGAAGGAGGCACGCGCGCTGCGGCGTTGGCGCGGTTTGCGGCTGGCGCCTTTGGTGGCAACGGCCAGGACAAGCAGCGGTGTATGGTGTTGTGCGGGGCGGACAGGGGCGGCGGTGGTGGACGGGGAGGAGGCGAGGCGGTGGCGTGTGTGGTACGGCGAAAACGGGACGGACGGCCGGCGGATGTTGAGAGGCGCCGCCCGCGCACGCACGCAGACACACAGAAGGGAAGAACGAGAAAGGAACAAAATGGAGGGGGCGAATGTGGAGGTGCGGGGAGGGGGAGGCGGTGGTGTTTGTGGGCATGTGGTGGGAGAGAATGGCGGGGGCGGAAGGACAGAGGCGCGAGGCGACAGCTTGCTTGGTGCTTGCTTGCGTCTTTTAGTGTTTTATTTTGTTTTTATCCTTTGGTCGCCTTGGAGCCTGTCGGTCCCGTCCGTGTGTGGCCACGCTGTGGGTGCGTGTATGTTTGTACGTTTCGTTTTTTTTTTTGTCTTCTTCTGCAGCAGAGGCGGCCAGCAAAATGCGTGCGGTTGGATGGATGGGCGGCCACGGCACGGCACGGCACCGCACCGCACCTGTGCCCAAGGAGGAGACGCTGGCGGCGGGCCACCCTCGGATGCGGCCGGCCGGGGCTGTGTGCGCCGCTGCAACAACAACGAGTAAACAAGACGAAGACGAAGCGGATGGCTGGTGAGTGCATTTAGGCGGTAGACAAGGCAGTGTGTGATGTGGCGTTGTGACGGGGGGGTTTGCTCACGCGGCCTCGTTGTGTTGATGCGCAGGAAGACGAGATGCGGGCAGACGCGTACAGAGAGACGAGCCCGGTCTGCAGCAGGATGTGTGGCGCGCCGAGTGCAGAGCAGCGCGCGCCGGCTGGGCTGGGTTCGGCTGGGCCCGCCCGGCGGCGGGCCGCGCTGTTGTCGCGGACGTGAGCGCCCCCCTGGCGGGTGGTCGGAGGCGGCGCGGTGGACGTGTGGCTGGTTGGCAGTGCACATTGCGAGTGGCTGGCTGGCTGGCTGGCGGGCGGTCGGCGGCGAGAAGAGAGAGGAGGTATGTGTTGCGGGCGCCTTTGCTGCGCTGCGTCGTTGCGTGCCTGGGCGTGCGCCTGTCGACTGTGTGTGACTGTGTTGGGCGTTGTGCCACGTACGTGTGCTCGGCCGAAGGCAGGCGTCGGAAAGAAGAGGGCGAAGGGCAGGAAAGTGGGTCGGTGTGCGTGCGTAGCCCGTGATGTGATGATGTCACGTCACGTCACGTCACGTCATGTTTTTGCGAAGCGGCCGCCGAGAGGTGTGTGGTAGCGAGCGGGAATGTGCGTTTGGTGGTTGCGGCGTGAGGTGAGGGTGGGAGAATATTGGGGCGGGCCGGCGGGCCGGCCCGTTGTTGGTGGTTCCTCCTGTGGTTGTTTGTGCAGCTTTGATGGCAACGTGGAAGGACGCCGGTTTCGTGCCTTGCGTGTGGTTGTCGACGGTGACTGGTTGGGGTGTGCGCCGATGCACGTGCCATGTCGTTATTATGTTTGGGTCGTGAGTGTTGTTTTTGGCCGTGTTGTTGTGTACGGGAAGGGGGGGGGGGAGAGGAGGAGGCGGGTGGATAGTGCGTGCAGTAGTGTCGTTGCGACGGGCGCGTCGGGTGGAGCTGTGCGTAGTGGCGGAAAGGTGTAGGTTGCGGGAAGGGAGCCCGTCGTGTGTCGTGTCGGTGTCGTTGACGGGGTCGCGTGCGTGCGTTGTGAATCGAGTGTGGCGGGAAAGGAGCAGTGTGCCGCTGGGGCGTCGTGGCCGTTAGCAGTGGCTGTGCTTGTCCGTTTGTTACCTGTTGGACGCTTGGTGCGAGTTGTTTGCTGTTGTCGTTGTCGTTGTCGTTGTCGTTGTCGTTGTCGTTGTCGTTGTCGTTGTCGTTGTCGCCCCCGTCTCGCGGGTTGTTTTTGTTTGTCGGCTGTGCTGTGTCGGCGAGCTGTTTTGCCGTGCGTGAATGTGTTGGTGCAAAAGTGGCGGCGTTATGGCTGCGACCGCGACGAGGCGCGGGCGCGCCATTGATGATGTTCAAACACAGAGCGGCTGTGTGCAATGGGAGGCCTGCGTACGGGTAGCGGTGTTGTCGTACGTGCATCCGGCCCGGTGCGGAAAGCGCCGTTGCAGTTTGCCCCTTAGTTGCCAGCCATGTCGCGTGAGCGGCGGGTTGCCTCTGGTCGACGTGGTGCTCGGGTTTGTGGTTTTTTGTTTTTTTTGTTTTTTGTGCCGTTTGGCCGGTGGGTGGTGTTTTTAATTTTGTGTTGTGTTGTGTGTGTGTGGGGCCGGCCGGCCGGCCGGTATATCTGCCTCCTGCTCGGTCTTGCGGCGGTTTGGTCGACGTCGTCTGTAGTTTTTGCGGCTTGCCGACGACCGACCGACACACCTTTGAAACCTACGTGTGGCGCCCGAAGGTGAACGTAACCTGACCGCGGACCTCTCGGCGCCTTAACCTAACCTAACCTCTAACCTAAGATGTCCGGCCGTAAGGTAGGTGCGGCCACCTGACGCCTCACGTCCGAACGCTTAACCTAACTTTGACGCCTAACCTAACTGTAACCCTTAACCTAACCCACGTCCACCTAACCTAACCTCACCTTAGGGTGGTGTACACCGCGAATGCCTTAGGGCATGTTATAGTCTTAGGTGGAGTCCACTATACGCAACAAGCGGCTACACGGGTAGCAGGGGTTGTGTGGCGTGGGCTGGGCGGTTCTGTTTAGGTTGGATGGCCCTTGGGCAAGTACGGAAAGGGCAACAGCCTCAACGGGCGCGGGGCAAGGTCAGGACATGCGGGGACCAAGCGGCAATCGGTATTGTAATTGTCAACTGTCGAAGTACCGGAACGTCAAGCGCTGATAGAAAGCACCGAAGCTGCAATCGTTATAGGTACAGACGGTGCTTTAGAAAGGATAGCGTGCATGCAACCGGTGGTGGAGTGGTTCGTCGCTGTTAGTAGTAGTAGTTTATCCTGTGTAGTGAAGTAGAAGTGGTGGACGGTTCCTGTGAACTATTGTGGGTGGAGGGTACACTCAACAGCCGAGCTAGGTTAATAATTGGCTCCTTTTACCGACCTCGCGACGCAGCAGCATTAGTGGCCGAACACGTGAGAGAAAATGTGGACATACATTTTCCTTTCCCCAGCGTGTTACAGTCTTAGGTGGAGATTTCAATGTGCCAGATGTTCAGGACGGGTGGTAGGGACAGAGCATCGAGTGACATTATACTGAGTGCACTATCCGAACGAAAATTACCGCGAGCAATTAAACAGAGAGAGAACCGACTCGTGGAGATAACATCGTGGACCTACCGATGACAAACAGACCCCGAACTTGTCGACTCTGTATGTGCAGAACAGGGACCCAGTGATCAAGAGGCCGTTGCAGCATCGCTGAATATGGACGTTAATAGGAATATACAAAAAAAAAAAAAGGGAGGAAGGTTTATCTGTTTAGCAAGAGTAATAGAAGGCAGATTTGAGACTACCAGACAGATGAAAACGCAAATGTCTGCTCCGACACCGACAATGTTGAGTGTGTATGGAGAAAGTGCAAGGCAATCGTAAAATGCGTCTTAGACAGGTACGTGCCGAGTAAAACTGTGAGGGATGGGAAAAACCCACCGCGGTACAACAACCAAAGTTTAGGAAACTATAGCGAAAGCAAAGAGAGCCTCACTCAAAGTTGAAACGCAGCCAAAACCTCTCAGACAAACAGACGCTAAACGATGTCCAAAGTTAGCGTAAGGAGGGCTATGCGTGAAGCGTCCGGTGAATGCGAAAGTAAAATTCCATGTACCGACGTGACAGGAAATCAAATCAAATCAAATCCTGGGACGTTGTGGTCGTACGTTGAATCAGTAGTAAGCGGCTCGAAACGGCATATCCAGACACTCCGGGATGATGATGGCATTGAAACAGAGGATGACACGCGTAAAAAGCTGTGAAATACTAAACACCTGTTTCCAAAGCTGTTTCACGGAGGACGACCGCACTGCAGTTCCTTCTCGCACAAACGAAAAAGTGGCTGACATCGAAATAAGTGTCCAAGGAGGAATAGAAAAGCAACTGGAATCACTCAACAGAGGAAAGTCCACTGGACCTGACGGGATACCAATTCGATTCTACACAGAGTACGCGACAGAACCTCCTAACAGCCGTGTACCGCAAGTCTCTAGAGGAACGGAGGGTTCCAAATGATTGGAAAAGAGCACAGGTAGTCCCGGGCTTGAAGAAGGGTCGTCGAGCAGATGCGCAAAACTATAGGCCCTATATCTGTGACGTCGGTCGGTTGTAGAATTTGAGAACATGTTTTATGCTCGAGTAGTAGCATGTCGTTTTTTGGAAACCCAGTGTCTACTATGTAGGAATCAACACGGATTCCGGAAACAGCGATCGTGTGAGACCCAACGCGCTTTATTTGTTCATGGGACCCAGAAAATATTAGATACAGGCTCCCAGGTAGATGCCATTTTGGTTGACATCCGGAAGGAGGGCGTTCGATACAGTTCCGCACTGTCGCCTGATAAACAATGTAAGAGAGTCTGCAGAATGTCGGACCAACTGTGTGGCTGGACTGAAGAGATTGTAGCAAACAGAACACAGCATGTTGTTATCAATGGAGAGACGTCTACAGACGTTAAAGTAACCTCTGGCGTGCCACAGGGGAGTGTTATGGGACCCATTGCTCTTCACACACCTAGTAGATAGTGTCGGACGTTGCATGCGTCTTTTCGCGGATGATGCTGTAGTATACAGAGAAGTTGCAGCGAAAAATGCAGGACGATCTGCAGCGGATAGGCACGTGGTGCAGGGAGTGGCAACTGTCCCTTAACATAGACAAATGTAATGTATTGCGAATAATATAAGAAAGAAGGACCCTTTATTGTATGATTGATTATATGATGATAGCGGGACAAACACTGGTAGCAGTTACGTCTGTAAAATATCTGGGAGTATGCGTGCGGAGTGATTGGGAGTGGGATGATCATCATATAAAAAAAAAAAAAAAAAAAAAAAAAAAACAAAAAAAGTAATTGGTGGTAAGGCGGGTACCAGGTTGCGATTTATTGGGAGAATGCGTAGCAAATGTAGTCCATCAACAAAGGAGGAGGTGGCTTACAAAACACCCGTTCGTTCGACCCATACGTGAGTGTTGCCCATCAGTGTGGGATCCGTACCAGGTCGCGTTGACGGAGGCGACCGGAGACGATCCAACGTTTCGTCGCAGGGTCATTTGGTAACCGTGATAGCGTTACGGAGATGTTTAACAAACCCAAGCGGCAGACCCTGCAATAGAGGCGCTCTGCATCGAGGTGTAGCTTGCTCGCCAGGTTTCGCGATATTGCGTTTCTGGATGGGGTATCGAATATATTGCTTCCCCCCTACGTGTATACCTCCCGAGGAGATCACGAATGGATGTGGTTAGAGAGATTCGAGCGCGCACGGAGGCGGTGTTTTTTTTTTGCAGACTGTCAGTTCGTCCCGCGAAACCATACGCGACTGGAACAGCGAAGGGAGGTAAATGACAGTGGCACGTGAAGTGCCCTCCGCCACACACCGTTGGGTGGCTTGCGGAGTCTAAATGTTAGAGGTCGGCTGTCGGTGTGTGCTTTTGAAGGCAGATTCGGTGCGTCTGTAGTTGCGGATGGCGGTTAGCCACCGTCGCTTAAAGCGGCGAGGGGCGGCGGCGCCTCGGTTGGCCGGTGGCCATGTTGCGCAGGCGGCGCTCGTTTTTGTTTTGCGGCGGGCAATTTTGTGAGAAACGGGCGCGAATGTTGGCGGGCGAGGTGGCCCGACGGCCGCGGGCCGATCGGGAAACGGTGGGAGGGCGATGGGGCGGCGGAGGTGCGTTTGCACGGCCGTCATCGCCGCACGCCTCCGCTTGTGTGGCTGTGGCGGCGGCCGCGCTGGCCGGGCTGGCGCGGCGACGGTGCGCCAGTTTTGCCGAAGGTTTGGCCATTGTGGCGGGTCGTCGGCTGGGGCTGTGGGGGCGGCATTTGGGCGGGGGCGGCGATTCTCGGCGGGCCGAGCCAGGCTGTAGCGCGCGGTAGCTGCAGTTTGGCCGTGGTTTGCGGCGCTGCCGTGGCGACTGGTTGGCGACTGTGGTGTGGCCGTGTGTAGCCCCATCCTCGGTGGTTTGAATGGCGCGGGTGGTTGCGGCGCAGGTTTGGGGCTGGTCCGCACAGGCTGTCGGACGTTGGGCGGTAGCAAGCGCGGGAGGCGCGGCGCGGCGGCGCGCAGAGTGGCGGCCGCTCTCTCGGCCGTCCGCGCCCGCCCGCGACACTGGCTGGGCCTGGCGGCGCGGCGGCTATTCTCTGCCGTGCTCTCGCCGCTCTCTCGCTGTTCTGTTGTTGTGTGTACGCGCGTCGTCCGTCGAAATAATGGCAGATCAGGCGGCTACGAACGAGACTGCTGCGGCACCCGCCGCCACCGGCACGACGAAGAAGGCCAAGTCTGCGGCGTCTGCGAAGAAGCCGCGCGCCAAGCCTGCGCACCCGCGCACCTCTGAGATGGTGACGGCCGCCATCAAGAGTCTGAAGGAGCGCGGCGGCTCGTCGCTGCAGGCGATCAAGAAGTACATTGCCGCGCACTACAAGCTGGACGCGGAGAAGCTGGCGCCCTTTATCAAGAAGTACCTCAAGTCGGCCGTCGTGGCTGGCGAGCTGGTGCAGACGAAGGGGAAGGGCGCGTCCGGCTCTTTCAAGCTTGCCGGCGCCGGCGGCGGGGCGGCCGAGGGCGGCAAGGCTCGTGCCGGCGGTGCGAAGAAGAAGCGCGCCGCTCCGGCCAGCAAGGAGAAGAAGGGCGGCCGCGCGGCCGGCGCAAAGAAGGCTGGTGGCGTGAAGGCGGCGACCGGTCGGAAGGCGGGCGCCGCCAAGAAGGCGTCTGCGGCGTCGGCGGCTCCCGCGGGTGCGAAGAAGGCGGCTGCGGCCAAGCCGGCCAAGGCCAAGTCGCCGTCGAAGGCGAAGAAGGCCGCCAAGGTTCCGACGAAGAAGCCGAAGGCGCCGCGCCCGAAGAAGGCGACGACGCCGTCTAAGGCGAAGGCGTCGCCCAAGAAGAAGAAGTAAAGTAGTAAAGTTAAAGAAAGGCAAGGGAGAGGGGTTGGCGCTTGACGCCGTCGTCCCCCACCGCCCTCCCCCGCGTCGTCTTAGTGGCGCGCGATGGCACGGCTGCGGCTGTCGCGCGGCCCAAAACGGCCCTTCTCAGGGCCATCAAAGGACGTCGGGAAGGCGTTGATTGTCGTGCATGCGCCGGTGTGGTTGGTTGTGTGTGACCCTTTGTGGGTACTGTTTGCGTGCCGTGGTGGTTGGATTGTGGTGCCGGTGGCGGTAGGCGGCGGCGCGCGGTAGCGGAGCGGTTGTGGCCGTTTGTTGGTCTCTGTTGTTTTTTGTTTTGTTGTTGTTGTTGTTTTTTTTGCGGCGGCCGACGTTTGGTTGCTCATGTATGTTTCTGGAGACTCTTGTTTGTTTGTTTGTTTGTTTGTGTGTTTGCTTGCTTTGCGGATGTCGTGTCTTTTGTGTGTGTGTGTTGTCTCTTCTCTCTCTCTTTGAAAGCGGCGGGGGGGGACGTGAGACGTGGAAGTGGCCGGCGGGAATTGGGAAGGCGCGGTGGCGTTGACGTTGTAGTGTAGTGTAGTGTAGTGTAGTGTAGTGTAGTGTAGTGTAGTGTAGCGTAGCGTGCGCGCGCCTCGGAGACGGCGGCGGCCAGCCACCCGCGGTGTGTTGGTGACGTCGTCCGGCTGTTGTGTGTGTGTGTGTGTGTATTGTGAGGGATGGGATGACGTCGATTGTTGGCGAGAGCGGCTGTGGACGGGAGGGGAATTGGTGGTTGTTTGTTTTGCGGGGCGGCAAGACCGACAAAAGTTTTGCTCGCGACGGAGAGATGTTAGTGGCCCTGAAAAGGGCCGTTTTTGTTGGGCGGGCGCGCGTGCGCGGCGCGGTTTCTAGGCGCGCTCGCCGCGGATGCGGCGCGCGAGCTGGATGTCCTTGGGCATGATGGTGACGCGCTTGGCGTGGATTGCGCACAGGTTGGTGTCTTCGAAGAGGCCGACGAGGTAGGCCTCGCTGGCCTCCTGCAGGGCCATGACTGCGGAGCTCTGGAAGCGCAGGTCGGTCTTGAAGTCCTGGGCGATCTCGCGCACTAGGCGCTGGAACGGCAGCTTGCGGATGAGCAGCTCTGTGCTCTTCTGGTAGCGCCTGATTTCCCGCAGGGCGACGGTGCCCGGCCTGTAGCGGTGGGGCTTCTTGACGCCGCCGGTGGCGGGCGCGCTCTTCCTCGCCGCCTTGGTGGCGAGCTGTTTGCGCGGCGCCTTTCCGCCGGTGGACTTGCGGGCCGTTTGCTTTGTGCGGGCCATAGCGGAAGAGCGGCGTGGAGGTGCGTGCGGTACACGAAGCGTCCGGTGCTGCCTTGACAACGGGCCCGCGCGGCCCCGCGCCGCGCTTATATGCCCTCGGTGCGCGTGGTGGGGGGAGGGCGGGCCAGAGTCTATATAGGGGGGCGGCGGCAGAGAGCTCGCACCACCGTACCGAGTCGTCGCTCCGGCAGCGCGCAGAGATGTCGTGGGCACGCCCGGAGTTCCGAGGATCGCTGAGTAGAGCTATGGGTGTGGCGGATCGCCGTTCGGCCGAGCCTGCTCGGCCGACGGCCTCATCCGGCCCCCCACATACGACGACTGGAGAAGTTGGTGTGGCAGACCGCCGTCCGGAGGAGCGTGCTCCCCCGGCGGCCCCGTCTGACCCGCCGCCTAGGATGACCCGGCCACCGTCCACGGACTACCACATGGACGACGAATCTGGTGAAGACGACATCGTAGTGCACGGAGCACTACCGGCCGACAAGAGGAAGCAAAGGGTGAAGGCCAGCGCGCAGCAACGTCCAGCGGGCGAGCGGCGCAAAAGGCCCTACACCACCGCAGAAACCGGCGCCAAAAAGACGCCAAAGAAGAAGAAGCAGCTTGCTGTTTCTACAAACGGGGGCAGACGGCGGGCCCTACCTGATGACAGCGATGCGGGGTCGACCTGGACGACCGTCACGTCGAAACGTGCGGCCAGATGCAGGAAGACGCCTTCACCGCCGCCCACTTCGACCGCAAACCGCTTTGTGGCACTTGCGGTCGAAAATACGACTGAACAGCCTACTTCAGAGCGGCCGGCGCCCACGACCGCCGCCAAAGCAGGCTGTTCAAACGAAGATGATGAAGAAGAAGCCGTCCCCACCACCGGACGGTCGCACCGGAGGCCGCCGCCCATAGTCTTCGAGGTGGCAGAAGACTATAAGGGGTTCCTGCAGCTCGTGAGGCAGTGGACGACTGCCGACTTCACCTTGCGAGCTGCGGCAGGGAACCTTGTGCGGCTACAAGTCGCCAACACCGACGACTACATCCGGGTGACGAGCGAGGCGTCAAACCAGGGCCTCCACTGGTTCACACACGCCGCCGTCCCCGAGCGACTATTGAAGATAGTCTTTAAGGGACTACCGATGGCAGCTCAACCGGAGCTGCTACGAGAGGAGCTGACAGACCTCGACTTCAGCGTGCGCAACGTGACGCGCGTGAAGTCGCACGTCAGCCACAAGGAGTCGCCGTCACTTCTGGTTATCGCCACCGATACACCAGAAAACAGGCGGCTCTACCAGGTGACGAGGGTGGCCAACACAAAGGTCACCGTCGAAAACCTAAAACAGAAGAGGGGCCTGGTACAATGCTTTCGCTGCCAGGGGATGGGGCACGTGGCTCGCCACTGCTCCTTCCCCGAGAAGTGCGTTAAGTGTGCCGGGGCCCATGCCAGCAGACTGTGTCCGCTGCCGAGGTCGCACGCGCCCAAGTGTGCAAACTGCAGCGGCCCACACGTGGCGAGCTACCGCGGCTGCGAAGTCTTCAAAGCCGCAATAGCTCGCCAAAACGGGCAGCAGGCGACGACGACCGCCGACCGCTCCCTCCGCCGTCCGCGCCCAGGCGCAAAACCGGCGAGGCGGCCGGCACAAGCCAGACAGACGCCGGCAGCCAATGCTGCCACCACCGTCCCCACTGAAGGGGGCAACCGAAGCTGGCGCACCCGCGTCAGAAAACGTGCGCGCGAGCGCACGCCAGATGACCAGCGCGCCTACCAACTCCACGGGAAGGCGCGCAGAGAAGACCACGAGATGACGGGAGGCGAAAGGCGCGTCAACGTGCCAGACGCCTCACGCCACACAGCAGCAGCCAGCCAAGGCGCCACAACAACAGCGCTGGAAGGAGGGCTGGCCGCAGCAATTTCAGCACTCTCTGCGGCAATCGACAAGGTAACTCACCTTGCCGACACGCTGCAGAGAGTGGCTGAAACAGTGATGATGGCCTCACCGGCGGCTGTTCAACAGCCGACGAAATAAGACGCTCCCAACGCCGTCCGCGCCGGGAGCACTGAAGACGGCCTGTCCACGGACAAGCACCGTTGCCCGCACACGCGGGCAACCCAGAAGCCAATATATATCCTGAAAAGGGCCAACGAGAAGACACGAAAAAGAAGAGAAGAATTACCAACATATCGTCAAAGAGATGAATGGAGGCAGTGCAGGGACATCCTGCAGGGACTCTACCAACCAGGGTGAAGACCGCACACCCTGAAGAAGATGGTTCTAGTCGAGCTCGCACCACCACCAGTCTGCGTTGAGCCGCCGTAGCGAGAGGACGCTCTGGCTTAACGCAGCTGCTGTTGTCTCGCTCGCGCTATTGTTCTCGCGCGTCTTTGTCCGAGCTCCTTTGTTAAGGTGCGCTGGTCAACGGCGTCCGCGTGGCAAAAGCAAAAGCTTGTCTCTCCTGCTGACTACTCGCACGCGGGTTGGTTAGCGGCAAAATTGTCGTGTTGTCTGCTACTGGCTGTGGCACAAATCGATTCAGGAATCGATTTGCGTCACGCCTAGGGAACGTTAGGGCACGCCGTGATCCAGGACCCCCTTCACGTGGGACCAGTCCGCGATCACTAGAGTTAGAAATCTCCACCTTCTCTTTCTCAATTACAGGTGCCCCATGGACCCGAAAAATAGCTGCTTAACCGCCATGGAGGATTCTGCCCCGACAGATCGCGCTCTGTCGGCGGCAACTTTCGCCACACTACCCCCCTCCAGCGATACCACGTCCACGGTCGGCGCTTCTTGCACCCCCTCAGGCTACCGCCCCATCTCTGCCGTTGAACTGTTTGTGATTATGAATCGCATCGCAAAGCCAGAAACACCCGCAGAAAAAGAGGCCGCGGAAAAGGCGTACAAACTTTTCTTACGCCACGACTTAGCCGCCGCCCAGGCACAACAGCCGCAAACAGAGTGTTCCATGCTGCTGAGTGAACTGCCGCGCTCGGCCATAGAAGAGGTGATTGTTCCGCCGGGAGCCCTGCCGGGTGTAGCAACTCAAGATGTTGCTGCTCCGGCGGAGGCGGCCCCGAGTGGTGTTGCGTCACCAGACTTGGCTACTCAAGAAGCCAGTGCGCTGCTGATCGCCCCATCGGACAACACCAGTGAAGAAGCCGCTAGTGCGCCAGTCCTCGCCGTGCAGGGACTGACTGACAGCGACCACCCAAACCCTTCACGGCACCCAACAACGCCAGTTCTTCTAGAAATTCCCGAAGCCAACCTGGGGACACTTATATCGGTAGAGATGCCGATGGAAGTGCAACAGGCATCACGGAAACGACCGGCCACCTCTGACTCTGAGGAACAATCCACAGCAACCGCGCCTGAAGGGCGCCAAACAAAAAAGAAGGCTGCTGCTGCTGACGCCCCCACAGCGCCCCCTGCAGCCGAGGAAGACGGCTTTACCGTACCAAACCGGCGGCACACTGCCAAGCCCAGAAGGCTTGAAAAGGTGCTCCCCCCACCTCCAGCCACATCAAATCGGTTTGCAGAGGCAACCGAAGATGTCATGGAAGCGGAACCCGCCGCCCCAGCACGTAAACAGACTCGCCCCCCTCCAGTAGTCATGAAGTGGGACGATGAATTCATGGACTTCCGCCGCATGATTAAAGGAGTGGCGGAAATAAAGTCATTCAAAGTCCAAGCGAATGACGTCTATAAGGTGTTCCCAACATCCATTGACGAGCACAAAAAGCTCATGGACTTTGTTAGGGGTCAGGGACTCCATTGCTATACCCACAACACCGAGTCCCTGAAGCTACTAAAGGTGGTTATACGTCACCTGCCAATCAAGATGGACCCCACCCACCTTAAACACGAACTCGCGGAGTCGGGTTTTTCCGCGCGCACGGTAGAATTAATGACATCGCCGCGCACGCACAAAAAGATGCCGTTGTTCCTTGTCGTCCTAGTGGACAACGAGGACAACAGGAAAATCTTCCAGCTAGACAAAATTGCGGACATCGACGTTTCAGTCGAACTACTCAAGGCCAAAGGCAAGAGGCTTCAGTGTTACTCTTGCCAAGGCCTAGACCATGTTGCACACAACTGCACCATGCCCGCGCGTTGCGTGAAGTGCGCAGGTGCACACCAAAGCCGTGATTGCGCAAAAAAGCGCGACGAACAGCCCAAATGCTGCAACTGCAGTGAACCGCATGTTGCCAGCTACAGGGGCTGTAACGCTTTCAAACCCCGCAAGCGTGGCAAGGCTGCCAAAAAAGTGCAGCCAGGAGTCAGTTTTGCGTCCGTTGCCGGGAGACGGGCTGCTGAACAGCAGGCCCCGCCTCGCGGTGAACGCCGCCTACCCACCCGCAACCTGCAACCACCTACCATCCCACAGCCGGAACCCAGTGCTGCTGGGCTGCCCCCACCGCCCCCCCCGACCCGCGCCGAAAATGGACAGGCTGCCCCTGCTGCGCAGACACCCGTCGCAAAACAGTGCCAGCCTAGTACAGCCCCAGCGCCACCCGCCCCTGCGGCCGCGAGCGCTATCACCGAGGATCTGCAGACGCTACTGCAAACATTAAACGGAATAATGATACAACTGCCCAAGCTAGTCTCCGCAGCTGCGACGGCCCTCCAGGCCATCGCCCAGCCCCCCAGTCATGGATAACGACCATACCCATGGCCTGACTATTTGCGTTTTCAACGCAAACAGTCTTGTACCGCAGCAGGGTGAATTTAGGGAATTTCTACACAACGAGGCAGTAGACATCTGCCTCGTCTGTGAAACATTCCTAAAACCCGGTGTGCACGTCAGGGTCGCAAATTACAGCTGCTACCGCACCGACCGGCCGACCCACGGCGGCGGAACGGCGGCGTATGTCAGGTCGTCCTTGCGGCACTACCCGGTGCAACTGCCACAACTCGAGCACATTGAAGCCACCGGCGTGACCGTCAACACGTCCGTCGGCAAGATCACCTTCGTGGCGGCATACCGGCCGCCGCGGGGTGTCCTGCAAGAGGCCGATTTCGACACCCTACTGGACATGGAGGGGAGGCTGTTCATAGGGGGGGACTTTAACGCAAAGTCCGCCCACTGGAACTCCCGCCTCACAAACGTCAGCGGGCGCCGACTTGAACGCGCCGCCCTCAGACACGGCGCCATCATACTAGGGCCCTACGACCCAACCCACATCCCAGTGCGCGGACAACCAGACGTTCTCGACGTTGCTATACTGAGGGGGGTCGATCGGTTTACGACTGCCGAGACGAGGACGGCTTTGTCATCAGATCACTTGCCAGTGATCTTTGACATAGACGTCGTCGGCGCGGCGGTGCGGGCCGGTCGTCCATCCTTCAAAAAGATCAACGTCGAGCACTTCCAAACCGAGGTACGGGAGTACCTCACAGAGGCCCCTGATCCGGAGGAGGTGGGGGCGGAAGCCGCCATCGCCTCCCTAAATCAGGCGCTCCTGCGAGCTGCAGAGACTGCCACACCTGGTCGCACTCGTCAGCCGCAAGACAGGTCGCGACGCCTCCCGCAAGAAATACGGGAGCTTATAGTGGCGAAAAACCACCTCTTCCGCGAGTGGCAAATAACGCGACAGCCAGAAACGAAACGCCGCGTAAACCGCATGCGTCGTGCCATCACTGCGGCCGTCCGCGAACACCGCAACCAAGCATGGGCCGACCTTGTCGAGTCCCTCGACCCGGACGACGGCAGTGCATGGCGCGTCGTGAGAGGTTTTCTGCGCCGCAGGCAGCGCATTCCTCCCCTGAAACTCGGTCAGGACCACTTCTGCGAGCCGGACGCCAAGGCAAGTGTCCTAGCGGACACCTTTGAGGCAAACTTCCGACCCGTGGTAGAAGACATTGACGTGGCCCACGTCCGTCTTGTGGAAGAACGTCTCCCAGTCTTCCTCGACGCACGAGAGGAGGGTGACAGCATACAGCCCATCACCGCCGAAGAAGTCGCATTGCAACTCCGATCGCTCAACGCCCGGAGGGCAGGTGGCATCGACGGCATCCCGAACTCACTCCTTAGGAATCTTCCTCAGGAGTATGAGCAATACCTGGCCACAGTCTTTAACGAAATCCTTGCCTCGGGTGTCTACCCCTCGGTGTGGAAACATGCCGAGGTGGTGGCCATCCCGAAACAGGACAAGGACCCCCAGTCGCCATCCAGCTACAGGCCAATCAGCCTCCTTCCATGCCTCTCGAAGGTTTTCGAGAGACTTTACGTGAGGCGACTTCTACAACACGTGGACCAGGAACGCATACTGCCAGACGAGCAGTTTGGTTTTCGTGGAGGCCACTCCACGACCCACCAGCTGCTCCGCCTCGTGGAACCAGCTATGAGGGCTCTGGAGACGAGGGAATACCTTGGGGCGGTATTCCTAGACGTCTCACGCGCCTTCGACTCCGTGTGGCATGACGGCCTCGTTTACAAGTTGTTTGTACTCGGGGTACCGACGTCGCACGGAGTGCTTCTCAGGTCCTACCTATCTGGCAGGACCTTCCACGTCCGGGCAGAACAGGGAAGGTCCACCAACAGACCCATACGTGCCGGCGTACCGCAGGGGTCGGTACTCGGCCCCATACTTTACTCGCTCTTCACCGCCGACGCTCCGCGTGTGGACGGAGTAGAGTTGGCCCTCTATGCGGACGACACTGCTCTGTTCACCCGGAGCATGAACGCGCATACCATGGGGCGTCGCCTCCAGCAAGGATGTGAAGTGCTTGGTGCTTGGGCCACCATGTGGCGCCTTAAATTTAACGCTGGCAAGAGCCAGGCGGTGGCGTTCACGAAGCGCAGAGTGCCGCCAAACCTAGAAGCCCTACACATCGCGGGAGGCCCCATCCCGTGGTCAAAAACAGCGACCTACCTCGGAGTGAGACTAGACCAGCGGCTCACCTGGGCCCCACACATACAGTGGATCAGAAACAAGGCGATAGGGCGGCTTCGTGCACTCTATCCCTTGTTAAACCCGGAGTCCACATTGCCCTCACGTCACGGCATCACGCTGTATCTGACACTGATACGCCCAGTGTTAGAGTACGCGGCCGTGGTGTGGGGCAATGCCGCCGACTCCTCCATACGAACGCTACAACGCGTACAAAACAAGGCGCTGAAGCTTGCGCTGGGCCTTCCCAAGTTCTACCCCACCACCTTTCTCCATGAAGACACGGGTATCCTGACGTTGCGGGACCGATTCCGAGTCCTAGCACGTCAGTTTTACCAAAAAGCGGGCCAGTCCCGCAATCGGCTCATTCAGGGCTTGGGCCAGCAGCAACACCACCGACCAACTACCCGTTGGCCGGACCTGTTGCGGGAATAACCCTTCCCCCAACAACACCAGGACCCACGAGATGAACACCGAGAGGACCCCAACAACGGTTAGGAAGTCTTTTCTAAAACATCTATTCCAGGTTCTGCAGGAACAGCACACAAGTGCTTACCCTGCTCACACACGTGCCTCAGGTAGGCACGCCAGTAACGGAGTCGGAGTCGGAGTCGGAGAGCTCGCACCGTAGCCGACTCGCTAGCGCCGGGTGAGGAGCTGGCGCTTGTGTTTTTTCGCTTGCTTGCTTGAGGAGGAGGAAGGAAGAAGAATGACAGGCCGCGGCAAGGGAGGAAAGGGGCTGGGCAAGGGTGGCGCCAAGCGGCACCGCAAGGTGTTGCGCGACAACATCCAGGGCATCACGAAGCCCGCCATCCGCCGCCTGGCTCGCAGGGGCGGCGTGAAGCGCATCTCTGGTCTGATCTACGAGGAGACCCGCGGAGTGCTGAAGGTGTTCCTGGAGAACGTGATCCGCGACGCGGTGACGTACACTGAGCACGCCAAGCGCAAGACTGTGACGGCCATGGACGTGGTGTACGCCCTGAAGAGGCAGGGGCGCACCCTGTACGGTTTCGGCGGTTAGGCAGGCAGGCAGCCAGCCAGCCGGTGTGCTGTGCTGCGTTGTGGCCTTCCCGCGGCCGTGCCGTGCCCGTGCTTGGTGGGAGAGACGAAAACGGCCCTTTTCAGGGCCACCACACTGTTCGGAGATTGAAAAGTGCGAAAGAGTCTGTGTTGCCTGTGCGTGTTGTTGTTGTTGTTGTGCTGCGCGTGCGTTAGTTTTTGAGTTTGACGCGATGGGCGCGGCTGAGTCCAGTGTGTGCGTGGTTTGTTGTTTGTTTGTTTGTGGCGTGGGCATAGGCGGGCGGGCCGGCCGGATCGATCGATCGGATCAGCTGTTTGGTTTTGTCCTGTGCCTGTGCGTTTGGAGCGCGCGGCGGCCGGCGTGTCGTCGTCGGACCGTTTACGCGCTGTGTGTGCCACGCGCGCCCCTTTAATTGAAACATTAGAATGCTAACAATGATCATCACATTATCGGTGTATTGATGTCGTTGTCGTTTGGAACGCGACTCTGTGCGTGCGCGGAGGGGTGCAGAAACAGGAAAAAGACAAAAAGAGAGAAACGACAAAATGTGTGCGCGTTCGGCCACACGGGCTGTGGACAAGATGGCGGACGTGCGCCGGCGCTGGCTGTGCAATGTATGTATGTGGACGTGTTGTGTAAAGTGCGGCGAGCACGGACGACGGAAACTTTGCTTTGGACGTAGGTTTGTGTGGTGGCCCTGAAAAGGGCCGATTGTTGTGAGCCGAGCCGGCAAGGCAAAGGCAGGCGCGTTTGCGTGCAGGGAGCACGCAAGCGCAGCTCCGCGCTCTCTGTTTAGGCCTTCTTCTCGGTCTTCTTTGGCAGCAGGACGGCCTGGATGTTGGGCAGGACACCACCCTGTGCGATGGTGACGCCCGACAAGAGCTTGTTGAGCTCCTCGTCGTTGCGGATGGCGAGCTGCAGGTGGCGCGGGATGATGCGCGTCTTCTTGTTGTCGCGGGCCGCGTTTCCGGCCAGCTCGAGCACCTCAGCCGCGAGGTACTCCATGACGGCGGCGAGGTAGACGGGCGCCCCGGCGCCGACGCGCTCGGCGTAGTTTCCCTTGCGCAGGAGGCGGTGGATTCTGCCGACCGGGAACTGGAGCCCAGCCCTGCTTGAGCGGGACTTTGACTTGCCCTTGACTTTGCCTCCCTTTCCGCGTCCGGACATGGCGTTTGGCTAGTTGAAACACGTAACGTAACGGTGCGAGCCGCAGCGAGTCGAGCAGCGGAGTGCGTGGCGGCGGGACTAGGGTGGGGGTCCCTTTATGGGCTCGGGTGCGGCGGCCGGTTGCGCGCGCGCCCCATTGGTCGGCGGCCGCAACAGGGCGAGCTGGTAAAGGTGCGGTGTTGCGGTAGCGGCGGGTGCCACTGTGTGGGGAGACGCTGACTAGAGGGGAGCGCTTGCTGCTTGCTGTTGTACGTTCGAGATGCCGCCCAAGACTAGCGGGAAGGCCGCCAAGAAGGCTGGCAAGGCGCAGAAGAACATTTCGAAGGGCGACAAGAAGAAGAAGCGCAAGAGGAAGGAGAGCTATGCCATCTACATCTACAAGGTGCTGAAGCAGGTGCACCCCGACACGGGCATCTCGTCGAAGGCGATGAGCATCATGAACAGCTTCGTGAACGACATTTTCGAGCGCATTGCGGCCGAGGCGTCTCGCCTGGCGCACTACAACAAGCGCTCGACCATCACGTCCCGCGAGATCCAGACGGCTGTGCGGCTCTTGCTGCCTGGCGAGCTGGCCAAGCACGCCGTGAGCGAGGGCACGAAGGCGGTGACCAAGTACACGAGCTCCAAGTGAGGGGGTTAAGGCTCTAGGGAGCTCCCCTCCGTTGCGAGAGCGGCAAAAAACGGCCCTTTTCAGGGCCACCAAATTGCCTTTGCGGGAAGAGCGGAATTGTTGTTTGTGTGAGGCGGCGCATAGCTAGCTACCCGGTTTGGTTGGTTGCGAAGCAGCTGGTGGTGGTGGTGGTGGTGGTGGTGGTGGTGGTCTCGAATGTGGTTATGCGTGCTCGCGAGTCTTGGCGTGGTTGGTTGGTTGTTTGTTTGTCGACACATAGACAGGAGGTGTTGTCTGTGTCGCTGATTTCCTTTCCTTTCCTTTCTTTGTCTCTGTCTGCCCGGTTAGTCACGTGACTGCAATTGAAACCCCTCGCGATTGTTGGATGTCACCGTTAGGGCCGTCTGCGGGTTTGTTTGTTTGTCACATCATACATACATACATACATACATACATACATACATACATGATGGCGAGGGTGAAATGTTGTGTTGCCGTCTACTATTCCCTTTGCTGTACGGCGTGGAGGTGTGTTGGTGACGTTTTAAAACAAATGGACGTGTCTTTACTAGTCATTAGGAAGACGCAAGAATTGTACGGGCGGGTGGGGTAGGCGACACGCACGGTGGTGTACCCATTTATTTGGCCCTTGATTTTGATAGCCGTTTCTGCAGTTGATTGAATGATTGATTGTTGTGCGCACGCACGCACGCCGGTGTCGTCATTCAAGGTGCACGTGTGTTCGGTTCAGTGACGGTAGACGACGACGGTCGTTGTTTGTTGTTATGGGCGTACACGCGGTTGTCTGTGTGTCCCCCGGTGAAATGGCCGGTTTGTCGGTGATGTGATCCGATCCGGCGGCTCTGAGTAGCTGTCTATCGGCATCACGGCAACGTGTCGGTCCGAACACCCGTCTCACTGTGGCACCGTCGGCGCTGCGAACGGCGACGAAAGGCTGGCTGTGATCGGTCGAATGTCATGTCTTGTCTGGGCAGAACGTGTGGAATGAGCAAAAAAAAACTGTGGGGACGGAAACAATGGTGGAGGAGGGGAACGAAAATAATAAAACGAAACGAAGAAAGAGAAGAAGGGGAAGCAATCACCGGAAAACGAAACAGGGGAAAAACGGAGAGGCGCCGTCTAGAGCAACGGAACGTTCCCGTGCATTGCAGCCGCACTGAAATGCGTTTACGGCGCGGCTGCAAGTGACGGCTGAATTGCATTGCCTTCCCGGATGCAACGTTCGCCCGATATGGCTCGGAGGAAGAATCTATGAGAGAGTGCCTTGCCCTTTGCCGTTTCGTGTGCGGTGTAGCGAATGATGTGTGTGTGTGTGTGTGTGTGTAGTGGGGAATGGATGGTCGATAGCTGCCGTCACGGTCAAGATAACGCAGTCAAAGGTGTCGCGAAAAAGTGTGTTAGCCGTGGTTGGTTGGTTTGTGTGTTTGTTTTGTTTTTAAAGAGAAGGGACGAGAGAAAGAAGGTAGGTGGAGAGTGCGTTGCGTGTTGCGAACTGCGTCCGTGAATACGGCAGTATTTGGTGGTGGGCGTGCCCTTGCATGTGGCCCGGAAGGCGTGCTCGTTTCGCGGTAGTGTGGACGGGTGAGGGGCACGCGTAACGCTGCGCTGCTGGCATATTCGGGAGATGGGAGGGGGCGAAAGGAGAGAAAGGAGACGCGGAGGGCGCGTGTGGGTGGTTCGCGCTGCGCTCGGCGGTTGTGTTTGTTTGTGCAACAAATGTGTTGCCGGGAGGGGGACCGTTGATGTGGTGGTGCGGTTGTAGCCTCAGACGCGGCTGGCAGTGAACAACTTGAGACGACGGATGCGTGGCTGGGGCGGCGCATGTCGCCGGTGCCATGCCTTTAGAGCCGCGTGGTCGGGGTGTGCGCACCGCGTGTCGTGTTGCGAGACATCACATGTGCTGCTGCGCACCGGTGGCGTGGCGTGGCGTGGCGTGGCGTGGCGTGGCGTGGCGAGCCGCGCCAGTACCGCGCGGTGTGCTTGTGCGCCGGAGAATGGCACACTGCGCCTGCCCGTTGAGGAGGCCGATGGCCGTGGTGTGGTGGAAATGGAGCGCGTCGGACGTGTACCAATGAGAAAGAGAAACAAAGCAAGCAACCACGAACGAAAGGTGGAGGGAGGCATTGTGTCACATGTGGCGGTGGGGAAAAACGAAAAAAAAAAAGAAAACAAACAACAAACAAAGACGTTAAGAAAGAGGAGAAACAACAAAGACAATGAATGAGTCGTGCGTTCGCGAGGGGGGTGGGTGTGCGTGCGTAACGCCGGTACGCGCAGTGCGGAGCCCAACGGCTGTGTCGTCGGCCGAATGGGTGCGGGAATAGAGGCCGCGTCGGCACGGAGAAGGAAGCAAGAAGGAAGGAGGCACGCGCGCTGCGGCGTTGGCGCGGTTTGCGGCTGGCGCCTTTGGTGGCAACGGCCAGGACAAGCAGCGGTGTATGGTGTTGTGCGGGGCGGACAGGGGCGGCGGTGGTGGACGGGGAGGAGGCGAGGCGGTGGCGTGTGTGGTACGGCGAAAACGGGACGGACGGCCGGCGGATGTTGAGAGGCGCCGCCCGCGCACGCACGCAGACACACAGAAGGGAAGAACGAGAAAGGAACAAAATGGAGGGGGCGAATGTGGAGGTGCGGGGAGGGGGAGGCGGTGGTGTTTGTGGGCATGTGGTGGGAGAGAATGGCGGGGGCGGAAGGACAGAGGCGCGAGGCGACAGCTTGCTTGGTGCTTGCTTGCGTCTTTTAGTGTTTTATTTTGTTTTTATCCTTTGGTCGCCTTGGAGCCTGTCGGTCCCGTCCGTGTGTGGCCACGCTGTGGGTGCGTGTATGTTTGTACGTTTCGTTTTTTTTTTTGTCTTCTTCTGCAGCAGAGGCGGCCAGCAAAATGCGTGCGGTTGGATGGATGGGCGGCCACGGCACGGCACGGCACCGCACCGCACCTGTGCCCAAGGAGGAGACGCTGGCGGCGGGCCACCCTCGGATGCGGCCGGCCGGGGCTGTGTGCGCCGCTGCAACAACAACGAGTAAACAAGACGAAGACGAAGCGGATGGCTGGTGAGTGCATTTAGGCGGTAGACAAGGCAGTGTGTGATGTGGCGTTGTGACGGGGGGGTTTGCTCACGCGGCCTCGTTGTGTTGATGCGCAGGAAGACGAGATGCGGGCAGACGCGTACAGAGAGACGAGCCCGGTCTGCAGCAGGATGTGTGGCGCGCCGAGTGCAGAGCAGCGCGCGCCGGCTGGGCTGGGTTCGGCTGGGCCCGCCCGGCGGCGGGCCGCGCTGTTGTCGCGGACGTGAGCGCCCCCCTGGCGGGTGGTCGGAGGCGGCGCGGTGGACGTGTGGCTGGTTGGCAGTGCACATTGCGAGTGGCTGGCTGGCTGGCTGGCGGGCGGTCGGCGGCGAGAAGAGAGAGGAGGTATGTGTTGCGGGCGCCTTTGCTGCGCTGCGTCGTTGCGTGCCTGGGCGTGCGCCTGTCGACTGTGTGTGACTGTGTTGGGCGTTGTGCCACGTACGTGTGCTCGGCCGAAGGCAGGCGTCGGAAAGAAGAGGGCGAAGGGCAGGAAAGTGGGTCGGTGTGCGTGCGTAGCCCGTGATGTGATGATGTCACGTCACGTCACGTCACGTCATGTTTTTGCGAAGCGGCCGCCGAGAGGTGTGTGGTAGCGAGCGGGAATGTGCGTTTGGTGGTTGCGGCGTGAGGTGAGGGTGGGAGAATATTGGGGCGGGCCGGCGGGCCGGCCCGTTGTTGGTGGTTCCTCCTGTGGTTGTTTGTGCAGCTTTGATGGCAACGTGGAAGGACGCCGGTTTCGTGCCTTGCGTGTGGTTGTCGACGGTGACTGGTTGGGGTGTGCGCCGATGCACGTGCCATGTCGTTATTATGTTTGGGTCGTGAGTGTTGTTTTTGGCCGTGTTGTTGTGTACGGGAAGGGGGGGGGGGAGAGGAGGAGGCGGGTGGATAGTGCGTGCAGTAGTGTCGTTGCGACGGGCGCGTCGGGTGGAGCTGTGCGTAGTGGCGGAAAGGTGTAGGTTGCGGGAAGGGAGCCCGTCGTGTGTCGTGTCGGTGTCGTTGACGGGGTCGCGTGCGTGCGTTGTGAATCGAGTGTGGCGGGAAAGGAGCAGTGTGCCGCTGGGGCGTCGTGGCCGTTAGCAGTGGCTGTGCTTGTCCGTTTGTTACCTGTTGGACGCTTGGTGCGAGTTGTTTGCTGTTGTCGTTGTCGTTGTCGTTGTCGTTGTCGTTGTCGTTGTCGTTGTCGTTGTCGTTGTCGCCCCCGTCTCGCGGGTTGTTTTTGTTTGTCGGCTGTGCTGTGTCGGCGAGCTGTTTTGCCGTGCGTGAATGTGTTGGTGCAAAAGTGGCGGCGTTATGGCTGCGACCGCGACGAGGCGCGGGCGCGCCATTGATGATGTTCAAACACAGAGCGGCTGTGTGCAATGGGAGGCCTGCGTACGGGTAGCGGTGTTGTCGTACGTGCATCCGGCCCGGTGCGGAAAGCGCCGTTGCAGTTTGCCCCTTAGTTGCCAGCCATGTCGCGTGAGCGGCGGGTTGCCTCTGGTCGACGTGGTGCTCGGGTTTGTGGTTTTTTGTTTTTTTTGTTTTTTGTGCCGTTTGGCCGGTGGGTGGTGTTTTTAATTTTGTGTTGTGTTGTGTGTGTGTGGGGCCGGCCGGCCGGCCGGTATATCTGCCTCCTGCTCGGTCTTGCGGCGGTTTGGTCGACGTCGTCTGTAGTTTTTGCGGCTTGCCGACGACCGACCGACACACCTTTGAAACCTACGTGTGGCGCCCGAAGGTGAACGTAACCTGACCGCGGACCTCTCGGCGCCTTAACCTAACCTAACCTCTAACCTAAGATGTCCGGCCGTAAGGTAGGTGCGGCCACCTGACGCCTCACGTCCGAACGCTTAACCTAACTTTGACGCCTAACCTAACTGTAACCCTTAACCTAACCCACGTCCACCTAACCTAACCTCACCTTAGGGTGGTGTACACCGCGAATGCCTTAGGGCATGTTATAGTCTTAGGTGGAGTCCACTATACGCAACAAGCGGCTACACGGGTAGCAGGGGTTGTGTGGCGTGGGCTGGGCGGTTCTGTTTAGGTTGGATGGCCCTTGGGCAAGTACGGAAAGGGCAACAGCCTCAACGGGCGCGGGGCAAGGTCAGGACATGCGGGGACCAAGCGGCAATCGGTATTGTAATTGTCAACTGTCGAAGTACCGGAACGTCAAGCGCTGATAGAAAGCACCGAAGCTGCAATCGTTATAGGTACAGACGGTGCTTTAGAAAGGATAGCGTGCATGCAACCGGTGGTGGAGTGGTTCGTCGCTGTTAGTAGTAGTAGTTTATCCTGTGTAGTGAAGTAGAAGTGGTGGACGGTTCCTGTGAACTATTGTGGGTGGAGGGTACACTCAACAGCCGAGCTAGGTTAATAATTGGCTCCTTTTACCGACCTCGCGACGCAGCAGCATTAGTGGCCGAACACGTGAGAGAAAATGTGGACATACATTTTCCTTTCCCCAGCGTGTTACAGTCTTAGGTGGAGATTTCAATGTGCCAGATGTTCAGGACGGGTGGTAGGGACAGAGCATCGAGTGACATTATACTGAGTGCACTATCCGAACGAAAATTACCGCGAGCAATTAAACAGAGAGAGAACCGACTCGTGGAGATAACATCGTGGACCTACCGATGACAAACAGACCCCGAACTTGTCGACTCTGTATGTGCAGAACAGGGACCCAGTGATCAAGAGGCCGTTGCAGCATCGCTGAATATGGACGTTAATAGGAATATACAAAAAAAAAAAAAGGGAGGAAGGTTTATCTGTTTAGCAAGAGTAATAGAAGGCAGATTTGAGACTACCAGACAGATGAAAACGCAAATGTCTGCTCCGACACCGACAATGTTGAGTGTGTATGGAGAAAGTGCAAGGCAATCGTAAAATGCGTCTTAGACAGGTACGTGCCGAGTAAAACTGTGAGGGATGGGAAAAACCCACCGCGGTACAACAACCAAAGTTTAGGAAACTATAGCGAAAGCAAAGAGAGCCTCACTCAAAGTTGAAACGCAGCCAAAACCTCTCAGACAAACAGACGCTAAACGATGTCCAAAGTTAGCGTAAGGAGGGCTATGCGTGAAGCGTCCGGTGAATGCGAAAGTAAAATTCCATGTACCGACGTGACAGGAAATCAAATCAAATCAAATCCTGGGACGTTGTGGTCGTACGTTGAATCAGTAGTAAGCGGCTCGAAACGGCATATCCAGACACTCCGGGATGATGATGGCATTGAAACAGAGGATGACACGCGTAAAAAGCTGTGAAATACTAAACACCTGTTTCCAAAGCTGTTTCACGGAGGACGACCGCACTGCAGTTCCTTCTCGCACAAACGAAAAAGTGGCTGACATCGAAATAAGTGTCCAAGGAGGAATAGAAAAGCAACTGGAATCACTCAACAGAGGAAAGTCCACTGGACCTGACGGGATACCAATTCGATTCTACACAGAGTACGCGACAGAACCTCCTAACAGCCGTGTACCGCAAGTCTCTAGAGGAACGGAGGGTTCCAAATGATTGGAAAAGAGCACAGGTAGTCCCGGGCTTGAAGAAGGGTCGTCGAGCAGATGCGCAAAACTATAGGCCCTATATCTGTGACGTCGGTCGGTTGTAGAATTTGAGAACATGTTTTATGCTCGAGTAGTAGCATGTCGTTTTTTGGAAACCCAGTGTCTACTATGTAGGAATCAACACGGATTCCGGAAACAGCGATCGTGTGAGACCCAACGCGCTTTATTTGTTCATGGGACCCAGAAAATATTAGATACAGGCTCCCAGGTAGATGCCATTTTGGTTGACATCCGGAAGGAGGGCGTTCGATACAGTTCCGCACTGTCGCCTGATAAACAATGTAAGAGAGTCTGCAGAATGTCGGACCAACTGTGTGGCTGGACTGAAGAGATTGTAGCAAACAGAACACAGCATGTTGTTATCAATGGAGAGACGTCTACAGACGTTAAAGTAACCTCTGGCGTGCCACAGGGGAGTGTTATGGGACCCATTGCTCTTCACACACCTAGTAGATAGTGTCGGACGTTGCATGCGTCTTTTCGCGGATGATGCTGTAGTATACAGAGAAGTTGCAGCGAAAAATGCAGGACGATCTGCAGCGGATAGGCACGTGGTGCAGGGAGTGGCAACTGTCCCTTAACATAGACAAATGTAATGTATTGCGAATAATATAAGAAAGAAGGACCCTTTATTGTATGATTGATTATATGATGATAGCGGGACAAACACTGGTAGCAGTTACGTCTGTAAAATATCTGGGAGTATGCGTGCGGAGTGATTGGGAGTGGGATGATCATCATATAAAAAAAAAAAAAAAAAAAAAAAAAAAAAACAAAAAAAGTAATTGGTGGTAAGGCGGGTACCAGGTTGCGATTTATTGGGAGAATGCGTAGCAAATGTAGTCCATCAACAAAGGAGGAGGTGGCTTACAAAACACCCGTTCGTTCGACCCATACGTGAGTGTTGCCCATCAGTGTGGGATCCGTACCAGGTCGCGTTGACGGAGGCGACCGGAGACGATCCAACGTTTCGTCGCAGGGTCATTTGGTAACCGTGATAGCGTTACGGAGATGTTTAACAAACCCAAGCGGCAGACCCTGCAATAGAGGCGCTCTGCATCGCGGTGTAGCTTGCTCGCCAGGTTTCGCGATATTGCGTTTCTGGATGGGGTATCGAATATATTGCTTCCCCCCTACGTGTATACCTCCCGAGGAGATCACGAATGGATGTGGTTAGAGAGATTCGAGCGCGCACGGAGGCGGTGTTTTTTTTTTGCAGACTGTCAGTTCGTCCCGCGAAACCATACGCGACTGGAACAGCGAAGGGAGGTAAATGACAGTGGCACGTGAAGTGCCCTCCGCCACACACCGTTGGGTGGCTTGCGGAGTCTAAATGTTAGAGGTCGGCTGTCGGTGTGTGCTTTTGAAGGCAGATTCGGTGCGTCTGTAGTTGCGGATGGCGGTTAGCCACCGTCGCTTAAAGCGGCGAGGGGCGGCGGCGCCTCGGTTGGCCGGTGGCCATGTTGCGCAGGCGGCGCTCGTTTTTGTTTTGCGGCGGGCAATTTTGTGAGAAACGGGCGCGAATGTTGGCGGGCGAGGTGGCCCGACGGCCGCGGGCCGATCGGGAAACGGTGGGAGGGCGATGGGGCGGCGGAGGTGCGTTTGCACGGCCGTCATCGCCGCACGCCTCCGCTTGTGTGGCTGTGGCGGCGGCCGCGCTGGCCGGGCTGGCGCGGCGACGGTGCGCCAGTTTTGCCGAAGGTTTGGCCATTGTGGCGGGTCGTCGGCTGGGGCTGTGGGGGCGGCATTTGGGCGGGGGCGGCGATTCTCGGCGGGCCGAGCCAGGCTGTAGCGCGCGGTAGCTGCAGTTTGGCCGTGGTTTGCGGCGCTGCCGTGGCGACTGGTTGGCGACTGTGGTGTGGCCGTGTGTAGCCCCATCCTCGGTGGTTTGAATGGCGCGGGTGGTTGCGGCGCAGGTTTGGGGCTGGTCCGCACAGGCTGTCGGACGTTGGGCGGTAGCAAGCGCTCCGTCCACCTTCTTGTGGCTACTTTCTAGCTATGTGGCGCAGGATTTACTTGTTAAGCATTGCCTGCTTCTTCTGGGGTTTGCGTGTGGGGTCTGTGCTTCTTTATTTTGTGTGTATCTGGTGTGTTTGTGGGACGGGGGTTGAACTTCTTTGCATTATTGCGTTACGGAGTTTTATATTGTCGTCGATGTTTGGTTTCTTCTGAGCCTTTCTTGGCTGCAATTGTTCGTCTTGTTGTTACGTCGTTTTATCGGTCCAGTAATGCTATTGGTCTCTTGTATTTGTCTCGTGGATTCTGCGGTGCGCCTAATGCTCTTATGAGTGGGTTTTCAGCTTCTTGCGTCTTGCTGTAGAATCGTCTTGCCATTTCTTGGTGTCTCTGCATGACTTCTAGTTCCTCTGCAGCTTCCTGGAGGTAGCGGTGCGGAAACTGTGAGTGGACGTGAAAGATGCGGCGGAGAATTTTGTTTTGGAGAGACTGGAGTCGCTGGATGTGCGTTTTTGCTGCACCTCCCCAGACTTCGGCGGCGTAATCCATGAGTGGTCTGATGTACATCCTGAAGATTAAAATTCCGTTTGCTACTGAGAGGTCAGAGTCTTCGTTGATGAGGGGGTATAATGCCCCTATTCGCTGGTTTACTTTCGCTCTCACGTCTTCTATGTGGAGTTTCCATGTCAGTCTTTTGTCCAAGATGACTCCCAGGTATTTGGCGGAGACGTCCCACGGTAGTTCTACGTCGTAGAGTCGGAGATGGCGTGCAGGCATGGTCTTGCGTCGAGTGAAGATGATGGCTTGAGTCTTGGAAGGGTTAAAGCTGATGCGCCACTTGGCAGCCCATTGCTCAAGGGCGTTAAGAGAGCTCTGGAGGCGAGGCACGAGGACTTCTTTCCATCTGCTTCTCGAGAAGATCATTGTGTCGTCTGCATAGATGGCCTTTTCCACCCTCGGCTGCGACGGGATGTCAGAGGTGAAGATTGAGTACAGGACTGGCCCAAGGACAGATCCTTGCGGCACTCCGGCGTTTATACGGCGATTTGTTGATAGTGAGGTGTCAATCCGGACAGCGAACGTGCGATTCTTCAGGTATGAGGCTATGAGACGAATGTATGGCTTCGGGAATTGTAGTCTATTTAGTTTCCAGATGAGGCCTTTATGCCAGACGGTATCAAAAGCTTTGGTGACGTCCAGCAGTACGGCGCCGCAGAATTCCTTCTTGTTGAATGCTTCAGTGATGTATTCGACGGCACGAAGTATCTGCTGCGTCGTACTGTGTCCGCTGCGGAATCCAAATTGTTCTTGTGGGAGCACTTCATTTCTGTTGATGACGTTTTGTAGTCTTGGCAGGAGAATGCGCTCGAATAACTTGCTGATGTGTGGTAGAAGGCTTATGGGACGATAACTCTGTGGGTGGCGGCGATCCTTTCCCGGTTTAGGTACTGCTGTGACTATTGAATGCTTCCATTGTGATGGGTATGTGGCGGTGGTGATGGGTAGCAAGCGCTCCAGTCCACTATCATCTAACTTCATCAAGTGGGAGTAATGTAGCATGTACCCGAAGGCATTTACTACACCGTCTGAGGAACGGAAAAGAGAAACATCAGGATTTTCTTTATTGTCATCTAAGGATGTGGTGGTGGAAACAGACTATCATGGGGAACTGAAGTTTCTGAAAGTTGCAACTGCTGTCGCTAGCGACGGAGCAGCGCAACGGGCCTCTGATAGAGGTCACGGTCATCTACAGGCGCCCCAAGGTTCCTGAGAAGGGGATTATCCGAAGCAGCAGCCGTGGCATACATCTTCTGGGCGATGGCTTGAAAGCGAGCGAGGACTTCCTGTTCATGGGCAGCTTCGTGAAGATATCGCGCCGGAAACTGGGGATGCACGTGGAAAATCCGGCGAAGAGCCTTATTCTGCTGCTGTTGTAGGCGATGGAGGTGTCGGTGCGCCGCATTTCCCCAAGCAGCACAGGCATAGTCCATCACAGGACGCACAAACATCCGGTAGATGAGGAGCCCATTATTGACGGAGAGCGCGGAGTGCTCGTTCAGCAGGGGATAAAGCGCCCCCAGCCGCTGCTCAACCTTCCGGCGAACTTCTAGCACCTGCTGCTGCCAGATGAGTTGGCGGTCCATCACAACGCCGAGGTAGGTGGCTGTCGGCGTCCAGGGGATGACCTCGCCGAATAACTGGAGTTGTTGATCGTGTGGCGGGGTCCTCTTGCGCGTGAAGACCACGGCTTGGCTCTTCTGAGCGTTGAACCGGACACGCCAAAGAGTCGCCCACGCTTCGAGGGCGGCGCACGCGTCCTGGAGACGTCGATACATGGCTTGAGGCCACCGGCTGCGGGTGAAGATCGCTGTGTCATCGGCGTACATCGCGCGCTCCACCCGAGGAGAGGTAGGAAGATCGGCCGTATACAGAGAGTACAGGGTCGGACCGAGGACCGAGCCCTGCGGGACGCCGGCGGCAATGGGTCGGAGCGTCGACGTCGAGTCGTCAATGCGGACCACAAAGGTGCGGCCCCGCAGATAGCTATCCAGAAGGCAGATGAAGGACCGCGGAAATCCGTGCATATGGAGCTTCCACAGCAGCCCGGAGTGCCACACGCTGTCGAAAGCCTTGGTGACATCGAGGAAAATGGCGCCACAATACTCCTGATTGTTGAAGGCCGTGGTGATCGCTTCAACAACGCGGACGAGCTGCTGCGTAGAGGAGTGGCCACCCCGGAAACCAAACTGTTCCGGAGGTAACAGGCGACGACGGTCCATGATGATCTTGAGCCGGTGAAGGAGAAGCCGCTCGAAAATCTTGCTGAGCTGCGGAAGCAAGCTGATGGGCCGGTAGTTGTTAGGATTCTTCCGGTCCTTACCCGGCTTGGGTATGGCGACAACAACAGCATGCTTCCAGGCAGCCGGATAGGTACAAGTCACTAGTATGGCAGTAAATAGGCGGGCCAGATAGGCAAAAGCAGCAGGAGGCAGTTCCTTGAGCGCCTTCCCAGGAACGTCGTCGGCACCAGGAGCCTTGTTAGCGGCCATCGCCCGGATGCAGGAGGTCACCTCATCGGTCGTGAAGACTGGCAGATGGTCGTCGTCACGGTGGTCGGCGGAGAGGTAGGCCTCGAGGCCACGGTCCACATCATGAACGAACTGGGCGTCCACAGGATCGTCGAGAGGGACGAAGTTCGCCTGAAACACATCAGCAAGGGCGTTTGCCTTAGCCACAGGGGTATAGGCGACACCAGTCGGCGAGTCCAGAGGAGGCAGAGCGTGCTTCCGCTTGGTGAAGAAGCGAACCGCGTCCCACGCGTGGGGATCCGGAGTGAACGACGCCAGCTTCTGAGCCCACTGCTCGTTCTTGTGAGCGCTGATGGCGGCTTTGATGTCACGGCGGAGGAGGTTGACACGCCGCTTCAGAAGGGGGTCGCGGGTGAGGCGCCATTCCTTGCTGAGGCGATTCCGCACGCGGATGAGATCCAGAATGTCGGCCGGGAGTCCCGGGCGCCGGGGAAGCGTGCCCCGGGACGGCGGTGTGGATCGCAGCAGGGCGGAGTGGACGTCATCAGCGAAGGCAGCGACGTCAGCATCGACGTCGTGGATGTCGGCGTCAAGACGCGGCCGCACACGAGCGAGGACGTCCGCGCGGTAGGCAGTCCAATCAGTGCGCCGAAGGTGAAGGCGAGGCGAGGCGACGGCGGGATCAACAGCGAGATTGAAGAGGACCGGCAGATGGTTTGAGTTCAACTCATGGACGACGTCAGCCGTCAGGAATTGATGCAGGCCTTTTGTGACGGCGAAGTCCAGGACGTCCGGCGTGCCGCGGGATGGGTAGCAGGTCGGCTCCTCCGGCCCGCAAGCGTAAGCACCAACCCTGTCGATGACCTGATGAAATTGGCGGCCGCTGTGGGTGGTGTGCAGAGAATTCCACGCCGCATGTTTTGCGTTGAAGTCGCCGGCTAAAAAGAGCTTCCCCGGGAGACGGAGCAGCGCATAGGCGTCGTCCAAGTCCAGCAGGTAGCGTGGAGGACGGTAGACGGAGACGAAGGTGACCACCCCCGCCGAGGTCACCACGGCCACAGCTGTCGCCTCCATCTGTCGTAACGGTGGCGTGGGTACGACATAGTGGCGAATGTTCCGCTTGATGTAGATCGCGGTGCCGCCACCGCGGGTGGGGCGGTCGTAGCGATAGCACTTGTAGTTTGCGATGTTGGCCCGTAGACCCGCCTTCAGGTGCGTCTCCGTCACGAGGAAGATGTCAATGTTGTGGGCTGCAAGGAAGTGCTTGACTTCCAGGAGATCGCGGAAAAGTCCGTCTGCGTTGTATGTGGAAATACGGAGTTCCTCGATGCGTCGCACCCTATCCATGATGCTGGGGAGCGTCACTGGTGGTGTGAAGAACGCTTCGGATCGTAGATTCTACGGTGGCAGCAAGTGTGGCGGGCAACGCCTGGATGGCGCGGCTCATCTCGGTGACCGCCGTCATCATGGTTTGGAGGAGGGTGAAGAGGTCGTGGGAGTCGACACCCGGCTGCTGGCTGTCCTGCGGAGTGAGGTCGACGGGACGGCGGCGGCGCAACGGCGGAAAGGCGGCGGGGCCTTCGGGAACGTCCGTCGGAGCAGCAGAGGACGCAGGGGCGTCTCTGCGGATGACGTACGGTGCAGCAAGTGGACGTTGCCAGGCGTTAGGAGGGCGAGATTGCGAGAGTGAGTCCCGTCCCTGCTGCTGGGCCCCCGCGTGGCGGAAGCTGGCAGGAGTGCTGCTGACGACAGCGGTCCTACGGCGGCGATCCCTGGCGGTGAGCGGGGGAAGCCCTCGTTGCCGGCGGCTGGCCTCCTTGTGCTTAGGACACGACCTGAAGTTGGCGGGGTGTTGTCCGCCACACAGGCCGCACTTCGCAGGTTGTTCCCGAGGTACTTGGCATTGCCGACTGTCATGGGCGCCGCCGCACTTGACGCAAACAAAAGGCATCGTACAACCACGGGCAACATGGTTGAAGCCTTGGCACCTGTAGCATTGCGTTACCCCACGTGACTTGCGGAGCGTTTCGGCAGACATGACAAGTCCGCAAAGGCGGGTGACGTTGAAAATCTTCCGATGGTCAGGCGTATCAGGAAGGATGACGATTCTGAGGCCCGACCGACGGTTAGTGCCCGGTATTTTGTGGTAATCCACGATCGTGGCGGCAAAGCCGAGGTCTTCCAGTTCTTCTTTGACCCAGTCGTTAGGGAGGGACTCAAGAATCCCCCGAAGAATCACCTTCAAGGTCGGCGGCCGAACGACCGGAAAAGTATAATTCGGGATGCCTTGCGAACCAAGGAAGTCCATAACGGTGGAGTAGTCGTCGAGGGTGGTGACAGAAAGCTTCAGCTTGTCGCCGCCCGTCTGGCGCGCGGTGAAAGGCTGCGTCAGGTGCTGCTTCAACCACTCGTAAAATTCCTTATAGGACGAGGGAAGCTGCAGCACGATCGGTGGAATACGCTTCTGCTGTTGCGGTGGCGGCTGTTGCTGCTGCGCCTGGTGCTGGAGAGTGGGCGGAGCCGCATCGTCAGCGTCTTCAGGGATGTCATCGAATCGGTTGTGCACCGGAATATCCGTCGCCTGCGGCTGAGCTTGCGCCGCCCGCGCTTGACGCTTCTTCGGCGGTCTGCGGAAGCCATCATCCGGCACATCGGCAGCGCGCGAACCACTATCAGTGCCCCTCTTCTTCCGAGAAGCCGCCGTCGACGGTGTCTGCCTCAGGACGACGTCGTCGTCGATGGAAGTATCGGAGAAATCGGCCAAATCGAGGTCCATAGTCGAAGCCGGGTCCGTCATAATCGTGTTCCTCTCTGCCATAGCTCTGGTCGTCATAGATGGGGGGCCGGATGGGGCCGCCGACGGGGCAAGCCCCGCCGGACGGCGATCCGCCACACCCGTCGCTCCGCGCACGTCCGTCTGCTGCGACATCTCGCACTCGAATGGGTAGCAAGCGCGGGAGGCGCGGCGCGGCGGCGCGCAGAGTGGCGGCCGCTCTCTCGGCCGTCCGCGCCCGCCCGCGACACTGGCTGGGCCTGGCGGCGCGGCGGCATTCGAGGGGGACGACCGGTCGAGTGCGGACGCGCTGCTACTGCACGCTACCGGACGATACTTCGAGCGCGCTACGCTTGCCGTAGCCTGGCAAAATTGTTGTGTGCGTTGCGCATGCGTAACGCAAGCAAAATTGTCGTGTGTGTGGGTGCGCACGCTTTGCGATTGCGCCGCATTATTGTCGTGTGGTGACGTGGGCCTGGTCCCTTTGTCGTGCAGCTGCTGCCGGTCTACTGGCGGCGCGGTGGCGGCGAGGGCCGTGGTTTTCTTGTTCAATCGTCGTCTGATCTGCCTCCGTAGTGATTCGTTCAGACACTGCCGCAGGGCATCCTCCCTGCTCCCCCGAGAGTAGGGAAATTCCTACGTCAGGGCCCGTGGTGCTACCCGGATACCCGCGCGTAGTCAATGTTAGGGCTGGCACTGCTCAGGGAAACCTAACGGTGCCAACGAGTGAGCAACCAGTGCCCCTTGGCAGTGCATGTCAGGCTTCTAGGACCGCTAGATCAGACATATTGGGTAAGCCCAAAGTCCCAGCCCGCTGCGGCACCCAGTCCCTGGGTACCCGCGGCCAACCCGCAACAAGCATAACCAAGGCAAAAACACGATTACAAGAAACGGACGTAATGCCAGCACCTAAGCGTCCGGCCCCAAGCCGGCTCGCTGAGGAACACGAGAAACCTGACAGTGACAACATGGAAGTAGGAGGGGAAACCGTTGTAGCCAACATCCCCACATCAAACAGCTTCGCGCCGATCGCTGCCGACGGCGCGGAAGCGGTCGTAGCGACGCCTGCCCGTCCCTCGACCTCTGGCGCCCAAGCGCAACAAAAACAGAGACGGGAGAAAGTGCCCCCCGTCATTGCTACCATCCAAAACGGTACGATGAAAATCATAAAAGAGGTCGCCCCACACCTAAAAGGGGGACTTAACACATCATGCAAAGGGTCGTCGGTGAAGTTTCAACCATCGACACCCCCTGACTACAGGTTTTTAGTTGAGTACTTTTCACAAAAAAAAATCCCCTTCCACACGTACCCAATAACGGAAAAACACACATATAAGGCGGTGATTAAGGGCCTCCCGCGAGACACCGATCCCGCCGAAATAAAAGAGTTGCTCATTGAGCGCAAGTACAAAGTAATTGAGGTGAAGCAAGAAACACGCGCCTCTGACCCCAACAACCCCGGTGAGGGACGTAGAAAGCGCGCACAATTCAAGGTGATCCTTCACCCAGATGAAAAGAATAGAGAGCTCCTGAGGACCGAGCTCTTCATGAACTGTAAAGTCACCATTGAAAGATACCAACAGCCTGAAGGCCCTGTACAGTGCCACCAATGCCAACAGCTGTTCCACACTGCGGAACAATGCCACCACCCCCCAAAATGCGTCAAATGCGCCGGTCCGCACTTGACGAACGCATGTAAGAAGAGTCGTAAAACTCCGGCAAAATGCGCGCTGTGTGAGGGCGATCACCCGGCGAACTACAGCCGCTGTCCAATGCGCATACAGTTAATGTCTACCCGTCCACCCCGGTCGGCAAACGGCGCGGCGCTGCCGCGAGGCGCTCCCGCTCCTGCGGCCAAGGCGCCGGCAGCTAGTTCTGCCGCCGCCAGCAGCCGCGGAGCGACTGCGCCGGGGCGAGAGGCCTTTCCCTCGCTTCCCCCACCCCGCGCCCCGACGGCTGCCGCCGCCTGGCCCCCACCACGCCACCAGCGCACTGAGGCGCCCGCAGCTGCCGCGCCGCCTCAGTCGGCTGCTGGCCAGCAGCCAGGGACGCCGCTCGGCGTCTTTGACGAGCTGCGCCAACTTTTTGCGGGCTTCAGCCTAGCAAATGTTATGTTAACAATTAGGGACACCATGGTACGCGTGCGGGCGGCACCTGATGGCCTCAGCAAATTCATGGCCCTCGCTGAGGGTGCAATGTCATTATTTGAATCTTATAATGGATCCCCCTAGATCCAGAAAAATGTCAATATTAAACTTTAACGCAAATGGCGTAAAACCCCAAAAACAGATGCTAGAAGAGTTTCTCGACCGGCATGACATCGATGTTGTGTGCCTGACGGAGACCCACCTTAAGCCTGAGGACCGCTTCTCCGTCCGTAACTATGCCATACATAGAGCCGACCGCGTAGGCCGCGCACGTGGCGGAGTGGCGATCCTCGTAAAAGGCAGACGGTGTTTTAACATCGTGGACTTACCTCAGACACCCAGCATCGAGGCGGCCGGTATAGAGATCAAAATTAAAAACTCAACATATATAGTAATTTCCGCATATCACTCCCCAGCCACCACTATACTGCAACAGGACCTTCAGGCTCTGCTAGGTACTGGAGCTCGTGTAATTGTGGGGGGGGGACCTCAACTCGAAGCATAGGGCCTTTGGCTGCCGCGCCGAGAACAGAAGTGGCGTGAGGTTGCATAGACTCGTCGAGCGGCGTGCTGCCCTCAGCGTCATCGCACCCGACGAGCCTACGCACATCCCCGCAGACCCGACAAGCAATCCAGACGTCCTGGATATTTTTGTTGTAAAAAACTTCGCTCTCGACGCGGCGGTCACTGTGCACCACGAGCTGGACTCCGATCATAATCCGGTCGTTCTGGACATAGCCAGTGTCGAAGACGATGCCGGGAGGATGGCAAAAACAGAAGTGATAACAAACTGGGACCGATATAAATACCTGGTGGGTGAGCACGTGGAGGAAATCCCGCAGATGGAGACAACAGGAGATATAGACGACGCTATAGCGAACTTCACAGACGTCCTCCACGCCTGTGCTCGCGCTACAAGCGTCAGGCTCACCACAGAGCCAGGCGCCAGGGACCTGCCCCCTGACATCTGGGACCTCATAGTCGCCAAACGCAGGCTGCGGAAGCAGTGGCAGCGTCACCGCGACCCTGCTGACCGCCGCCAGCTGCGGAGGCTTGAGGACCAGGTGAAACTCCGACTGCAGGAGCACAGGAGCCGCTGCTGGGAGGAGATGTTACAAACTGCCGAAGCAGAAAACAGCAAACGCAAGATCTGGCAAGTAGCCCGGCAGCGGAAAGCCCCCACCAGAAACAACAGGCCACTCCACGGCGAGAACGGTCTAGCCTATGAAGACCAAGAAAAAGCGGAAATAATGGCAAAATCACTAGAGTCACAATTCCGAACTCACGTCATCGATGATGACGAGAGTCAGAGGCAGGAAAGAATAGTCATCGGACGAGTGACTCAGATAAGAAATTCGCGCCCAAACACAGAATTCGTGCCCGTTAACGAGCCGACAATAAGTGCACTCATCAAGCGACAGGGAAACCACAAGGCTCCTGGCCCTGACCGTATCCGCACCCCACTCCTAAAGCACCTTCCGCCTCCCGCCATAACATTTCTGGCAAGCGTCTTCAACGCTTGCCTAAAACTCACCTACTTCCCCTCAGCGTGGAAAACTGCTAAGGTAATCACCCTCCCCAAACCTAACAAAAACCTTCTCCTACCCGAAAGTTACAGACCAATCTCCTTACTCACTGGCATGAGTAAAATCCTTGAGCTACTAATACTCACAACCCTCCAGAAATTCCTTACTGACAACAACATCCTACTGCCTGAACAGTTTGGATTCCGCGCTGAGCACTCCACAGTCCAACAATGCCTGCGCTTGGTAGAGCACGCTTGTCTGGCCAGGGCAAAGAGAGAATCCACAGGAGCAGTATTCCTGGACATAGAGAAAGCATTCGATCGCGTCTGGCACGATGGCCTAATATTCAAACTAGATCGCATAGGGTGCCCAGAACATATCGTAAAAATCATTGACTCATTTCTTGCGGAGCGTCACTTCTTCGTAAGAAATGGGACAGTATCGAGCCAGATACGACCGATTGCGGCCGGAGTCCCGCAAGGTTCGGTTTTAGGTCCCGTCCTATACTCCATTTACACGAACGACATACCGAAGCAGGTCGGCGGAGAGATCGCTCTCTACGCCGATGACACTGCCATTTACAGGAGCTGCCGCAGCCTTGATTTCATAAGACGAAAGCTTCAAGTCCACCTCGACTCCATAACGCAGTGGTGCAATTTATGGAAAATTAAAATCAATCCTAGTAAAACCCAGGCCATATTTTTCACAACCAGGCTAAAACTCCCAGACCAACAACTGACAATTGGTGGTCGGGACCTAGCCTGGCGAAATTGCATCACCTACCTCGGGATGGAGATCGACAACCGTCTCACATGGAGACAGCACATAAAGAAAGCGGCAAACAAGGGGTGCGCGCTCCTGGGCCAACTATACCCTCTTTTGAAGGGTGAAGGACTCACCTTGAAATGCAAAATGCTTCTCTGGCGCCAACTCATGCTTCCGGTCATCTTGTATGGTTCGGAAGTGTGGTCAATGGCGTCAGACACCTCACTTTCACGACTACAACGGCTACAAAATAAAACCTTTCGGGTAATCACAGGTGCTGACAGATACGTCCGAAACACACAAATCAGAGACTTCTTAGAACACCCCACCATCTATTCCCTCATAAAGGAAAAATCTTCCAAACTTTATGAGAGGACACAAACATCGCCCCATCACTTCATTCGAAATTTAGGCTGCGAACATCCAGACCTTCAACATAAGAGACCTAAACTAACCCTTACGCGCCGCTTTAGGGACATTTAAAACACACAAACAAACACCCAAAACAAACATTTACTCAAAAACACGCACACAAACCAAACCACCATCTTCATGAACCCCCTAGCGCAATCCTAGAAGTCAGACGGGCACAGCCCAGTGGTACTTCATTACAAGAGTGCAAACAGAAGGCCTGTCCGCGGCGGCTATTCTCTGCCGTGCTCTCGCCGCTCTCTCGCTGTTCTGTTGTTGTGTGTACGCGCGTCGTCCGTCGAAATAATGGCAGATCAGGCGGCTACGAACGAGACTGCTGCGGCACCCGCCGCCACCGGCACGACGAAGAAGGCCAAGTCTGCGGCGTCTGCGAAGAAGCCGCGCGCCAAGCCTGCGCACCCGCGCACCTCTGAGATGGTGACGGCCGCCATCAAGAGTCTGAAGGAGCGCGGCGGCTCGTCGCTGCAGGCGATCAAGAAGTACATTGCCGCGCACTACAAGCTGGACGCGGAGAAGCTGGCGCCCTTTATCAAGAAGTACCTCAAGTCGGCCGTCGTGGCTGGCGAGCTGGTGCAGACGAAGGGGAAGGGCGCGTCCGGCTCTTTCAAGCTTGCCGGCGCCGGCGGCGGGGCGGCCGAGGGCGGCAAGGCTCGTGCCGGCGGTGCGAAGAAGAAGCGCGCCGCTCCGGCCAGCAAGGAGAAGAAGGGCGGCCGCGCGGCCGGCGCAAAGAAGGCTGGTGGCGTGAAGGCGGCGACCGGTCGGAAGGCGGGCGCCGCCAAGAAGGCGTCTGCGGCGTCGGCGGCTCCCGCGGGTGCGAAGAAGGCGGCTGCGGCCAAGCCGGCCAAGGCCAAGTCGCCGTCGAAGGCGAAGAAGGCCGCCAAGGTTCCGACGAAGAAGCCGAAGGCGCCGCGCCCGAAGAAGGCGACGACGCCGTCTAAGGCGAAGGCGTCGCCCAAGAAGAAGAAGTAAAGTAGTAAAGTTAAAGAAAGGCAAGGGAGAGGGGTTGGCGCTTGACGCCGTCGTCCCCCACCGCCCTCCCCCGCGTCGTCTTAGTGGCGCGCGATGGCACGGCTGCGGCTGTCGCGCGGCCCAAAACGGCCCTTCTCAGGGCCATCAAAGGACGTCGGGAAGGCGTTGATTGTCGTGCATGCGCCGGTGTGGTTGGTTGTGTGTGACCCTTTGTGGGTACTGTTTGCGTGCCGTGGTGGTTGGATTGTGGTGCCGGTGGCGGTAGGCGGCGGCGCGCGGTAGCGGAGCGGTTGTGGCCGTTTGTTGGTCTCTGTTGTTTTTTGTTTTGTTGTTGTTGTTGTTTTTTTTGCGGCGGCCGACGTTTGGTTGCTCATGTATGTTTCTGGAGACTCTTGTTTGTTTGTTTGTTTGTTTGTGTGTTTGCTTGCTTTGCGGATGTCGTGTCTTTTGTGTGTGTGTGTTGTCTCTTCTCTCTCTCTTTGAAAGCGGCGGGGGGGGACGTGAGACGTGGAAGTGGCCGGCGGGAATTGGGAAGGCGCGGTGGCGTTGACGTTGTAGTGTAGTGTAGTGTAGTGTAGTGTAGTGTAGTGTAGTGTAGCGTAGCGTGCGCGCGCCTCGGAGACGGCGGCGGCCAGCCACCCGCGGTGTGTTGGTGACGTCGTCCGGCTGTTGTGTGTGTGTGTGTGTGTATTGTGAGGGATGGGATGACGTCGATTGTTGGCGAGAGCGGCTGTGGACGGGAGGGGAATTGGTGGTTGTTTGTTTTGCGGGGCGGCAAGACCGACAAAAGTTTTGCTCGCGACGGAGAGATGTTAGTGGCCCTGAAAAGGGCCGTTTTTGTTGGGCGGGCGCGCGTGCGCGGCGCGGTTTCTAGGCGCGCTCGCCGCGGATGCGGCGCGCGAGCTGGATGTCCTTGGGCATGATGGTGACGCGCTTGGCGTGGATTGCGCACAGGTTGGTGTCTTCGAAGAGGCCGACGAGGTAGGCCTCGCTGGCCTCCTGCAGGGCCATGACTGCGGAGCTCTGGAAGCGCAGGTCGGTCTTGAAGTCCTGGGCGATCTCGCGCACTAGGCGCTGGAACGGCAGCTTGCGGATGAGCAGCTCTGTGCTCTTCTGGTAGCGCCTGATTTCCCGCAGGGCGACGGTGCCCGGCCTGTAGCGGTGGGGCTTCTTGACGCCGCCGGTGGCGGGCGCGCTCTTCCTCGCCGCCTTGGTGGCGAGCTGTTTGCGCGGCGCCTTTCCGCCGGTGGACTTGCGGGCCGTTTGCTTTGTGCGGGCCATAGCGGAAGAGCGGCGTGGAGGTGCGTGCGGTACACGAAGCGTCCGGTGCTGCCTTGACAACGGGCCCGCGCGGCCCCGCGCCGCGCTTATATGCCCTCGGTGCGCGTGGTGGGGGGAGGGCGGGCCAGAGTCTATATAGGGGGGCGGCGGCAGAGAGCTCGCACCGTGTTGTGTTAACACGGTGCGAGCTCTCTGCCGCCGCCCCCCTATATAGACTCTGGCCCGCCCTCCCCCCAACGACCGTCACGTCGAAACGTGCGGCCAGATGCAGGAAGACGCCTTCACCGCCGCCCACTTCGACCGCAAACCGCTTTGTGGCACTTGCGGTCGAAAATACGACTGAACAGCCTACTTCAGAGCGGCCGGCGCCCACGACCGCCGCCAAAGCAGGCTGTTCAAACGAAGATGATGAAGAAGAAGCCGTCCCCACCACCGGACGGTCGCACCGGAGGCCGCCGCCCATAGTCTTCGAGGTGGCAGAAGACTATAAGGGGTTCCTGCAGCTCGTGAGGCAGTGGACGACTGCCGACTTCACCTTGCGAGCTGCGGCAGGGAACCTTGTGCGGCTACAAGTCGCCAACACCGACGACTACATCCGGGTGACGAGCGAGGCGTCAAACCAGGGCCTCCACTGGTTCACACACGCCGCCGTCCCCGAGCGACTATTGAAGATAGTCTTTAAGGGACTACCGATGGCAGCTCAACCGGAGCTGCTACGAGAGGAGCTGACAGACCTCGACTTCAGCGTGCGCAACGTGACGCGCGTGAAGTCGCACGTCAGCCACAAGGAGTCGCCGTCACTTCTGGTTATCGCCACCGATACACCAGAAAACAGGCGGCTCTACCAGGTGACGAGGGTGGCCAACACAAAGGTCACCGTCGAAAACCTAAAACAGAAGAGGGGCCTGGTACAATGCTTTCGCTGCCAGGGGATGGGGCACGTGGCTCGCCACTGCTCCTTCCCCGAGAAGTGCGTTAAGTGTGCCGGGGCCCATGCCAGCAGACTGTGTCCGCTGCCGAGGTCGCACGCGCCCAAGTGTGCAAACTGCAGCGGCCCACACGTGGCGAGCTACCGCGGCTGCGAAGTCTTCAAAGCCGCAATAGCTCGCCAAAACGGGCAGCAGGCGACGACGACCGCCGACCGCTCCCTCCGCCGTCCGCGCCCAGGCGCAAAACCGGCGAGGCGGCCGGCACAAGCCAGACAGACGCCGGCAGCCAATGCTGCCACCACCGTCCCCACTGAAGGGGGCAACCGAAGCTGGCGCACCCGCGTCAGAAAACGTGCGCGCGAGCGCACGCCAGATGACCAGCGCGCCTACCAACTCCACGGGAAGGCGCGCAGAGAAGACCACGAGATGACGGGAGGCGAAAGGCGTGTCAACGTGCCAGACGCCTCACGCCACACAGCAGCAGCCAGCCAAGGCGCCACAACAACAGCGCTGGAAGGAGGGCTGGCCGCAGCAATTTCAGCACTCTCTGCGGCAATCGACAAGGTAACTCACCTTGCCGACACGCTGCAGAGAGTGGCTGAAACAGTGATGATGGCCTCACCGGCGGCTGTTCAACAGCCGACGAAATAAGACGCTCCCAACGCCGTCCGCGCCGGGAGCACTGAAGACGGCCTGTCCACGGACAAGCACCGTTGCCCGCACACGCGGGCAACCCAGAAGCCAATATATATCCTGAAAAGGGCCAACGAGAAGACACGAAAAAGAAGAGAAGAATTACCAACATATCGTCAAAGAGATGAATGGAGGCAGTGCAGGGACATCCTGCAGGGACTCTACCAACCAGGGTGAAGACCGCACACCCTGAAGAAGATGGTTCTAGTCGAGCTCGCACCGTAGCCGACTCGCTAGCGCCGGGTGAGGAGCTGGCGCTTGTGTTTTTTCGCTTGCTTGCTTGAGGAGGAGGAAGGAAGAAGAATGACAGGCCGCGGCAAGGGAGGAAAGGGGCTGGGCAAGGGTGGCGCCAAGCGGCACCGCAAGGTGTTGCGCGACAACATCCAGGGCATCACGAAGCCCGCCATCCGCCGCCTGGCTCGCAGGGGCGGCGTGAAGCGCATCTCTGGTCTGATCTACGAGGAGACCCGCGGAGTGCTGAAGGTGTTCCTGGAGAACGTGATCCGCGACGCGGTGACGTACACTGAGCACGCCAAGCGCAAGACTGTGACGGCCATGGACGTGGTGTACGCCCTGAAGAGGCAGGGGCGCACCCTGTACGGTTTCGGCGGTTAGGCAGGCAGGCAGCCAGCCAGCCGGTGTGCTGTGCTGCGTTGTGGCCTTCCCGCGGCCGTGCCGTGCCCGTGCTTGGTGGGAGAGACGAAAACGGCCCTTTTCAGGGCCACCACACTGTTCGGAGATTGAAAAGTGCGAAAGAGTCTGTGTTGCCTGTGCGTGTTGTTGTTGTTGTTGTGCTGCGCGTGCGTTAGTTTTTGAGTTTGACGCGATGGGCGCGGCTGAGTCCAGTGTGTGCGTGGTTTGTTGTTTGTTTGTTTGTGGCGTGGGCATAGGCGGGCGGGCCGGCCGGATCGATCGATCGGATCAGCTGTTTGGTTTTGTCCTGTGCCTGTGCGTTTGGAGCGCGCGGCGGCCGGCGTGTCGTCGTCGGACCGTTTACGCGCTGTGTGTGCCACGCGCGCCCCTTTAATTGAAACATTAGAATGCTAACAATGATCATCACATTATCGGTGTATTGATGTCGTTGTCGTTTGGAACGCGACTCTGTGCGTGCGCGGAGGGGTGCAGAAACAGGAAAAAGACAAAAAGAGAGAAACGACAAAATGTGTGCGCGTTCGGCCACACGGGCTGTGGACAAGATGGCGGACGTGCGCCGGCGCTGGCTGTGCAATGTATGTATGTGGACGTGTTGTGTAAAGTGCGGCGAGCACGGACGACGGAAACTTTGCTTTGGACGTAGGTTTGTGTGGTGGCCCTGAAAAGGGCCGATTGTTGTGAGCCGAGCCGGCAAGGCAAAGGCAGGCGCGTTTGCGTGCAGGGAGCACGCAAGCGCAGCTCCGCGCTCTCTGTTTAGGCCTTCTTCTCGGTCTTCTTTGGCAGCAGGACGGCCTGGATGTTGGGCAGGACACCACCCTGTGCGATGGTGACGCCCGACAAGAGCTTGTTGAGCTCCTCGTCGTTGCGGATGGCGAGCTGCAGGTGGCGCGGGATGATGCGCGTCTTCTTGTTGTCGCGGGCCGCGTTTCCGGCCAGCTCGAGCACCTCAGCCGCGAGGTACTCCATGACGGCGGCGAGGTAGACGGGCGCCCCGGCGCCGACGCGCTCGGCGTAGTTTCCCTTGCGCAGGAGGCGGTGGATTCTGCCGACCGGGAACTGGAGCCCAGCCCTGCTTGAGCGGGACTTTGACTTGCCCTTGACTTTGCCTCCCTTTCCGCGTCCGGACATGGCGTTTGGCTAGTTGAAACACGTAACGTAACGGTGCGAGCCGCAGCGAGTCGAGCAGCGGAGTGCGTGGCGGCGGGACTGCACTGCACTGCACTGTAAGTCTCTGGTTTCATCGACCAGGAGGGGGACAGGCTAAGCAGCGAAGCTGCTATTCCTGTGTGGACCTCAGGAACGAGTGGTTGGCCTCACAGTTAGGATTGGCCTATGTGAGCGGCCGCGCGGGGCGGACGCTGCGTCTAAAGCGTCATAGGGGCTGCGGAGTAAACTACTCCCGCAGCAGATCAGGCCAACGCGTGGTCGGCCGGCGGTGGACTTGGTGTCCCAGACCGCGTATAAGACGACTGCCAGAGTGTTCTGCAGAAGCGTAGAACACCCTGGCGGACTGCCTGATGCGATCCCGCAGCAACGGGACGCCAGCTTCCTCATGAAGCAGCCGCGTGGAGTAACGTGGCGGCTTGTGGAGTGCGAGTCGCAGTGCCCGATTCTGGACACGCTGGAGCATCGCAACGTGCGACGGTGCGGCATTGCCCCACACGACGGCGGCGTACTCGAGTACCGGCCGGACGAGGGCCAAGTACACGGTCAGGCCGTGCCGAGGTGGGAGGGTGGATGTGGGGTTCAGCAGCGGGTAGAGCGCCCGGAGACGCCCAATCGCCCGCCCCCTGATGTCACGGATGTGCGGCAGCCAGGTGAGGCGCCTGTCTAGCGTCACACCGAGGTATCGGCCGGCCGGCGACCACGGGATGGGGCCTCCCGAGATCGAGACAGGCGGCAGGGCAGGAGGCAGCCGTCTCCGAGTGAAGACGACCGCCTGGCTCTTGGCGGGGTTAAATTTGAGGCGCCACTTGGTGGACCACGCCCCCAGGACGTCGCACGCTAGTTGCAGCCGGCGGCACATCGCGACCACGTTCAGGCTGCGGGTGAACAACGCAGTGTCATCGGCATAAAGAGCCAACTCCACGCGCGCCACCCGCGGTGCGTCAGCGGTGTACAAGGTGTACAGCAGGGGGCCAAGAACCGACCCCTGCGGTACACCCGCACGAATCGGCCGGTCGGTGGAGGTGCCGTCGGCGGCCCGGACGTGGAAGGTGCGGCCCGCGAGGTAGGACCGCAGCAGAAGGGCGTGGGACGTCGGGACCCCATGTACAAGAAGCTTGTACACGAGGCCCTCGTGCCACACGCAGTCGAACGCTTTGGAGACGTCTAGGAGTACCGCCCCAAGGTACTCCCGCGACTCCAGCGCCCGCATCGCCTGTTCCACCAGGCGTAAGAGCTGGTGCGTGGTCGAGTGGCCCCGCCGGAATCCGAATTGCTCCGCTGGAAGGAGCCCTTCGGCGGTGACGTGGCGCCACAGCCGCTCCACGTACAGTCTCTCAAAGACCTTGGAGAGAGACGGGAGCAGGCTGATCGGCCGGTAGTGCTCCACCCGACGCGGATCCTTGCCGGCCTTCGGGATAGCCACCACTTCCGCGTGTTTCCACGCGGAAGGGAAGATCCCGGAGCGGAGAATGCAGTTGAATGTGTCTGCCAGTGGCTGATGAAGAGCCGGCGGCAATAACCGCAGGAGGCGGTTTGTGACACCATCGGAGCCACCCGCCTTCTTAGGGTTGAGGCGGCGGAGCTGGAGTCCAACCTCATCGGCGGTGATGGGGGCGATCACATCGTCAGCAGCCCTGGCGGCGAGGAAAGCCGGCAGGCGGTCCTCCACGAGACGGACGTGGTCGGGATCGAAGACGTCCGCGACCGGGCGGAAGTTGTCGGCAAACACGTCGGCGAGGGCGTTGGCCTTGGCATCCGGGGCACAGATAACCTCGCCGCCGACGTGGAGCGGAGGAACAGGCTGACGGCGGCGGAGGAAGCGCTTGGCGGTCCGCCAGGCACTCCCATCAGTCGTGTTCAGGGTGGCCACAAGGCCAGCCCAGTCACGGTTGCGGTGGTGGTCGATAGCGGCCCGGATTTCGCGCCGCGCCCGATTGAGGCGGCGCTTGGTCGCAGGCTGGCGAGTCAGCTGCCACTCCCGGAAGAGGCGGTTTTTGGCCGTTATAGCCTCCAAGATGTGCGGCGGAAGCTGCCGGGACATCTCGCGAGGCCGCCGTGACTGGCGGGGTGACGCAGCGGCGGCAGCGCTGAGTGTGTGCCGCGTAAAAAAGGCCAGCGCAGCATCGGCCCCCTCCAGGGCAGGATCCGGAGCATCACCGAATCGACCGAGCAGGTCAGCCTGAAAGCGGGCCTCGTCAATGCCGCGGAAGGTACGGCGGTCGGGCGGCAGGGAGGCGCCGACGACGTCCATGTCGTAGACCACCGGAAGGTGGTCGGAGGACAGGGCGCAGCGGACAGTAGCCGACGTAAAGTGCCCGACGCCTTTCAGGACCGCGACGTCGAGTACGTCGGACTGGCCGCGGACGGGGAAGAAGGTGTGGTCAAATGGACCGAGAACAACAGCGCCATGACGCTGTGTGACGCGGAGAAGGCGCCGCCCGCTGACGTTGGTGACTCGGGAGTTCCACTGCGGGCTCTTGGCGTTCAAGTCACCCGCAATGAACAGCTTCCCACGCAGCGTCAGCAGGGCATCAAGGTCGGCCTCCAGGAGGTGGCCCCTTGGGGGCCGGTAGACGGCTATGAATGTAATGACCCCCGCTGTGGTGGTGATAGCCACCCCAGTGGCCTCCACGGCGGTGAGAGGCGGCAGCAGGACGGCATGGTGCTTCAGCGAAGCCTTCACATAGACGGCGGTGCCTCCGCCATGGGTGGGCCGGTCGGTACGGTAGCAGCGATAGTTTGCCACCCCGACGGCCACACCAGGCTTCAGAAACGTCTCGCAGACGAGACAAACGTCAATCGCCTCATCCCGGAGGAATTGGCGGAATTCCCCTTGTTGGGGAACCAAGCCGCGGGCGTTGAAACCGCACACGGTGAGCCCATGGATATGCTCATTTTCCATGGTGGTCAGCAGGAACAACGCCGGCCTGGAGGGCGGACGTGACGGCGGTGACGAGCACCGGAAGCTGCTCGAGCAGCTGGCTCAACGAGCGCAGGAGCGTACGGAGCTCAGCCGCATCGACAGCCGAGGTGGTCCCTGGGGCGGCCTCCAAGGCAGGGGCAGGAGGCTGCGGCAGGACCGCAGGAGGCGGCGATTGCGGAGGGACAGCCCGCGGAGCAGACCGCCGGCGTGGGGCATCAGCGGCTGGACGTTCCGCCGCGGTACGCCGCGGTCGGCGGCGGCGCCGGCGGGGGGCGGCAGCTGGTGCGGGAGGCGTGGTGGCAGGGGCAGCAGCCGCATCGGACGAGGCAGGCTGCTGCGGCGCAGCACCATCGGAGGCAGCAGGCCGCTGAGAGGAGGGGGCGGGCGCCCCTCCCTTGGCGGCATCAGCGAAGCCGGTACCAGGCTGTACCTTGCGGGAAGGGGCGGCCGGGCCACGGCGCTGGTGCCGGCCACGCTGGAAGGCCGGACATCCGCGGTAGCTCGCGACGTGCGCGCCACTGCAGTTGCAGCACGTCGGTTTATCCTCACGTGGGAGCGGGCATTCCTTGCTCTGATGCTGGGCCCCGCACTTGACGCAGCGGGGCGGCATTGAACAGTAGCGAGACACATGGTCGAGCCGTTGGCAAGAGAAGCATTGGGCCCTCCTGCCCTTGGCCCGCAGTGGCTCCACTTCGACGTCGACCCGCCCAACCCGCCGCACCTGAAAGATCTTGCGATTCTCCAGGTTGTCAACAAGAACGACCTGGTACAGCGGCATGGGGCGGTGAGTGCGTGGGGAGTTCATGAGCCCCGTGTGGCGGATGCCAAAGCCCATGTCCTCCAGTTCTTCACGGAGGTAATCCGCCCCAAACTGGAGTGGGAGGCGGCGGAACACCACCTTCAGCAGCTTGAGCGGCTCCGATGGGTGAGTGTAGCAATGGAGGCCATCTTTGCAGATGACATCCATTACTGCACGGTAGTCCTCGACAGACGTCATGGAGAGCCGGTAGAGATCATTGCCGGCGGTCTTGACGCTGGCAGTGGGCGCCACCCGAGTGATCTTCTGCTCGAACGGCTTATAAGGGCCGTCCCATTGGACCACAATCGGCGGGGGACGCGGCGCTGCAGGCCGGGGCGGAACCCCAGCGTCGTCTGGTACGTCATCAGACGCGTCCTGGAAAGCGTTGGCGGTCGGCAGTGGCAGCGCAGGCTGGAGGACAGCCGCCCGTGCCGTGTGCCGCCTGGCAGGGGTGATGAAACCGTCCTCATCAGGGCGGCGCGCAGCAGCAGGGCCTGTGGAGGACCGCTGCTCCTTCGTGCACACCGACGTCGCGACCGTCTGGGCCGCAGCGGCAGCGGCGGCGCAGGAGGCTTTAGGGGCCTTCTTCCGCGGCCGAGCAGTGTCGGAGGCTTGGGAGCGGACGTCAGAGTCGTCAGCTGCGTCAGCACGGCGCTTCCGGAACGCACGAGCATCGTCAGCGTCTCGTCGGTCAGCGTCAGCGATGGCCTCCGCAAGATTTGCGTCAGGCAAGTCGTCGTCGGTGGCAATCACGGCGGCCTCTTGAGCTGGCTTTGCACCCGCCCAGACCGCGGTAGTGCCCTTCGCGCAGGGCGGGGCAGAAACTGGCGTGGCTACGGGTTCTTGATGTTGCAGGGCCGTAGGAGCAGCCACGAGCGAACCGACCTCTTGCATGGCCGGCCCCTGTGGTGCTCCCTGTGAGACCGCCGTCGCCAGGGACGCAGACTGTGCGCCTGGCGAGGCCCCCACCGGCTCACCTGCCGCCTGTCGCCCCGTGCCCGGCAGTGCAGCAGCCTTCCAGATCCTGCAGTACGCAAGTACGGCAGCTGCGTCGTCCTCACGACCGGGGTAGTCACCCCCAGTGGCAAGCTTGTGCATGCGCACATGCATGCGCTCCCGGGAGCGAGAAACATCACCAGAAGAAATATCCAAGTCATCGTCAGGTAGTCGGCGCCGGTTCGTCATAAGTGGGGGGCCGGATGGGGCCGCCGACGGGAGCAACTCAGTCGCCTGAGCTGACCCCGCCGGACAGCGATCCGCCACACCCTTCGCTCGATCGTCAAACACGTCCTTTCGCCTCGACATCTCAACTCGGAATGTGTGGCGGCGGGACTAGGGTGGGGGTCCCTTTATGGGCTCGGGTGCGGCGGCCGGTTGCGCGCGCGCCCCATTGGTCGGCGGCCGCAACAGGGCGAGCTGGTAAAGGTGCGGTGTTGCGGTAGCGGCGGGTGCCACTGTGTGGGGAGACGCTGACTAGAGGGGAGCGCTTGCTGCTTGCTGTTGTACGTTCGAGATGCCGCCCAAGACTAGCGGGAAGGCCGCCAAGAAGGCTGGCAAGGCGCAGAAGAACATTTCGAAGGGCGACAAGAAGAAGAAGCGCAAGAGGAAGGAGAGCTATGCCATCTACATCTACAAGGTGCTGAAGCAGGTGCACCCCGACACGGGCATCTCGTCGAAGGCGATGAGCATCATGAACAGCTTCGTGAACGACATTTTCGAGCGCATTGCGGCCGAGGCGTCTCGCCTGGCGCACTACAACAAGCGCTCGACCATCACGTCCCGCGAGATCCAGACGGCTGTGCGGCTCTTGCTGCCTGGCGAGCTGGCCAAGCACGCCGTGAGCGAGGGCACGAAGGCGGTGACCAAGTACACGAGCTCCAAGTGAGGGGGTTAAGGCTCTAGGGAGCTCCCCTCCGTTGCGAGAGCGGCAAAAAACGGCCCTTTTCAGGGCCACCAAATTGCCTTTGCGGGAAGAGCGGAATTGTTGTTTGTGTGAGGCGGCGCATAGCTAGCTACCCGGTTTGGTTGGTTGCGAAGCAGCTGGTGGTGGTGGTGGTGGTGGTGGTGGTCTCGAATGTGGTTATGCGTGCTCGCGAGTCTTGGCGTGGTTGGTTGGTTGTTTGTTTGTCGACACATAGACAGGAGGTGTTGTCTGTGTCGCTGATTTCCTTTCCTTTCCTTTCTTTGTCTCTGTCTGCCCGGTTAGTCACGTGACTGCAATTGAAACCCCTCGCGATTGTTGGATGTCACCGTTAGGGCCGTCTGCGGGTTTGTTTGTTTGTCACATCATACATACATACATACATACATACATACATACATACATGATGGCGAGGGTGAAATGTTGTGTTGCCGTCTACTATTCCCTTTGCTGTACGGCGTGGAGGTGTGTTGGTGACGTTTTAAAACAAATGGACGTGTCTTTACTAGTCATTAGGAAGACGCAAGAATTGTACGGGCGGGTGGGGTAGGCGACACGCACGGTGGTGTACCCATTTATTTGGCCCTTGATTTTGATAGCCGTTTCTGCAGTTGATTGAATGATTGATTGTTGTGCGCACGCACGCACGCCGGTGTCGTCATTCAAGGTGCACGTGTGTTCGGTTCAGTGACGGTAGACGACGACGGTCGTTGTTTGTTGTTATGGGCGTACACGCGGTTGTCTGTGTGTCCCCCGGTGAAATGGCCGGTTTGTCGGTGATGTGATCCGATCCGGCGGCTCTGAGTAGCTGTCTATCGGCATCACGGCAACGTGTCGGTCCGAACACCCGTCTCACTGTGGCACCGTCGGCGCTGCGAACGGCGACGAAAGGCTGGCTGTGATCGGTCGAATGTCATGTCTTGTCTGGGCAGAACGTGTGGAATGAGCAAAAAAAAACTGTGGGGACGGAAACAATGGTGGAGGAGGGGAACGAAAATAATAAAACGAAACGAAGAAAGAGAAGAAGGGGAAGCAATCACCGGAAAACGAAACAGGGGAAAAACGGAGAGGCGCCGTCTAGAGCAACGGAACGTTCCCGTGCATTGCAGCCGCACTGAAATGCGTTTACGGCGCGGCTGCAAGTGACGGCTGAATTGCATTGCCTTCCCGGATGCAACGTTCGCCCGATATGGCTCGGAGGAAGAATCTATGAGAGAGTGCCTTGCCCTTTGCCGTTTCGTGTGCGGTGTAGCGAATGATGTGTGTGTGTGTGTGTGTGTGTAGTGGGGAATGGATGGTCGATAGCTGCCGTCACGGTCAAGATAACGCAGTCAAAGGTGTCGCGAAAAAGTGTGTTAGCCGTGGTTGGTTGGTTTGTGTGTTTGTTTTGTTTTTAAAGAGAAGGGACGAGAGAAAGAAGGTAGGTGGAGAGTGCGTTGCGTGTTGCGAACTGCGTCCGTGAATACGGCAGTATTTGGTGGTGGGCGTGCCCTTGCATGTGGCCCGGAAGGCGTGCTCGTTTCGCGGTAGTGTGGACGGGTGAGGGGCACGCGTAACGCTGCGCTGCTGGCATATTCGGGAGATGGGAGGGGGCGAAAGGAGAGAAAGGAGACGCGGAGGGCGCGTGTGGGTGGTTCGCGCTGCGCTCGGCGGTTGTGTTTGTTTGTGCAACAAATGTGTTGCCGGGAGGGGGACCGTTGATGTGGTGGTGCGGTTGTAGCCTCAGACGCGGCTGGCAGTGAACAACTTGAGACGACGGATGCGTGGCTGGGGCGGCGCATGTCGCCGGTGCCATGCCTTTAGAGCCGCGTGGTCGGGGTGTGCGCACCGCGTGTCGTGTTGCGAGACATCACATGTGCTGCTGCGCACCGGTGGCGTGGCGTGGCGTGGCGTGGCGTGGCGTGGCGTGGCGAGCCGCGCCAGTACCGCGCGGTGTGCTTGTGCGCCGGAGAATGGCACACTGCGCCTGCCCGTTGAGGAGGCCGATGGCCGTGGTGTGGTGGAAATGGAGCGCGTCGGACGTGTACCAATGAGAAAGAGAAACAAAGCAAGCAACCACGAACGAAAGGTGGAGGGAGGCATTGTGTCACATGTGGCGGTGGGGAAAAACGAAAAAAAAAAAGAAAACAAACAACAAACAAAGACGTTAAGAAAGAGGAGAAACAACAAAGACAATGAATGAGTCGTGCGTTCGCGAGGGGGGTGGGTGTGCGTGCGTAACGCCGGTACGCGCAGTGCGGAGCCCAACGGCTGTGTCGTCGGCCGAATGGGTGCGGGAATAGAGGCCGCGTCGGCACGGAGAAGGAAGCAAGAAGGAAGGAGGCACGCGCGCTGCGGCGTTGGCGCGGTTTGCGGCTGGCGCCTTTGGTGGCAACGGCCAGGACAAGCAGCGGTGTATGGTGTTGTGCGGGGCGGACAGGGGCGGCGGTGGTGGACGGGGAGGAGGCGAGGCGGTGGCGTGTGTGGTACGGCGAAAACGGGACGGACGGCCGGCGGATGTTGAGAGGCGCCGCCCGCGCACGCACGCAGACACACAGAAGGGAAGAACGAGAAAGGAACAAAATGGAGGGGGCGAATGTGGAGGTGCGGGGAGGGGGAGGCGGTGGTGTTTGTGGGCATGTGGTGGGAGAGAATGGCGGGGGCGGAAGGACAGAGGCGCGAGGCGACAGCTTGCTTGGTGCTTGCTTGCGTCTTTTAGTGTTTTATTTTGTTTTTATCCTTTGGTCGCCTTGGAGCCTGTCGGTCCCGTCCGTGTGTGGCCACGCTGTGGGTGCGTGTATGTTTGTACGTTTCGTTTTTTTTTTTGTCTTCTTCTGCAGCAGAGGCGGCCAGCAAAATGCGTGCGGTTGGATGGATGGGCGGCCACGGCACGGCACGGCACCGCACCGCACCTGTGCCCAAGGAGGAGACGCTGGCGGCGGGCCACCCTCGGATGCGGCCGGCCGGGGCTGTGTGCGCCGCTGCAACAACAACGAGTAAACAAGACGAAGACGAAGCGGATGGCTGGTGAGTGCATTTAGGCGGTAGACAAGGCAGTGTGTGATGTGGCGTTGTGACGGGGGGGTTTGCTCACGCGGCCTCGTTGTGTTGATGCGCAGGAAGACGAGATGCGGGCAGACGCGTACAGAGAGACGAGCCCGGTCTGCAGCAGGATGTGTGGCGCGCCGAGTGCAGAGCAGCGCGCGCCGGCTGGGCTGGGTTCGGCTGGGCCCGCCCGGCGGCGGGCCGCGCTGTTGTCGCGGACGTGAGCGCCCCCCTGGCGGGTGGTCGGAGGCGGCGCGGTGGACGTGTGGCTGGTTGGCAGTGCACATTGCGAGTGGCTGGCTGGCTGGCTGGCGGGCGGTCGGCGGCGAGAAGAGAGAGGAGGTATGTGTTGCGGGCGCCTTTGCTGCGCTGCGTCGTTGCGTGCCTGGGCGTGCGCCTGTCGACTGTGTGTGACTGTGTTGGGCGTTGTGCCACGTACGTGTGCTCGGCCGAAGGCAGGCGTCGGAAAGAAGAGGGCGAAGGGCAGGAAAGTGGGTCGGTGTGCGTGCGTAGCCCGTGATGTGATGATGTCACGTCACGTCACGTCACGTCATGTTTTTGCGAAGCGGCCGCCGAGAGGTGTGTGGTAGCGAGCGGGAATGTGCGTTTGGTGGTTGCGGCGTGAGGTGAGGGTGGGAGAATATTGGGGCGGGCCGGCGGGCCGGCCCGTTGTTGGTGGTTCCTCCTGTGGTTGTTTGTGCAGCTTTGATGGCAACGTGGAAGGACGCCGGTTTCGTGCCTTGCGTGTGGTTGTCGACGGTGACTGGTTGGGGTGTGCGCCGATGCACGTGCCATGTCGTTATTATGTTTGGGTCGTGAGTGTTGTTTTTGGCCGTGTTGTTGTGTACGGGAAGGGGGGGGGGGAGAGGAGGAGGCGGGTGGATAGTGCGTGCAGTAGTGTCGTTGCGACGGGCGCGTCGGGTGGAGCTGTGCGTAGTGGCGGAAAGGTGTAGGTTGCGGGAAGGGAGCCCGTCGTGTGTCGTGTCGGTGTCGTTGACGGGGTCGCGTGCGTGCGTTGTGAATCGAGTGTGGCGGGAAAGGAGCAGTGTGCCGCTGGGGCGTCGTGGCCGTTAGCAGTGGCTGTGCTTGTCCGTTTGTTACCTGTTGGACGCTTGGTGCGAGTTGTTTGCTGTTGTCGTTGTCGTTGTCGTTGTCGTTGTCGTTGTCGTTGTCGTTGTCGTTGTCGTTGTCGCCCCCGTCTCGCGGGTTGTTTTTGTTTGTCGGCTGTGCTGTGTCGGCGAGCTGTTTTGCCGTGCGTGAATGTGTTGGTGCAAAAGTGGCGGCGTTATGGCTGCGACCGCGACGAGGCGCGGGCGCGCCATTGATGATGTTCAAACACAGAGCGGCTGTGTGCAATGGGAGGCCTGCGTACGGGTAGCGGTGTTGTCGTACGTGCATCCGGCCCGGTGCGGAAAGCGCCGTTGCAGTTTGCCCCTTAGTTGCCAGCCATGTCGCGTGAGCGGCGGGTTGCCTCTGGTCGACGTGGTGCTCGGGTTTGTGGTTTTTTGTTTTTTTTGTTTTTTGTGCCGTTTGGCCGGTGGGTGGTGTTTTTAATTTTGTGTTGTGTTGTGTGTGTGTGGGGCCGGCCGGCCGGCCGGTATATCTGCCTCCTGCTCGGTCTTGCGGCGGTTTGGTCGACGTCGTCTGTAGTTTTTGCGGCTTGCCGACGACCGACCGACACACCTTTGAAACCTACGTGTGGCGCCCGAAGGTGAACGTAACCTGACCGCGGACCTCTCGGCGCCTTAACCTAACCTAACCTCTAACCTAAGATGTCCGGCCGTAAGGTAGGTGCGGCCACCTGACGCCTCACGTCCGAACGCTTAACCTAACTTTGACGCCTAACCTAACTGTAACCCTTAACCTAACCCACGTCCACCTAACCTAACCTCACCTTAGGGTGGTGTACACCGCGAATGCCTTAGGGCATGTTATAGTCTTAGGTGGAGTCCACTATACGCAACAAGCGGCTACACGGGTAGCAGGGGTTGTGTGGCGTGGGCTGGGCGGTTCTGTTTAGGTTGGATGGCCCTTGGGCAAGTACGGAAAGGGCAACAGCCTCAACGGGCGCGGGGCAAGGTCAGGACATGCGGGGACCAAGCGGCAATCGGTATTGTAATTGTCAACTGTCGAAGTACCGGAACGTCAAGCGCTGATAGAAAGCACCGAAGCTGCAATCGTTATAGGTACAGACGGTGCTTTAGAAAGGATAGCGTGCATGCAACCGGTGGTGGAGTGGTTCGTCGCTGTTAGTAGTAGTAGTTTATCCTGTGTAGTGAAGTAGAAGTGGTGGACGGTTCCTGTGAACTATTGTGGGTGGAGGGTACACTCAACAGCCGAGCTAGGTTAATAATTGGCTCCTTTTACCGACCTCGCGACGCAGCAGCATTAGTGGCCGAACACGTGAGAGAAAATGTGGACATACATTTTCCTTTCCCCAGCGTGTTACAGTCTTAGGTGGAGATTTCAATGTGCCAGATGTTCAGGACGGGTGGTAGGGACAGAGCATCGAGTGACATTATACTGAGTGCACTATCCGAACGAAAATTACCGCGAGCAATTAAACAGAGAGAGAACCGACTCGTGGAGATAACATCGTGGACCTACCGATGACAAACAGACCCCGAACTTGTCGACTCTGTATGTGCAGAACAGGGACCCAGTGATCAAGAGGCCGTTGCAGCATCGCTGAATATGGACGTTAATAGGAATATACAAAAAAAAAAAAAGGGAGGAAGGTTTATCTGTTTAGCAAGAGTAATAGAAGGCAGATTTGAGACTACCAGACAGATGAAAACGCAAATGTCTGCTCCGACACCGACAATGTTGAGTGTGTATGGAGAAAGTGCAAGGCAATCGTAAAATGCGTCTTAGACAGGTACGTGCCGAGTAAAACTGTGAGGGATGGGAAAAACCCACCGCGGTACAACAACCAAAGTTTAGGAAACTATAGCGAAAGCAAAGAGAGCCTCACTCAAAGTTGAAACGCAGCCAAAACCTCTCAGACAAACAGACGCTAAACGATGTCCAAAGTTAGCGTAAGGAGGGCTATGCGTGAAGCGTCCGGTGAATGCGAAAGTAAAATTCCATGTACCGACGTGACAGGAAATCAAATCAAATCAAATCCTGGGACGTTGTGGTCGTACGTTGAATCAGTAGTAAGCGGCTCGAAACGGCATATCCAGACACTCCGGGATGATGATGGCATTGAAACAGAGGATGACACGCGTAAAAAGCTGTGAAATACTAAACACCTGTTTCCAAAGCTGTTTCACGGAGGACGACCGCACTGCAGTTCCTTCTCGCACAAACGAAAAAGTGGCTGACATCGAAATAAGTGTCCAAGGAGGAATAGAAAAGCAACTGGAATCACTCAACAGAGGAAAGTCCACTGGACCTGACGGGATACCAATTCGATTCTACACAGAGTACGCGACAGAACCTCCTAACAGCCGTGTACCGCAAGTCTCTAGAGGAACGGAGGGTTCCAAATGATTGGAAAAGAGCACAGGTAGTCCCGGGCTTGAAGAAGGGTCGTCGAGCAGATGCGCAAAACTATAGGCCCTATATCTGTGACGTCGGTCGGTTGTAGAATTTGAGAACATGTTTTATGCTCGAGTAGTAGCATGTCGTTTTTTGGAAACCCAGTGTCTACTATGTAGGAATCAACACGGATTCCGGAAACAGCGATCGTGTGAGACCCAACGCGCTTTATTTGTTCATGGGACCCAGAAAATATTAGATACAGGCTCCCAGGTAGATGCCATTTTGGTTGACATCCGGAAGGAGGGCGTTCGATACAGTTCCGCACTGTCGCCTGATAAACAATGTAAGAGAGTCTGCAGAATGTCGGACCAACTGTGTGGCTGGACTGAAGAGATTGTAGCAAACAGAACACAGCATGTTGTTATCAATGGAGAGACGTCTACAGACGTTAAAGTAACCTCTGGCGTGCCACAGGGGAGTGTTATGGGACCCATTGCTCTTCACACACCTAGTAGATAGTGTCGGACGTTGCATGCGTCTTTTCGCGGATGATGCTGTAGTATACAGAGAAGTTGCAGCGAAAAATGCAGGACGATCTGCAGCGGATAGGCACGTGGTGCAGGGAGTGGCAACTGTCCCTTAACATAGACAAATGTAATGTATTGCGAATAATATAAGAAAGAAGGACCCTTTATTGTATGATTGATTATATGATGATAGCGGGACAAACACTGGTAGCAGTTACGTCTGTAAAATATCTGGGAGTATGCGTGCGGAGTGATTGGGAGTGGGATGATCATCATATAAAAAAAAAAAAAAAAAAAAAAAAAAAAACAAAAAAAGTAATTGGTGGTAAGGCGGGTACCAGGTTGCGATTTATTGGGAGAATGCGTAGCAAATGTAGTCCATCAACAAAGGAGGAGGTGGCTTACAAAACACCCGTTCGTTCGACCCATACGTGAGTGTTGCCCATCAGTGTGGGATCCGTACCAGGTCGCGTTGACGGAGGCGACCGGAGACGATCCAACGTTTCGTCGCAGGGTCATTTGGTAACCGTGATAGCGTTACGGAGATGTTTAACAAACCCAAGCGGCAGACCCTGCAATAGAGGCGCTCTGCATCGCGGTGTAGCTTGCTCGCCAGGTTTCGCGATATTGCGTTTCTGGATGGGGTATCGAATATATTGCTTCCCCCCTACGTGTATACCTCCCGAGGAGATCACGAATGGATGTGGTTAGAGAGATTCGAGCGCGCACGGAGGCGGTGTTTTTTTTTTGCAGACTGTCAGTTCGTCCCGCGAAACCATACGCGACTGGAACAGCGAAGGGAGGTAAATGACAGTGGCACGTGAAGTGCCCTCCGCCACACACCGTTGGGTGGCTTGCGGAGTCTAAATGTTAGAGGTCGGCTGTCGGTGTGTGCTTTTGAAGGCAGATTCGGTGCGTCTGTAGTTGCGGATGGCGGTTAGCCACCGTCGCTTAAAGCGGCGAGGGGCGGCGGCGCCTCGGTTGGCCGGTGGCCATGTTGCGCAGGCGGCGCTCGTTTTTGTTTTGCGGCGGGCAATTTTGTGAGAAACGGGCGCGAATGTTGGCGGGCGAGGTGGCCCGACGGCCGCGGGCCGATCGGGAAACGGTGGGAGGGCGATGGGGCGGCGGAGGTGCGTTTGCACGGCCGTCATCGCCGCACGCCTCCGCTTGTGTGGCTGTGGCGGCGGCCGCGCTGGCCGGGCTGGCGCGGCGACGGTGCGCCAGTTTTGCCGAAGGTTTGGCCATTGTGGCGGGTCGTCGGCTGGGGCTGTGGGGGCGGCATTTGGGCGGGGGCGGCGATTCTCGGCGGGCCGAGCCAGGCTGTAGCGCGCGGTAGCTGCAGTTTGGCCGTGGTTTGCGGCGCTGCCGTGGCGACTGGTTGGCGACTGTGGTGTGGCCGTGTGTAGCCCCATCCTCGGTGGTTTGAATGGCGCGGGTGGTTGCGGCGCAGGTTTGGGGCTGGTCCGCACAGGCTGTCGGACGTTGGGCGGTAGCAAGCGCGGGAGGCGCGGCGCGGCGGCGCGCAGAGTGGCGGCCGCTCTCTCGGCCGTCCGCGCCCGCCCGCGACACTGGCTGGGCCTGGCGGCGCGGCGCATCGGTCTCCGAGCAGCGCTGCTGTGTGGACGTGCGGAGGGAGCGCTGTGACCTTCTCAGGCTGCAGCACCTTTCGCCGCGCGTCAAAAGCAAACTGTCGTCAAGTAGTTAAGATAGGACGAAAGTAGTGTTAGGCGAGATACACTGGACTAGCCAGATGTTGTAGGGAATGTCTAGCACAGGGAAAAACGAGGGACCAGGGCCTCCTCATCGGGCGGACGACCGAAAGGTGGCCGTCCCCCCGAGCGGGGTACGTCCGCGTGCCTCTAGATCGAGATCGAAAATTAGGACACAGACAGATTCCGTGGACAGGTCTAGGTCTGAGTCGAGCCACCACCGACGCCATCGTGACGTAGAATCACACCATCGCCAGCCGGCAACCACGCCACAGGAGCGCCATGACAAGGACGACAAGATGGCCGCCGACCACAGATTACGATTGAAACACCTCCATATCAGTGACCACCACAACCCAACATCCGACGCCGAGTCATCAGATGCCGAAAGCACAACACACACCCCCGCCTTCTCCAGCGATGAAGAAATGGAACTGGCAGACGACGGTAACGGAATATTCCAACTCGTCAAGAAAAACAAACGTAAACGCAGAAAATCCGATAACGTGACCGGAAACTCAATGAACCCCTTCACAATAGAGACGAAAAACAAATTCGAACCTCTCGGAGCGTCTCACGACAGCCGTGACCCAGCCTGCGCCACAACCAGCGGACCTTCAGCCCCATCAACATCGCAACAGATGCATAATACCCAAACAGCACCACGAGCGGTCCCAAAAAGACCGCGCGTACCGCCAATCACTGTGCAGTACCAAGGGCATTATCTAACCCTGAACGCGGCGCTGAAGAAAAGGATGGAAGGGCAAATCAGGGCCATCCACAAAGGAAAGACAATTAAATACCACTTCAGCTCGGTCAGAGACCAAAAAGAAGCACTCAGCTTTTTCAGACAAGAAAAGATTCCGTTCTACACGCACCAGCCCCCAGCAGACAAACAACTGAAAGTAGTCCTAAAAGGCCTGCCCGAATCCATAACGGAGCAAGAAATTCAAGAGGACCTCACAGACTTGGGCTTCAAACCCACAAATGTACACCAGTACAAAAAACGAAACGAAGAAACGAAAGAACTACGCAAAATGGACATCTATTGTGTCACAATGGAAAAACAGGCAGAAAACGAAGCCATCTACAACACTAAATACGTCCTCGACACCAAGGTGACAGTAGAGGCATATAAAAGCAAAGACGGGCCTCCCCAATGCAAGAGGTGCCAAGGCTTCTACCACTCAGCCAACTACTGTGAGATGCCCACCAGATGTGTCAGGTGCGGCGGTGACCACAGGGCGTTCAACTGCCCACTTCCAAAAAACGCGACGCCACACTGCGCCAATTGCAACCAAACCGGACACCCAGCGTCATTCAGAGGCTGTGAAGTATTTCAAAAGGCCATCAACGCATACAACGCGAAAAGACCACAGAAGGCCACCACTACAAACGCAACACAGCGTATCAAACACACAGCCATGCCCACCCCAGCAGAAACAAGCAGGATGGGACGAAGACAGTGGGCAAATATCCCACAACCAGACACCACAACACAAACGAACAATGGAATAGGAGCCGTCCTCGACTTCATCAACAAAATCAAAGACCTATGGGAGCGATCCCAGTGGTCAAATATTATACAAACTATAACGACAACAATCGTCAACTTCAACAACGCAACCGACATCATGTCGAAAATTACAGCAATCATCGGAGGAGTGATGACTTTTTTCACACCATCCCATGGAGCATAGACATCAACAGAAGAAAAACCTCCGATTCTGCAACTTTAATGCAAACGGCCTTAAACGAAAGAAGGAAATAATAAACGAGTTCGTAGAAGAACACAAAATTGACATTCTATGTGTGACGGAGACACACCTACAACAACGCGAGAACTACAAACTCCGCAACATGATCTGCCATAGGACAGACCGCATCAACAGACTAGGCGGCGGAACAGCCATCTTCATCAGGGCAGACATCACCCACCACCCTGAACCAACGCCAAGGATGACGTCACTGGAAGCGACCATAATTACACTAGAGACAACAAGAGGAAAAGTCGCAGTTGTAGCCGCATACCTCAGCCCAAGTGTAAATTACGACGAACAGGACCTAACGCAAATATTCGACACCCACGACCGAGTTCTCCTGTGTGGCGACCTCAACGCGAAAAACGAGGCCTGGAATTCGCGAAGAAATAACAACAGAGGAGTTCAACTCCAACAACTGGAAGGACGCTTACAAGCAGTCGTCACCGCACCGGAAGACATCACATACATACCCTTCAACTGTCGACACCGGCCAGACGTACTGGATGTCTGCATAGTCAAAAATTTAGACCCAGAACTGAACCTCCAAGTCCATAACAAATTAACCTCCGACCACCTTCCAGTCACAGGGCACATCGGCAACGCCCTGGAACCACCCCGACCTCGCCGCATAACAACAGTCAACTGGGACCAGTTCGAGAGGTGGCTGAACAACAACACCAACCCCACCATCGAACTAACCTCCGAACAACAGATAGAGGAAGCCATCGGTTCCCTCACAAGAAAAATCCAAAAAGCACACACGCAGGCATCGACAACAGTTATATTCGAAGAAGACAAATACAGCACACTGCCGCCACTCATCCAGGACCTGAAATTGCTCAAGAACCAGGCACGAAGACGCTGGATCCGAACAAGAGACCCCAGAGAAAGGACAGAAGTCAACAGACTCAACAGACAAATACACAAACGAGCCAAAGAATGGAAAGCGGAGATATGGGAGGACAGAATGTCAGCCCTCACGCTCCGCCAAAATCTAAAAGCCGACTGGAAACTCATCAAAAATCTCAGAAAACCGAGACAAGCAAAACACGCCCTGAAAGAAGGCAACGACATGATCTACGACGCACTTAGACGGGCGGAGCTATTCGCGACCACGTATGAAAATCAAAACAGAATAGATCAGCCAAACCAGCCTCCAGCAGATGAAGAAGAATTCAACCGCCACATCGTCAACACAGTACAACAAATAAGGAACACACCCATCGACGACCATCCAGAACTAACGACCCCAGCTGAAGTTAAAAACGTGATCAAACACCTAAACGCAGGAAAAGCCCCCGGCCCAGACAAAATAACCAACGAACAGCTGCAGCACCTACCAAGAAAACCATTGGTACTACTCACAAGAATAATAAACGCCTGCATGATCAAGAGCCATTACCCCACAGCATGGAAAACGAGCAAAGTAGTCCCAATACCGAAAAAAGGGAAAGACACCAGTAAACCTGAAAACCACAGACCTATCAGTCTCCTTCCCAATTTGTCTAAAGTAATGGAGAGGGTACTGATACCTAGGATACGCCAGCCACTGCTAGACGGCAACATAATAAGACGTGAACAATTTGCATACCAACCAACACTATCGGCGGAACTGCAACTGCTGCGGATAACAGAGCATATAACCAAAAACATGAACCTATCTCGTTACACGGCGGCCGTCCTATTGGATATAGAGAAAGCATACGACAGAGTATGGGTGGACAACCTAATCGTCAAGCTGTACGAAACCACAGACCTACCCAAATGCTACCTACGCCTAGTGGACAGCTATCTTACCAACAGAAAGTGCTATGTAACAATTGACGGTCAACGATCAGAAACTAAAACCCTGAAGGAAGGAATCCCCCAAGGTTCAGTCATCTCTCCAACGCTCTTCACGGTCTATGTTAACGACCTGCCCACAACGCCACACACAGTACTCGCACAGTTCGCTGACGACACAGCATTATTGGTCAGCAACAGAAGGCTAGACACAACCATCAGACGCCTGCAAGAGCAAGTTACCAACACCGAAAAGTGGGCAAGACTTAACCACATCAAAATCAATGAAACAAAAACCGAAGCCATCCTCTTTACCAGGAGAAGACCCATCCTAGAAGATAGAATAGAAATCAATGGACAACAAATTCCGTGGAAGACGTCAGTGAGATATCTGGGGGTCCAACTAGACAATAAAATGCTCTTCAAACAGCACGTAAAGGACAAGAAAGCAAGAACAATAAGAGCAATACACGCATTGTACCCACTCCTATCAAGCAAGGAAATGCTCCCGGCCACAAAACTACAAATCTACAAATCAATAATAGTACCAGCAATGCTCTATGGCTGCTCCTCATGGGGCATAACAAGCAAAACCAACGCCCAAACACTACAAGTCCTTCAAAACCGCTGCCTAAAGCTCATCCTAAACGTGCCACCCTGGACCAGCACGGACGTCATACACGAAGAACTCGAGATCCCAAGAATTGAGCAACAAATCAGAGATGCAGCAACGAAACTGGCTGAAAAGGTGGCCCGACTCAGGCCTAGACTTGAACAACTAAACGAAATCGCAGCCTATGAACCAGCACCATGGCACAAAGTTCGAGTGCCACTAGCAATAATCCGACAATAGCAAATAGGATAGATGGAAACATCAAGACCGACAGGCTAAACGATTAGAACGTACCAGGTAGATGGAAACATCAAGAAACGGCAGGTCTACTCCAGGATGGAAACATCAAGAGAGATAGGAGCAACGATTAGAAACCTCGACAGAGACAGGCCTAATTTTCGACATCTTAAACCAGATTAGAGACACATAACGATAGCATCAAACAACAAGCACCTATTATAAACCACGGGAAATAAGCAGAAATAACTACAGGCAGGGAAAAACAAACCTAAACTAAACAACGAGGCAGCCCTAAAAGCCTCAAAAAGTCCAATAACTGAGGTCCTAAAGAGCCAAAAAAACGTGCTCAAGGAACCTCTAAAGAGAAGGAAGGAGACCCCATTATGAAAATAAATGGCGCCCCCAATCAAAAACCCTACCCCGCACACACGAGGGACCAGGCTCCAAACGAGCCAGCACCCTCCGTCGCACAACCCAAAAAAAAAAAAAAAAAAAAAAAAAAAAAAAAAAAAAAAAAAAAAAAGCGGCGCGGCGGCGGCTTTTCGAGGGGGACGACCGGTCGAGTGCGGACGCGCTGCTGCTGCACGCTACCGGACGATACTTCGAGCGCGCTACGCTTGCCGTAGCCTGGCAAAATTGTTGTGTGCGTTGCGCATGCGTAACGCAAGCAAAATTGTCGTGTGTGTGGGTGCGCACGCTTTGCGATTGCGCCGCATTATTGTCGTGTGGTGACGTGGGCCTGGTCCCTTTGTCGTGCAGCTGCTGCCGGTCTACTGGCGGCGCGGTGGCGGCGAGGGCCGTGGTTTTCTTGTTCAATCGTCGTCTGATCTGCCTCCGTAGTGATTCGTTCAGACACTGCCGCAGGGCATCCTCCCTGCTCCCCCGAGAGTAGGGAAATTCCTACGTCAGGGCCCGTGGTGCTACCCGGATACCCGCGCGTAGTCAATGTTAGGGCTGGCACTGCTCAGGGAAACCTAACGGTGCCAACGAGCGAGCAACCAGTGCCCCTTGGCAGTGAATGTCAGGCTTCTAGGACCGCTAGATCAGACATATTGGGTAAGCCCAAAGTCCCAGCCCGCTGCGGCACCCAGTCCCTGGGTACCCGCGGCCAATCCACAACAGGCATAACCAAGGCAAAAACACGCTTACAGGAAACGGACGTGATGCCAGCACCTAAGCGTCCGGCCCCAAGCCGGCTCGCTGAGGAACTCGAAAGCCCAGACAGTGATAACATGGAAATAGGGGGGGAAACCGTAGTAGCCAACATCCCCACATCAAACAGCTTCGCGCCGATCGCTTCCGACGGCGCGGAAGCGGTCGTAGCGACGCCTGCCCGTCCCTCGACCTCTGGCGCGCAAGCGCAACAAAAACAGAGACGGGAGAAAGTGCCTCCCGTCATTGCTACCATCCAAAACGGTACAATGAAAATCATAAAAGAGGTCGCCCCACACCTAAAAGGGGGACTTAACACATCATGTAAAGGGTCGTCGGTGAAGTTTCAACCATCGACACCCCCTGACTACAGGTTTTTAGTTGAGTACTTTTCGCAAAAAAAAATCCCTTTTCACACGTACCCAATAACAGAAAAACACACATATAAGGCGGTGATTAAGGGACTCCCGCGAGACACCGATCCCGCCGAAATAAAAGAGCTGCTCATTGAGCGCAAGTACAAAGTTATTGAGGTGAAGCAAGAAACGCGCGCCTCTGACCCCAACAACCCCGGTGAGGGACGTAGAAAGCGCGCACAATTCAAGGTGATCCTTCACCCAGATGAAAAGAATAGAGAGCTCCTGAGGACCGAGCTCTTCATGAATTGTAAAGTCACCATTGAAAGATACCAACAGCCTGAAGGCCCTGTACAGTGCCACCAATGCCAACAGCTGTTCCACACTGCGGAACAATGCCACCACCCCCCAAAATGCGTCAAATGCGCCGGACCGCACTTGACGAACGCATGTAAGAAGAGTCGTAAAACTCCGGCAAAATGCGCGCTGTGTGAGGGCGAACACCCGGCGAACTACAGCCGCTGTCCAATGCGCATACAGTTAATGTCTACCCGTCCACCCCGGTCGGCAAACGGCGCGGCGCTGCCGCGAGGCGCTCCCGCTCCTGCGGCCAAGGCGCCGGCAGCTAGTTCTGCCGCCGCCAGCAGCCGCGGAGCGAGTGCGCCGGGGCGAGAGGCCTTTCCCTCGCTTCCCCCACCCCGCGCCCCGACGGCTGCCGCCGCCTGGCCCCCACCACGCCACCAGCGCACTGAGGCGCCCGCAGCTGCCGCGCTGCCTCAGTCGGCTGCTGGCCAGCAGCCAGGGACGCCGCTCGGCGTCTTTGACGAGCTGCGCCAACTGTTTGCGGGCTTCAGCCTAGCAAATGTTATGTTAACAATTAGGGACACCATGGTGCGCGTGCGGGCGGCGCCTGATGGCCTCAGCAAATTCATGGCCCTCGCAGAGGGTGCAATGTCATTATTTGAATCTTTTAATGGATCCCCCTAGATCCAGAAAAATGTCAATATTAAACTTTAACGCAAATGGCGTAAAACCCCAAAAACAGATGCTAGAAGAGTTTCTCGACCGGCATGACATCGATGTTGTGTGCCTGACGGAGACCCACCTTAAACCTGAGGACCGCTTCTCCGTCCGTAACTATGCCATACATAGAGCCGACCGCGTAGGCCGCGCACGTGGCGGAGTGGCGATCCTCGTAAAAGGCAGACGGTGTTTTCGCACCGTGGACTTACCTCAGACACCCAGCATCGAGGCGGCCGGTATAGAGATCAAAATTAAAAACTCAACATATATAGTAATTTCCGCATACCACTCCCCAGCCACCACTATACTGCAACAGGACCTTCAGGCTCTGCTAGGTACTGGAGCTCGTGTAATTGTGGGAGGGGACCTCAACTCGAAGCATAGGGCCTTTGGCTGCCGCGCCGAGAACAGAAGTGGCGTGAGGTTGCATAGACTCGTCGAGCGGCGTGCTGCCCTCAGCGTCATCGCACCCGACGAGCCTACGCACATCCCCGCAGACCCGACAAGCAATCCAGACGTCCTGGATATTTTTGTTGTAAAAAACTTCGCTCTCGACGCGACGGTCACTGTGCACCACGAGCTGGACTCCGATCATAATCCGGTCGTTCTGGACATAGCCAGTGTCGAAGACGATGCCGGGAGGATGGCAAAAACAGAAGTGATAACAAACTGGGACCGATATAAATACCTGGTGGGTGAGCACGTGGAGGAAATCCCGCAGATGGAAACAACAGGAGATATAGACGACGCTATAGCGAACTTCACAGACGTCCTCCACGCCTGTGCTCGCGCTACAAGCGTCAGGCACACCACAGAGCCAGGCGCCAGGGACCTGCCCCCTGACATCTGGGACCTCATAGTCGCCAAACGCAGGCTGCGGAAGCAGTGGCAGCGTCACCGCGACCCTGCTGACCGCCGCCAGCTGCGGAGGCTTGAGGACCAGGTGAAACTCCGACTGCAGGAGCACAGGAGCCGCTGCTGGGAGGAGATGTTACAAACTGCCGAAACAGAAAACAGCAAACGCAAGATCTGGCAGATAGCCCGGCAGCGGAAAGCCCCCACCAGAGAGAACAGGCCACTCCACGGCGAGAACGGTCTAGCTTATGAAGACCAAGAAAAAGCGGAAATAATGGCAAAATCACTAGAGTCACAATTCCGAACTCACGTCATCGATGATGACGAGAGTGAGAGGCAGGAAAGAATAGTCATCGGACGAGTGACTCAGATAAGAAATTCGCGCCCAAACACAGAATTCGTGCCCGTTAACGAGCCGACAATAAGTGCACTCATCAAGCGACAGGGAAACCACAAGGCTCCTGGCCCTGACCGTATCCGCACCCCACTCCTAAAGCACCTTCCGCCTCCCGCCATAACATTTCTGGCAAGCGTCTTCAACGCTTGCCTAAAACTCACCTACTTCCCCTCAGCGTGGAAAACTGCTAAGGTAATCACCCTCCCCAAACCTAACAAAAACCTTCTCCTACCCGAAAGTTACAGACCAATTTCCTTACTCACTGGCATGAGTAAAATCCTTGAGCTGCTAATACTCACAACCCTCCAGAAATTCCTTACTGACAACAACATCCTGTTGCCTGAACAGTTTGGATTCCGCGCTGAGCACTCCACAGTCCAACAATGCCTGCGCTTGGTAGAGCACGCTTGTCTGGCCAGGGCAAAGAGAGAATCCACAGGAGCAGTATTCCTGGACATAGAGAAAGCATTCGACCGCGTCTGGCACGATGGCCTAATATTCAAACTAGATCACATAGGGTGCCCAGAACATATCATAAAGATCACTGACTCATTTCTTGCGGAGCGTCACTTCTTCGTAAGAAATGGGACAGTATCGAGCCAGGTACGACCGATTGCGGCCGGAGTCCCGCAAGGTTCGGTTTTAGGTCCCGTCCTATACTCCATTTACACGAACGACATACCGAAGCAGGTCGGCGGAGAGATCGCTCTCTACGCCGATGACACTGCCATTTACAGGAGCTGCCGCAGCCTTGATTTCATACGACGAAAGCTTCAAGCCCACCTCGACTCCATAACGCAGTGGTGCAATTTATGGAAAATTAAAATCAATCCTAGTAAAACCCAGGCCATATTTTTCACAACCAGGCTAAAACTCCCAGACCAACAACTGACAATTGGTGGTCGGGACCTAGCCTGGCGAAATTGCATCACCTACCTCGGGATGGAGATCGACAACCGTCTCACATGGAGACAACACATAAAGAAAGCGGCAAACAAGGGGTGCGCGCTCCTGGGCCAATTATACCCTCTTTTGAAGGGTGAAGGACTCACCCTGAAATGCAAAATGCTTCTCTGGCGCCAACTCATGCTTCCGGTCATCTTGTATGGTTCGGAAGTGTGGTCAATGGCGTCAGACACCTCACTCTCAAGACTACAACGGCTACAAAATAAAACCTTTCGGGTAATCACAGGTGCTGACAGATACGTCCGCAACACACAAATCAGAGACTTTTTAGAACACCCCACCATCTATTCCCTCATAAAGGAAAAATCTTCCAAACTTTATGAGAGGACACAAACATCGCCCCATCACCTCATTCGAAATTTAGGCTGCGAACATCCAGACCTTCAACATAAGAGACCTAAACTAACCCTTACGCGCCGCTTTAGGGACATTTAAAACACACAAACAAACACCCAAAACAAACATTTACTCAAAAACACGCACACAAACCAAACCACCATCTTCATGAACCCCCTAGCGCAATCCTAGAAGTCAGACGGGCACAGCCCAGTGGTACTTCATTACAAGAGTGCAAACAGAATGCCTGTCCGCGGCGGCTATTCTCTGCCGTGCTCTCGCCGCTCTCTCGCTGTTCTGTTGTTGTGTGTACGCGCGTCGTCCGTCGAAATAATGGCAGATCAGGCGGCTACGAACGAGACTGCTGCGGCACCCGCCGCCACCGGCACGACGAAGAAGGCCAAGTCTGCGGCGTCTGCGAAGAAGCCGCGCGCCAAGCCTGCGCACCCGCGCACCTCTGAGATGGTGACGGCCGCCATCAAGAGTCTGAAGGAGCGCGGCGGCTCGTCGCTGCAGGCGATCAAGAAGTACATTGCCGCGCACTACAAGCTGGACGCGGAGAAGCTGGCGCCCTTTATCAAGAAGTACCTCAAGTCGGCCGTCGTGGCTGGCGAGCTGGTGCAGACGAAGGGGAAGGGCGCGTCCGGCTCTTTCAAGCTTGCCGGCGCCGGCGGCGGGGCGGCCGAGGGCGGCAAGGCTCGTGCCGGCGGTGCGAAGAAGAAGCGCGCCGCTCCGGCCAGCAAGGAGAAGAAGGGCGGCCGCGCGGCCGGCGCAAAGAAGGCTGGTGGCGTGAAGGCGGCGACCGGTCGGAAGGCGGGCGCCGCCAAGAAGGCGTCTGCGGCGTCGGCGGCTCCCGCGGGTGCGAAGAAGGCGGCTGCGGCCAAGCCGGCCAAGGCCAAGTCGCCGTCGAAGGCGAAGAAGGCCGCCAAGGTTCCGACGAAGAAGCCGAAGGCGCCGCGCCCGAAGAAGGCGACGACGCCGTCTAAGGCGAAGGCGTCGCCCAAGAAGAAGAAGTAAAGTAGTAAAGTTAAAGAAAGGCAAGGGAGAGGGGTTGGCGCTTGACGCCGTCGTCCCCCACCGCCCTCCCCCGCGTCGTCTTAGTGGCGCGCGATGGCACGGCTGCGGCTGTCGCGCGGCCCAAAACGGCCCTTCTCAGGGCCATCAAAGGACGTCGGGAAGGCGTTGATTGTCGTGCATGCGCCGGTGTGGTTGGTTGTGTGTGACCCTTTGTGGGTACTGTTTGCGTGCCGTGGTGGTTGGATTGTGGTGCCGGTGGCGGTAGGCGGCGGCGCGCGGTAGCGGAGCGGTTGTGGCCGTTTGTTGGTCTCTGTTGTTTTTTGTTTTGTTGTTGTTGTTGTTTTTTTGCGGCGGCCGACGTTTGGTTGCTCATGTATGTTTCTGGAGACTCTTGTTTGTTTGTTTGTTTGTTTGTGTGTTTGCTTGCTTTGCGGATGTCGTGTCTTTTGTGTGTGTGTGTTGTCTCTTCTCTCTCTCTTTGAAAGCGGCGGGGGGGGACGTGAGACGTGGAAGTGGCCGGCGGGAATTGGGAAGGCGCGGTGGCGTTGACGTTGTAGTGTAGTGTAGTGTAGTGTAGTGTAGTGTAGTGTAGTGTAGTGTAGTGTAGCGTAGCGTGCGCGCGCCTCGGAGACGGCGGCGGCCAGCCACCCGCGGTGTGTTGGTGACGTCGTCCGGCTGTTGTGTGTGTGTGTGTGTGTATTGTGAGGGATGGGATGACGTCGATTGTTGGCGAGAGCGGCTGTGGACGGGAGGGGAATTGGTGGTTGTTTGTTTTGCGGGGCGGCAAGACCGACAAAAGTTTTGCTCGCGACGGAGAGATGTTAGTGGCCCTGAAAAGGGCCGTTTTTGTTGGGCGGGCGCGCGTGCGCGGCGCGGTTTCTAGGCGCGCTCGCCGCGGATGCGGCGCGCGAGCTGGATGTCCTTGGGCATGATGGTGACGCGCTTGGCGTGGATTGCGCACAGGTTGGTGTCTTCGAAGAGGCCGACGAGGTAGGCCTCGCTGGCCTCCTGCAGGGCCATGACTGCGGAGCTCTGGAAGCGCAGGTCGGTCTTGAAGTCCTGGGCGATCTCGCGCACTAGGCGCTGGAACGGCAGCTTGCGGATGAGCAGCTCTGTGCTCTTCTGGTAGCGCCTGATTTCCCGCAGGGCGACGGTGCCCGGCCTGTAGCGGTGGGGCTTCTTGACGCCGCCGGTGGCGGGCGCGCTCTTCCTCGCCGCCTTGGTGGCGAGCTGTTTGCGCGGCGCCTTTCCGCCGGTGGACTTGCGGGCCGTTTGCTTTGTGCGGGCCATAGCGGAAGAGCGGCGTGGAGGTGCGTGCGGTACACGAAGCGTCCGGTGCTGCCTTGACAACGGGCCCGCGCGGCCCCGCGCCGCGCTTATATGCCCTCGGTGCGCGTGGTGGGGGGAGGGCGGGCCAGAGTCTATATAGGGGGGCGGCGGCAGAGAGCTATATATATATATATATATATATATATATATATATATATTGAGAGCTCGCACCGTAGCCGACTCGCTAGCGCCGGGTGAGGAGCTGGCGCTTGTGTTTTTTCGCTTGCTTGCTTGAGGAGGAGGAAAGAAGAAGAATGACAGGCCGCGGCAAGGGAGGAAAGGGGCTGGGCAAGGGTGGCGCCAAGCGGCACCGCAAGGTGTTGCGCGACAACATCCAGGGCATCACGAAGCCCGCCATCCGCCGCCTGGCTCGCAGGGGCGGCGTGAAGCGCATCTCTGGTCTGATCTACGAGGAGACCCGCGGAGTGCTGAAGGTGTTCCTGGAGAACGTGATCCGCGACGCGGTGACGTACACTGAGCACGCCAAGCGCAAGACTGTGACGGCCATGGACGTGGTGTACGCCCTGAAGAGGCAGGGGCGCACCCTGTACGGTTTCGGCGGTTAGGCAGGCAGGCAGCCAGCCAGCCGGTGTGCTGTGCTGCGTTGTGGCCTTCCCGCGGCCGTGCCGTGCCCGTGCTTGGTGGGAGAGACGAAAACGGCCCTTTTCAGGGCCACCACACTGTTCGGAGATTGAAAAGTGCGAAAGAGTCTGTGTTGCCTGTGCGTGTTGTTGTTGTTGTTGTGCTGCGCGTGCGTTAGTTTTTGAGTTTGACGCGATGGGCGCGGCTGAGTCCAGTGTGTGCGTGGTTTGTTGTTTGTTTGTTTGTGGCGTGGGCATAGGCGGGCGGGCCGGCCGGATCGATCGATCGGATCAGCTGTTTGGTTTTGTCCTGTGCCTGTGCGTTTGGAGCGCGCGGCGGCCGGCGTGTCGTCGTCGGACCGTTTACGCGCTGTGTGTGCCACGCGCGCCCCTTTAATTGAAACATTAGAATGCTAACAATGATCATCACATTATCGGTGTATTGATGTCGTTGTCGTTTGGAACGCGACTCTGTGCGTGCGCGGAGGGGTGCAGAAACAGGAAAAAGACAAAAAGAGAGAAACGACAAAATGTGTGCGCGTTCGGCCACACGGGCTGTGGACAAGATGGCGGACGTGCGCCGGCGCTGGCTGTGCAATGTATGTATGTGGACGTGTTGTGTAAAGTGCGGCGAGCACGGACGACGGAAACTTTGCTTTGGACGTAGGTTTGTGTGGTGGCCCTGAAAAGGGCCGATTGTTGTGAGCCGAGCCGGCAAGGCAAAGGCAGGCGCGTTTGCGTGCAGGGAGCACGCAAGCGCAGCTCCGCGCTCTCTGTTTAGGCCTTCTTCTCGGTCTTCTTTGGCAGCAGGACGGCCTGGATGTTGGGCAGGACACCACCCTGTGCGATGGTGACGCCCGACAAGAGCTTGTTGAGCTCCTCGTCGTTGCGGATGGCGAGCTGCAGGTGGCGCGGGATGATGCGCGTCTTCTTGTTGTCGCGGGCCGCGTTTCCGGCCAGCTCGAGCACCTCAGCCGCGAGGTACTCCATGACGGCGGCGAGGTAGACGGGCGCCCCGGCGCCGACGCGCTCGGCGTAGTTTCCCTTGCGCAGGAGGCGGTGGATTCTGCCGACCGGGAACTGGAGCCCAGCCCTGCTTGAGCGGGACTTTGACTTGCCCTTGACTTTGCCTCCCTTTCCGCGTCCGGACATGGCGTTTGGCTAGTTGAAACACGTAACGTAACGGTGCGAGCCGCAGCGAGTCGAGCAGCGGAGTGCGTGGCGGCGGGACTGCTGCTGCTCCTTTGATGACTTCCTCACTGTGAGGAGGTTCGGGTGGAAGTTTGTGGCCTGTTGGCCTTTACTCCCCTGGGAATCTCTTCGAATCTTCGTACTGTACTTGTAGGTTTTTCTTGACTGGCAAGGAGTGCCGATGACCTATCTTCTGTACTTGTCGGTATGACGGTTTTTCTTCTTCTTCTTGGCTGTTGCTGAGGGCTCTCCCTCGGTTGGGGTGCTGGGTACAGTGTGCCCTGCTTCTTCGTATTCTCCGCTGGCCAGAGCGAAGATAATGTAGCGCATTTGCCACTCGGTAAAGATAGGGTAGGAATTAATCAGGTTGTAATCCTCCCTAGAAAGGCCGACAAGGCCTTCTGGATACCCTATCGGTTGGTGTGGGGGTGGAGGTTTAGGACGGTTAGGTGGAAGGAAAGGGTAAGGGTTGTCGTGGTGGGGGTACGTGCCATCGCGAAGCGATGCAGCGATCTTCTGCGTAACAGCACTTGCGCTGTACATGTCTGGAAGCGGGAGGAATGGGACTTCCTCCCACTCCCCTTCTTGCGCTGCTGCTTCGTGGTCCGTCTTGGGCTGTGTTGCCTCCCCTTCGGCAGGCACGTCGGTCTGCGTGGCCACCGTCGCGACCTTCTTCTCTCGTGGAGGAGTCGTCTGGGTGGCGGTGTCGACTGCTGTGGCGGAAGCTGCTTTGGCTGAGCGAAGCTCCTGCGTCAGCTCAGCAATCTGACGCCGAGCCTGGCCCAGTTCCGCCCGCATGATCGCCCTCTCTTCCGCCATGGCGGATTTGAAGGCGGACATGGCGTCTTGTACGGCGTCGTTAAGGCGCCTGGAGACGACGTCTTCTGTGCAAGTGACCACCTCTTCGTGTGTTGTAGTCACTTGCTTCTGCGTCTTCTTCTCCGGTCCGCGCCAGTTTCTTCTGTAGGCGCAGGAACGGGCGTTGGCCGCGTGTGCGCCACCGCAGTTGGCGCAGGTGCAGGGGACGTCCTTCTGCTTCTTGCAGTCACGTGTGTCGTGTGCTTGCGCACACTTCAAGCACGCGACTGCTCCGCTGCAATGCTTAGCCACGTGGCCAAGCTTTTGGCAGCGAAAGCACTGCAATACAGTCTTCCGCTTCTTCTTGCCGGATGTTCCTGCTAACGTGAGCAGCAACTCCGCCAAGGCAGCAGCTTTGCGTCCACTTCCGCGTCCAGGCATCTCGAGTGGCAACAGCGACAATCAGCTTATGCGCAACTCTCCGCGGCGTGAGCGGGAATGGCGGCGGCGGGACTAGGGTGGGGGTCCCTTTATGGGCTCGGGTGCGGCGGCCGGTTGCGCGCGCGCCCCATTGGTCGGCGGCCGCAACAGGGCGAGCTGGTAAAGGTGCGGTGTTGCGGTAGCGGCGGGTGCCACTGTGTGGGGAGACGCTGACTAGAGGGGAGCGCTTGCTGCTTGCTGTTGTACGTTCGAGATGCCGCCCAAGACTAGCGGGAAGGCCGCCAAGAAGGCTGGCAAGGCGCAGAAGAACATTTCGAAGGGCGACAAGAAGAAGAAGCGCAAGAGGAAGGAGAGCTATGCCATCTACATCTACAAGGTGCTGAAGCAGGTGCACCCCGACACGGGCATCTCGTCGAAGGCGATGAGCATCATGAACAGCTTCGTGAACGACATTTTCGAGCGCATTGCGGCCGAGGCGTCTCGCCTGGCGCACTACAACAAGCGCTCGACCATCACGTCCCGCGAGATCCAGACGGCTGTGCGGCTCTTGCTGCCTGGCGAGCTGGCCAAGCACGCCGTGAGCGAGGGCACGAAGGCGGTGACCAAGTACACGAGCTCCAAGTGAGGGGGTTAAGGCTCTAGGGAGCTCCCCTCCGTTGCGAGAGCGGCAAAAAACGGCCCTTTTCAGGGCCACCAAATTGCCTTTGCGGGAAGAGCGGAATTGTTGTTTGTGTGAGGCGGCGCATAGCTAGCTACCCGGTTTGGTTGGTTGCGAAGCAGCTGGTGGTGGTGGTGGTGGTGGTGGTGGTCTCGAATGTGGTTATGCGTGCTCGCGAGTCTTGGCGTGGTTGGTTGGTTGTTTGTTTGTCGACACATAGACAGGAGGTGTTGTCTGTGTCGCTGATTTCCTTTCCTTTCCTTTCTTTGTCTCTGTCTGCCCGGTTAGTCACGTGACTGCAATTGAAACCCCTCGCGATTGTTGGATGTCACCGTTAGGGCCGTCTGCGGGTTTGTTTGTTTGTCACATCATACATACATACATACATACATACATACATACATACATGATGGCGAGGGTGAAATGTTGTGTTGCCGTCTACTATTCCCTTTGCTGTACGGCGTGGAGGTGTGTTGGTGACGTTTTAAAACAAATGGACGTGTCTTTACTAGTCATTAGGAAGACGCAAGAATTGTACGGGCGGGTGGGGTAGGCGACACGCACGGTGGTGTACCCATTTATTTGGCCCTTGATTTTGATAGCCGTTTCTGCAGTTGATTGAATGATTGATTGTTGTGCGCACGCACGCACGCCGGTGTCGTCATTCAAGGTGCACGTGTGTTCGGTTCAGTGACGGTAGACGACGACGGTCGTTGTTTGTTGTTATGGGCGTACACGCGGTTGTCTGTGTGTCCCCCGGTGAAATGGCCGGTTTGTCGGTGATGTGATCCGATCCGGCGGCTCTGAGTAGCTGTCTATCGGCATCACGGCAACGTGTCGGTCCGAACACCCGTCTCACTGTGGCACCGTCGGCGCTGCGAACGGCGACGAAAGGCTGGCTGTGATCGGTCGAATGTCATGTCTTGTCTGGGCAGAACGTGTGGAATGAGCAAAAAAAAACTGTGGGGACGGAAACAATGGTGGAGGAGGGGAACGAAAATAATAAAACGAAACGAAGAAAGAGAAGAAGGGGAAGCAATCACCGGAAAACGAAACAGGGGAAAAACGGAGAGGCGCCGTCTAGAGCAACGGAACGTTCCCGTGCATTGCAGCCGCACTGAAATGCGTTTACGGCGCGGCTGCAAGTGACGGCTGAATTGCATTGCCTTCCCGGATGCAACGTTCGCCCGATATGGCTCGGAGGAAGAATCTATGAGAGAGTGCCTTGCCCTTTGCCGTTTCGTGTGCGGTGTAGCGAATGATGTGTGTGTGTGTGTGTGTGTGTAGTGGGGAATGGATGGTCGATAGCTGCCGTCACGGTCAAGATAACGCAGTCAAAGGTGTCGCGAAAAAGTGTGTTAGCCGTGGTTGGTTGGTTTGTGTGTTTGTTTTGTTTTTAAAGAGAAGGGACGAGAGAAAGAAGGTAGGTGGAGAGTGCGTTGCGTGTTGCGAACTGCGTCCGTGAATACGGCAGTATTTGGTGGTGGGCGTGCCCTTGCATGTGGCCCGGAAGGCGTGCTCGTTTCGCGGTAGTGTGGACGGGTGAGGGGCACGCGTAACGCTGCGCTGCTGGCATATTCGGGAGATGGGAGGGGGCGAAAGGAGAGAAAGGAGACGCGGAGGGCGCGTGTGGGTGGTTCGCGCTGCGCTCGGCGGTTGTGTTTGTTTGTGCAACAAATGTGTTGCCGGGAGGGGGACCGTTGATGTGGTGGTGCGGTTGTAGCCTCAGACGCGGCTGGCAGTGAACAACTTGAGACGACGGATGCGTGGCTGGGGCGGCGCATGTCGCCGGTGCCATGCCTTTAGAGCCGCGTGGTCGGGGTGTGCGCACCGCGTGTCGTGTTGCGAGACATCACATGTGCTGCTGCGCACCGGTGGCGTGGCGTGGCGTGGCGTGGCGTGGCGTGGCGTGGCGAGCCGCGCCAGTACCGCGCGGTGTGCTTGTGCGCCGGAGAATGGCACACTGCGCCTGCCCGTTGAGGAGGCCGATGGCCGTGGTGTGGTGGAAATGGAGCGCGTCGGACGTGTACCAATGAGAAAGAGAAACAAAGCAAGCAACCACGAACGAAAGGTGGAGGGAGGCATTGTGTCACATGTGGCGGTGGGGAAAAACGAAAAAAAAAAAGAAAACAAACAACAAACAAAGACGTTAAGAAAGAGGAGAAACAACAAAGACAATGAATGAGTCGTGCGTTCGCGAGGGGGGTGGGTGTGCGTGCGTAACGCCGGTACGCGCAGTGCGGAGCCCAACGGCTGTGTCGTCGGCCGAATGGGTGCGGGAATAGAGGCCGCGTCGGCACGGAGAAGGAAGCAAGAAGGAAGGAGGCACGCGCGCTGCGGCGTTGGCGCGGTTTGCGGCTGGCGCCTTTGGTGGCAACGGCCAGGACAAGCAGCGGTGTATGGTGTTGTGCGGGGCGGACAGGGGCGGCGGTGGTGGACGGGGAGGAGGCGAGGCGGTGGCGTGTGTGGTACGGCGAAAACGGGACGGACGGCCGGCGGATGTTGAGAGGCGCCGCCCGCGCACGCACGCAGACACACAGAAGGGAAGAACGAGAAAGGAACAAAATGGAGGGGGCGAATGTGGAGGTGCGGGGAGGGGGAGGCGGTGGTGTTTGTGGGCATGTGGTGGGAGAGAATGGCGGGGGCGGAAGGACAGAGGCGCGAGGCGACAGCTTGCTTGGTGCTTGCTTGCGTCTTTTAGTGTTTTATTTTGTTTTTATCCTTTGGTCGCCTTGGAGCCTGTCGGTCCCGTCCGTGTGTGGCCACGCTGTGGGTGCGTGTATGTTTGTACGTTTCGTTTTTTTTTTTGTCTTCTTCTGCAGCAGAGGCGGCCAGCAAAATGCGTGCGGTTGGATGGATGGGCGGCCACGGCACGGCACGGCACCGCACCGCACCTGTGCCCAAGGAGGAGACGCTGGCGGCGGGCCACCCTCGGATGCGGCCGGCCGGGGCTGTGTGCGCCGCTGCAACAACAACGAGTAAACAAGACGAAGACGAAGCGGATGGCTGGTGAGTGCATTTAGGCGGTAGACAAGGCAGTGTGTGATGTGGCGTTGTGACGGGGGGGTTTGCTCACGCGGCCTCGTTGTGTTGATGCGCAGGAAGACGAGATGCGGGCAGACGCGTACAGAGAGACGAGCCCGGTCTGCAGCAGGATGTGTGGCGCGCCGAGTGCAGAGCAGCGCGCGCCGGCTGGGCTGGGTTCGGCTGGGCCCGCCCGGCGGCGGGCCGCGCTGTTGTCGCGGACGTGAGCGCCCCCCTGGCGGGTGGTCGGAGGCGGCGCGGTGGACGTGTGGCTGGTTGGCAGTGCACATTGCGAGTGGCTGGCTGGCTGGCTGGCGGGCGGTCGGCGGCGAGAAGAGAGAGGAGGTATGTGTTGCGGGCGCCTTTGCTGCGCTGCGTCGTTGCGTGCCTGGGCGTGCGCCTGTCGACTGTGTGTGACTGTGTTGGGCGTTGTGCCACGTACGTGTGCTCGGCCGAAGGCAGGCGTCGGAAAGAAGAGGGCGAAGGGCAGGAAAGTGGGTCGGTGTGCGTGCGTAGCCCGTGATGTGATGATGTCACGTCACGTCACGTCACGTCATGTTTTTGCGAAGCGGCCGCCGAGAGGTGTGTGGTAGCGAGCGGGAATGTGCGTTTGGTGGTTGCGGCGTGAGGTGAGGGTGGGAGAATATTGGGGCGGGCCGGCGGGCCGGCCCGTTGTTGGTGGTTCCTCCTGTGGTTGTTTGTGCAGCTTTGATGGCAACGTGGAAGGACGCCGGTTTCGTGCCTTGCGTGTGGTTGTCGACGGTGACTGGTTGGGGTGTGCGCCGATGCACGTGCCATGTCGTTATTATGTTTGGGTCGTGAGTGTTGTTTTTGGCCGTGTTGTTGTGTACGGGAAGGGGGGGGGGGGAGAGGAGGAGGCGGGTGGATAGTGCGTGCAGTAGTGTCGTTGCGACGGGCGCGTCGGGTGGAGCTGTGCGTAGTGGCGGAAAGGTGTAGGTTGCGGGAAGGGAGCCCGTCGTGTGTCGTGTCGGTGTCGTTGACGGGGTCGCGTGCGTGCGTTGTGAATCGAGTGTGGCGGGAAAGGAGCAGTGTGCCGCTGGGGCGTCGTGGCCGTTAGCAGTGGCTGTGCTTGTCCGTTTGTTACCTGTTGGACGCTTGGTGCGAGTTGTTTGCTGTTGTCGTTGTCGTTGTCGTTGTCGTTGTCGTTGTCGTTGTCGTTGTCGTTGTCGTTGTCGCCCCCGTCTCGCGGGTTGTTTTTGTTTGTCGGCTGTGCTGTGTCGGCGAGCTGTTTTGCCGTGCGTGAATGTGTTGGTGCAAAAGTGGCGGCGTTATGGCTGCGACCGCGACGAGGCGCGGGCGCGCCATTGATGATGTTCAAACACAGAGCGGCTGTGTGCAATGGGAGGCCTGCGTACGGGTAGCGGTGTTGTCGTACGTGCATCCGGCCCGGTGCGGAAAGCGCCGTTGCAGTTTGCCCCTTAGTTGCCAGCCATGTCGCGTGAGCGGCGGGTTGCCTCTGGTCGACGTGGTGCTCGGGTTTGTGGTTTTTTGTTTTTTTTGTTTTTTGTGCCGTTTGGCCGGTGGGTGGTGTTTTTAATTTTGTGTTGTGTTGTGTGTGTGTGGGGCCGGCCGGCCGGCCGGTATATCTGCCTCCTGCTCGGTCTTGCGGCGGTTTGGTCGACGTCGTCTGTAGTTTTTGCGGCTTGCCGACGACCGACCGACACACCTTTGAAACCTACGTGTGGCGCCCGAAGGTGAACGTAACCTGACCGCGGACCTCTCGGCGCCTTAACCTAACCTAACCTCTAACCTAAGATGTCCGGCCGTAAGGTAGGTGCGGCCACCTGACGCCTCACGTCCGAACGCTTAACCTAACTTTGACGCCTAACCTAACTGTAACCCTTAACCTAACCCACGTCCACCTAACCTAACCTCACCTTAGGGTGGTGTACACCGCGAATGCCTTAGGGCATGTTATAGTCTTAGGTGGAGTCCACTATACGCAACAAGCGGCTACACGGGTAGCAGGGGTTGTGTGGCGTGGGCTGGGCGGTTCTGTTTAGGTTGGATGGCCCTTGGGCAAGTACGGAAAGGGCAACAGCCTCAACGGGCGCGGGGCAAGGTCAGGACATGCGGGGACCAAGCGGCAATCGGTATTGTAATTGTCAACTGTCGAAGTACCGGAACGTCAAGCGCTGATAGAAAGCACCGAAGCTGCAATCGTTATAGGTACAGACGGTGCTTTAGAAAGGATAGCGTGCATGCAACCGGTGGTGGAGTGGTTCGTCGCTGTTAGTAGTAGTAGTTTATCCTGTGTAGTGAAGTAGAAGTGGTGGACGGTTCCTGTGAACTATTGTGGGTGGAGGGTACACTCAACAGCCGAGCTAGGTTAATAATTGGCTCCTTTTACCGACCTCGCGACGCAGCAGCATTAGTGGCCGAACACGTGAGAGAAAATGTGGACATACATTTTCCTTTCCCCAGCGTGTTACAGTCTTAGGTGGAGATTTCAATGTGCCAGATGTTCAGGACGGGTGGTAGGGACAGAGCATCGAGTGACATTATACTGAGTGCACTATCCGAACGAAAATTACCGCGAGCAATTAAACAGAGAGAGAACCGACTCGTGGAGATAACATCGTGGACCTACCGATGACAAACAGACCCCGAACTTGTCGACTCTGTATGTGCAGAACAGGGACCCAGTGATCAAGAGGCCGTTGCAGCATCGCTGAATATGGACGTTAATAGGAATATACAAAAAAAAAAAAAGGGAGGAAGGTTTATCTGTTTAGCAAGAGTAATAGAAGGCAGATTTGAGACTACCAGACAGATGAAAACGCAAATGTCTGCTCCGACACCGACAATGTTGAGTGTGTATGGAGAAAGTGCAAGGCAATCGTAAAATGCGTCTTAGACAGGTACGTGCCGAGTAAAACTGTGAGGGATGGGAAAAACCCACCGCGGTACAACAACCAAAGTTTAGGAAACTATAGCGAAAGCAAAGAGAGCCTCACTCAAAGTTGAAACGCAGCCAAAACCTCTCAGACAAACAGACGCTAAACGATGTCCAAAGTTAGCGTAAGGAGGGCTATGCGTGAAGCGTCCGGTGAATGCGAAAGTAAAATTCCATGTACCGACGTGACAGGAAATCAAATCAAATCAAATCCTGGGACGTTGTGGTCGTACGTTGAATCAGTAGTAAGCGGCTCGAAACGGCATATCCAGACACTCCGGGATGATGATGGCATTGAAACAGAGGATGACACGCGTAAAAAGCTGTGAAATACTAAACACCTGTTTCCAAAGCTGTTTCACGGAGGACGACCGCACTGCAGTTCCTTCTCGCACAAACGAAAAAGTGGCTGACATCGAAATAAGTGTCCAAGGAGGAATAGAAAAGCAACTGGAATCACTCAACAGAGGAAAGTCCACTGGACCTGACGGGATACCAATTCGATTCTACACAGAGTACGCGACAGAACCTCCTAACAGCCGTGTACCGCAAGTCTCTAGAGGAACGGAGGGTTCCAAATGATTGGAAAAGAGCACAGGTAGTCCCGGGCTTGAAGAAGGGTCGTCGAGCAGATGCGCAAAACTATAGGCCCTATATCTGTGACGTCGGTCGGTTGTAGAATTTGAGAACATGTTTTATGCTCGAGTAGTAGCATGTCGTTTTTTGGAAACCCAGTGTCTACTATGTAGGAATCAACACGGATTCCGGAAACAGCGATCGTGTGAGACCCAACGCGCTTTATTTGTTCATGGGACCCAGAAAATATTAGATACAGGCTCCCAGGTAGATGCCATTTTGGTTGACATCCGGAAGGAGGGCGTTCGATACAGTTCCGCACTGTCGCCTGATAAACAATGTAAGAGAGTCTGCAGAATGTCGGACCAACTGTGTGGCTGGACTGAAGAGATTGTAGCAAACAGAACACAGCATGTTGTTATCAATGGAGAGACGTCTACAGACGTTAAAGTAACCTCTGGCGTGCCACAGGGGAGTGTTATGGGACCCATTGCTCTTCACACACCTAGTAGATAGTGTCGGACGTTGCATGCGTCTTTTCGCGGATGATGCTGTAGTATTTCGCGGATGATGCTGTAGTATACAGAGAAGTTGCAGCGAAAAATGCAGGACGATCTGCAGCGGATAGGCACGTGGTGCAGGGAGTGGCAACTGTCCCTTAACATGTATTGCGAATAATATAGAAAGAAGGACCCTTTATTGTATGATTGAGTATATGATAGCGGGACAAACACTGGTAGCAGTTACGTCTGTAAAATATCTGGGAGTATGCGTGCGGAGTGATTGGGAGTGGGATGATCATCATATTAAAAAAAAAAAACAAAAAAAAAAAACAAACAAAAGTAATTGTTGGTAAGGCGGGTACCAGGTTGCGATTTATTGGGAGAATGCGTAGCAAATGTCGTCCATCAACAAAGGAGGAGGTGGCTTACAAAACACCCGTTCGTTCGACCTATACGTGCGTGTTGCCCATCAGTGTGGGATCCGTACCAGGTCGCGTTGACGGAGGCGACGGAGACGATCCAACGTTTCGTCGCAGGGTCATTTGGTAACCGTGATAGCGTTACGGAGATGTTTAACAAACCCACGCGGCAGACTCTGCAATAGAGGCGCTCTGCATCGCGGTGTAGCTTGCTCGCCAGGTTTCGAGATATTGCGTTTCTGGATGGGGTATCGAATATATTGCGTATACCTCCCGAGGAGATCACGAATGGATGTGGTTAGAGAGATTCGAGCGCGCACGGAGGCGTTTTTTTTTTTTTTTTTTGCAGACTGTCGGTTCGTCCCGCGAACCATACGCGACTGGAACAGCAAAGGGAGGTAAATGACATTGGCACGTGAAGTGCCCTCCGCCACACACCGTTGGGTGGCTTGCGGAGTCTAAATGTTAGAGGTCGGCTGTCGGTGTGTGCTTTTGATGAAGGCAGATTCGGTGCGTCTGTAGTTGCGGATGGCGGTTAGCCACCCTCGCTGAAAGCGGCGAGGGGCGGCGGCGCCTCGGTTGGCCGGTGCCCATGTTGCGCAGGCGGCGCTCGTTTTTGTTTTGCGGCGGGCAATGTTGTGAGAAACGGGCGCGAATGTTGGCGGGCGAGGTGGCCCGACGGCCGCGGGCCGATCGGGAAACGGTGGGAGGGCGATGGGGCGGCGGAGGTGCGTTTGCACGGCCGTCATCGCCGCACGCCTCCGCTTGTGTGGCTGTGGCGGCGGCCGCGCTGGCCGGGCTGGCGCGGCGACGGTGCGCCAGTTTTGCCGAAGGTTTGGCCATTGTGGCGGGTCGTCGGCTGGGGCTGTGGGGGCGGCATTTGGGCGGGGGCGGCGATTCTCGGCGGGCCGAGCCAGGCTGTGGCGCGCGGTAGCTGCAGTTTGGCCGTGGTTTGCGGCGCTGCCGTGGCGACTGGTTGGCGACTGTGGTGTGGCCGTGTGTAGCCCCATCCTCGGTGGTTTGAATGGCGCGGGTGGTTGCGGCGCAGGTTTGGGGCTGGTCCGCACAGGCTGTCGGACGTTGGGCGGTAGCAAGCGCTCCGTCCACCTTCTTATTGCTAGTTCTTATAGCTATTTTTGCAGGTTTTACTTTTTAGCATTGCCTGCGTCTTCTGGGTGACATGTGTTAAAAATTTGTTCATCTTTATTGAGCTGTGTCTTGTGTGTTTGTGGGACGGGGGTGTGACTTTCTGGCTTTTTCGGGGTTTTATATTTTTACTTTTTTGGAGCTTTTTTACTTCAGAGCCTGTTGTCCAGGCTGGATGTAGTCATTATGAGTCTTCTTTCTTGGTCAGCGGTCAAGTAATGCAATTGGTCTTCTGTATTTGTCCCGCGCCGGTTGTGGTTCCGTCAGTGCTCGTATTAGCGGGTTGTCAGCGTCATGTGCCCGGTCGTAAAATCTTCGTGCTTGGTCCTTGTGTCTCTGTAATACTTCTTTTTCATCCGCCGCGTCTTGAAGAAATCGATGTGGAAATTGCGAATGTACATGAAATACTCGTCGTAGAATTTTGTTCTGCAGCGATTGTATTCGTTGTATGTGCGTCTTTGCCGCACAGCCCCATACTTCGCAGGCATAATCCATTACCGGTCTGATGTACATCCTGAATATTAGGAGGCCGTTCTCAATAGATAGGTCAGATGTCTCATTGATTAATGGATACAATGCGCCGATGCGTTGGTTGATTTTTGCTCTGACGTCGTCAATTTGCAGTTTCCATGTTAGTCTCTTGTCAAGGATTACGCCCAGATACCGCGCTGATGTGTCCCACGGCAGTTGCGTATTGTAAAGTCGGAGGTGACGAGCTGGCATTGTCTTCTTCCTAGTGAAAATCACTGCTTGTGTCTTCGTCGGGTTGAATGTGATGCGCCATTTTGCTGCCCATTGTTCAAGTGAGTTTAGCGCGCTCTGTAGCCGCGGCACCAAGACTTCTCTCCAGCGGCTGCGTGTGTATATGACAGTATCATCGGCGTAGATTGCTTTTTCTACCCTCGGTTGCGTCGGGATGTCAGTCGTGAACAGTGAGTAGAGGATCGGCCCAAGGACCGATCCTTGGGGCACCCCGGCGTTGATTGGTCGTGGCGTCGATAGTGCGTCATCCATCCGGACAGCGAAGGTACGGGCTTGCAGATATGAGGCGAGGAGGCGAATGAATGGCTTCGGAAAATGAAGATGATGTAGTTTCCAGATAAGTCCTTTATGCCATACTGTGTCAAATGCCTTTGTTACGTCCAGTAAAACTGCTCCACAAAATTCCTTACGATTGAATGCTTCAGTGATGTAATGTACAACTCGGAGAATTTGCTGGGTTGTGCTGTGGCCACTTCTAAATCCAAATTGTTCTTGAGGTAGTGCTTCTGTCCTGGTTATAATATTTTGTAGTCTGGCGAGAAATATGCGTTCGAACAGTTTACTGATGTGTGGTAACAGGCTGATTGGTCGGTAGTTCTGCGGTTGACGTCTGTCTTTTCCGGGTTTTGGTACGGCAACAACTATTGAATGCTTCCACTGTGATGGGTATGTTGATGTGGTGAAAATCCAGTTAAAGATGGCTGCAAGTCGTACAATCGCTGTCCACGGAAGTTGTTTAAGAACTCGTCCTTGTATGTCGTCAACGCCGGGGGCTTTGTTCGGCGGCAGCATCCTTATTGCAGCTTGAACTTCCCTTGGGCTGGTAGGTGTTATCCGGTTATCCTCGTCTTCATCGTCGTCGTCGTCTGGCTCGTGAAGTAACTCGTCTGCCTCTCTCTCTATGCGTTCGACTCTCTGTTGGTCTACTCTGTCGTTTTGCGGTTGAAAGTTCTGTTCAAAATTGTCAGCGAGCATGTTGGCTTTGTCTTCTGGTCTGTAAGCAGTCCTGTCTTGTGTCTGAAGCGGCGGTATTGTGGTCCTGCGGTTTGTAAAGAATTTTATCATGTGCCAATGCATAGGATCGGGTGTGAAGGCGCGTAGTTTAGCTGCCCACTGCTGGTTTCTGTGGTCGATGAGTGCTGCCTTGATGTCACGTCGTAACTGGTTAATTTGTCTCTTGAGCTGCGGATTTCTTGTAAGTCGCCATTCTCGGCATAATCGGTTGCGTCGTCGTATAGAATCAAGAATGTGTTGCGGCAGTCCGGGCGTCGGTACGTGCGGCGGCTTAGGTGGCGGCGTCGAGAGGTTTAGTGCTTCTGTGATGGTGTCAGTGAATTCAGTAATCGATTGTTCGGTAATTTCGTCGTCGTCCTGTATCATGTCTATTGAAAATGTTACATGCTCGCGGAATGAGTCCCAATTGGTGCGGCGAAGATTTAGACGGCCTGTGTGCTGTACCGGTGTGATGTGAAGGGTGAAAATGACGGGCAGATGATTTGAATTTAAGGCATGCACTACTTCTGCTGTCATAAACTGTGGGATTCCTTTTGTGATGGCGATGTCAATTATGTCAGGTCGGCCGCGTGACGGGTAACACGTCGGCTCGTCGGGGCCACAGACGTACGCGTTTGCCTCTTCTGTTGCCTGCAATAGGAGGCGGCCACTCATATTGGTTACGAGAGAATTCCAGGCGGCATGTTTTGAATTTAGGTCACCGGTAATAAAAAGTCGGCCTGGCGTTCTTAACAATTGTCTTGCGTCATCAATGTCAAGAATGTGACGTGGGCTGCGATAAACGGAGATGAACGTGATTGGCCCGTTTTGTGTGTCAACAATGATAGACGTCGCTTCGATGTGGCGCGTGATTGGCGGAGCCGCTTCATGATGAGTAATTGAACGACGAATGAAAATAGCTGTGCCGCCGCCGTGCGTCAATCTGTCCGTCCGATAGCACTTGTAATTTGGAATATTTGATCGAATTTCGGGCTTCAGAAAAGTCTCGTTGACGAGACAAATGTCAATATTGTAGTCTGTAATGAACTGTTGCAGCTCAAGCAAGTCGTGGGTCAGATTGTCTGCGTTATACGTCATTATGCGTAAATTTTCGAGTCGTGGCGGTCTAGGCATGCTGCATAGTCATGTCATTATCTGTTGTTTGCGTTCTTCTGAGCGTCGCGTCAATGGTGGCGGCGATGGTTTGCGGCAGCTGCGCAAGTGCTCTACTCACCTCTGCTAGGGTAGATGCAATTTGCACAAGCAGCACCTGTAGGTCAGGTTGTTCCGTCCGCGGTGGCGGGGACGGCTGTCTCGGTTGTGGTCCATATGCCGGCGGCACAGTTTGGCGCTGCGACGCCGGAATCGACGCAGACGCACGCGGCTGGAGGCCCCGTTTCAGAGCTTCCGCTGCCGTAAGCTCTGCGCGCAACCTGTTGGCGCGGTGCTGCATCGGTGTGGGCCAGCTGCTCGGGTCCACAGTCGGCGGTGGTGGAGGCGGCGGCAGTCGTTGCCGGCGCGGAGATGGCTTCAGTGGTGGCAGTCCCCTAAATCTGCGGCTTGCTTCTTTGTGCTTGGGGCACGTTCGGTAGTTAGCGGGATGAGCCCCGCCACAGAGCCCGCACGTCGGCGCTTCTTCTCTTGACCGTGTGCACTCGCGGCTGTCATGTCCCGCGCCGCACTTGACGCACACTGGTGGCATGGTGCAGTAGCGGGCGACATGGTTAAATCCTTGGCATCGATAGCACTGAATATGGCCGCGTGATCTTCTCAGTCGCTCAACTATCACCGATAGGTCGTAGATTCTGGTGAGCTGGAATATGCCTCGGTGTTCCGGCATGTCTGGTAGTACCACAACTCGGTGTCCAGTCAGTTGGTTTGTGCCTGGCATCTTATGATGTTCTATGAGCGTGGCAACATATCCAAGGTCTTCTAGCTCCTCTTTGAGTTCAGAATGCGTCACACTTGATGGTACTCCTTTGATCAATGTTTTTATGGTCGGTGGACGGACCGCTGGCGTCGTGTACATTGGGATCCCTTGCTCCCCAAGCTTTCCCACGACGTTTACATAATCTTCAGTGGTGTTTAACAGTAGCTTCAACGTCTCTCCGCCCGTCTGCCGCACTGTAAAGGCCGCCTTGCAGGTGGTCTTGAGCCATGTGTGTAGCTGCTTGTATGACTCTTTATACCTCAAAGTTATTGGTGGAATTTTCTTCGGTCCGGTAGGTGGTATTGGTTGACCGTCTGCTTCAATATTATCGTTGTTTCCAGGATCTGCAGGCGTGCTTTGCCGCCGCTGTTCTTCATCTCGATGTCGCTGTTTCGCGACTAAATCATCAGTTGCCGTGTCCAGTGACACCCCCGTCCCTCTTAGGGGCTCATACCGGTTCGTCACATCAAGTTCTCTGGCCACTATGGGCTGCTGCTGCCGCGCCTGCTTTTTCCGCGGCGGGATCTGGAAGTCTGCTGCGGCTGTGCTTCCGTGTTCTTGACGGCCGTCAGTTGAGCGGCTACGCTCTCCTCTTCGATGGTTTTTCCCGTCTCTTGAGGCTACAGGAGTCTCAGCTGGTCCCTCCTCATCTGGTAGCGCCGGTGTAGTATCCATATCTTGGTCCATAGTCATCTCCGACGCGAGGGTACTAATACTTCCCCTCGCGCCGGGTCGAGTCATCATAGAAGTGCCGGCTGATGGCGGGGCGGTCGACGGAGCAAGCCCCGTCAAACCGCGGCCGGCCGGCACAGGCGTTCCTGGTGCATGAGCACCAGACTCACGAGCACGATATCGCACGTCTACACTCTCCGACATCACGATTTCGAGTGGTAGCAAGCGCGGGAGGCGCGGCGCGGCGGCGCGCAGAGTGGCGGCCGCTCTCTCGGCCGTCCGCGCCCGCCCGCGACACTGGCTGGGCCTGGCGGCGCGGCGGCTATTCTCTGCCGTGCTCGCCGCTCTCTCGCTGTTCTGTTGTTGTGTGTACGCGCGTCGTCCGTCGAAATAATGGCAGATCAGGCGGCTACGAACGAGACTGCTGCGGCACCCGCCGCCACCGGCACGACGAAGAAGGCCAAGTCTGCGGCGTCTGCGAAGAAGCCGCGCGCCAAGCCTGCGCACCCGCGCACCTCTGAGATGGTGACGGCCGCCATCAAGAGTCTGAAGGAGCGCGGCGGCTCGTCGCTGCAGGCGATCAAGAAGTACATTGCCGCGCACTACAAGCTGGACGCGGAGAAGCTGGCGCCCTTTATCAAGAAGTACCTCAAGTCGGCCGTCGTGGCTGGCGAGCTGGTGCAGACGAAGGGGAAGGGCGCGTCCGGCTCTTTCAAGCTTGCCGGCGCCGGCGGCGGGGCGGCCGAGGGCGGCAAGGCCCGTGCCGGCGGTGCGAAGAAGAAGCGCGCCGCTCCGGCCAGCAAGGAGAAGAAGGGCGGCCGCGCGGCCGGCGCAAAGAAGGCTGGTGGCGTGAAGGCGGCGACCGGTCGGAAGGCGGGCGCCGCCAAGAAGGCGTCTGCGGCGTCGGCGGCTCCCGCGGGTGCGAAGAAGGCGGCTGCGGCCAAGCCGGCCAAGGCCAAGTCGCCGTCGAAGGCGAAGAAGGCCGCCAAGGTTCCGACGAAGAAGCCGAAGGCGCCGCGCCCGAAGAAGGCGACGACGCCGTCTAAGGCGAAGGCGTCGCCCAAGAAGAAGAAGTAAAGTAGTAACGTTAAAGAAAGGCAAGGGAGAGGGGTTGGCGCTTGACGCCGTCGTCCCCCACCGCCCTCCCCCGCGTCGTCTTAGTGGCGCGCGATGGCACGGCTGCGGCTGTCGCGCGGCCCAAAACGGCCCTTCTCAGGGCCATCAAAGGACGTCGGGAAGGCGTTGATTGTCGTGCATGCGCCGGTGTGGTTGGTTGGTTGGTTGTGTGTGACCCTTGTGGGTACTGTTTGCGTGCCGTGGTGGTTGGATTGTGGTGCCGGTGGCGGTAGGCGGCGGCGCGCGGTAGCGGAGCGGTTGTGGCCGTTTGTTGGTCTTTTTATTTTATTTTATTTGTTTTTGTTGTTGTTGTAGTTGTTTTTTTTTTTTTTTGCGGCGGCCGACGTTTGGTTGCTCATGTATGTTTCTGGAGACTCTTGTTTGTTTGTGTGTTTGCTTGCTTTGCGGATGTCGTGTCTTTTGTGTGTGTGTTGTGTCTCTCTCTGTCTCAAAGCGGCGGGGGGACGTGAGACGTGGAAGTGGCCGGCGGGAATTGGGAAGGCGCGGTGGCGTTGACGTTGTAGTGTAGCGTAGCGTGCGCGCGCCTCGGAGACGGCGGCGGCCAGCCACCCGTGGTGTGTGGTGACGTCGTCCGGCTGTTGTGTGTGTGTGTGTGTGTGTGTGTGTGTGTGTGTGTATTGTGAGGGATGGGAGTGACGTCGATTGTTGGCGAGAGCGGCTGTGGACGGGAGGGGAATTGGTTGTTGTTGTTTTGCGGGGCGGCAAGACCGACAAAAGTTTTGCTCGCGACGGAGAGATGTTAGTGGCCCTGAAAAGGGCCGTTTTTGTTGGGCGGGCGCGCGTGCGCGTGCGCGGCGCGGTTTCTAGGCGCGCTCGCCGCGGATGCGGCGCGCGAGCTGGATGTCCTTGGGCATGATGGTGACGCGCTTGGCGTGGATTGCGCACAGGTTGGTGTCTTCGAAGAGGCCGACGAGGTAGGCCTCGCTGGCCTCCTGCAGGGCCATGACTGCGGAGCTCTGGAAGCGCAGGTCGGTCTTGAAGTCCTGGGCGATCTCGCGCACTAGGCGCTGGAACGGCAGCTTGCGGATGAGCAGCTCTGTGCTCTTCTGGTAGCGCCTGATTTCCCGCAGGGCGACGGTGCCCGGCCTGTAGCGGTGGGGCTTCTTGACGCCGCCGGTGGCGGGCGCGCTCTTCCTCGCCGCCTTGGTGGCGAGCTGTTTGCGCGGCGCCTTTCCGCCGGTGGACTTGCGGGCCGTTTGCTTTGTGCGGGCCATAGCGGTTAGCGGCGTGGAGGTGCGTGCGGTACACGAAGCGTCCGGTGCTGCCTTGACAACGGGCCCGCGCGGCCCCGCGCCGCGCTTATATGCCCTCGGTGCGCGTGGTGGGGGGAGGGCGGGCCAGAGTCTATATAGGGGGGCGGCGGCAGAGAGCTCGCACCGTAGCCGACTCGCTAGCGCCGGGTGAGGAGCTGGCGCTTGTGTTTTTTCGCTTGCTTGCTTTGAGGAGGAGGAAGGAAGAAGAATGACAGGCCGCGGCAAGGGAGGAAAGGGGCTGGGCAAGGGTGGCGCCAAGCGGCACCGCAAGGTGTTGCGCGACAACATCCAGGGCATCACGAAGCCCGCCATCCGCCGCCTGGCTCGCAGGGGCGGCGTGAAGCGCATCTCTGGTCTGATCTACGAGGAGACCCGCGGAGTGCTGAAGGTGTTCCTGGAGAACGTGATCCGCGACGCGGTGACGTACACTGAGCACGCCAAGCGCAAGACTGTGACGGCCATGGACGTGGTGTACGCCCTGAAGAGGCAGGGGCGCACCCTGTACGGTTTCGGCGGTTAGGCAGGCAGGCAGCCAGCCAGCCGGTGTGCTGTGCTGCGTTGTGGCCTTCCCGCGGCCGTGCCGTGCCCGTGCTTGGTGGGAGAGACGAAAACGGCCCTTTTCAGGGCCACCACACTGTTCGGAGATTGAAAAGTGCGAAAGAGTCTGTGTTGCCTGTGCGTGTTGTTGTTGTTGTTGCTGCTGCGCGTGCGTTAGTTTTTGAGTTTGACGCGATGGGCGCGGCTGAGTCCAGTGTGTGCGTGGTTTGTTGTTTGTTTGTGGCGTGGGCATAGGCGGGCGGGCCGGATCGATCGATCGATCGATCGGATCAGCTGTTTGGTTTTTTTTGTCTGTGCCACGCGCGCCCCTTTAATTGAAACATTATAATGCTAACAATGATCATCACATTATCGGTGTATTGATGTCGTTGTCGTTTGGAACGCGACTCTGTGCGTGCGCGGAGGGGTGCAGAAACAAAAAAGACAAAAAGAGAGAAACGACAAAATGTGTGCGCGTTCGGCCACACGGGCTGTGGACAAGATGGCGGACGTGCGCCGGCGCTGGCTGTGCAATGTATGTATGTGGACGTGTTGTGTAAAGTGCGGCGAGCACGGACGACGGAAACTTTGCTTTGGACGTAGGTTTGTGTGGTGGCCCTGAAAAGGGCCGATTGTTGTGAGCCGAGCCGGCAAGGCAAAGGCAGGCGCGTTTGCGTGCAGGGAGCACGCAAGCGCAGCGCCGCGCTCTCTGTTTAGGCCTTCTTCTCGGTCTTCTTTGGCAGCAGGACGGCCTGGATGTTGGGCAGGACACCACCCTGTGCGATGGTGACGCCCGACAAGAGCTTGTTGAGCTCCTCGTCGTTGCGGATGGCGAGCTGCAGGTGGCGCGGGATGATGCGCGTCTTCTTGTTGTCGCGGGCCGCGTTTCCGGCCAGCTCGAGCACCTCAGCCGCGAGGTACTCCATGACGGCGGCGAGGTAGACGGGCGCCCCGGCGCCGACGCGCTCGGCGTAGTTTCCCTTGCGCAGGAGGCGGTGGATTCTGCCGACCGGGAACTGGAGCCCAGCCCTGCTTGAGCGGGACTTTGACTTGCCCTTGACTTTGCCTCCCTTTCCGCGTCCGGACATGGCGTTTGGCTAGTTGAAACACGTAACGTAACGGTGCGAGCCGCAGCGAGTCGAGCAGCGGAGTGCGTGGCGGCGGGACTAGGGTGGGGGTCCCTTTATGGGCTCGGGTGCGGCGGCCGGTTGCGCGCGCGCCCCATTGGTCGGCGGCCGCAACAGGGCGAGCTGGTAAAGGTGGGGTGTTGCGGTAGCGGCGGGTGCCACTGTGTGGGGAGACGCTGACTAGAGCGGAGCGCTTGCTGCTTGCTGTTGTACGTTCGAGATGCCGCCCAAGACTAGCGGGAAGGCCGCCAAGAAGGCTGGCAAGGCGCAGAAGAACATTTCGAAGGGCGACAAGAAGAAGAAGCGCAAGAGGAAGGAGAGCTATGCCATCTACATCTACAAGGTGCTGAAGCAGGTGCACCCCGACACGGGCATCTCGTCGAAGGCGATGAGCATCATGAACAGCTTCGTGAACGACATTTTCGAGCGCATTGCGGCCGAGGCGTCTCGCCTGGCGCACTACAACAAGCGCTCGACCATCACGTCCCGCGAGATCCAGACGGCTGTGCGGCTCTTGCTGCCTGGCGAGCTGGCCAAGCACGCCGTGAGCGAGGGCACGAAGGCGGTGACCAAGTACACGAGCTCCAAGTGAGGGGGTTAAGGCTCTAGGGAGCTCCCCTCCGTTGCGAGAGCGGCAAAACGGCCCTTTTCAGGGCCACCAAATTGCCTTTGCGGGAAGAGCGGAATTGTTGTTTGTGTGAGGCGGCGCATAGCTACCCGGTTTGGTTGGTTGCGAAGCAGCTGGTGGTGGTGGTGGTGGTGGTTATGCGTGCTCGCGAGTCGTGGCGTGGTTGGTTGGTTGGTTGGTTGTTTGTCGACACACAGACAGGAGGTGTTGTCTGTGTCGCTGATTCCTTTCCTTTCTTTGTCTCTGTCTGCCCGGTTAGTCACGTGACTGCAATTGAAACCCCTCGCGATTGTTGGATGTCACCGTTAGGGCCGTCTGCGGGTTTGTTTGTTGTCACATCATACATACATGATGGCGAGGGTGAAATGTTGTGTTGCCGTCTACTATTCCCTTTGCTGTACGGCGTGGAGGTGTGTTGGTGACGTTTTAAAAAAAAAAAAAAAATGGACGTGTCTTTACTAGTCATTAAGAAGACACAAGAATTGTACGGGCGGGTGGGGTAGGCGACACGCACGGTGGTGTACCCATTTATTTGGCCCTTGATTTTGATAGCCGTTTCTGCAGTTGATTTGAATGATTGATTGTTGTGCGCACGCACGCCGGTGTCGTCATTCAAGGTGCACGTGTGTTCGGTTCAGTGACGGTAGACGACGACGGCCGTTGTTTGTTGTTATGGGCGTACACGCGGTTGTCTGTGTCCCCCGGTGAAATGGCCGGTTTGTCGGTGATGTGATCCGATCCGGCGGCCCTGAGTAGCTGTCTATGGGCATCATGGCAACGTGTCGGTCTGAACACCCGTCTCACTGTGGCACCGTCGGCGCTGCGAACGGTGACGAAAGGCTGACTGTGATCGGTCGGATGTCATGTCTTGTCTGGGCAGAACGTGTGGAATGAGCAAAAAAAAAAAAAAAAACTGTGGGGACGGAAACAATGGTGGAGGAGGGGAACGAAAATAATAAAACGAAACGAAACGAAGAAAAAGAAGAAGGAGAAGCAATCACCGGAAAACGAGACAGGGGAAAAACGGAGAGGCGCTGTCTAGAGCAACGGAACGTTCCCGTGCATTGCAGCCGCACTGACATGCGTTTACGGCGCGGCTGCAAGTGTCGGCCGTGGTGACGGCTGAATTGCATTGCCTTCCCGGATGCAACGTTCGCCCGATATGGCTCGGAGGAAGAATCTATGAGAGAGTGCCTTGCCCTTGCCGTTTCGTGTGCGGTGTAGCGAATGATGTGTGTGTGTGTGTAGTGGGGAATGGATGGTCGATAGCTGCCGTCACGGTCGAGATAACGCAGTCAAAGGTGTCGCGAAAAAGTGTGTTAGCCGTGGTTGGTTTGTGTGTTTGTTTTGTTTTTAAAGAGAAGGGACGAGAGAAAGAAGGTAGGTGGAGAGTGCGTTGCGTGTTGCGAACTGCGTCCGTGAATACGGCAGTATTTGGTGGTGGGCGTGCCCTTGCAGGTGGCCCGGAAGGCGTGTTCGTTTCGCGGTAGTGTGGACGGGTGAGGGGCACGCGTAACGCTGCGCTGCTGGCATATTCGGGAGATGGGAGGGGGCGAAAGGAGAAAGGAGACGCGGAGGGCGCGTGTGGGTGGTTCGCGCTGCGCTCGGCGGTTGTGTTTGTTTGTGCAACAAATGTGTTGCCGGGAGGGGGACCGTTGTTGTGGTGGTTGCGGTTGTAGCCTCCGACGCGGCTGGCAGTGAACAACGTGAGACGACGGATGCGTGGCTGGGGCGGCGCATGTCGCCGGTGCCATGCCTTTAGAGCCGCGTGGTCGGGGTGTGCGCACCGCGTGTCGTGTTGCGAGACATCACATGTGCTGCTGCGCACCGGTGGCGTGGCGTGGCGTGGCGTGGGGGCGAGGAGAGCGAGCCGCGCCAGTACCGCGCGGTGTGCTTGTGCGCCGGAGAATGGCACACTGCGCCTGCCCGTTGAGGAGGCTGATGGCCGTGGTGTGGTGGAAATGGAGCGCGTCGGACGTGTACCAATGAGAAAGAGAAACAAAGCAAGCAAGCAAGCAACCACGAACGAAAGGTGGAGGGCGGCATTGTGTCACATGTGGCGGTGGGGAAAAACGAAAAAAAAAAACAAAAAACAAAAAACAAAACAAACAACAAACAACAAACAAAGACGTTAAGAAAGAGGAGAAACAACAAAGACAATGAGTCGTGCGTTCGCGAGGGGGGTGGGTGTGCGTGCGTAACGCCGGTACGCGCAGTGCGGAGCCCAACGGCTGTGTCGTCGGCCGAATGGGTGCGGGAATAGAGGCCGCGTCGGCACGGAGAAGGAAGGACGCACGCGCGCTGCGGCGTTGGCGCGGTTTGCGGCTGGCGCCTTTGGTGGCAACGGCCAGGACAAGCAGCGGTGTATGGTGTTGTGCGGGGCGGACAGGGGCGGCGGTGGTGGACGGGGAGGAGGCGGTGGCGTGTGTGGTACGGCGAAAACGGGACGGACGGCCGGCGGATGTTGAGAGGCGCCGCCCGCGCACGCACGCAGACACACAGAAGGGAAGAGCGAGAAAGGAACAAATGGAGGGGGCGAATGTGGAGGTGCGGGGAGGGGGAGGCGGTGGTGTTTGTGGGCATGTGGTGGGAGAGAAGGGCGGGGGCGGAAGGACAGAGGCGCGAGGCGACAGCCTGTGCTTGTTGCTTGCTTTGCGTCTTTTTGTTTTTGTTTTTTTATTTTGTTTTTATCCTTTGGTCGCCTTGGAGCCTGTCGGTCCCGTCCGTGTGTGGCCACGCTGTGGGTGCGTGTATGTTTGTACGTTTCGTTTTTTGTCTTCTTCTGCAGCAGAGGCGGCCAGCAAATGCGTGCGGTTGGATGGATGGGCGGCCACGGCACGGCACGGCACGGCACCGCACCTGTGCCCAAGGAGGAGACGCTGGCGGCGGGCCACCCTCGGATGCGGCCGGCCGGGGCTGTGTGCGCCGCTGCAACAACAACGAGTAAACAAGACGAAGACGAAGCGGATGGCTGGTGAGTGCATTTCGGCGGTAGACAAGGCAGTGTGTGATGTGGCGTTGTGACGGGGGGGGGGGGGGGGGTGGTTTGCTCACGCGGCCTCGTTGTGTTGATGCGCAGGAAGACGAGATGCGGGCAGACGCGTACAGAGAGACGAGCCCGGTCTGCAGCAGGATGTGTGGCGCGCCGAGTGCAGAGCAGCGCGCGCCGGCTGGGCTGGGTTCGGCTGGGCCCGCCCGGCGGCGGGCCGCGCTGTTGTCGCGGACGTGAGCGCCCCCTGGCGGGTGGTCGGAGGCGGCGCGGTGGACGTGTGGCTGGTTGGCAGTGCACATTGCGAGTGGCTGGCTGGCTGGCTGGCTGGCTGGCTGGCTGGCTGGCGGGCGGTCGGCGGCGGCGGCGAGAAGAGAGAGGAGGTATGTGTTGCGGGCGCCTTTGCTGCGCTGCGTCGTTGCGTGCCTGGGCGTGCGCCTGTCGACTGTGTGTGACTGTGTTGGGCGTTGTGCCACGTACGTGTGCTCGGCCGAAGGCAGGCGTCGGAAAGAAGAGGGCGAAGGGCAGGAAAGTGGGTCGGTGTGCGTGCGTAGCCCGTGATGTGATGATGTCACGTCACGTCATGTGTTTGCGAAGCGGCTGCCGAGAGGTGTGTGGTAGCGAGCGGGAATGTGCGTTTGGTGGTTGCGGCGTGAGGTGAGGGTGGGAGAATATTGGGGCGGGCGGGCGGGCGGGCGGGCGGGCCGTTGTTGGTGGTTCCTCCTGTGGTTGTTTGTGCAGCTTTGATGGCAACGTGGAAGGACGCCGGTTTCGTGCCTTGCGTGTGGTTGTCGACGGTGACTGGTTGGGGTGTGCGCCGATGCACGTGCCATGTCGTTAGTATGTTTGGGTCGTGAGTGTTGTTTTTGGCTGTGTTGTTGTGTACGGGAAGGGGGGGGGGGGGGAGAGGAGGAGGCGGGTGGATAGTGCGTGCAGTAGTGTCGTTGCGACGGGCGCGTCGGGTGGAGCTGTGCGTAGTGGCGGAAAGGTGTAGGTTGCGGGAAGGGAGCCCGTCGTGTGTCGTGTCGGTGTCGTTGACGGGGTCGCGTGCGTGCGTTGTGAAATCGAGTGTGGCGGGAAAGGAGCAGTGTGCCGCTGGCGTCGTGGCCGTTAGCAGAGGCTGTGCTTGTCCGTTTGTTACCTGTTGGACGCTTGGTGCGAGTTGTTTGCTGCTGTTGTTGTTGTTATCGTTGTCGTTTGTCGCCCCCGTCTCGCGGGTTGTTTTTGTTTTGTCGGCTGTGCTGTGTCGGCGAGCTGTTTTGCGGTGCGTGAATGTGTTGGTGCAAAAGTGGCGGCGTTATGGCTGCGCCCGCGACGAGCCGCGGGCGCGCCATTGATGATGTTCAAACACAGAGCGGCTGTGTGCAATGGGAGGCCTGCGTACGGGTAGCGGTGTTGTCGTACGTGCATCCGGCCCGGTGCGGAAAGCGCCGTTGCCGTTTGCCCCTTAGTTGCCAGCCATGTCGCGTGAGCGGCGGGTTGCCTCTGGTCGACGTGGTGCTCGGGTTTGTGGTTTTTGGTGCCCTTTGGCCGGTGGGTGGTGTTTAAATTTTGTTTTTGTGTGTGTGTGTGTGTGTGTGTGTGTGTGTGTGTGTGTGTGTTTTATATCTGCCTCCTGCTCGGTCTTGCGGCGGTTTGGTCGACGTCGTCTGTAGTTTTTGCGGCTTGCCGACGACCGACCGACACACCTTTGAAACCTACGTGTGGCGCCCGAAGGTGAACGTAACCTGACCGCGGACCTCTCGGCGCCTTAACCTAACCTAACCTCTAACCTAAGATGTCCGGCCGTAAAGGTAGGTGCGGCCACCTGACGCCTCACGTCCGAACGCTTAACCTAACTTTGACGCTTAACCTAACTGTAACCCTTAACCTAACCCACGTCCACCTAACCTAACCTCACCTTAGGGTGGTGTACACCGCGAATGCCTTAGGGCATGTTATGTTATATAGTCTTAGGTGGAGTCCACTATACGCAACAAGCGGCTACACGGGTAGCAGGGGTTGTGTGGCGTGGGCTGGGCGGTTCTGTTTAGGTTGGATGGCCCTTGGGCAAGTACGGAAAGGGCAACGGGCGCGGGGCAAGGTCAGGACATGCGGGGACCAAGCGGCAATCGGTATTGTAATTGTCAACTGTCGAAGCTCTGCGTTGGTAAAGTACCGGAACGTCAAGCGCTGATAGAAAGCGCCGAAGCTGCAATCGTTATAGGTACAGACGGTGCTTTAGAAAGGATAGCGTGCATGCAACCGGTGGTGGAGTGGTTCGTCGCTGTTAGTAGTAGTTTATCCTGTGTAGTGAAGTAGAAGTGGTGGACGGTTCCTGTGAACTATTGTGGGTGGAGGGTACACTCAACAGCCGAGCTAGGTTGATAATTGGCTCCTTTTACCGACCTCGCGACTCAGCAGCATTAGTGGCCGAACAAGTGAGAGAAAATGTGGACATACATTTTCCTTTCCGCAGCGTGTTACAGTCTTAGGTGGAGATTTCAATGTGCCAGATGTTCAGGACGGGTGGTAGGGACAGAGCATCGAGTGACAGTATACTGAGTGCACCATCCGAACGAAAAATGCCGCGAGCAATTAAACAGAGAGAGAACCGACTCGTGGAGATAACATCGTGGACCTACCGATGACAAACAGACCCCGAACTTGTCGACTCTGTATGTGCAGAACAGGGACCCAGTGAACAAGAGGCCGTTGCAGCATCGCTGAATATGGACGTTAGTAGGAATATACAAACAAAAAAACAAAAAAAAAAACAAAAAAAAAAAAAAAAAGGGAGGAAGGTTTATCTGTTTAGCAAGAGTAATAGAAGGCAGATTTGAGACTACCAGGCAGATGCAAACGCAAATGTCTGCTCCGACACTGACAATGTTGAGTGTTTATGGAGAAAGTGCAAGGCAATCGTAAAATGCGTCTTAGACAGGTACGTGCCGAGTAAAACTGCGAGGGATGGGAAAAACCCACCGCGGTACAACAACCAAAGTTTAGGAAACTATAGCGAAAGCAAAGAGAGCTTCACTCAAAGTTGAAACGCAGCCAAAACCTCTCAGACAAACAGACGCTAAACGATGTCCAAAGTTAGCGTAAGGAGGGCTATGCGTGAAGCGTCCGGTGAATGCGAAAGTACAATTCCATGTACCGACGTGACAGGAAATCAAATCAAATCCTAGGACGTTGTGGTCGTACGTTGAATCAGTAGTAAGCGGCTCGAAACAGAGGATGACACGCGTAAAGCTGTGAAATACTAAACACCTGTTTCCAAAAGCTGTGTCACGGAGGACGACCGCACTGCAGTTCCTTCTCGCACAAACGAAAAAATGGCTGACATCGAAATAAGTGTCCAAGGAGGAATAGAAAAGCAACTGGAATCACTCAACAGAGGAACGTCCACTGGACCCGACGGGATACCAATTCGATTCTACACAGAGTACGCGACAGAACCTCCTAACAGCCGTGTACCGCAAGTCTCTAGAGGAACGGAGGGTTCCAAATGATTGGAAAAGAGCACAGGTAGTCCCGGGCTTGAAGAAGGGTCGTCGAGCAGATGCGCAAAACTATAGGCCCTATATCTGTGACGTCGATCGGTTGTAGAATTTGAGAACATGTTTTATGCTCGAGTAGTAGCATGTCGTTTTTTGGAAACCCAGTGTCTACTATGTAGGAATCAACATGGATTCCGGAAACAGCGATCGTGTGAGACCCAACGCGCTTTATTTGTTCATGGGACCCAGAAAATATTAGATACAGGCTCCCAGGTAGATGCCATTTTGGTTGACATCCGGAAGGAGGGCGTTCGATACAGTTCCGCACTGTCGCCTGATAAACAAAGTAAGTGTCTGCAGAATGTCGGACCAAGTGTGTGGCTGGACTGAAGAGATTGTAGCAAACAGAACACAGCATGTTGTGTTATCAATGGAGAGACGTCTACAGACGTTAAAGTAACCTCTGGCGTGCCACAGGGGAGTGTTATGGGACCCATTGCTCTTCACACACAATGTATATAAATGACCTAGTAGATAGTGTCGGACGTTGCATGCGTCTTTTCGCGGATGATGCTGTAGTATACAGAGAAGTTGCAGCGAAAAATGCAGGACGATCTGCAGCGGATAGGCACGTGGTGCAGGGAGTGGCAACTGTCCCTTAACATGTATTGCGAATAATATAGAAAGAAGGACCCTTTATTGTATGATTGAGTATATGATAGCGGGACAAACACTGGTAGCAGTTACGTCTGTAAAATATCTGGGAGTATGCGTGCGGAGTGATTGGGAGTGGGATGATCATCATATTAAAAAAAAAAAACAAAAAAAAAAAACAAACAAAAGTAATTGTTGGTAAGGCGGGTACCAGGTTGCGATTTATTGGGAGAATGCGTAGCAAATGTCGTCCATCAACAAAGGAGGAGGTGGCTTACAAAACACCCGTTCGTTCGACCTATACGTGCGTGTTGCCCATCAGTGTGGGATCCGTACCAGGTCGCGTTGACGGAGGCGACGGAGACGATCCAACGTTTCGTCGCAGGGTCATTTGGTAACCGTGATAGCGTTACGGAGATGTTTAACAAACCCACGCGGCAGACTCTGCAATAGAGGCGCTCTGCATCGCGGTGTAGCTTGCTCGCCAGGTTTCGAGATATTGCGTTTCTGGATGGGGTATCGAATATATTGCGTATACCTCCCGAGGAGATCACGAATGGATGTGGTTAGAGAGATTCGAGCGCGCACGGAGGCGTTTTTTTTTTTTTTTTGCAGACTGTCGGTTCGTCCCGCGAACCATACGCGACTGGAACAGCAAAGGGAGGTAAATGACATTGGCACGTGAAGTGCCCTCCGCCACACACCGTTGGGTGGCTTGCGGAGTCTAAATGTTAGAGGTCGGCTGTCGGTGTGTGCTTTTGATGAAGGCAGATTCGGTGCGTCTGTAGTTGCGGATGGCGGTTAGCCACCCTCGCTGAAAGCGGCGAGGGGCGGCGGCGCCTCGGTTGGCCGGTGCCCATGTTGCGCAGGCGGCGCTCGTTTTTGTTTTGCGGCGGGCAATGTTGTGAGAAACGGGCGCGAATGTTGGCGGGCGAGGTGGCCCGACGGCCGCGGGCCGATCGGGAAACGGTGGGAGGGCGATGGGGCGGCGGAGGTGCGTTTGCACGGCCGTCATCGCCGCACGCCTCCGCTTGTGTGGCTGTGGCGGCGGCCGCGCTGGCCGGGCTGGCGCGGCGACGGTGCGCCAGTTTTGCCGAAGGTTTGGCCATTGTGGCGGGTCGTCGGCTGGGGCTGTGGGGGCGGCATTTGGGCGGGGGCGGCGATTCTCGGCGGGCCGAGCCAGGCTGTGGCGCGCGGTAGCTGCAGTTTGGCCGTGGTTTGCGGCGCTGCCGTGGCGACTGGTTGGCGACTGTGGTGTGGCCGTGTGTAGCCCCATCCTCGGTGGTTTGAATGGCGCGGGTGGTTGCGGCGCAGGTTTGGGGCTGGTCCGCACAGGCTGTCGGACGTTGGGCGGTAGCAAGCGCGGGAGGCGCGGCGCGGCGGCGCGCAGAGTGGCGGCCGCTCTCTCGGCCGTCCGCGCCCGCCCGCGACACTGGCTGGGCCTGGCGGCGCGGCGGCTATTCTCTGCCGTGCTCGCCGCTCTCTCGCTGTTCTGTTGTTGTGTGTACGCGCGTCGTCCGTCGAAATAATGGCAGATCAGGCGGCTACGAACGAGACTGCTGCGGCACCCGCCGCCACCGGCACGACGAAGAAGGCCAAGTCTGCGGCGTCTGCGAAGAAGCCGCGCGCCAAGCCTGCGCACCCGCGCACCTCTGAGATGGTGACGGCCGCCATCAAGAGTCTGAAGGAGCGCGGCGGCTCGTCGCTGCAGGCGATCAAGAAGTACATTGCCGCGCACTACAAGCTGGACGCGGAGAAGCTGGCGCCCTTTATCAAGAAGTACCTCAAGTCGGCCGTCGTGGCTGGCGAGCTGGTGCAGACGAAGGGGAAGGGCGCGTCCGGCTCTTTCAAGCTTGCCGGCGCCGGCGGCGGGGCGGCCGAGGGCGGCAAGGCCCGTGCCGGCGGTGCGAAGAAGAAGCGCGCCGCGAGGGGGACGACCGGTCGAGTGCGGACGCGCTGCTGCTGCACGCTACCGGACGATACTTCGAGCGCGCTACGCTTGCCGTAGCGGGGCAAAATTGTTGTGTGCGTTGCGCATGCGTAACGCAAGCAAAATTGTCGTGTGTGTGGGTGCGCACGCTTTGCGATTGCGCCGCATTATTGTCGTGTGGTGACGCGGGCCTGGTCCCTTTGTCGTGCAGCTGCTGCCGGTCTACTGGCGGCGCGGTGGCGGCGAGGGCCGTGGTTTTCTTGTTCAGTCGTCGTCTGATCTGCCTCCGTAGTGATTCGTTCAGACACTGCCGCAGGGCATCCTCCCTGCTCCCCCGAGAGTAGGGAAATTCCTACGTCAGGGCCCGTGGTGCTACCCGGTAACCCGCGCGTAGTCAATGCTAGGACTGGCACTGCTCAGGGAAACCTAACGGTGCCAACGAGCGAGCAACCAGTGCCCCTTGGCAGTGAATGTCAGGCTTCTAGGACCGCTAGATCAGACATATTGGGTAAGCCCAAAGTCCCAGCCCGCTGCGGCACCCAGTCCCTGGGTACCCGCGGCCAATCCACAACAGGCATAACCAAGGCAAAAACACGCTTACAGGAAACGGACGTGATGCCAGCACCTAAGCGTCCGGCCCCAAGCCGGCTCGCTGAGGAACTCGAAAGCCCAGACAGTGATAACATGGAAATAGGGGGGGAAACCGTTGTAGCCAACATCCCCACTTCAAACAGCTTCGCGCCGATCGCTTCCGACGGCGCGGAAGCGGTCGAAGCGACGCCTGTTCGTCCCTCGACCTCTGGCGCGCAAGCGCAACAAAAACAGAGACGGGAGAAAGTGCCTCCCGTCATTGCTACCATCCAAAATGGGACAATGAAGATCATAAAAGAGGTCGCCCCACACCTTAAAGGGGGACTTAACACGTCATGTAGGGGGTCGTCGGTGAAGTTTCAGCCATCGACACCCCCTGACTACAGGTTTTTAGTTGAGTACTTTTCTCAAAAAAAAATCCCTTTCCACACGTATCCGCTAACGGAGAAGCACACATATAAGGCGGTGATTAAGGGTCTCCCGCGAGACACTGATCCCGCCGAAATAAAAGAGCTGCTCATTGAGCGCAAGTACAGAGTTATTGAGGTGAAGCAAGAAACGCGCGCCTCTGACCCCAACAACCCCGGTGAGGGACGCAGAAAGCGTGCGCAATTCAAGGTGATCCTTCACCCAGATGAAAAGAATAGAGAGCTCCTAAGAACCGAGCTCTTCATGAATTGTAAAGTCACCATTGAACGGTACCAACAGCCTGAAGGCCCTGTACAGTGCCACCAATGCCAACAGCTGTTCCACACTGCGGAACAATGCCACCACCCCCCAAAATGCGTCAAATGCGCCGGACCGCACTTGACGAACGCATGTAAGAAGAGTCGCAAAACTCCGGCAAAATGCGCGCTGTGTGAGGGCGATCACCCGGCGAACTACAGCCGCTGTCCAATGCGCATACAGTTAATGTCTACCCGTCCACCCCGGTCGGCAAACGGCGCGGCGCTGCCGCGAGGCGCTCCCGCTCCTGCGGGGTCGACGCAGCCTGCCCCTGCGGCCAAGGCGCCGGCAGCTAGTTCTGCCGCCGCCAGCAGCCGCGGAGCGACTGCGCTGGGGCGAGAGGCCTTTCCCTCGCTTCCCCCACCCCGCGCCCCGACGGCTGCCGCCGCCTGGCCCCCCCCACCACGCCACCAGCGCACTGAGGCGCCCGCAGCTGCCGCGCCGCCTCAGTCGGCTGCTGGCCAGCAGCCAGGGACGCCGCTCGGCGTCTTTGACGAGCTGCGCCAACTGTTTGCGGGCTTCAGCCTAGCAAATGTTATGTTAACAATTAGGGACACCATGGTGCGCGTGCGGGCGGCGCCTGATGGCCTCAGCAAATTCATGGCCCTCGCTGAGGGTGCAATGTCATTATTTGATTCTTTTAATGGATCCCCCTAGATCCAGAAAAATGTCAATATTAAACTTTAACGCAAATGGCGTAAAACATCAAAAACAGATGCTAGAAGAGTTTCTCGACCGGCATGACATCGATGTTGTGTGCCTGACGGAGACCCACCTTAAGCCTGAGGACCGCTTCTCCGTCCGTAACTATGTCATACATAGAGCCGACCGCGTAGGCCGCCCACGTGGCGGAGTGGCGATCCTCGTGAAAGGCAGACGGTGTTTTCGCACCGTGGACTTACCTCAGACACCCAGCATCGAGGCGGCCGGTATAGAGATCAAAATTAAAAACTCAACATATATAGTAATTTCCGCGTACCACTCCCCAGCCACCACTATACTGCAACAGGACCTTCAGGCTCTGCTAGGTACTGGCCCTCGTGTAATTGTGGGAGGGGACCTCAACTCGAAACATAGGGCCTTTGGCTGCCGCGCCGAGAACAGAAGTGGCGTGAGGTTGCATGGACTCGTCGAGCGGCGTGCTGCCCTCAGCGTCATCGCACCCGACGAGCCTACGCACATCCCCGCAGACCCGACAAGCAATCCAGACGTCCTGGATATTTTTGTCGTAAAAAACTTCGCTCTCGACGCGACGGTCACTGTGCACCACGAGCTGAACTCCGATCATAATCCGGTCGTTCTGGACATAGCCAGTGTCGAAGACGATGCCGGGAGGATGGCAAAAACAGAAGTGATAACAAACTGGGACCGATATAAATACCTGGTGGGTGAGCACGTGGAGGAAATCCCGCAGATGGAGACAACAGGAGAAATAGACGACGCTATAGCGAACTTCACAGACGTCCTCCACGCCTGTGCTCGCGCTACAAGCGTCAGGCTCACCACAGAGCCAGGCGCCAGGGACCTGCCCCCTGACATCTGGGACCTCATAGTCGCCAAACGCAGGCTGCGGAAGCAGTGGCAGCGTCACCGCGACCCTGCTGACCGCCGCCAGCTGCGGAGGCTTGAGGACCAGGTGAAACTCCGACTGCAGGAGCACAGGAGCCGCTGCTGGGAGGAGATGTTACAAACCGCCGAAGCAGAAAACAGCAAACGCAAGATCTGGCAAGTAGCCCGGCAGCGGAAAGCCCCCACCAGAGAGAACAGGCCACTCCACGGCGAGAACGGTCTAGCTTATGAAGACCAAGAAAAAGCGGAAATAATGGCAAAATCACTAGAGTCACAATTCCGAACTCACGTCATCGATGATGACGAGAGTGAGAGGCAGGAAAGAATAGTCATCGGACGAGTGACTCAGATAAGAAATTCGCGCCCAAACACAGAATTCGTGCCCGTTAACGAGCCGACAATAAGTGCACTCATCAAGCGACAGGGAAACCACAAGGCTCCTGGCCCTGACCGTATCCGCACCCCACTCCTAAAGCACCTTCCACCTCCCGCCATAACATTTCTGGCAAGCGTCTTCAACGCTTGCCTAAAACTCACCTACTTCCCCTCAGCGTGGAAAACTGCTAAGGTAATCACCCTCCCCAAACCTAACAAAAACCTTCTCCTACCCGAAAGTTACAGACCAATTTCCTTACTCACTGGCATGAGTAAAATCCTTGAGCTGCTAATACTCACAACCCTCCAGAAATTCCTTACTGACAACAACATCCTGTTGCCTGAACAGTTTGGATTCCGCGCTGAGCACTCCACAGTCCAACAATGCCTGCGCTTGGTAGAGCACGCTTGTCTGGCCAGGGCAAAGAGAGAATCCACTGGAGCAGTATTCCTGGACATAGAGAAAGCATTCGACCGCGTCTGGCACGATGGCCTAATATTCAAACTAGATCACATAGGGTGCCCAGAACATATCATAAAGATCATTGACTCATTTCTTGCGGAGCGTCACTTCTTCGTAAGAAATGGGACAGTATCGAGCCAGATACGACCGATTGCGGCCGGAGTCCCGCAAGGTTCGGTTTTAGGTCCCGTCCTATACTCCATTTACACGAACGACATACCGAAGCAGGTCGGCGGAGAGATCGCTCTCTACGCCGATGACACTGCCATTTACAGGAGCTGCCGCAGCCTTGATTTCATACGACGAAAGCTTCAAGCCCACCTTGACTCCATAACGCAGTGGTGCAATTTATGGAAAATTAAAATCAATCCTAGTAAAACCCAGGCCATATTTTTCACAACCAGGCTAAAACTCCCAGACCAACAACTGACAATTGGTGGTCAGGACCTAGCCTGGCGAAATTGCATCACCTACCTCGGGATGGAGATCGACAACCGCCTCACATGGAGACAACACATAAAGAAAGCGGCAAACAAGGGGTGCGCGCTCCTGGGCCAACTATACCCTCTTCTGAAGGGTGAAGGACTCACCTTGAAATGCAAAATGCTTCTCTGGCGCCAACTCATGCTTCCGGTCATCTTGTATGGTTCGGAAGTGTGGTCAATGGCGTCAGACACCTCACTCTCAAGACTACAACGGCTACAAAATAAAACCTTTCGGGTAATCACAGGTGCTGACAGATACGTCCGCAACACACAAATCAGAGACTTCTTAGAACACCCCACCATCTATTCCCTCATAAAGGAAAAATCTTCCAAACTTTATGAGAGGACACAAACATCGCCCCATCACCTCATTAGAAATTTAGGCTGCGAACATCCAGACCTTCAACATAAGAGACCTAAACTAACCCTTACGCGCCGCTTTAGGGACATTTAAAACACACAAACAAACACCCAAAACAAACAGTTACTCAAAAACACGCACACAAACCAAACCACCATCTTCATGAACCCCCTAGCGCAATCCTAGAAGTCAGACGGGCACAGCCCAGTGGTACTTCATTACAAGAGTGCAAACAGAAAGCCTGTCCGCGGCGCATCGGACTCCGAGCAGCGCTAGCTGTGTGACGTGCACTAAGGGGCGGCGTTCTTACTTCGCACCTGGTGTACGTATCGCAAATTGTCGTGTTCTCAGGGTGACAGGGCGTAGTAGGAGACAGGAGAACGTCCCCGGACTAGCCGGGACTAGGAATGAGTAGTCCAGGGAATGATGAAGACCCAGGGCCTCAGACGCGGGGGCCCGACCGGGAGCAGGCCGGCCCCCCGCGCGCTGTACGTCCGCGGCCTTCGAGGCAAAGAAAAAACAGTAGGGCTGAGGCAGAATTCGCGGGTAGGTCTGAGCCTAATTCCAACACTACCCAAGAAACAGACGTGGAACTAGCACTCCGACGACAAATCCAAAAATTTCAAGAAGCACAACAAGACTGCAACATGGCGACTCTCTGTAATGACAAATCAACCAATCACGACACACCACGACAAGACACGGATAAAAACTCAACAAATGAAGACACCAATCAAACATATGACGACGATAACTATTCACATTATTACCGCTCTTCTGAATCTGATGTATCTGAACCAGAAGAGATGGAACACGACGATGGGGAAGGGGAATTCCAAACCCCTCCCCCACGTAAAACAGCAAAAAGGAAAAACACAGATGATGTCACTGCACCGCATAAGCAATTTTCAATTCAGACAGAAAACAGATTCGAACCCCTTGCACCTCCACCACAACGAAGAAATAGTACTGTAAATCCTGCAACCACATCCCATCCAACACCATCATCATCGACTGCTCCTCATGCTATCCCGAAGAAACCGAGAATCCCGCCCATCACTATTCAATACAAGGGACACTACCTCACACTCAATGCTGCTTTAAAGAAACACATGGACGGACCAATACAGGCAATCTACAAAGGAGACACCATAAAGTACCATTTTGATTCATTAAAGGACCAAAGGACAGCACTTGACTTTTTTCACCACCACAACATTTCAAATTTCACGCATCAACCACAAAACGAACGAACTTTAAAAGTTGTAATCAAAGGACTTCCCGAAACTGTCACGGAAGCAGAAGTGGAAAAAGACCTACGGGAACTCAGCTTCATGCCACGAAATGTCCATCAATATAAGAAAAGAGACAACAACACAAAACAACTAAAACCCATGGACGTATTCTGTGTAACTCTCGACCGGAAACCCGAAAATGACGCCATCTACCATGTACGATACATACTAGACACAAAAGTAACAGTGGAATCATACCAAAACAAAGACGGTCCACCTCAATGCAAAAAATGCCAAGGGTTCTTCCACACAGCAAACTACTGCTCCATGCCTACTCGCTGTGTCCGCTGCGGCGGCGCACATAGAGCACGGGATTGCAGCCTACCACTAAACGCCACCTCTCACTGCGTAAATTGTAAACAAGACGGCCACCCCGCATCTTTTCGCGGCTGCGAAGAATTTCAAAAAGCAATCCGGATGTACAATGCACAACGACCAAGAACCACCACTCCCGCAGTAGCAACAATCCAACCAGCAATAAAACCCACACCTATGCCAACTCCAGCCGAAGCCAGCCGCAGAGGACGAAGAACATGGGCAAGTCTCCTGACCAACCAGGAATCATCTTTAACCACCCAGACTCATCAGACAACAGATTCAACCGCAAACCAATCAACCGAACCTGCTTCCTTCCTCGACTTCCTAAACCAGATGAAAAACCTTTGGAAGAATTCACAGTGGACCAACATCATTTCCATCATTACCACCACATATCAACAATTTATGACCGCACCTGACTTATTATCAAAAGTACTAGCAATCGCCAGTGGAATAATGAAATTCTTCGCCACCGAAAATGGAAATTCGACCGACTAGGAAGCAAAACCTCCGTTTCTGTAATTTTAATGCTTCAGGAATCCATAACAAAGCAGACTTACTAAATGAATTTATTGAAGACAACAAGATCGACATTCTATTTGCCACTGAAACTCATTTACGTCCGTCACAATCATTCAAACTTCGAAACATGATATGCCATCGAACTGACAGAACAAACCGACTGGGAGGCGGAACAGCCATCTTTATTCGCTCTCACATTAGACACAACCCCGAAATCACACCACAGATGACATCACTAGAAGCCACAATAGTCAAAATTGAAACAGCGCAAGGGAAAATAACCCTGGTGGCCGCATACCTCAGCCCCAGAGTTACACTCGACGAAAATGACTTACTCCAAATATTCGACAATAACAACAAAATTTTACTGGCCGGCGACTTGAATGCTAAAAACACTACATGGAACTCAAGACGAAACAACGCACGTGGGAACTCACTGTATAACTTACAAGGAAGACTAAATGCTATAATTTCCGCTCCTCAAGACATCACCCACATTCCTTTCAATCACCGCCACCAACCCGACGTCCTGGATATCTGTATTACCAAAAACCTCGATCCTGATCTACATCTCCGAACTCTTCAAGACCTCACTTCTGACCACCTACCAGTAATCGGCCATATTGGAAATGCAATAGAACCGCCTCGCCAACGACACAAAACCGTTATTAATTGGGACCAATATCACAGATGGCTTAACAACAACATTCGTCCCACACTGGACCTAACTACTACAAACAAAATAGATGACGCCATCGGCTCGTTAACAGAAAAAATTAAAACAGCATACAAAAAAGCATCCACAACTACAACATTTCCCGTATCAAACGCTCACCATCTACCTCCACTCATACAAGATTTAAAATACCTGAAAAACGCAGCTAGACGCAGATGGCTCCATACTCGAAACCCAGAAGACAGAAAACAATTTAACAGACTGAAAAAACAAATCCATCACCGGGTACGGGAATGGAGAGCTGAAATATGGGAAGATCGCATGAGCTCCTTACAACTTCGCAATACAGACGACTGGAAATTAATTAAGAACCTGCGACGTACGAAATCCCACAAACCGGCATTACTTGACAATAATGATCTAATCTTTGACGCCCTCAGCCAGGCAGAACTTTTTGCAGCCACGTATGAACAACAGAACACAATAGAACCTCCTGGACATGTACAACCCGACATCTTACAATATCAACAGCATGTAACAACAACAGCACAGAACATACGCCAGACGCCTCCGCGCGATCTACCAGAACTCACCACTCCAGCCGAAATCAAAACAATCATTAACCGACTGGGCACAAACTCCGCTCCTGGACCGGACCTCATTTCCAACATCCATCTCCAAAACCTGCCAAGAAAACCTCTCGTCCTGCTAACCAGAATCATCAACGCCTGCCTCATCAACCAATACTTTCCTCAAGCATGGAAGATTTCAAAAATAGTTCCGATACCCAAACCTGGAAAAGACCTCAAGCAACCACAGAACTATAGACCGATAAGCCTACTTCCAACCATGTCCAAGCTCCTGGAACGAATCCTACTACCAAGAATCCGACAACCTCTACTCGACGGCAACATTATCAGACAAGAACAATTCGCATTCCAACAAAAACTGTCAGCAGAACTCCAGATCCTCCGCATTACCGAACACATCACCAAGAACGTGAACTTATCCAGATTTACAGCCGCAATATTCCTTGACATTGAAAAAGCATATGACAAAGTGTGGAAAGACAACCTCATAACGAAATTAAAAGACCACACTGACATACCGGAATGTTATATAAAAATGATCGACAGTTTTTTACATGACAGAAGGTGTTTTGTCCAGATTGACAACAAACGATCAACCCAGAAAACATTACAGGAAGGAATACCGCAGGGTTCGGTGCTTTCGCCGACCCTATTTACAGTATACGTCAACGACATACCAAAAACTGCAACATCGACAATAGCACAATTCGCAGACGACACGGCACTCCTTGAAACACACCGACGATTATCAACGACAATAAATAGACTGCAGCAACAAGTGGACCTCACCGAAAAATGGGCTGAAAGAAACAGGATTAAAGTAAACCCGGACAAGACAGTTGCCATACTTTTTACACGCCGCAGACCACAGATCCACGACCGAATTGAACTCAATGGAACGCAAATACCATGGACAACATCTGTCAGATACCTAGGAGTAACAATAGACAACAAAATGCTTTTCAAACAGCACATTGAAAACAAACGTCTGCGAATATCAAGAACAATTCATGCAATTTACCCTCTTCTGGCCAGTAAGGAAATGTTCCAAAGGACGAAATTAACCATTTACAAAGCAATAGTCATACCAATGATGCTCTACGGCTGCTCGTCGTGGGGCATAACCAGCAGAACAAATAGAAAACCACTCCAAACACTGCAAAATAGATGCTTGAAGCTTATCTTAAACGCGCCATGGTGGACGAGGACAGAACGCATTCATGAAGAACTGAATATGCCGACCGTCGACAGTCAAATTATCACCACTACAAGAAGACTAATTGAGAAAATTGAAAGGCTCAGACCTACCACGCATCAACTACAGGATCTAGCAACAGTAGCACCAACACACCGGCAAAAAGTAAGAGTTCCACTCTCTATCCTAGAAGACGACTAATATACGCAAATCAATAGATCAGGTCAACTACAACAAGAAGCTTCACTAAAATATAAAATACCAAGATTGTGGGCCTAAAGGACCAAAGTACTGTGCCCAAAGGCTCCCCAAAGAAAAACAAGGTGTCCCATTTTGTGAAATAAATGGTGTCCCCAATAAGTAACCCTACTCCTCACACTTGAGGGGCCAACCTCCTCCGGAGGTAGTACCCTTGCCGACGAAAACAACACACAAAAAAAAAAAAAAAAAAAAAAAAAAAAAAAAAAAAAAAAAAAAGCGGCGCGGCGGCTATTCTCTGCCGTGCTCGCCGCTCTCTCGCTGTTCTGTTGTTGTGTGTACGCGCGTCGTCCGTCGAAATAATGGCAGATCAGGCGGCTACGAACGAGACTGCTGCGGCACCCGCCGCCACCGGCACGACGAAGAAGGCCAAGTCTGCGGCGTCTGCGAAGAAGCCGCGCGCCAAGCCTGCGCACCCGCGCACCTCTGAGATGGTGACGGCCGCCATCAAGAGTCTGAAGGAGCGCGGCGGCTCGTCGCTGCAGGCGATCAAGAAGTACATTGCCGCGCACTACAAGCTGGACGCGGAGAAGCTGGCGCCCTTTATCAAGAAGTACCTCAAGTCGGCCGTCGTGGCTGGCGAGCTGGTGCAGACGAAGGGGAAGGGCGCGTCCGGCTCTTTCAAGCTTGCCGGCGCCGGCGGCGGGGCGGCCGAGGGCGGCAAGGCCCGTGCCGGCGGTGCGAAGAAGAAGCGCGCCGCTCCGGCCAGCAAGGAGAAGAAGGGCGGCCGCGCGGCCGGCGCAAAGAAGGCTGGTGGCGTGAAGGCGGCGACCGGTCGGAAGGCGGGCGCCGCCAAGAAGGCGTCTGCGGCGTCGGCGGCTCCCGCGGGTGCGAAGAAGGCGGCTGCGGCCAAGCCGGCCAAGGCCAAGTCGCCGTCGAAGGCGAAGAAGGCCGCCAAGGTTCCGACGAAGAAGCCGAAGGCGCCGCGCCCGAAGAAGGCGACGACGCCGTCTAAGGCGAAGGCGTCGCCCAAGAAGAAGAAGTAAAGTAGTAACGTTAAAGAAAGGCAAGGGAGAGGGGTTGGCGCTTGACGCCGTCGTCCCCCACCGCCCTCCCCCGCGTCGTCTTAGTGGCGCGCGATGGCACGGCTGCGGCTGTCGCGCGGCCCAAAACGGCCCTTCTCAGGGGCCATCAAAGGACGTCGGGAAGGCGTTGATTGTCGTGCATGCGCCGGTGTGGTTGGTTGGTTGGTTGTGTGTGACCCTTGTGGGTACTGTTTGCGTGCCGTGGTGGTTGGATTGTGGTGCCGGTGGCGGTAGGCGGCGGCGCGCGGTAGCGGAGCGGTTGTGGCCGTTTGTTGGTCTTTTTATTTTATTTTATTTGTTTTTGTTGTTGTTGTAGTTGTTTTTTTTTTTTTTTGCGGCGGCCGACGTTTGGTTGCTCATGTATGTTTCTGGAGACTCTTGTTTGTTTGTGTGTTTGCTTGCTTTGCGGATGTCGTGTCTTTTGTGTGTGTGTTGTGTCTCTCTCTGTCTCAAAGCGGCGGGGGGACGTGAGACGTGGAAGTGGCCGGCGGGAATTGGGAAGGCGCGGTGGCGTTGACGTTGTAGTGTAGCGTAGCGTGCGCGCGCCTCGGAGACGGCGGCGGCCAGCCACCCGTGGTGTGTGGTGACGTCGTCCGGCTGTTGTGTGTGTGTGTGTGTGTGTGTGTGTGTGTGTGTATTGTGAGGGATGGGAGTGACGTCGATTGTTGGCGAGAGCGGCTGTGGACGGGAGGGGAATTGGTTGTTGTTGTTTTGCGGGGCGGCAAGACCGACAAAAGTTTTGCTCGCGACGGAGAGATGTTAGTGGCCCTGAAAAGGGCCGTTTTTGTTGGGCGGGCGCGCGTGCGCGTGCGCGGCGCGGTTTCTAGGCGCGCTCGCCGCGGATGCGGCGCGCGAGCTGGATGTCCTTGGGCATGATGGTGACGCGCTTGGCGTGGATTGCGCACAGGTTGGTGTCTTCGAAGAGGCCGACGAGGTAGGCCTCGCTGGCCTCCTGCAGGGCCATGACTGCGGAGCTCTGGAAGCGCAGGTCGGTCTTGAAGTCCTGGGCGATCTCGCGCACTAGGCGCTGGAACGGCAGCTTGCGGATGAGCAGCTCTGTGCTCTTCTGGTAGCGCCTGATTTCCCGCAGGGCGACGGTGCCCGGCCTGTAGCGGTGGGGCTTCTTGACGCCGCCGGTGGCGGGCGCGCTCTTCCTCGCCGCCTTGGTGGCGAGCTGTTTGCGCGGCGCCTTTCCGCCGGTGGACTTGCGGGCCGTTTGCTTTGTGCGGGCCATAGCGGTTAGCGGCGTGGAGGTGCGTGCGGTACACGAAGCGTCCGGTGCTGCCTTGACAACGGGCCCGCGCGGCCCCGCGCCGCGCTTATATGCCCTCGGTGCGCGTGGTGGGGGGAGGGCGGGCCAGAGTCTATATAGGGGGGCGGCGGCAGAGAGCTCGCACCGTAGCCGACTCGCTAGCGCCGGGTGAGGAGCTGGCGCTTGTGTTTTTTCGCTTGCTTGCTTTGAGGAGGAGGAAGGAAGAAGAATGACAGGCCGCGGCAAGGGAGGAAAGGGGCTGGGCAAGGGTGGCGCCAAGCGGCACCGCAAGGTGTTGCGCGACAACATCCAGGGCATCACGAAGCCCGCCATCCGCCGCCTGGCTCGCAGGGGCGGCGTGAAGCGCATCTCTGGTCTGATCTACGAGGAGACCCGCGGAGTGCTGAAGGTGTTCCTGGAGAACGTGATCCGCGACGCGGTGACGTACACTGAGCACGCCAAGCGCAAGACTGTGACGGCCATGGACGTGGTGTACGCCCTGAAGAGGCAGGGGCGCACCCTGTACGGTTTCGGCGGTTAGGCAGGCAGGCAGCCAGCCAGCCGGTGTGCTGTGCTGCGTTGTGGCCTTCCCGCGGCCGTGCCGTGCCCGTGCTTGGTGGGAGAGACGAAAACGGCCCTTTTCAGGGCCACCACACTGTTCGGAGATTGAAAAGTGCGAAAGAGTCTGTGTTGCCTGTGCGTGTTGTTGTTGTTGTTGCTGCTGCGCGTGCGTTAGTTTTTGAGTTTGACGCGATGGGCGCGGCTGAGTCCAGTGTGTGCGTGGTTTGTTGTTTGTTTGTGGCGTGGGCATAGGCGGGCGGGCCGGATCGATCGATCGATCGATCGGATCAGCTGTTTGGTTTTTTTTGTCTGTGCCACGCGCGCCCCTTTAATTGAAACATTATAATGCTAACAATGATCATCACATTATCGGTGTATTGATGTCGTTGTCGTTTGGAACGCGACTCTGTGCGTGCGCGGAGGGGTGCAGAAACAAAAAAGACAAAAAGAGAGAAACGACAAAATGTGTGCGCGTTCGGCCACACGGGCTGTGGACAAGATGGCGGACGTGCGCCGGCGCTGGCTGTGCAATGTATGTATGTGGACGTGTTGTGTAAAGTGCGGCGAGCACGGACGACGGAAACTTTGCTTTGGACGTAGGTTTGTGTGGTGGCCCTGAAAAGGGCCGATTGTTGTGAGCCGAGCCGGCAAGGCAAAGGCAGGCGCGTTTGCGTGCAGGGAGCACGCAAGCGCAGCGCCGCGCTCTCTGTTTAGGCCTTCTTCTCGGTCTTCTTTGGCAGCAGGACGGCCTGGATGTTGGGCAGGACACCACCCTGTGCGATGGTGACGCCCGACAAGAGCTTGTTGAGCTCCTCGTCGTTGCGGATGGCGAGCTGCAGGTGGCGCGGGATGATGCGCGTCTTCTTGTTGTCGCGGGCCGCGTTTCCGGCCAGCTCGAGCACCTCAGCCGCGAGGTACTCCATGACGGCGGCGAGGTAGACGGGCGCCCCGGCGCCGACGCGCTCGGCGTAGTTTCCCTTGCGCAGGAGGCGGTGGATTCTGCCGACCGGGAACTGGAGCCCAGCCCTGCTTGAGCGGGACTTTGACTTGCCCTTGACTTTGCCTCCCTTTCCGCGTCCGGACATGGCGTTTGGCTAGTTGAAACACGTAACGTAACGGTGCGAGCCGCAGCGAGTCGAGCAGCGGAGTGCGTGGCGGCGGGACTAGGGTGGGGGTCCCTTTATGGGCTCGGGTGCGGCGGCCGGTTGCGCGCGCGCCCCATTGGTCGGCGGCCGCAACAGGGCGAGCTGGTAAAGGTGGGGTGTTGCGGTAGCGGCGGGTGCCACTGTGTGGGGAGACGCTGACTAGAGCGGAGCGCTTGCTGCTTGCTGTTGTACGTTCGAGATGCCGCCCAAGACTAGCGGGAAGGCCGCCAAGAAGGCTGGCAAGGCGCAGAAGAACATTTCGAAGGGCGACAAGAAGAAGAAGCGCAAGAGGAAGGAGAGCTATGCCATCTACATCTACAAGGTGCTGAAGCAGGTGCACCCCGACACGGGCATCTCGTCGAAGGCGATGAGCATCATGAACAGCTTCGTGAACGACATTTTCGAGCGCATTGCGGCCGAGGCGTCTCGCCTGGCGCACTACAACAAGCGCTCGACCATCACGTCCCGCGAGATCCAGACGGCTGTGCGGCTCTTGCTGCCTGGCGAGCTGGCCAAGCACGCCGTGAGCGAGGGCACGAAGGCGGTGACCAAGTACACGAGCTCCAAGTGAGGGGGTTAAGGCTCTAGGGAGCTCCCCTCCGTTGCGAGAGCGGCAAAACGGCCCTTTTCAGGGCCACCAAATTGCCTTTGCGGGAAGAGCGGAATTGTTGTTTGTGTGAGGCGGCGCATAGCTACCCGGTTTGGTTGGTTGCGAAGCAGCTGGTGGTGGTGGTGGTGGTGGTTATGCGTGCTCGCGAGTCGTGGCGTGGTTGGTTGGTTGGTTGGTTGTTTGTCGACACACAGACAGGAGGTGTTGTCTGTGTCGCTGATTCCTTTCCTTTCTTTGTCTCTGTCTGCCCGGTTAGTCACGTGACTGCAATTGAAACCCCTCGCGATTGTTGGATGTCACCGTTAGGGCCGTCTGCGGGTTTGTTTGTTGTCACATCATACATACATGATGGCGAGGGTGAAATGTTGTGTTGCCGTCTACTATTCCCTTTGCTGTACGGCGTGGAGGTGTGTTGGTGACGTTTTAAAAAAAAAAAAAAAAATGGACGTGTCTTTACTAGTCATTAAGAAGACGCAAGAATTGTACGGGCGGGTGGGGTAGGCGACACGCACGGTGGTGTACCCATTTATTTGGCCCTTGATTTTGATAGCCGTTTCTGCAGTTGATTTGAATGATTGATTGTTGTGCGCACGCACGCCGGTGTCGTCATTCAAGGTGCACGTGTGTTCGGTTCAGTGACGGTAGACGACGACGGCCGTTGTTTGTTGTTATGGGCGTACACGCGGTTGTCTGTGTCCCCCGGTGAAATGGCCGGTTTGTCGGTGATGTGATCCGATCCGGCGGCCCTGAGTAGCTGTCTATGGGCATCATGGCAACGTGTCGGTCTGAACACCCGTCTCACTGTGGCACCGTCGGCGCTGCGAACGGTGACGAAAGGCTGACTGTGATCGGTCGGATGTCATGTCTTGTCTGGGCAGAACGTGTGGAATGAGCAAAAAAAAAAAAAAAAACTGTGGGGACGGAAACAATGGTGGAGGAGGGGAACGAAAATAATAAAACGAAACGAAACGAAGAAAAAGAAGAAGGAGAAGCAATCACCGGAAAACGAGACAGGGGAAAAACGGAGAGGCGCTGTCTAGAGCAACGGAACGTTCCCGTGCATTGCAGCCGCACTGACATGCGTTTACGGCGCGGCTGCAAGTGTCGGCCGTGGTGACGGCTGAATTGCATTGCCTTCCCGGATGCAACGTTCGCCCGATATGGCTCGGAGGAAGAATCTATGAGAGAGTGCCTTGCCCTTGCCGTTTCGTGTGCGGTGTAGCGAATGATGTGTGTGTGTGTGTAGTGGGGAATGGATGGTCGATAGCTGCCGTCACGGTCGAGATAACGCAGTCAAAGGTGTCGCGAAAAAGTGTGTTAGCCGTGGTTGGTTTGTGTGTTTGTTTTGTTTTTAAAGAGAAGGGACGAGAGAAAGAAGGTAGGTGGAGAGTGCGTTGCGTGTTGCGAACTGCGTCCGTGAATACGGCAGTATTTGGTGGTGGGCGTGCCCTTGCAGGTGGCCCGGAAGGCGTGTTCGTTTCGCGGTAGTGTGGACGGGTGAGGGGCACGCGTAACGCTGCGCTGCTGGCATATTCGGGAGATGGGAGGGGGCGAAAGGAGAAAGGAGACGCGGAGGGCGCGTGTGGGTGGTTCGCGCTGCGCTCGGCGGTTGTGTTTGTTTGTGCAACAAATGTGTTGCCGGGAGGGGGACCGTTGTTGTGGTGGTTGCGGTTGTAGCCTCCGACGCGGCTGGCAGTGAACAACGTGAGACGACGGATGCGTGGCTGGGGCGGCGCATGTCGCCGGTGCCATGCCTTTAGAGCCGCGTGGTCGGGGTGTGCGCACCGCGTGTCGTGTTGCGAGACATCACATGTGCTGCTGCGCACCGGTGGCGTGGCGTGGCGTGGCGTGGGGGCGAGGAGAGCGAGCCGCGCCAGTACCGCGCGGTGTGCTTGTGCGCCGGAGAATGGCACACTGCGCCTGCCCGTTGAGGAGGCTGATGGCCGTGGTGTGGTGGAAATGGAGCGCGTCGGACGTGTACCAATGAGAAAGAGAAACAAAGCAAGCAAGCAAGCAACCACGAACGAAAGGTGGAGGGCGGCATTGTGTCACATGTGGCGGTGGGGAAAAACGAAAAAAAAAAACAAAAAACAAAAAACAAAACAAACAACAAACAACAAACAAAGACGTTAAGAAAGAGGAGAAACAACAAAGACAATGAGTCGTGCGTTCGCGAGGGGGGTGGGTGTGCGTGCGTAACGCCGGTACGCGCAGTGCGGAGCCCAACGGCTGTGTCGTCGGCCGAATGGGTGCGGGAATAGAGGCCGCGTCGGCACGGAGAAGGAAGGACGCACGCGCGCTGCGGCGTTGGCGCGGTTTGCGGCTGGCGCCTTTGGTGGCAACGGCCAGGACAAGCAGCGGTGTATGGTGTTGTGCGGGGCGGACAGGGGCGGCGGTGGTGGACGGGGAGGAGGCGGTGGCGTGTGTGGTACGGCGAAAACGGGACGGACGGCCGGCGGATGTTGAGAGGCGCCGCCCGCGCACGCACGCAGACACACAGAAGGGAAGAGCGAGAAAGGAACAAATGGAGGGGGCGAATGTGGAGGTGCGGGGAGGGGGAGGCGGTGGTGTTTGTGGGCATGTGGTGGGAGAGAAGGGCGGGGGCGGAAGGACAGAGGCGCGAGGCGACAGCCTGTGCTTGTTGCTTGCTTTGCGTCTTTTTGTTTTTGTTTTTTTATTTTGTTTTTATCCTTTGGTCGCCTTGGAGCCTGTCGGTCCCGTCCGTGTGTGGCCACGCTGTGGGTGCGTGTATGTTTGTACGTTTCGTTTTTTGTCTTCTTCTGCAGCAGAGGCGGCCAGCAAATGCGTGCGGTTGGATGGATGGGCGGCCACGGCACGGCACGGCACGGCACCGCACCTGTGCCCAAGGAGGAGACGCTGGCGGCGGGCCACCCTCGGATGCGGCCGGCCGGGGCTGTGTGCGCCGCTGCAACAACAACGAGTAAACAAGACGAAGACGAAGCGGATGGCTGGTGAGTGCATTTCGGCGGTAGACAAGGCAGTGTGTGATGTGGCGTTGTGACGGGGGGGGGGGGGGGGGTGGTTTGCTCACGCGGCCTCGTTGTGTTGATGCGCAGGAAGACGAGATGCGGGCAGACGCGTACAGAGAGACGAGCCCGGTCTGCAGCAGGATGTGTGGCGCGCCGAGTGCAGAGCAGCGCGCGCCGGCTGGGCTGGGTTCGGCTGGGCCCGCCCGGCGGCGGGCCGCGCTGTTGTCGCGGACGTGAGCGCCCCCTGGCGGGTGGTCGGAGGCGGCGCGGTGGACGTGTGGCTGGTTGGCAGTGCACATTGCGAGTGGCTGGCTGGCTGGCTGGCTGGCTGGCTGGCTGGCGGGCGGTCGGCGGCGGCGGCGAGAAGAGAGAGGAGGTATGTGTTGCGGGCGCCTTTGCTGCGCTGCGTCGTTGCGTGCCTGGGCGTGCGCCTGTCGACTGTGTGTGACTGTGTTGGGCGTTGTGCCACGTACGTGTGCTCGGCCGAAGGCAGGCGTCGGAAAGAAGAGGGCGAAGGGCAGGAAAGTGGGTCGGTGTGCGTGCGTAGCCCGTGATGTGATGATGTCACGTCACGTCATGTGTTTGCGAAGCGGCTGCCGAGAGGTGTGTGGTAGCGAGCGGGAATGTGCGTTTGGTGGTTGCGGCGTGAGGTGAGGGTGGGAGAATATTGGGGCGGGCGGGCGGGCGGGCGGGCGGGCCGTTGTTGGTGGTTCCTCCTGTGGTTGTTTGTGCAGCTTTGATGGCAACGTGGAAGGACGCCGGTTTCGTGCCTTGCGTGTGGTTGTCGACGGTGACTGGTTGGGGTGTGCGCCGATGCACGTGCCATGTCGTTAGTATGTTTGGGTCGTGAGTGTTGTTTTTGGCTGTGTTGTTGTGTACGGGAAGGGGGGGGGGGGGAGAGGAGGAGGCGGGTGGATAGTGCGTGCAGTAGTGTCGTTGCGACGGGCGCGTCGGGTGGAGCTGTGCGTAGTGGCGGAAAGGTGTAGGTTGCGGGAAGGGAGCCCGTCGTGTGTCGTGTCGGTGTCGTTGACGGGGTCGCGTGCGTGCGTTGTGAAATCGAGTGTGGCGGGAAAGGAGCAGTGTGCCGCTGGCGTCGTGGCCGTTAGCAGAGGCTGTGCTTGTCCGTTTGTTACCTGTTGGACGCTTGGTGCGAGTTGTTTGCTGCTGTTGTTGTTGTTATCGTTGTCGTTTGTCGCCCCCGTCTCGCGGGTTGTTTTTGTTTTGTCGGCTGTGCTGTGTCGGCGAGCTGTTTTGCGGTGCGTGAATGTGTTGGTGCAAAAGTGGCGGCGTTATGGCTGCGCCCGCGACGAGCCGCGGGCGCGCCATTGATGATGTTCAAACACAGAGCGGCTGTGTGCAATGGGAGGCCTGCGTACGGGTAGCGGTGTTGTCGTACGTGCATCCGGCCCGGTGCGGAAAGCGCCGTTGCCGTTTGCCCCTTAGTTGCCAGCCATGTCGCGTGAGCGGCGGGTTGCCTCTGGTCGACGTGGTGCTCGGGTTTGTGGTTTTTGGTGCCCTTTGGCCGGTGGGTGGTGTTTAAATTTTGTTTTTGTGTGTGTGTGTGTGTGTGTGTGTGTGTGTGTGTGTGTGTTTTATATCTGCCTCCTGCTCGGTCTTGCGGCGGTTTGGTCGACGTCGTCTGTAGTTTTTGCGGCTTGCCGACGACCGACCGACACACCTTTGAAACCTACGTGTGGCGCCCGAAGGTGAACGTAACCTGACCGCGGACCTCTCGGCGCCTTAACCTAACCTAACCTCTAACCTAAGATGTCCGGCCGTAAAGGTAGGTGCGGCCACCTGACGCCTCACGTCCGAACGCTTAACCTAACTTTGACGCTTAACCTAACTGTAACCCTTAACCTAACCCACGTCCACCTAACCTAACCTCACCTTAGGGTGGTGTACACCGCGAATGCCTTAGGGCATGTTATGTTATATAGTCTTAGGTGGAGTCCACTATACGCAACAAGCGGCTACACGGGTAGCAGGGGTTGTGTGGCGTGGGCTGGGCGGTTCTGTTTAGGTTGGATGGCCCTTGGGCAAGTACGGAAAGGGCAACGGGCGCGGGGCAAGGTCAGGACATGCGGGGACCAAGCGGCAATCGGTATTGTAATTGTCAACTGTCGAAGCTCTGCGTTGGTAAAGTACCGGAACGTCAAGCGCTGATAGAAAGCGCCGAAGCTGCAATCGTTATAGGTACAGACGGTGCTTTAGAAAGGATAGCGTGCATGCAACCGGTGGTGGAGTGGTTCGTCGCTGTTAGTAGTAGTTTATCCTGTGTAGTGAAGTAGAAGTGGTGGACGGTTCCTGTGAACTATTGTGGGTGGAGGGTACACTCAACAGCCGAGCTAGGTTGATAATTGGCTCCTTTTACCGACCTCGCGACTCAGCAGCATTAGTGGCCGAACAAGTGAGAGAAAATGTGGACATACATTTTCCTTTCCGCAGCGTGTTACAGTCTTAGGTGGAGATTTCAATGTGCCAGATGTTCAGGACGGGTGGTAGGGACAGAGCATCGAGTGACAGTATACTGAGTGCACCATCCGAACGAAAAATGCCGCGAGCAATTAAACAGAGAGAGAACCGACTCGTGGAGATAACATCGTGGACCTACCGATGACAAACAGACCCCGAACTTGTCGACTCTGTATGTGCAGAACAGGGACCCAGTGAACAAGAGGCCGTTGCAGCATCGCTGAATATGGACGTTAGTAGGAATATACAAACAAAAAAACAAAAAAAAAAACAAAAAAAAAAAAAAAAAGGGAGGAAGGTTTATCTGTTTAGCAAGAGTAATAGAAGGCAGATTTGAGACTACCAGGCAGATGCAAACGCAAATGTCTGCTCCGACACTGACAATGTTGAGTGTTTATGGAGAAAGTGCAAGGCAATCGTAAAATGCGTCTTAGACAGGTACGTGCCGAGTAAAACTGCGAGGGATGGGAAAAACCCACCGCGGTACAACAACCAAAGTTTAGGAAACTATAGCGAAAGCAAAGAGAGCTTCACTCAAAGTTGAAACGCAGCCAAAACCTCTCAGACAAACAGACGCTAAACGATGTCCAAAGTTAGCGTAAGGAGGGCTATGCGTGAAGCGTCCGGTGAATGCGAAAGTACAATTCCATGTACCGACGTGACAGGAAATCAAATCAAATCCTAGGACGTTGTGGTCGTACGTTGAATCAGTAGTAAGCGGCTCGAAACAGAGGATGACACGCGTAAAGCTGTGAAATACTAAACACCTGTTTCCAAAAGCTGTGTCACGGAGGACGACCGCACTGCAGTTCCTTCTCGCACAAACGAAAAAATGGCTGACATCGAAATAAGTGTCCAAGGAGGAATAGAAAAGCAACTGGAATCACTCAACAGAGGAACGTCCACTGGACCCGACGGGATACCAATTCGATTCTACACAGAGTACGCGACAGAACCTCCTAACAGCCGTGTACCGCAAGTCTCTAGAGGAACGGAGGGTTCCAAATGATTGGAAAAGAGCACAGGTAGTCCCGGGCTTGAAGAAGGGTCGTCGAGCAGATGCGCAAAACTATAGGCCCTATATCTGTGACGTCGATCGGTTGTAGAATTTGAGAACATGTTTTATGCTCGAGTAGTAGCATGTCGTTTTTTGGAAACCCAGTGTCTACTATGTAGGAATCAACATGGATTCCGGAAACAGCGATCGTGTGAGACCCAACGCGCTTTATTTGTTCATGGGACCCAGAAAATATTAGATACAGGCTCCCAGGTAGATGCCATTTTGGTTGACATCCGGAAGGAGGGCGTTCGATACAGTTCCGCACTGTCGCCTGATAAACAAAGTAAGTGTCTGCAGAATGTCGGACCAAGTGTGTGGCTGGACTGAAGAGATTGTAGCAAACAGAACACAGCATGTTGTGTTATCAATGGAGAGACGTCTACAGACGTTAAAGTAACCTCTGGCGTGCCACAGGGGAGTGTTATGGGACCCATTGCTCTTCACACACAATGTATATAAATGACCTAGTAGATAGTGTCGGACGTTGCATGCGTCTTTTCGCGGATGATGCTGTAGTATACAGAGAAGTTGCAGCGAAAAATGCAGGACGATCTGCAGCGGATAGGCACGTGGTGCAGGGAGTGGCAACTGTCCCTTAACATGTATTGCGAATAATATAGAAAGAAGGACCCTTTATTGTATGATTGAGTATATGATAGCGGGACAAACACTGGTAGCAGTTACGTCTGTAAAATATCTGGGAGTATGCGTGCGGAGTGATTGGGAGTGGGATGATCATCATATTAAAAAAAAAAAACAAAAAAAAAAAACAAACAAAAGTAATTGTTGGTAAGGCGGGTACCAGGTTGCGATTTATTGGGAGAATGCGTAGCAAATGTCGTCCATCAACAAAGGAGGAGGTGGCTTACAAAACACCCGTTCGTTCGACCTATACGTGCGTGTTGCCCATCAGTGTGGGATCCGTACCAGGTCGCGTTGACGGAGGCGACGGAGACGATCCAACGTTTCGTCGCAGGGTCATTTGGTAACCGTGATAGCGTTACGGAGATGTTTAACAAACCCACGCGGCAGACTCTGCAATAGAGGCGCTCTGCATCGCGGTGTAGCTTGCTCGCCAGGTTTCGAGATATTGCGTTTCTGGATGGGGTATCGAATATATTGCGTATACCTCCCGAGGAGATCACGAATGGATGTGGTTAGAGAGATTCGAGCGCGCACGGAGGCGTTTTTTTTTTTTTTTTGCAGACTGTCGGTTCGTCCCGCGAACCATACGCGACTGGAACAGCAAAGGGAGGTAAATGACATTGGCACGTGAAGTGCCCTCCGCCACACACCGTTGGGTGGCTTGCGGAGTCTAAATGTTAGAGGTCGGCTGTCGGTGTGTGCTTTTGATGAAGGCAGATTCGGTGCGTCTGTAGTTGCGGATGGCGGTTAGCCACCCTCGCTGAAAGCGGCGAGGGGCGGCGGCGCCTCGGTTGGCCGGTGCCCATGTTGCGCAGGCGGCGCTCGTTTTTGTTTTGCGGCGGGCAATGTTGTGAGAAACGGGCGCGAATGTTGGCGGGCGAGGTGGCCCGACGGCCGCGGGCCGATCGGGAAACGGTGGGAGGGCGATGGGGCGGCGGAGGTGCGTTTGCACGGCCGTCATCGCCGCACGCCTCCGCTTGTGTGGCTGTGGCGGCGGCCGCGCTGGCCGGGCTGGCGCGGCGACGGTGCGCCAGTTTTGCCGAAGGTTTGGCCATTGTGGCGGGTCGTCGGCTGGGGCTGTGGGGGCGGCATTTGGGCGGGGGCGGCGATTCTCGGCGGGCCGAGCCAGGCTGTGGCGCGCGGTAGCTGCAGTTTGGCCGTGGTTTGCGGCGCTGCCGTGGCGACTGGTTGGCGACTGTGGTGTGGCCGTGTGTAGCCCCATCCTCGGTGGTTTGAATGGCGCGGGTGGTTGCGGCGCAGGTTTGGGGCTGGTCCGCACAGGCTGTCGGACGTTGGGCGGTAGCAAGCGCGGGAGGCGCGGCGCGGCGGCGCGCAGAGTGGCGGCCGCTCTCTCGGCCGTCCGCGCCCGCCCGCGACACTGGCTGGGCCTGGCGGCGCGGCGGCGGCATTCGAGGGGGTGGATCGGTCGTGAGCGGACGCTATACTGCCGCGCGCTACTGGGAGACCCTTTGGGAGCGCTACGCTTGCCGTAGCATAGCAAACTTTGTCGTGTGCGTTGTGCGTGCACAACGCAAGCAAAATTGTCGTGTGTGGGTGCGCACGCTTAGCGATTGCGCCGCAAATTTGTCGTGGTACGACGCTTACGTGGTCCCTTTGTCGTGCAGCTGCTGCCGGTCTACTGGCAGCGCGGTGGCGGCGAGGGCCGTGGTTTTCTAGTTCACCGGTCGCCTGATCTGCCTCAGACGTGAATCATCCAGATACTGCCGCAGGGCATCCTCCCTGCTCCTCCAAGAGTAGGGAAATTCCTGCGCCAGGGTCCGTGGTACTACCCGGTAACCCGCGTGCAGTCAATGGTAGGGCTGGCGCTGTTCGGGGATACCTAACGGTGCCAACGAACGAACAACCAGTGCCCCTGGGCAGTAAATGTCAGACTTCAAGTTCCGCTGACACAGTCATCTTGGGTAAGCCCAAAGCCCCAGTCCGCTGCGGCACCCAGTCACTGGGTACCCGCGGCCAACAAACTTCAGCCATTACCAAAGCGAAAACACGTGTACAAGACTCGGACGTAATGCCAGCGCCCAAGCGTCCGGCCCCTAGCCGGCTCGCTGAGGAAACAGAGCAACCTGTGAGTGATGACATGGAAGTAGGGGGGGAAACTGTTATCGCAAACATACCAACATCAAACAGTTTCGCTCCGATTGACACCGACGGAGCGGAAACGACCGAAGAAACGCCTACCCGTCCTTCGACCTCGGGCGCGCAAGCGCAATCGAGGCCGAAACGGGAAAAGGTGCCCCCAATTCTTGCCACAATCTTAAACGGCACGATGAAAATCATAAAGGAGGTCGCCCCTCAACTAAAAGGAGGACTAAATACCTCATGCAGGGGGTCCTCGGTAAAATTTCAACCGTCAACCCTGCCCGACTACAAATTTCTCACAGCCTATTTCACACAGAAGAAAATACCCTATCACACTTACCCGGTCACTGAGAAAAACGCGTACAAGGCGGTGATCAAAGGTCTCCCCAGAGACACTGATCCCGCGGAGATAAAGGAGCTTCTCCTTGCGCGTCACTTCAGGGTCATCGAGGTCAAACAAGAGACCAAGGCGTCTGACCCGAGCAACCCGGGAGAGGGGCGCAGGAAGAGAGCTTCTTTCAAAGTCATATTACACCCTGACGAACGGAATAGAGAGCTCTTAAAAATCGAACTGTTCATGAACTGCAAGGTTACGGTAGAGAGGTATCGCCAACCTGAAGGTCCTGTCCAGTGCCACCAGTGCCAGCAGCTGTTCCACTCTGCAGAGCAGTGTCACCATCCTCCGAAGTGCGTCAAGTGTGCCGGCCCACACTTGACAAACACATGTAAAAAGAGCCGCGCAACCCCGGCAAAATGCGCCCTATGTGGGGGCGATCACCCGGCGAACTACAGCCGATGCCCCACACGTATCCAATTGATGTCCACCCGCCCCCCTCGGTCGGCAAACGGTGCTGCTCTGCCGCGAGGCGCTTCTGCCTCTACGGCGCAGCAGCCCACATCTGCGGCCAACGCGCAGGCAGCTAGCTCTGCCTCTGCCAGCGGCCGCAGAGCGACTGTGCCGGGGCGAGATGCCTTTCCCTCGCTTCCCCCACCACGCGCCCCGACGGCTGCTGCCGCCTGGCCTCCCCCTCCACGCCACCAGCGCACTGAGGCGCCCGCAGCTGCCGCGCCGCCTCAGTCGGCTGCTGGCCAGCAGCCAGGGACGCCGCTCGGCGTCTTTGACGAGCTGCGCCAACTGTTTGCGGGCTTCAGCCTGGCAAATATCATGTATACAATTAGGGACACCATGGCGCGCGTGCGGGTGGCGCCTGATGGCCTAAGTAAATTCATGGCCCTCGCCGAGGGAGCAATCACATTGTTCGATGCATTTAATGGATCGCCGTAGATCCAGGAAGTACAGCATTTTAACTTTTAACGCCAATGGCGTAAAAACACAGAAAAACATCCTAGAGGAGTTTCTAGACCGGTATGCGATCGACGTTGTGTGCCTGACGGAAACCCACCTTAAGCCCGAGGACCGCTTTTCGCTGAGAAATTACTCCATTCATAGAGTTGACCGCGTAGGCCGTGAGCGCGGCGGAGTAGCGGTTCTCGTAAAAGGCAGAAGGTGTTTCCGCACAGTGGACCTACCGCAGACACCCAGCATCGAGGCAGCCGGTATAGAAATCAAAATTCAAAACAGTCCATACACCATCATCTCCGCCTACCACCCCCCGGGCACCACCATACTGACACAGGACCTTCAGGCTCTGCTGGGTACTGGCGCTCGTGTGATTGTGGGAGGGGACCTAAACTCGAAACATACGGCCTTTGGCTGCCGCGCCGAGAACAGAAGTGGTGGGAGATTGCATAGACTCGTCGAGAGGCGTGCCGCCCTCAGCGTCATCGCACCCGACGAGCCTACGCACATCCCTGTGGACCCGACAAAAAATCCGGATATCCTGGATATTTTTGTCGTGAAAAACTTTGCTCTCGACGCGACAGTCACCGTGCACTACGAGCTGAACTCTGACCACAACCCGGTCGTTCTGGACATAGCCAGTGTCGAAGACGAAGCCGGGAGGATGGCAAAAACAGAAGTAATAACAAACTGGGACCGATACAAATACCTGGTGGGTGAGCACGTGGAGGAAATCCCACAGATGGAAACAAAAGAAGAAATAGACGAAGCAATCACCAACTTTACAGACGTCCTCCACGCCTGTGCTCGCGCTACAAGCGTCAGGCTCACCACAGAGCCTGGCGCCAGGGACCTGCCCCCTGACATCTGGGACCTCATAGTCGCCAAACGCAGGTTGCGTAAGCTGTGGCAGCGTCACCGCGACCCAGCTGACCGCCGCCGGCTGCGGCGGCTGGAGGACCAGGTAAAACTCCGACTGCAGGAGCACAGGAGCCGCTGCTGGGAGGAGATGTTACAAACCGCCGAAACAGAGAGCAGTAAACGCAAGATCTGGCAGATAGCCCGGCAGCGGAAAGCCCCCACCAGAGAAAACAGGCCACTCCACGGCGTGAACGGTCTAGCGTACGAAGATCACGACAAGGCGGAAATAATGGCACAATCACTAGAGTCACAATTCCGAACTCACGTCATCGACGATGACGAGAGTGACAGGCAGGAAAGATTAGTTGTCGGACGAGTGACTCAGATTAGAAATACGCGCCCAAATACAGAATTCGTGCCCGTAAACGAGCCGACAATTAGCGCACTTATCAAGCGTCAGGGAAACCACAAAGCTCCTGGCCCTGACCAAATCCGCACCCCACTCCTAAAGCACCTTCCACCTCCTGCCATAACATTTCTGGCAAGCGTCTTCAACGCTTGCCTAAAACTCACCTACTTCCCCTCAGTGTGGAAAACTGCAAAAGTAATCACCCTCCCCAAACCTAATAAAAACCTGCTCCTTCCAGAAAGCTATAGACCTATCTCCCTACTAAACGGCATGAGTAAAATACTCGAGCTGCTCATCCTCTCACCCCTTCAACACTTCCTTACTGCACACAACATCCTGATGCCCGAGCAGTTTGGATTCCGCTCTGAGCACTCCACAACCCAACAATGCCTGCGCTTGGTAGAGCACATTTGTATGGCCAGGGCAAAGAGAGAATCTACAGGAGCAGTGTTCCTGGATATAGAGAAGGCATTTGACCGCGTCTGGCACGATGGCCTAATATATAAACTAGACCAAATAGGGTGCCCAGGACATCTAATACAGATCATTGATTCATTTCTTGCGGAGCGTCAATTCTTCGTAAGAAGTGGATCGAGATCGAGCCAGACACGACCGATTGCGGCCGGAGTACCGCAAGGTTCGGTCTTGGGTCCCGTTCTCTACTCAGTCTACACTAACGACATACCCAAGCAGGTCGGCGGAGGGATTGCTCTCTACGCCGACGATACAGCAATCTTCAGGAGCTGTCGTAACCTTGCATTCATCCGACGCAAGCTACAAGAGCACCTCGACACCATAACACAGTGGTGCAACATCTGGAAGATAAAAGTTAACCCGGAAAAATCCCAAGCCATATACTTTACGACCAGGCTAAAACTCCCAGACCAACAACTCACCATTGGTGGTCGGGACCTAGCCTGGCGTAATTGTATCACATACTTAGGCCTCGAAATAGACAGGCGTCTTACGTGGCAAAAACACATTCACAAAGCTGCGAACAAAGGCTGCGCCCTCCTGTCGCAGCTATACCCCCTCCTAAAGGGTGACGGCCTCACCCTAAGCTGCAAAATGCTTCTCTGGCGTCAGCTCATGCTACCGGCCATCTTGTATGGATCGGAAGTATGGTCGATGGCGTCAGACACCACCCTAGCACGACTACAGCGACTGCAGAACAAAACCTTCCGAGTCATCACAGGCGCTGACAGATACGTCCGAAACACACAAATTAGAGAATTTTTAGGCCACCCAACCATATACTCCCTCATAAAGGAGAAATCCACCAAACTTTATGAGAAAACACAAACATCGCCCCACAACCTCATACAAAATTTAGGTCGCGAACACCCCGATTTTCAACATAAACGCCCAAAATTAACACTCACCCGTCAATTTAAAGACATTTAGAGAATACATACACACACACAGAACAAACATTTAGATAAAAACACGCACACAACACAATACCTCATTTTCATAAATCCCCAAGCGCATAACTTGAAGTCAGACGGGCACAGCCCAGTGGCACTTCGGTATCCCAGAACAACCTGAAAGCCTGTCGCGGCGGCTATTCTCTGCCGTGCTCGCCGCTCTCTCGCTGTTCTGTTGTTGTGTGTACGCGCGTCGTCCGTCGAAATAATGGCAGATCAGGCGGCTACGAACGAGACTGCTGCGGCACCCGCCGCCACCGGCACGACGAAGAAGGCCAAGTCTGCGGCGTCTGCGAAGAAGCCGCGCGCCAAGCCTGCGCACCCGCGCACCTCTGAGATGGTGACGGCCGCCATCAAGAGTCTGAAGGAGCGCGGCGGCTCGTCGCTGCAGGCGATCAAGAAGTACATTGCCGCGCACTACAAGCTGGACGCGGAGAAGCTGGCGCCCTTTATCAAGAAGTACCTCAAGTCGGCCGTCGTGGCTGGCGAGCTGGTGCAGACGAAGGGGAAGGGCGCGTCCGGCTCTTTCAAGCTTGCCGGCGCCGGCGGCGGGGCGGCCGAGGGCGGCAAGGCCCGTGCCGGCGGTGCGAAGAAGAAGCGCGCCGCTCCGGCCAGCAAGGAGAAGAAGGGCGGCCGCGCGGCCGGCGCAAAGAAGGCTGGTGGCGTGAAGGCGGCGACCGGTCGGAAGGCGGGCGCCGCCAAGAAGGCGTCTGCGGCGTCGGCGGCTCCCGCGGGTGCGAAGAAGGCGGCTGCGGCCAAGCCGGCCAAGGCCAAGTCGCCGTCGAAGGCGAAGAAGGCCGCCAAGGTTCCGACGAAGAAGCCGAAGGCGCCGCGCCCGAAGAAGGCGACGACGCCGTCTAAGGCGAAGGCGTCGCCCAAGAAGAAGAAGTAAAGTAGTAACGTTAAAGAAAGGCAAGGGAGAGGGGTTGGCGCTTGACGCCGTCGTCCCCCACCGCCCTCCCCCGCGTCGTCTTAGTGGCGCGCGATGGCACGGCTGCGGCTGTCGCGCGGCCCAAAACGGCCCTTCTCAGGGCCATCAAAGGACGTCGGGAAGGCGTTGATTGTCGTGCATGCGCCGGTGTGGTTGGTTGGTTGGTTGTGTGTGACCCTTGTGGGTACTGTTTGCGTGCCGTGGTGGTTGGATTGTGGTGCCGGTGGCGGTAGGCGGCGGCGCGCGGTAGCGGAGCGGTTGTGGCCGTTTGTTGGTCTTTTTATTTTATTTTATTTGTTTTTGTTGTTGTTGTAGTTGTTTTTTTTTTTTTTTGCGGCGGCCGACGTTTGGTTGCTCATGTATGTTTCTGGAGACTCTTGTTTGTTTGTGTGTTTGCTTGCTTTGCGGATGTCGTGTCTTTTGTGTGTGTGTTGTGTCTCTCTCTGTCTCAAAGCGGCGGGGGGACGTGAGACGTGGAAGTGGCCGGCGGGAATTGGGAAGGCGCGGTGGCGTTGACGTTGTAGTGTAGCGTAGCGTGCGCGCGCCTCGGAGACGGCGGCGGCCAGCCACCCGTGGTGTGTGGTGACGTCGTCCGGCTGTTGTGTGTGTGTGTGTGTGTGTGTGTGTGTGTGTGTATTGTGAGGGATGGGAGTGACGTCGATTGTTGGCGAGAGCGGCTGTGGACGGGAGGGGAATTGGTTGTTGTTGTTTTGCGGGGCGGCAAGACCGACAAAAGTTTTGCTCGCGACGGAGAGATGTTAGTGGCCCTGAAAAGGGCCGTTTTTGTTGGGCGGGCGCGCGTGCGCGTGCGCGGCGCGGTTTCTAGGCGCGCTCGCCGCGGATGCGGCGCGCGAGCTGGATGTCCTTGGGCATGATGGTGACGCGCTTGGCGTGGATTGCGCACAGGTTGGTGTCTTCGAAGAGGCCGACGAGGTAGGCCTCGCTGGCCTCCTGCAGGGCCATGACTGCGGAGCTCTGGAAGCGCAGGTCGGTCTTGAAGTCCTGGGCGATCTCGCGCACTAGGCGCTGGAACGGCAGCTTGCGGATGAGCAGCTCTGTGCTCTTCTGGTAGCGCCTGATTTCCCGCAGGGCGACGGTGCCCGGCCTGTAGCGGTGGGGCTTCTTGACGCCGCCGGTGGCGGGCGCGCTCTTCCTCGCCGCCTTGGTGGCGAGCTGTTTGCGCGGCGCCTTTCCGCCGGTGGACTTGCGGGCCGTTTGCTTTGTGCGGGCCATAGCGGTTAGCGGCGTGGAGGTGCGTGCGGTACACGAAGCGTCCGGTGCTGCCTTGACAACGGGCCCGCGCGGCCCCGCGCCGCGCTTATATGCCCTCGGTGCGCGTGGTGGGGGGAGGGCGGGCCAGAGTCTATATAGGGGGGCGGCGGCAGAGAGCTCGCACCGTAGCCGACTCGCTAGCGCCGGGTGAGGAGCTGGCGCTTGTGTTTTTTCGCTTGCTTGCTTTGAGGAGGAGGAAGGAAGAAGAATGACAGGCCGCGGCAAGGGAGGAAAGGGGCTGGGCAAGGGTGGCGCCAAGCGGCACCGCAAGGTGTTGCGCGACAACATCCAGGGCATCACGAAGCCCGCCATCCGCCGCCTGGCTCGCAGGGGCGGCGTGAAGCGCATCTCTGGTCTGATCTACGAGGAGACCCGCGGAGTGCTGAAGGTGTTCCTGGAGAACGTGATCCGCGACGCGGTGACGTACACTGAGCACGCCAAGCGCAAGACTGTGACGGCCATGGACGTGGTGTACGCCCTGAAGAGGCAGGGGCGCACCCTGTACGGTTTCGGCGGTTAGGCAGGCAGGCAGCCAGCCAGCCGGTGTGCTGTGCTGCGTTGTGGCCTTCCCGCGGCCGTGCCGTGCCCGTGCTTGGTGGGAGAGACGAAAACGGCCCTTTTCAGGGCCACCACACTGTTCGGAGATTGAAAAGTGCGAAAGAGTCTGTGTTGCCTGTGCGTGTTGTTGTTGTTGTTGCTGCTGCGCGTGCGTTAGTTTTTGAGTTTGACGCGATGGGCGCGGCTGAGTCCAGTGTGTGCGTGGTTTGTTGTTTGTTTGTGGCGTGGGCATAGGCGGGCGGGCCGGATCGATCGATCGATCGATCGGATCAGCTGTTTGGTTTTTTTTGTCTGTGCCACGCGCGCCCCTTTAATTGAAACATTATAATGCTAACAATGATCATCACATTATCGGTGTATTGATGTCGTTGTCGTTTGGAACGCGACTCTGTGCGTGCGCGGAGGGGTGCAGAAACAAAAAAGACAAAAAGAGAGAAACGACAAAATGTGTGCGCGTTCGGCCACACGGGCTGTGGACAAGATGGCGGACGTGCGCCGGCGCTGGCTGTGCAATGTATGTATGTGGACGTGTTGTGTAAAGTGCGGCGAGCACGGACGACGGAAACTTTGCTTTGGACGTAGGTTTGTGTGGTGGCCCTGAAAAGGGCCGATTGTTGTGAGCCGAGCCGGCAAGGCAAAGGCAGGCGCGTTTGCGTGCAGGGAGCACGCAAGCGCAGCGCCGCGCTCTCTGTTTAGGCCTTCTTCTCGGTCTTCTTTGGCAGCAGGACGGCCTGGATGTTGGGCAGGACACCACCCTGTGCGATGGTGACGCCCGACAAGAGCTTGTTGAGCTCCTCGTCGTTGCGGATGGCGAGCTGCAGGTGGCGCGGGATGATGCGCGTCTTCTTGTTGTCGCGGGCCGCGTTTCCGGCCAGCTCGAGCACCTCAGCCGCGAGGTACTCCATGACGGCGGCGAGGTAGACGGGCGCCCCGGCGCCGACGCGCTCGGCGTAGTTTCCCTTGCGCAGGAGGCGGTGGATTCTGCCGACCGGGAACTGGAGCCCAGCCCTGCTTGAGCGGGACTTTGACTTGCCCTTGACTTTGCCTCCCTTTCCGCGTCCGGACATGGCGTTTGGCTAGTTGAAACACGTAACGTAACGGTGCGAGCCGCAGCGAGTCGAGCAGCGGAGTGCGTGGCGGCGGGACTAGCTGCTTACATCTAATACTTTCTCCTCTTTGGAGAAGTGTGAGGGGGAGTTTGTAGCCTTTCGGCTTTTACTCCCCTGTGTACTTGTGTGTATGATTATTTCTGTATTTTTTTGGTGTCTATGAAATGTGATGTTTGTTCTGTGTGAGTCTGGTACTTGCCTGAGGTTTGGCGAGATAATTGTAGTGGTTTGGGTAGGAGCAGGATTTGGGAATGGATATTGGGATTTTTCTCTTCGACTTAGTCGTCGAAGATCGTCATAGGGCGCTTATGCTTATCGCGGGACATGTCATACCGACCTAGGGAGTGGATGAGTGCATTTCCGGATCTGGAAGAACCCTCATAGAAGGCCCTTGCCAGATCCTGGAAACGCTCTCTCAGGAGTGGGATTTCGGCTGCGGCGTGCAAGTCGTCTGTAGGGAATCCGAGAGGTAGGTGCAATGCCCTTCTGAGGGCGCGGTTCTGCAGCCTCTGGAGTTTGTCCAGGTGCTGCTTTGCCGCGTATCCCCAGACAGGGCACGCATACTCCATTACCGGCCGGATCAGGGCCTGGTATACATTTACTGCTACTGGGCAAGGAAGGGAGCTGGTTGTGTTCAGGATAGGGTATAGGATGGACATTCTGGCGCAGACCTTCCTGTGGACCTCGTCTATGTGGGGTTTCCACGTAAGTCGAGAGTCCAGGGTTACACCAAGGTACTTGGCGGTTCTGCGCCAGGGGAGTTGGGTTCCATTTAGGTGAAGGTGGAGGGGGGGACGTTGAGGAGGTACGCGCCTTCCGAGCCTGCGGGTAATCAGCATTGCCTGTGTCTTCTCCGAGTTGATGGTGATGCGCCAGCGACGGGCCCAGGTTTCTGTGTCATCTAAAACCCTTTGTAGCCTACGAATGACCAGGTCCTTGTTCGCGTTTCTCGTGTAGAAGGCTGTATCGTCAGCGTACTGCGCAGTATGCACCAGGGGGGCCGTTGGAGTGTCCGCAGTGTACAGACTGTACAATACGGGCCCCAGGACCGATCCCTGTGGCACCCCCGCACGAATACGCCTTCTGGTGGAGGTGGCAGTTTCTACTTTGACGGAGAAAGTCCTATTGGTGAGATAGCTCTTGATCAGCTGAACTATACTCCCAGGAAACCCTTGTGTGTACAACTTGTAGAGTAGCCCTCTATGCCATACTGAATCAAAGGCTTTGGCTACGTCTAGTAGCACTATCCCGCAGTAGCCTCTGTGGTTGAAGCCCTCCGTGGCTGCTTCAACCACTCTCATGACCTGTTGTGGGGCAGAGTGGTTCTGCCGGAATCCGAATTGGAAATCCGGCAGAATTTGCTCTCTGGTAATATGTTCTTGTATGGGTCTTAGCAGGAGGCGCTCATAGATCTTGCTGAGAGTTGGCAAGAGGCTAATCGGCCTGTAGTGCTGCGGGAATAGAGGGTCTTTCCCTGGTTTGTGTATCGCGACCACTTCCGCATGTTTCCAGCAAGCTGGGAAAATACGGGAACGAGTAATCTCGTTGAGGACGTTCGCGAGGTGTGTGATCGCTGTGGGTGGGAGTTTTTTGACTAGCTGGTTTGTGACACTATCGTGCCCTGGCGCCTTTTTTGTAGGTAGGGACCTGATTACTCTTGCCACGTCCTCGGGGGCAAAAAGTGTGGGTTCGTCCTCTGGGTCCTCCTCAGCATTGAGGAAGACAGCCAGTTGACGACTAACTACCTCTTCATGCTCTTCATCCTGGGGTTCTGCCGTTTGAAACTGCTTCTCGAAGGAGTCGGCGAGGGCGTTGGCCTTTCCAGCATGGCTGTAGACCAGTCCACGCTCGCCATGCAGTGGCGGCATCCTAGCGCGTCGTTTTGTAAACTGTTTGGTCGCTTGCCATAGTGTATGGTCGTCTACTTTGAGAGCTGTGAGGCGGTTTTGCCATTGCTGGTTTCTGTGCTCATTGAGCGCTACCTTTAGTTCTCTCTGTAGACGATTGAGCAGCCTCCTGGTGGCCTGGTTTCTGGTGATCTTCCACTCTTTTGCCACTCTGTTCTTGTGTCGAATTTGAGCTAGCAAGTGTTCCGGGAGCTGTATTTGCGGCGGAGGGCCATCCCTTTGTGGAGGGGTGGCTTCTTCCGCTGCCTGCAAGATGGTGCCTGTTAGGTCTTGTAGCGCTTGTTCTACTGTTTCCGCAGTAGGTGGCGGAGCGCGAGCGATATCAGAGGCGACAGTTTCTTGGTATCGCTCCCAGTCTGTACGTTTGTACGACGTCTGGTACCGTGGGAGTGCTACCCATTCTCCCACATCGACCTCCAGAATCACTGGGTTGTGGTCGGAGGACATTCTGTTGATTGTCCTTGCGGCCACAAACCCTGCGATCCTCCTAGTGAGAGCTATGTCTAACACGTCGGGCCTGGCTCCATTTTTTGGAAAATGTGTGGGCTCGACTGGACCCCATGTTTCGAAGTGGTGGGTGCGCGCTAGTTGTTGCAGTTTGGCGCCTGCTCTGGAGGTTACTCTAGAATTCCAGTCAGGATGTTTGGCATTGAAGTCTCCCCCTATTATGAGTTTGCCTTCAATTTGCCCTAGAGCAGCTATGTCTCCCTCATCTATCTGGTCATGTGGGGGTCGGTAGACTGCGACAATTGTTAGGGGTCCAGTGGCAGTGGTTACTTCCACCGCTACTGCTTCGATTTTGTTGGTAGCTGGTAAGAATACCTGGTGGTGGGGGATCCCTCTTTTTACATATATGGCCACTCCTCCGCCTTGGGTTGGCCTGTCTTTACGGTAGGTAACGTAGTTGGGAACTGTCGCTTTTATTCCCGGCTTTAGGTGGGTTTCCCCCATCATGCATATGTCGATGGAGAACTCCTTCATGAGTTCTCGGAACTCGACCTCTTGATTAACAATGCCGTCTGCGTTAAAGACGCACGTTGTCAGGCCTTGAATATTCGGTCGTCTATTCATGTTGGGGTTTTGATACTACTGAGGAAGTCGCAGAGGGGAGCGACTGCTGGGCTGTTGCCTGAAGGGCGACGAGGATCTGTGTGTTCTGCTTCTGGGCTTCCCTGAATTCCTTCATCATTTCCATGACGAGGTTCATGGTCTGCACCATTACGCCTAACAACTGATCCATGGGGGGGGAGTGTGTGTGGGGTTCCCTAGATCTTCCCCCGTCATGGTGGACCTGGTCGTTGTTGCTGTGTGTTTCCCGGTGTTGTTCTTGTGATAGCGTCTGGTGTTGTGGTGATTGGGCCACGCTTTCATGGTTCCTCGGAGGAGAAACCACTTCCGCATATGTCGCCCTCGGTGTGTCCGGCCTTGGTTTTCCCCAGGCCTTGTCTGTGTGTGTTGTAATGTTTCGGTTTCTTGTGTGTCTCGATGGGTTCATGGTGTTTTCTTTTCGTGTGTGGGGGGCGGCCTTTGCGCCCTTTGCCTGCTGTGTGTGTCTTTTATGGACCTCACAACCTTGGTAGCCCGCTGTGTGGTTTTTGCCACACAGCGCGCACCTTATTTGCGGGTCCGTGTGTTTTATGTTGCACGTTCGTGTGTCATGGGCCTCGGCGCATTTTCTGCACCTCACTGCCATTGAGCAGTGTGCCGCAATGTGGTTGAGGCCCTGACATCTGAAGCACTGCACCGTCTTGTTTTTGCGGCGCAGTGGTTCAGTGGTCACAGGGACCGCCAGGATCGTCTTAATGTCCCTTCTGTTCTGTGGGACGTCTGGCAGTGTGACCTGATACAGGGGCCATTTGCTGCCTATGTTTCCCATCTGTTGGACCGCCTTGACGATGTACCCCTGGGCAGTCAGGTCCGTTTTGATCGCCTGGGGGGCCACTCGTCTCGGTAGGTCTCTGATGACTATGTTTCTGTTTCGTGTTTTTGTTGTGGGGAAAGTGTAGTGAGGTATGTTTTTGCTGTTGAGAAGTGTTTTTGTTGTGTTGTAGTGCTCGAGTGTGAGTAATGTTATTTTTATTTTGTCACCACCAGCAGGTTTTGCTTTGAAATTGCCTCCCCCGATTGCTGCTTTTAGCATTTCGAAGAGTTCCTCGTAGTTCCGAGTGAACTCCGCGACGATCGGAGGGAGGTGGTGGGTGACCTGGTTTTGTGTTTGCGTTGTTTCTTGCGGTGTGTCTGGCTCATCAGCCACCGCCTGGAACCTGTTCGGGGTGGGTTCCAGTCCCCGGGCCGGCGGGAGCCTCGGCTGGCGAAACGTTTTCTTCGCCAGCACGAAACCATCCGTATCCTGCCCGGTTTCGTGGTTCCCTTCCAGTGCCGATGTTTCCTGGTCCCCTCCCAGGACGACGACAGGTGCTGTCGGGGGCGCTGGCTCCTCAGAGGGTGTGGAAGTGGTTGGGGTGGTGGTGGTGGAGTGTTTTTTCCCCTTGGAGTGCTTCTCCTTCTTGTCCTTCCTTACACGCCGTTGCTTGGATGTGGTGAACTTGAGTGGGGGGGATTTGAGGAACTGGGATCGGGTAGGGGGTTGGGTGGCAGTTGCGGGTTTGGGGAGGATTTTAGCCGGCTGACTGGACTTCTGCTTGCCATTCAGGTTACGGATGTGATCAGCAAGGAGGCCACAGCTGTTGGCAAGCAGGAGAGGGCTGAGGAGAGGGGAGGGAGGGGCGGGATCGCAAATCCTGACGATGTATTTGTCTGTCTGCGTTTTGTGTGGTTTTGCCATGTCGGTAGCGGAAAGGGGGCTTGCTGCCAGGTTATTGTCAGTTGCAACTTTTGTTGGCACCGTTGGGTTTTCCGGTTGCAGAGCTGACCCTAATAGCACGATGGCAGACGCGGAATTCTGAACGGGGGCGGCGGAAAACCTCTCTGTGGTTCCGCGGCCCGCTTCCAGGTCCTGGCCTACTTTTTCCCTATTCTTGGGGGGGGCAGAGACTGACTCTGCGGCAGCCGAAGTGCTCGAGACGGCCGGCCGCGCGGCCCGCGGCAACAAGAAGGCGCGCCTCGTGTCATCGGCGGAAAGAGACCGCCGCGACCCCAAGGCGCCACCCAAGCTCGGCATATCACGACGACGAGGAGACACGACAACTCTGCCAGGCGACGCCATGCAAAATTTTATCCCTGTGCCGTCCGTGCTAAGACCTCGACGCAAGTGCCCGTCAATGTTTTAATAAAAACAAAGCCGGTGAACACTCCTGTTTGTACTCCCGTGCAAGCGGGGGCCTATGGCTGACAGTATGCGAGTGAGAGGAGCGATGCTCAACCCTCGACTGCTACTCAGCGAGTGGCGGGACTAGGGTGGGGGTCCCTTTATGGGCTCGGGTGCGGCGGCCGGTTGCGCGCGCGCCCCATTGGTCGGCGGCCGCAACAGGGCGAGCTGGTAAAGGTGGGGTGTTGCGGTAGCGGCGGGTGCCACTGTGTGGGGAGACGCTGACTAGAGCGGAGCGCTTGCTGCTTGCTGTTGTACGTTCGAGATGCCGCCCAAGACTAGCGGGAAGGCCGCCAAGAAGGCTGGCAAGGCGCAGAAGAACATTTCGAAGGGCGACAAGAAGAAGAAGCGCAAGAGGAAGGAGAGCTATGCCATCTACATCTACAAGGTGCTGAAGCAGGTGCACCCCGACACGGGCATCTCGTCGAAGGCGATGAGCATCATGAACAGCTTCGTGAACGACATTTTCGAGCGCATTGCGGCCGAGGCGTCTCGCCTGGCGCACTACAACAAGCGCTCGACCATCACGTCCCGCGAGATCAGACGGCTGTGCGGCTCTTGCTGCCTGGCGAGCTGGCCAAGCACGCCGTGAGCGAGGGCACGAAGGCGGTGACCAAGTACACGAGCTCCAAGTGAGGGGGTTAAGGCTCTAGGGAGCTCCCCTCCGTTGCGAGAGCGGCAAAACGGCCCTTTTCAGGGCCACCAAATTGCCTTTGCGGGAAGAGCGGAATTGTTGTTTGTGTGAGGCGGCGCATAGCTACCCGGTTTGGTTGGTTGCGAAGCAGCTGGTGGTGGTGGTGGTGGTGGTTATGCGTGCTCGCGAGTCGTGGCGTGGTTGGTTGGTTGGTTGGTTGTTTGTCGACACACAGACAGGAGGTGTTGTCTGTGTCGCTGATTCCTTTCCTTTCTTTGTCTCTGTCTGCCCGGTTAGTCACGTGACTGCAATTGAAACCCCTCGCGATTGTTGGATGTCACCGTTAGGGCCGTCTGCGGGTTTGTTTGTTGTCACATCATACATACATGATGGCGAGGGTGAAATGTTGTGTTGCCGTCTACTATTCCCTTTGCTGTACGGCGTGGAGGTGTGTTGGTGACGTTTTAAAAAAAAAAAAAAAAATGGACGTGTCTTTACTAGTCATTAAGAAGACGCAAGAATTGTACGGGCGGGTGGGGTAGGCGACACGCACGGTGGTGTACCCATTTATTTGGCCCTTGATTTTGATAGCCGTTTCTGCAGTTGATTTGAATGATTGATTGTTGTGCGCACGCACGCCGGTGTCGTCATTCAAGGTGCACGTGTGTTCGGTTCAGTGACGGTAGACGACGACGGCCGTTGTTTGTTGTTATGGGCGTACACGCGGTTGTCTGTGTCCCCCGGTGAAATGGCCGGTTTGTCGGTGATGTGATCCGATCCGGCGGCCCTGAGTAGCTGTCTATGGGCATCATGGCAACGTGTCGGTCTGAACACCCGTCTCACTGTGGCACCGTCGGCGCTGCGAACGGTGACGAAAGGCTGACTGTGATCGGTCGGATGTCATGTCTTGTCTGGGCAGAACGTGTGGAATGAGCAAAAAAAAAAAAAAAAACTGTGGGGACGGAAACAATGGTGGAGGAGGGGAACGAAAATAATAAAACGAAACGAAACGAAGAAAAAGAAGAAGGAGAAGCAATCACCGGAAAACGAGACAGGGGAAAAACGGAGAGGCGCTGTCTAGAGCAACGGAACGTTCCCGTGCATTGCAGCCGCACTGACATGCGTTTACGGCGCGGCTGCAAGTGTCGGCCGTGGTGACGGCTGAATTGCATTGCCTTCCCGGATGCAACGTTCGCCCGATATGGCTCGGAGGAAGAATCTATGAGAGAGTGCCTTGCCCTTGCCGTTTCGTGTGCGGTGTAGCGAATGATGTGTGTGTGTGTGTAGTGGGGAATGGATGGTCGATAGCTGCCGTCACGGTCGAGATAACGCAGTCAAAGGTGTCGCGAAAAAGTGTGTTAGCCGTGGTTGGTTTGTGTGTTTGTTTTGTTTTTAAAGAGAAGGGACGAGAGAAAGAAGGTAGGTGGAGAGTGCGTTGCGTGTTGCGAACTGCGTCCGTGAATACGGCAGTATTTGGTGGTGGGCGTGCCCTTGCAGGTGGCCCGGAAGGCGTGTTCGTTTCGCGGTAGTGTGGACGGGTGAGGGGCACGCGTAACGCTGCGCTGCTGGCATATTCGGGAGATGGGAGGGGGCGAAAGGAGAAAGGAGACGCGGAGGGCGCGTGTGGGTGGTTCGCGCTGCGCTCGGCGGTTGTGTTTGTTTGTGCAACAAATGTGTTGCCGGGAGGGGGACCGTTGTTGTGGTGGTTGCGGTTGTAGCCTCCGACGCGGCTGGCAGTGAACAACGTGAGACGACGGATGCGTGGCTGGGGCGGCGCATGTCGCCGGTGCCATGCCTTTAGAGCCGCGTGGTCGGGGTGTGCGCACCGCGTGTCGTGTTGCGAGACATCACATGTGCTGCTGCGCACCGGTGGCGTGGCGTGGCGTGGCGTGGGGGCGAGGAGAGCGAGCCGCGCCAGTACCGCGCGGTGTGCTTGTGCGCCGGAGAATGGCACACTGCGCCTGCCCGTTGAGGAGGCTGATGGCCGTGGTGTGGTGGAAATGGAGCGCGTCGGACGTGTACCAATGAGAAAGAGAAACAAAGCAAGCAAGCAAGCAACCACGAACGAAAGGTGGAGGGCGGCATTGTGTCACATGTGGCGGTGGGGAAAAACGAAAAAAAAAAACAAAAAACAAAAAACAAAACAAACAACAAACAACAAACAAAGACGTTAAGAAAGAGGAGAAACAACAAAGACAATGAGTCGTGCGTTCGCGAGGGGGGTGGGTGTGCGTGCGTAACGCCGGTACGCGCAGTGCGGAGCCCAACGGCTGTGTCGTCGGCCGAATGGGTGCGGGAATAGAGGCCGCGTCGGCACGGAGAAGGAAGGACGCACGCGCGCTGCGGCGTTGGCGCGGTTTGCGGCTGGCGCCTTTGGTGGCAACGGCCAGGACAAGCAGCGGTGTATGGTGTTGTGCGGGGCGGACAGGGGCGGCGGTGGTGGACGGGGAGGAGGCGGTGGCGTGTGTGGTACGGCGAAAACGGGACGGACGGCCGGCGGATGTTGAGAGGCGCCGCCCGCGCACGCACGCAGACACACAGAAGGGAAGAGCGAGAAAGGAACAAATGGAGGGGGCGAATGTGGAGGTGCGGGGAGGGGGAGGCGGTGGTGTTTGTGGGCATGTGGTGGGAGAGAAGGGCGGGGGCGGAAGGACAGAGGCGCGAGGCGACAGCCTGTGCTTGTTGCTTGCTTTGCGTCTTTTTGTTTTTGTTTTTTTATTTTGTTTTTATCCTTTGGTCGCCTTGGAGCCTGTCGGTCCCGTCCGTGTGTGGCCACGCTGTGGGTGCGTGTATGTTTGTACGTTTCGTTTTTTGTCTTCTTCTGCAGCAGAGGCGGCCAGCAAATGCGTGCGGTTGGATGGATGGGCGGCCACGGCACGGCACGGCACGGCACCGCACCTGTGCCCAAGGAGGAGACGCTGGCGGCGGGCCACCCTCGGATGCGGCCGGCCGGGGCTGTGTGCGCCGCTGCAACAACAACGAGTAAACAAGACGAAGACGAAGCGGATGGCTGGTGAGTGCATTTCGGCGGTAGACAAGGCAGTGTGTGATGTGGCGTTGTGACGGGGGGGGGGGGGGGGGTGGTTTGCTCACGCGGCCTCGTTGTGTTGATGCGCAGGAAGACGAGATGCGGGCAGACGCGTACAGAGAGACGAGCCCGGTCTGCAGCAGGATGTGTGGCGCGCCGAGTGCAGAGCAGCGCGCGCCGGCTGGGCTGGGTTCGGCTGGGCCCGCCCGGCGGCGGGCCGCGCTGTTGTCGCGGACGTGAGCGCCCCCTGGCGGGTGGTCGGAGGCGGCGCGGTGGACGTGTGGCTGGTTGGCAGTGCACATTGCGAGTGGCTGGCTGGCTGGCTGGCTGGCTGGCTGGCTGGCGGGCGGTCGGCGGCGGCGGCGAGAAGAGAGAGGAGGTATGTGTTGCGGGCGCCTTTGCTGCGCTGCGTCGTTGCGTGCCTGGGCGTGCGCCTGTCGACTGTGTGTGACTGTGTTGGGCGTTGTGCCACGTACGTGTGCTCGGCCGAAGGCAGGCGTCGGAAAGAAGAGGGCGAAGGGCAGGAAAGTGGGTCGGTGTGCGTGCGTAGCCCGTGATGTGATGATGTCACGTCACGTCATGTGTTTGCGAAGCGGCTGCCGAGAGGTGTGTGGTAGCGAGCGGGAATGTGCGTTTGGTGGTTGCGGCGTGAGGTGAGGGTGGGAGAATATTGCGGGCGGGCGGGCGGGCGGGCGGGCCGTTGTTGGTGGTTCCTCCTGTGGTTGTTTGTGCAGCTTTGATGGCAACGTGGAAGGACGCCGGTTTCGTGCCTTGCGTGTGGTTGTCGACGGTGACTGGTTGGGGTGTGCGCCGATGCACGTGCCATGTCGTTAGTATGTTTGGGTCGTGAGTGTTGTTTTTGGCTGTGTTGTTGTGTACGGGAAGGGGGGGGGGGGGAGAGGAGGAGGCGGGTGGATAGTGCGTGCAGTAGTGTCGTTGCGACGGGCGCGTCGGGTGGAGCTGTGCGTAGTGGCGGAAAGGTGTAGGTTGCGGGAAGGGAGCCCGTCGTGTGTCGTGTCGGTGTCGTTGACGGGGTCGCGTGCGTGCGTTGTGAAATCGAGTGTGGCGGGAAAGGAGCAGTGTGCCGCTGGCGTCGTGGCCGTTAGCAGAGGCTGTGCTTGTCCGTTTGTTACCTGTTGGACGCTTGGTGCGAGTTGTTTGCTGCTGTTGTTGTTGTTATCGTTGTCGTTTGTCGCCCCCGTCTCGCGGGTTGTTTTTGTTTTGTCGGCTGTGCTGTGTCGGCGAGCTGTTTTGCGGTGCGTGAATGTGTTGGTGCAAAAGTGGCGGCGTTATGGCTGCGCCCGCGACGAGCCGCGGGCGCGCCATTGATGATGTTCAAACACAGAGCGGCTGTGTGCAATGGGAGGCCTGCGTACGGGTAGCGGTGTTGTCGTACGTGCATCCGGCCCGGTGCGGAAAGCGCCGTTGCCGTTTGCCCCTTAGTTGCCAGCCATGTCGCGTGAGCGGCGGGTTGCCTCTGGTCGACGTGGTGCTCGGGTTTGTGGTTTTTGGTGCCCTTTGGCCGGTGGGTGGTGTTTAAATTTTGTTTTTGTGTGTGTGTGTGTGTGTGTGTGTGTGTGTGTGTGTGTGTTTTATATCTGCCTCCTGCTCGGTCTTGCGGCGGTTTGGTCGACGTCGTCTGTAGTTTTTGCGGCTTGCCGACGACCGACCGACACACCTTTGAAACCTACGTGTGGCGCCCGAAGGTGAACGTAACCTGACCGCGGACCTCTCGGCGCCTTAACCTAACCTAACCTCTAACCTAAGATGTCCGGCCGTAAAGGTAGGTGCGGCCACCTGACGCCTCACGTCCGAACGCTTAACCTAACTTTGACGCTTAACCTAACTGTAACCCTTAACCTAACCCACGTCCACCTAACCTAACCTCACCTTAGGGTGGTGTACACCGCGAATGCCTTAGGGCATGTTATGTTATATAGTCTTAGGTGGAGTCCACTATACGCAACAAGCGGCTACACGGGTAGCAGGGGTTGTGTGGCGTGGGCTGGGCGGTTCTGTTTAGGTTGGATGGCCCTTGGGCAAGTACGGAAAGGGCAACGGGCGCGGGGCAAGGTCAGGACATGCGGGGACCAAGCGGCAATCGGTATTGTAATTGTCAACTGTCGAAGCTCTGCGTTGGTAAAGTACCGGAACGTCAAGCGCTGATAGAAAGCGCCGAAGCTGCAATCGTTATAGGTACAGACGGTGCTTTAGAAAGGATAGCGTGCATGCAACCGGTGGTGGAGTGGTTCGTCGCTGTTAGTAGTAGTTTATCCTGTGTAGTGAAGTAGAAGTGGTGGACGGTTCCTGTGAACTATTGTGGGTGGAGGGTACACTCAACAGCCGAGCTAGGTTGATAATTGGCTCCTTTTACCGACCTCGCGACTCAGCAGCATTAGTGGCCGAACAAGTGAGAGAAAATGTGGACATACATTTTCCTTTCCGCAGCGTGTTACAGTCTTAGGTGGAGATTTCAATGTGCCAGATGTTCAGGACGGGTGGTAGGGACAGAGCATCGAGTGACAGTATACTGAGTGCACCATCCGAACGAAAAATGCCGCGAGCAATTAAACAGAGAGAGAACCGACTCGTGGAGATAACATCGTGGACCTACCGATGACAAACAGACCCCGAACTTGTCGACTCTGTATGTGCAGAACAGGGACCCAGTGAACAAGAGGCCGTTGCAGCATCGCTGAATATGGACGTTAGTAGGAATATACAAACAAAAAAACAAAAAAAAAAACAAAAAAAAAAAAAAAAAGGGAGGAAGGTTTATCTGTTTAGCAAGAGTAATAGAAGGCAGATTTGAGACTACCAGGCAGATGCAAACGCAAATGTCTGCTCCGACACTGACAATGTTGAGTGTTTATGGAGAAAGTGCAAGGCAATCGTAAAATGCGTCTTAGACAGGTACGTGCCGAGTAAAACTGCGAGGGATGGGAAAAACCCACCGCGGTACAACAACCAAAGTTTAGGAAACTATAGCGAAAGCAAAGAGAGCTTCACTCAAAGTTGAAACGCAGCCAAAACCTCTCAGACAAACAGACGCTAAACGATGTCCAAAGTTAGCGTAAGGAGGGCTATGCGTGAAGCGTCCGGTGAATGCGAAAGTACAATTCCATGTACCGACGTGACAGGAAATCAAATCAAATCCTAGGACGTTGTGGTCGTACGTTGAATCAGTAGTAAGCGGCTCGAAACAGAGGATGACACGCGTAAAGCTGTGAAATACTAAACACCTGTTTCCAAAAGCTGTGTCACGGAGGACGACCGCACTGCAGTTCCTTCTCGCACAAACGAAAAAATGGCGACATCGAAATAAGTGTCCAAGGAGGAATAGAAAAGCAACTGGAATCACTCAACAGAGGAACGTCCACTGGACCCGACGGGATACCAATTCGATTCTACACAGAGTACGCGACAGAACCTCCTAACAGCCGTGTACCGCAAGTCTCTAGAGGAACGGAGGGTTCCAAATGATTGGAAAAGAGCACAGGTAGTCCCGGGCTTGAAGAAGGGTCGTCGAGCAGATGCGCAAAACTATAGGCCCTATATCTGTGACGTCGATCGGTTGTAGAATTTGAGAACATGTTTTATGCTCGAGTAGTAGCATGTCGTTTTTTGGAAACCCAGTGTCTACTATGTAGGAATCAACATGGATTCCGGAAACAGCGATCGTGTGAGACCCAACGCGCTTTATTTGTTCATGGGACCCAGAAAATATTAGATACAGGCTCCCAGGTAGATGCCATTTTGGTTGACATCCGGAAGGAGGGCGTTCGATACAGTTCCGCACTGTCGCCTGATAAACAAAGTAAGTGTCTGCAGAATGTCGGACCAAGTGTGTGGCTGGACTGAAGAGATTGTAGCAAACAGAACACAGCATGTTGTGTTATCAATGGAGAGACGTCTACAGACGTTAAAGTAACCTCTGGCGTGCCACAGGGGAGTGTTATGGGACCCATTGCTCTTCACACACAATGTATATAAATGACCTAGTAGATAGTGTCGGACGTTGCATGCGTCTTTTCGCGGATGATGCTGTAGTATACAGAGAAGTTGCAGCGAAAAATGCAGGACGATCTGCAGCGGATAGGCACGTGGTGCAGGGAGTGGCAACTGTCCCTTAACATGTATTGCGAATAATATAGAAAGAAGGACCCTTTATTGTATGATTGAGTATATGATAGCGGGACAAACACTGGTAGCAGTTACGTCTGTAAAATATCTGGGAGTATGCGTGCGGAGTGATTGGGAGTGGGATGATCATCATATTAAAAAAAAAAAACAAAAAAAAAAAAACAAACAAAAGTAATTGTTGGTAAGGCGGGTACCAGGTTGCGATTTATTGGGAGAATGCGTAGCAAATGTCGTCCATCAACAAAGGAGGAGGTGGCTTACAAAACACCCGTTCGTTCGACCTATACGTGCGTGTTGCCCATCAGTGTGGGATCCGTACCAGGTCGCGTTGACGGAGGCGACGGAGACGATCCAACGTTTCGTCGCAGGGTCATTTGGTAACCGTGATAGCGTTACGGAGATGTTTAACAAACCCACGCGGCAGACTCTGCAATAGAGGCGCTCTGCATCGCGGTGTAGCTTGCTCGCCAGGTTTCGAGATATTGCGTTTCTGGATGGGGTATCGAATATATTGCGTATACCTCCCGAGGAGATCACGAATGGATGTGGTTAGAGAGATTCGAGCGCGCACGGAGGCGTTTTTTTTTTTTTTTTGCAGACTGTCGGTTCGTCCCGCGAACCATACGCGACTGGAACAGCAAAGGGAGGTAAATGACATTGGCACGTGAAGTGCCCTCCGCCACACACCGTTGGGTGGCTTGCGGAGTCTAAATGTTAGAGGTCGGCTGTCGGTGTGTGCTTTTGATGAAGGCAGATTCGGTGCGTCTGTAGTTGCGGATGGCGGTTAGCCACCCTCGCTGAAAGCGGCGAGGGGCGGCGGCGCCTCGGTTGGCCGGTGCCCATGTTGCGCAGGCGGCGCTCGTTTTTGTTTTGCGGCGGGCAATGTTGTGAGAAACGGGCGCGAATGTTGGCGGGCGAGGTGGCCCGACGGCCGCGGGCCGATCGGGAAACGGTGGGAGGGCGATGGGGCGGCGGAGGTGCGTTTGCACGGCCGTCATCGCCGCACGCCTCCGCTTGTGTGGCTGTGGCGGCGGCCGCGCTGGCCGGGCTGGCGCGGCGACGGTGCGCCAGTTTTGCCGAAGGTTTGGCCATTGTGGCGGGTCGTCGGCTGGGGCTGTGGGGGCGGCATTTGGGCGGGGGCGGCGATTCTCGGCGGGCCGAGCCAGGCTGTGGCGCGCGGTAGCTGCAGTTTGGCCGTGGTTTGCGGCGCTGCCGTGGCGACTGGTTGGCGACTGTGGTGTGGCCGTGTGTAGCCCCATCCTCGGTGGTTTGAATGGCGCGGGTGGTTGCGGCGCAGGTTTGGGGCTGGTCCGCACAGGCTGTCGGACGTTGGGCGGTAGCAAGCGCGGGAGGCGCGGCGCGGCGGCGCGCAGAGTGGCGGCCGCTCTCTCGGCCGTCCGCGCCCGCCCGCGACACTGGCTGGGCCTGGCGGCGCGGCGGCTATCCGACAGAAGAACCGGGTCTTTCGTGAGTGGCAGATCACGAGAAACCCCGCCACCAAGCGGCTGCTAAACCGCTTGCGCCGGGAGATTTCGGCGGCCGTCGGCCACCACCGTAATCGGGACTGGGCTGGCAAAATAGCCACGCTCAGGATCGATGACGGAAGCGCCTGGGCCATGACCAGGAGCTTCCTGCGCAAGGGGCAGCGCATCCCGCCGCTTCAAGTTGGCCGTGACGTCGCCGCAGAGCCGGACATGAAGGCCAGCGTACTCGCAGACACCTTCGCCGAGAACTTCTCCACCGTGGACGATGTTGTCGACGAAGAGACCATCCGGGAGGTGCAAGAGCGTCTTCCGCTGTACCTGACCCATCAGGAGGCGGACGACGTCATCGAGCCAACCACCGCAGAGGAAGTGCAACACCACCTAGACTTCCTACAGCCCAGGAAGGCGGGGGGTTGCGATAAGATCGACAACGCACTGCTGAAGAAGCTGCCGCCGGAAGCAGTGCGTATTGTCACATCGATCTTTAACGCCATCCTCCGCACAGGCGCCTACCCCGATTCGTGGAAACACGCTGAGGTGGTCGCCATTCCGAAGGCTGGCAAGGACCCCAGGCTGGCGCAGAACTACCGACCAATAAGCCTGCTGCCCTCCCTCTCGAAGACCTTCGAGAGGATACTCGCCAAACGGCTACAGCGCCACGTCAGAGAAGAAGGCCTGCTTCCTGACGAGCAGTTTGGCTTTCGAAGTGGGCACTCAACACAGCACCAACTGCTGCGACTGGTGGAGCAGGCGATGGGGGCCCTGGAGCGTCGCGAGTACCTTGGGGCGGTACTCCTCGACGTCTCCAAGGCCTTTGACAGCGTGTGGCACGACGGCCTCCTGTATAAGCTGCTGGTACAGGGGGTACCCGTGTCGTACGTCCGCCTCCTCCAGTCCTACCTGCGAGGGCGCACTTTCCATGTGCGTGCAGACGGGGGCGTGTCCACGGCGCGCCACATACGTGCTGGAGTGCCGCAGGGGTCCGTCCTTGGCCCCCTGCTGTACTCTCTCTTCACCGCAGACGTCCCGAAGACGACGCCGAGGGTCCATCTGGCGCTCTACGCCGATGATACCGCGCTGTACACGCGCAGCATGAGCGCGCAGCTGATGCGCCGCCGCCTGCAGCTCGCCTGCACCGAGATCGGAGCCTGGGCCACCAAATGGCGGCTCAAGTTCAACGCCGGGAAGAGCCAGGCGGTGGTGTTCACTCGCCGCCGCATACCCGACGCGCTGCCGCAAGTGCGGATCATGGGAGGCCCCATCCCGTGGTCGCGCACTGGGAAGTACCTCGGCGTCACTTTGGACCGACGCCTGACCTGGGGTCCACACATCAGGGAGCTGAGGGGCCGGGCGCTTGGACGGATGCGCTCGCTCTACCCCCTCCTCAACCCCACGACGACACTGCCCCCCCACTGCGGCCTCACGCTCTACCTAGCACTAATCAGGCCAGTGCTAGAGTACGCGGCCGTGGTGTGGGGAAATGCTGCCGACACACATGTCCAGACGCTGCAACGGGTGCAGAACAAAGCCCTTCGGCTGGCGCTCCACCTGCCAAGGGACTACGACACCCGTATGCTGCACGACATCGCGGGAGTTCCGATGCTGAAGCGCCGCTTCCGCGCGCTCGCACGGAACTTCTACGAGTCGGCGAGGACGTCGAGGAACCCGCTGGTCAGTGGACTGGGAAACCAGCTCCACTGGCGCCCAGCGACCAGATGGCCGGACCGGTTGCTGGAATAACCCCAGCACCCAGCGAGGACGACCAACATTGTGAACAAGAGATGACCTACATAAACTGAGGACCACATCGATCTGAAGAATACAGCACGCAGGAACAGCAGTTGACCTGCTTAACCTGCTTTGAATCGTGCAGGGATTGCACGCGAGTCACACGGTAGGCGCGGCGGCTATTCTCTGCCGTGCTCGCCGCTCTCTCGCTGTTCTGTTGTTGTGTGTACGCGCGTCGTCCGTCGAAATAATGGCAGATCAGGCGGCTACGAACGAGACTGCTGCGGCACCCGCCGCCACCGGCACGACGAAGAAGGCCAAGTCTGCGGCGTCTGCGAAGAAGCCGCGCGCCAAGCCTGCGCACCCGCGCACCTCTGAGATGGTGACGGCCGCCATCAAGAGTCTGAAGGAGCGCGGCGGCTCGTCGCTGCAGGCGATCAAGAAGTACATTGCCGCGCACTACAAGCTGGACGCGGAGAAGCTGGCGCCCTTTATCAAGAAGTACCTCAAGTCGGCCGTCGTGGCTGGCGAGCTGGTGCAGACGAAGGGGAAGGGCGCGTCCGGCTCTTTCAAGCTTGCCGGCGCCGGCGGCGGGGCGGCCGAGGGCGGCAAGGCCCGTGCCGGCGGTGCGAAGAAGAAGCGCGCCGCTCCGGCCAGCAAGGAGAAGAAGGGCGGCCGCGCGGCCGGCGCAAAGAAGGCTGGTGGCGTGAAGGCGGCGACCGGTCGGAAGGCGGGCGCCGCCAAGAAGGCGTCTGCGGCGTCGGCGGCTCCCGCGGGTGCGAAGAAGGCGGCTGCGGCCAAGCCGGCCAAGGCCAAGTCGCCGTCGAAGGCGAAGAAGGCCGCCAAGGTTCCGACGAAGAAGCCGAAGGCGCCGCGCCCGAAGAAGGCGACGACGCCGTCTAAGGCGAAGGCGTCGCCCAAGAAGAAGAAGTAAAGTAGTAACGTTAAAGAAAGGCAAGGGAGAGGGGTTGGCGCTTGACGCCGTCGTCCCCCACCGCCCTCCCCCGCGTCGTCTTAGTGGCGCGCGATGGCACGGCTGCGGCTGTCGCGCGGCCCAAAACGGCCCTTCTCAGGGCCATCAAAGGACGTCGGGAAGGCGTTGATTGTCGTGCATGCGCCGGTGTGGTTGGTTGGTTGGTTGTGTGTGACCCTTGTGGGTACTGTTTGCGTGCCGTGGTGGTTGGATTGTGGTGCCGGTGGCGGTAGGCGGCGGCGCGCGGTAGCGGAGCGGTTGTGGCCGTTTGTTGGTCTTTTTATTTTATTTGTTTTTGTTGTTGTTGTAGTTGTTTTTTTTTTTTTTTTGCGGCGGCCGACGTTTGGTTGCTCATGTATGTTTCTGGAGACTCTTGTTTGTTTGTGTGTTTGCTTGCTTTGCGGATGTCGTGTCTTTTGTGTGTGTGTTGTGTCTCTCTCTGTCTCAAAGCGGCGGGGGGACGTGAGACGTGGAAGTGGCCGGCGGGAATTGGGAAGGCGCGGTGGCGTTGACGTTGTAGTGTAGCGTAGCGTGCGCGCGCCTCGGAGACGGCGGCGGCCAGCCACCCGTGGTGTGTGGTGACGTCGTCCGGCTGTTGTGTGTGTGTGTGTGTGTGTGTGTGTGTGTGTGTATTGTGAGGGATGGGAGTGACGTCGATTGTTGGCGAGAGCGGCTGTGGACGGGAGGGGAATTGGTTGTTGTTGTTTTGCGGGGCGGCAAGACCGACAAAAGTTTTGCTCGCGACGGAGAGATGTTAGTGGCCCTGAAAAGGGCCGTTTTTGTTGGGCGGGCGCGCGTGCGCGTGCGCGGCGCGGTTTCTAGGCGCGCTCGCCGCGGATGCGGCGCGCGAGCTGGATGTCCTTGGGCATGATGGTGACGCGCTTGGCGCGGATTGCGCACAGGTTGGTGTCTTCGAAGAGGCCGACGAGGTAGGCCTCGCTGGCCTCCTGCAGGGCCATGACTGCGGAGCTCTGGAAGCGCAGGTCGGTCTTGAAGTCCTGGGCGATCTCGCGCACTAGGCGCTGGAACGGCAGCTTGCGGATGAGCAGCTCTGTGCTCTTCTGGTAGCGCCTGATTTCCCGCAGGGCGACGGTGCCCGGCCTGTAGCGGTGGGGCTTCTTGACGCCGCCGGTGGCGGGCGCGCTCTTCCTCGCCGCCTTGGTGGCGAGCTGTTTGCGCGGCGCCTTTCCGCCGGTGGACTTGCGGGCCGTTTGCTTTGTGCGGGCCATAGCGGTTAGCGGCGTGGAGGTGCGTGCGGTACACGAAGCGTCCGGTGCTGCCTTGACAACGGGCCCGCGCGGCCCCGCGCCGCGCTTATATGCCCTCGGTGCGCGTGGTGGGGGGAGGGCGGGCCAGAGTCTATATAGGGGGGCGGCGGCAGAGAGCTCGCACCACCTTGAGAGCGGCCTGAGCTGGCGAGGTGAGCGCATCGCTGGTGTTGCGCGCTTCGCTTACTCGGCCGTTGAGAGCTCGTGAAGAGGTTTTCTGTGCTGTGGGGGCTGCGGAGAGCAAATTGTCGTGCGTTGTTTTGACGACGCGTGCAAATTGTCGTGTTCCGCGCCTCGCAGCATGGGAAAGAAGCGTGCGCAAGGGAAACCTGCCGCTACGAAGGGTCCTTCGGTTGTGCAACTCACTGAGTCTGCCGACCGTGCAAGGAACTCCAGAGAAGACGAGTCGCGGCCTGTCCCCCCTTTGTACGTCAAGTGCAAAGGTGGGTGGACAGCGCTGTTCGACACCATGACGAGCTGCGCTCGGAACGAGGTGGTCTACGAGTCTGTCGATACAGACTCGCTGATCTGCGTTCGAGCCGCAAACGTGGCCGACCACAGGGCGATCAAGGTCGCAGTGGCCGACCACATCGTCGACGCGCCGCCGGCGCGAGAGAAGGCACCTTCCGTAGGAAGGATGAAGACGACTAAGGCACTCCTCAGGGGGTTGCCTTGGTGCTGTGATGAGGCAGCGGTCCGGGAAGGGCTGCTGCGAGCCGGGTTTGGTAGTGCAGCCGCAAGGTTGCACAACCGAACCAACAGGAAGAGGGCGCCGCTCTATGCCGTGACCGTGCAAACGGTCGACGGCGGGAGTGACATCTTCGACTTGCGGAAGTTGCTGGGCTTCCCGGTTACGACGGAGGCTCTCCCGACCGCCATGGATCCTCAGCCCCAGTGCTTCAGGTGCCAGGGCGAGGGCCATGTTGCGAAGTATTGCCGCAACGCGGCGCGGTGCGTCAAGTGCTCAGGTGAACACGACAGCCGCGCCTGCGACCGCGGCAGCAACGCTCTGCCGACTTGTGTCCGGTGTGGCGGCCCGCACGTCGCCAGTTGGCGCGGCTGTGCGGCTTTCTCAAGCCGCAGCCGTGCCGGTGGCGGCGAGGCGGCCACGGCCGCACCGACGCAGCAGCAGAAGAGAAGACGACGTCGGAAACGGCGTAGGGCGCAGAGCAGCCCGGTGCAGCTGAGGGAAGGCGCAGCAGCAGATCCACCTGCCAGGGGCGGGGACGGCCGCTCGGAAACGGGCAGCCAGGACGCAGCTCGCCTTCCTGCGAAGAGATGTGACCTCGAACTCGGCACCGCCGTGAAGGAGGCCACAGCAGCCCTCAAAGCCGTCATGGCGGCGGAGAGGGCTGCCTTCGCAGCCGCCGTGGCTGCAGAGAAGGAAGAGGCCTTGAGGCAACTGCGTGCAGTCTTCGCCCAAGGCCTCAGCGCAGTCGTACCTGCGAACACTCCTGCGACCTCGCAGAAGGACGTTCGCGCGCCTATCCCTGCTTTTGTTCCAGCAGCACCGCAGGTGAGAGGCGCAAAGAAGACAACCGCCGCCCCAGCGGAACCGGTGGCAACGCCGTCGACCGCGGGGACGACCCTCATCGCGACAGCGAGAGCGAACGGCCTGCGTTTCTCCGACGCTGAAGCGGCGCAGCTCACTGAACAAGCGGAGCTGCTCGAAGCTGCTGTGCAGAAGTCCTGCGCTGTGCAGTAGAGGAGGACGCTGGACGGTAGCCAATCGCCGTCGTTCTGCACCGGCCTGATGAAGCTGCACCAAGTCACTGACGACAAGGTGCAGCAGAGGGCCTAACAGCAACGCATGCGTTGCCGTGCCGAACTTTTATGTTACAGGGAGGAAGCCACTGCGGCCGGCCCAGGAGACTACAAGCGAGCCCCGCCGCAGCACCGGACTGACCCCACTACCGACCACGCAGCACATAGGTAACGATGCACGATACCTCACGCTAACCTTCCCTCACCTTGCATGCTCTGTCGCAGCTAGCAAGCCGCTACTGCCCTTACTACCCATCCTACTGTCGCAGAGGTTTTTTTCCCTTGGCGCTGGCCTTGGCACTTTTTTTCCTCTGCTCTTAAAAACCGCTACCCTTCGATCGTTTTCGACCACTTCTATCTCCTGATGGACCATGTTAATGAGTAGTCTTACCCAGACGCATGGATAACATCACAGCCTGCATCCTGTGACGCCTGATTCAAAAACTAACATGTTTACGGAGGTGACAGTAGAACTTTTGGTTTGGTCACCACGTTGGTGCGGGCGTGGAGGGGCCCCATCCTATTAGAGCTCGCACCGTAGCCGACTCGCTAGCGCCGGGTGAGGAGCTGGCGCTTGTGTTTTTTCGCTTGCTTGCTTTGAGGAGGAGGAAGGAAGAAGAATGACAGGCCGCGGCAAGGGAGGAAAGGGGCTGGGCAAGGGTGGCGCCAAGCGGCACCGCAAGGTGTTGCGCGACAACATCCAGGGCATCACGAAGCCCGCCATCCGCCGCCTGGCTCGCAGGGGCGGCGTGAAGCGCATCTCTGGTCTGATCTACGAGGAGACCCGCGGAGTGCTGAAGGTGTTCCTGGAGAACGTGATCCGCGACGCGGTGACGTACACTGAGCACGCCAAGCGCAAGACTGTGACGGCCATGGACGTGGTGTACGCCCTGAAGAGGCAGGGGCGCACCCTGTACGGTTTCGGCGGTTAGGCAGGCAGGCAGCCAGCCAGCCGGTGTGCTGTGCTGCGTTGTGGCCTTCCCGCGGCCGTGCCGTGCCCGTGCTTGGTGGGAGAGACGAAAACGGCCCTTTTCAGGGCCACCACACTGTTCGGAGATTGAAAAGTGCGAAAGAGTCTGTGTTGCCTGTGCGTGTTGTTGTTGCTGCTGCGCGTGCGTTAGTTTTTGAGTTTGACGCGATGGGCGCGGCTGAGTCCAGTGTGTGCGTGGTTTGTTGTTTGTTTGTGGCGTGGGCATAGGCGGGCGGGCCGGATCGATCGATCGATCGATCGGATCAGCTGTTTGGTTTTTTTTGTCTGTGCCACGCGCGCCCCTTTAATTGAAACATTATAATGCTAACAATGATCATCACATTATCGGTGTATTGATGTCGTTGTCGTTTGGAACGCGACTCTGTGCGTGCGCGGAGGGGTGCAGAAACAAAAAAGACAAAAAGAGAGAAACGACAAAATGTGTGCGCGTTCGGCCACACGGGCTGTGGACAAGATGGCGGACGTGCGCCGGCGCTGGCTGTGCAATGTATGTATGTGGACGTGTTGTGTAAAGTGCGGCGAGCACGGACGACGGAAACTTTGCTTTGGACGTAGGTTTGTGTGGTGGCCCTGAAAAGGGCCGATTGTTGTGAGCCGAGCCGGCAAGGCAAAGGCAGGCGCGTTTGCGTGCAGGGAGCACGCAAGCGCAGCGCCGCGCTCTCTGTTTAGGCCTTCTTCTCGGTCTTCTTTGGCAGCAGGACGGCCTGGATGTTGGGCAGGACACCACCCTGTGCGATGGTGACGCCCGACAAGAGCTTGTTGAGCTCCTCGTCGTTGCGGATGGCGAGCTGCAGGTGGCGCGGGATGATGCGCGTCTTCTTGTTGTCGCGGGCCGCGTTTCCGGCCAGCTCGAGCACCTCAGCCGCGAGGTACTCCATGACGGCGGCGAGGTAGACGGGCGCCCCGGCGCCGACGCGCTCGGCGTAGTTTCCCTTGCGCAGGAGGCGGTGGATTCTGCCGACCGGGAACTGGAGCCCAGCCCTGCTTGAGCGGGACTTTGACTTGCCCTTGACTTTGCCTCCCTTTCCGCGTCCGGACATGGCGTTTGGCTAGTTGAAACACGTAACGTAACGGTGCGAGCCGCAGCGAGTCGAGCAGCGGAGTGCGTGGCGGCGGGACTAGGGTGGGGGTCCCTTTATGGGCTCGGGTGCGGCGGCCGGTTGCGCGCGCGCCCCATTGGTCGGCGGCCGCAACAGGGCGAGCTGGTAAAGGTGGGGTGTTGCGGTAGCGGCGGGTGCCACTGTGTGGGGAGACGCTGACTAGAGCGGAGCGCTTGCTGCTTGCTGTTGTACGTTCGAGATGCCGCCCAAGACTAGCGGGAAGGCCGCCAAGAAGGCTGGCAAGGCGCAGAAGAACATTTCGAAGGGCGACAAGAAGAAGAAGCGCAAGAGGAAGGAGAGCTATGCCATCTACATCTACAAGGTGCTGAAGCAGGTGCACCCCGACACGGGCATCTCGTCGAAGGCGATGAGCATCATGAACAGCTTCGTGAACGACATTTTCGAGCGCATTGCGGCCGAGGCGTCTCGCCTGGCGCACTACAACAAGCGCTCGACCATCACGTCCCGCGAGATCCAGACGGCTGTGCGGCTCTTGCTGCCTGGCGAGCTGGCCAAGCACGCCGTGAGCGAGGGCACGAAGGCGGTGACCAAGTACACGAGCTCCAAGTGAGGGGGTTAAGGCTCTAGGGAGCTCCCCTCCGTTGCGAGAGCGGCAAAACGGCCCTTTTCAGGGCCACCAAATTGCCTTTGCGGGAAGAGCGGAATTGTTGTTTGTGTGAGGCGGCGCATAGCTACCCGGTTTGGTTGGTTGCGAAGCAGCTGGTGGTGGTGGTGGTGGTGGTTATGCGTGCTCGCGAGTCGTGGCGTGGTTGGTTGGTTGGTTGGTTGTTTGTCGACACACAGACAGGAGGTGTTGTCTGTGTCGCTGATTCCTTTCCTTTCTTTGTCTCTGTCTGCCCGGTTAGTCACGTGACTGCAATTGAAACCCCTCGCGATTGTTGGATGTCACCGTTAGGGCCGTCTGCGGGTTTGTTTGTTGTCACATCATACATACATGATGGCGAGGGTGAAATGTTGTGTTGCCGTCTACTATTCCCTTTGCTGTACGGCGTGGAGGTGTGTTGGTGACGTTTTAAAAAAAAAAAAAAAAATGGACGTGTCTTTACTAGTCATTAAGAAGACGCAAGAATTGTACGGGCGGGTGGGGTAGGCGACACGCACGGTGGTGTACCCATTTATTTGGCCCTTGATTTTGATAGCCGTTTCTGCAGTTGATTTGAATGATTGATTGTTGTGCGCACGCACGCCGGTGTCGTCATTCAAGGTGCACGTGTGTTCGGTTCAGTGACGGTAGACGACGACGGCCGTTGTTTGTTGTTATGGGCGTACACGCGGTTGTCTGTGTCCCCCGGTGAAATGGCCGGTTTGTCGGTGATGTGATCCGATCCGGCGGCCCTGAGTAGCTGTCTATGGGCATCATGGCAACGTGTCGGTCTGAACACCCGTCTCACTGTGGCACCGTCGGCGCTGCGAACGGTGACGAAAGGCTGACTGTGATCGGTCGGATGTCATGTCTTGTCTGGGCAGAACGTGTGGAATGAGCAAAAAAAAAAAAAAAAACTGTGGGGACGGAAACAATGGTGGAGGAGGGGAACGAAAATAATAAAACGAAACGAAACGAAGAAAAAGAAGAAGGAGAAGCAATCACCGGAAAACGAGACAGGGGAAAAACGGAGAGGCGCTGTCTAGAGCAACGGAACGTTCCCGTGCATTGCAGCCGCACTGACATGCGTTTACGGCGCGGCTGCAAGTGTCGGCCGTGGTGACGGCTGAATTGCATTGCCTTCCCGGATGCAACGTTCGCCCGATATGGCTCGGAGGAAGAATCTATGAGAGAGTGCCTTGCCCTTGCCGTTTCGTGTGCGGTGTAGCGAATGATGTGTGTGTGTGTGTAGTGGGGAATGGATGGTCGATAGCTGCCGTCACGGTCGAGATAACGCAGTCAAAGGTGTCGCGAAAAAGTGTGTTAGCCGTGGTTGGTTTGTGTGTTTGTTTTGTTTTTAAAGAGAAGGGACGAGAGAAAGAAGGTAGGTGGAGAGTGCGTTGCGTGTTGCGAACTGCGTCCGTGAATACGGCAGTATTTGGTGGTGGGCGTGCCCTTGCAGGTGGCCCGGAAGGCGTGTTCGTTTCGCGGTAGTGTGGACGGGTGAGGGGCACGCGTAACGCTGCGCTGCTGGCATATTCGGGAGATGGGAGGGGGCGAAAGGAGAAAGGAGACGCGGAGGGCGCGTGTGGGTGGTTCGCGCTGCGCTCGGCGGTTGTGTTTGTTTGTGCAACAAATGTGTTGCCGGGAGGGGGACCGTTGTTGTGGTGGTTGCGGTTGTAGCCTCCGACGCGGCTGGCAGTGAACAACGTGAGACGACGGATGCGTGGCTGGGGCGGCGCATGTCGCCGGTGCCATGCCTTTAGAGCCGCGTGGTCGGGGTGTGCGCACCGCGTGTCGTGTTGCGAGACATCACATGTGCTGCTGCGCACCGGTGGCGTGGCGTGGCGTGGCGTGGGGGCGAGGAGAGCGAGCCGCGCCAGTACCGCGCGGTGTGCTTGTGCGCCGGAGAATGGCACACTGCGCCTGCCCGTTGAGGAGGCTGATGGCCGTGGTGTGGTGGAAATGGAGCGCGTCGGACGTGTACCAATGAGAAAGAGAAACAAAGCAAGCAAGCAAGCAACCACGAACGAAAGGTGGAGGGCGGCATTGTGTCACATGTGGCGGTGGGGAAAAACGAAAAAAAAAAACAAAAAACAAAAAACAAAACAAACAACAAACAACAAACAAAGACGTTAAGAAAGAGGAGAAACAACAAAGACAATGAGTCGTGCGTTCGCGAGGGGGGTGGGTGTGCGTGCGTAACGCCGGTACGCGCAGTGCGGAGCCCAACGGCTGTGTCGTCGGCCGAATGGGTGCGGGAATAGAGGCCGCGTCGGCACGGAGAAGGAAGGACGCACGCGCGCTGCGGCGTTGGCGCGGTTTGCGGCTGGCGCCTTTGGTGGCAACGGCCAGGACAAGCAGCGGTGTATGGTGTTGTGCGGGGCGGACAGGGGCGGCGGTGGTGGACGGGGAGGAGGCGGTGGCGTGTGTGGTACGGCGAAAACGGGACGGACGGCCGGCGGATGTTGAGAGGCGCCGCCCGCGCACGCACGCAGACACACAGAAGGGAAGAGCGAGAAAGGAACAAATGGAGGGGGCGAATGTGGAGGTGCGGGGAGGGGGAGGCGGTGGTGTTTGTGGGCATGTGGTGGGAGAGAAGGGCGGGGGCGGAAGGACAGAGGCGCGAGGCGACAGCCTGTGCTTGTTGCTTGCTTTGCGTCTTTTTGTTTTTGTTTTTTTATTTTGTTTTTATCCTTTGGTCGCCTTGGAGCCTGTCGGTCCCGTCCGTGTGTGGCCACGCTGTGGGTGCGTGTATGTTTGTACGTTTCGTTTTTTGTCTTCTTCTGCAGCAGAGGCGGCCAGCAAATGCGTGCGGTTGGATGGATGGGCGGCCACGGCACGGCACGGCACGGCACCGCACCTGTGCCCAAGGAGGAGACGCTGGCGGCGGGCCACCCTCGGATGCGGCCGGCCGGGGCTGTGTGCGCCGCTGCAACAACAACGAGTAAACAAGACGAAGACGAAGCGGATGGCTGGTGAGTGCATTTCGGCGGTAGACAAGGCAGTGTGTGATGTGGCGTTGTGACGGGGGGGGGGGGGGGGGTGGTTTGCTCACGCGGCCTCGTTGTGTTGATGCGCAGGAAGACGAGATGCGGGCAGACGCGTACAGAGAGACGAGCCCGGTCTGCAGCAGGATGTGTGGCGCGCCGAGTGCAGAGCAGCGCGCGCCGGCTGGGCTGGGTTCGGCTGGGCCCGCCCGGCGGCGGGCCGCGCTGTTGTCGCGGACGTGAGCGCCCCCTGGCGGGTGGTCGGAGGCGGCGCGGTGGACGTGTGGCTGGTTGGCAGTGCACATTGCGAGTGGCTGGCTGGCTGGCTGGCTGGCTGGCTGGCTGGCGGGCGGTCGGCGGCGGCGGCGAGAAGAGAGAGGAGGTATGTGTTGCGGGCGCCTTTGCTGCGCTGCGTCGTTGCGTGCCTGGGCGTGCGCCTGTCGACTGTGTGTGACTGTGTTGGGCGTTGTGCCACGTACGTGTGCTCGGCCGAAGGCAGGCGTCGGAAAGAAGAGGGCGAAGGGCAGGAAAGTGGGTCGGTGTGCGTGCGTAGCCCGTGATGTGATGATGTCACGTCACGTCATGTGTTTGCGAAGCGGCTGCCGAGAGGTGTGTGGTAGCGAGCGGGAATGTGCGTTTGGTGGTTGCGGCGTGAGGTGAGGGTGGGAGAATATTGGGCGGGCGGGCGGGCGGGCGGGCGGGCCGTTGTTGGTGGTTCCTCCTGTGGTTGTTTGTGCAGCTTTGATGGCAACGTGGAAGGACGCCGGTTTCGTGCCTTGCGTGTGGTTGTCGACGGTGACTGGTTGGGGTGTGCGCCGATGCACGTGCCATGTCGTTAGTATGTTTGGGTCGTGAGTGTTGTTTTTGGCTGTGTTGTTGTGTACGGGAAGGGGGGGGGGGGGAGAGGAGGAGGCGGGTGGATAGTGCGTGCAGTAGTGTCGTTGCGACGGGCGCGTCGGGTGGAGCTGTGCGTAGTGGCGGAAAGGTGTAGGTTGCGGGAAGGGAGCCCGTCGTGTGTCGTGTCGGTGTCGTTGACGGGGTCGCGTGCGTGCGTTGTGAAATCGAGTGTGGCGGGAAAGGAGCAGTGTGCCGCTGGCGTCGTGGCCGTTAGCAGAGGCTGTGCTTGTCCGTTTGTTACCTGTTGGACGCTTGGTGCGAGTTGTTTGCTGCTGTTGTTGTTGTTATCGTTGTCGTTTGTCGCCCCCGTCTCGCGGGTTGTTTTTGTTTTGTCGGCTGTGCTGTGTCGGCGAGCTGTTTTGCGGTGCGTGAATGTGTTGGTGCAAAAGTGGCGGCGTTATGGCTGCGCCCGCGACGAGCCGCGGGCGCGCCATTGATGATGTTCAAACACAGAGCGGCTGTGTGCAATGGGAGGCCTGCGTACGGGTAGCGGTGTTGTCGTACGTGCATCCGGCCCGGTGCGGAAAGCGCCGTTGCCGTTTGCCCCTTAGTTGCCAGCCATGTCGCGTGAGCGGCGGGTTGCCTCTGGTCGACGTGGTGCTCGGGTTTGTGGTTTTTGGTGCCCTTTGGCCGGTGGGTGGTGTTTAAATTTTGTTTGTGTGTGTGTGTGTGTGTGTGTGTGTGTGTGTGTGTGTGTGTGTTTTATATCTGCCTCCTGCTCGGTCTTGCGGCGGTTTGGTCGACGTCGTCTGTAGTTTTTGCGGCTTGCCGACGACCGACCGACACACCTTTGAAACCTACGTGTGGCGCCCGAAGGTGAACGTAACCTGACCGCGGACCTCTCGGCGCCTTAACCTAACCTAACCTCTAACCTAAGATGTCCGGCCGTAAAGGTAGGTGCGGCCACCTGACGCCTCACGTCCGAACGCTTAACCTAACTTTGACGCTTAACCTAACTGTAACCCTTAACCTAACCCACGTCCACCTAACCTAACCTCACCTTAGGGTGGTGTACACCGCGAATGCCTTAGGGCATGTTATGTTATATAGTCTTAGGTGGAGTCCACTATACGCAACAAGCGGCTACACGGGTAGCAGGGGTTGTGTGGCGTGGGCTGGGCGGTTCTGTTTAGGTTGGATGGCCCTTGGGCAAGTACGGAAAGGGCAACGGGCGCGGGGCAAGGTCAGGACATGCGGGGACCAAGCGGCAATCGGTATTGTAATTGTCAACTGTCGAAGCTCTGCGTTGGTAAAGTACCGGAACGTCAAGCGCTGATAGAAAGCGCCGAAGCTGCAATCGTTATAGGTACAGACGGTGCTTTAGAAAGGATAGCGTGCATGCAACCGGTGGTGGAGTGGTTCGTCGCTGTTAGTAGTAGTTTATCCTGTGTAGTGAAGTAGAAGTGGTGGACGGTTCCTGTGAACTATTGTGGGTGGAGGGTACACTCAACAGCCGAGCTAGGTTGATAATTGGCTCCTTTTACCGACCTCGCGACTCAGCAGCATTAGTGGCCGAACAAGTGAGAGAAAATGTGGACATACATTTTCCTTTCCGCAGCGTGTTACAGTCTTAGGTGGAGATTTCAATGTGCCAGATGTTCAGGACGGGTGGTAGGGACAGAGCATCGAGTGACAGTATACTGAGTGCACCATCCGAACGAAAAATGCCGCGAGCAATTAAACAGAGAGAGAACCGACTCGTGGAGATAACATCGTGGACCTACCGATGACAAACAGACCCCGAACTTGTCGACTCTGTATGTGCAGAACAGGGACCCAGTGAACAAGAGGCCGTTGCAGCATCGCTGAATATGGACGTTAGTAGGAATATACAAACAAAAAAACAAAAAAAAAAACAAAAAAAAAAAAAAAAAGGGAGGAAGGTTTATCTGTTTAGCAAGAGTAATAGAAGGCAGATTTGAGACTACCAGGCAGATGCAAACGCAAATGTCTGCTCCGACACTGACAATGTTGAGTGTTTATGGAGAAAGTGCAAGGCAATCGTAAAATGCGTCTTAGACAGGTACGTGCCGAGTAAAACTGCGAGGGATGGGAAAAACCCACCGCGGTACAACAACCAAAGTTTAGGAAACTATAGCGAAAGCAAAGAGAGCTTCACTCAAAGTTGAAACGCAGCCAAAACCTCTCAGACAAACAGACGCTAAACGATGTCCAAAGTTAGCGTAAGGAGGGCTATGCGTGAAGCGTCCGGTGAATGCGAAAGTACAATTCCATGTACCGACGTGACAGGAAATCAAATCAAATCCTAGGACGTTGTGGTCGTACGTTGAATCAGTAGTAAGCGGCTCGAAACAGAGGATGACACGCGTAAAGCTGTGAAATACTAAACACCTGTTTCCAAAAGCTGTGTCACGGAGGACGACCGCACTGCAGTTCCTTCTCGCACAAACGAAAAAATGGCTGACATCGAAATAAGTGTCCAAGGAGGAATAGAAAAGCAACTGGAATCACTCAACAGAGGAACGTCCACTGGACCCGACGGGATACCAATTCGATTCTACACAGAGTACGCGACAGAACCTCCTAACAGCCGTGTACCGCAAGTCTCTAGAGGAACGGAGGGTTCCAAATGATTGGAAAAGAGCACAGGTAGTCCCGGGCTTGAAGAAGGGTCGTCGAGCAGATGCGCAAAACTATAGGCCCTATATCTGTGACGTCGATCGGTTGTAGAATTTGAGAACATGTTTTATGCTCGAGTAGTAGCATGTCGTTTTTTGGAAACCCAGTGTCTACTATGTAGGAATCAACATGGATTCCGGAAACAGCGATCGTGTGAGACCCAACGCGCTTTATTTGTTCATGGGACCCAGAAAATATTAGATACAGGCTCCCAGGTAGATGCCATTTTGGTTGACATCCGGAAGGAGGGCGTTCGATACAGTTCCGCACTGTCGCCTGATAAACAAAGTAAGTGTCTGCAGAATGTCGGACCAAGTGTGTGGCTGGACTGAAGAGATTGTAGCAAACAGAACACAGCATGTTGTGTTATCAATGGAGAGACGTCTACAGACGTTAAAGTAACCTCTGGCGTGCCACAGGGGAGTGTTATGGGACCCATTGCTCTTCACACACAATGTATATAAATGACCTAGTAGATAGTGTCGGACGTTGCATGCGTCTTTTCGCGGATGATGCTGTAGTATACAGAGAAGTTGCAGCGAAAAATGCAGGACGATCTGCAGCGGATAGGCACGTGGTGCAGGGAGTGGCAACTGTCCCTTAACATGTATTGCGAATAATATAGAAAGAAGGACCCTTTATTGTATGATTGAGTATATGATAGCGGGACAAACACTGGTAGCAGTTACGTCTGTAAAATATCTGGGAGTATGCGTGCGGAGTGATTGGGAGTGGGATGATCATCATATTAAAAAAAAAAAACAAAAAAAAAAAACAAACAAAAGTAATTGTTGGTAAGGCGGGTACCAGGTTGCGATTTATTGGGAGAATGCGTAGCAAATGTCGTCCATCAACAAAGGAGGAGGTGGCTTACAAAACACCCGTTCGTTCGACCTATACGTGCGTGTTGCCCATCAGTGTGGGATCCGTACCAGGTCGCGTTGACGGAGGCGACGGAGACGATCCAACGTTTCGTCGCAGGGTCATTTGGTAACCGTGATAGCGTTACGGAGATGTTTAACAAACCCACGCGGCAGACTCTGCAATAGAGGCGCTCTGCATCGCGGTGTAGCTTGCTCGCCAGGTTTCGAGATATTGCGTTTCTGGATGGGGTATCGAATATATTGCGTATACCTCCCGAGGAGATCACGAATGGATGTGGTTAGAGAGATTCGAGCGCGCACGGAGGCGTTTTTTTTTTTTTTTTGCAGACTGTCGGTTCGTCCCGCGAACCATACGCGACTGGAACAGCAAAGGGAGGTAAATGACATTGGCACGTGAAGTGCCCTCCGCCACACACCGTTGGGTGGCTTGCGGAGTCTAAATGTTAGAGGTCGGCTGTCGGTGTGTGCTTTTGATGAAGGCAGATTCGGTGCGTCTGTAGTTGCGGATGGCGGTTAGCCACCCTCGCTGAAAGCGGCGAGGGGCGGCGGCGCCTCGGTTGGCCGGTGCCCATGTTGCGCAGGCGGCGCTCGTTTTTGTTTTGCGGCGGGCAATGTTGTGAGAAACGGGCGCGAATGTTGGCGGGCGAGGTGGCCCGACGGCCGCGGGCCGATCGGGAAACGGTGGGAGGGCGATGGGGCGGCGGAGGTGCGTTTGCACGGCCGTCATCGCCGCACGCCTCCGCTTGTGTGGCTGTGGCGGCGGCCGCGCTGGCCGGGCTGGCGCGGCGACGGTGCGCCAGTTTTGCCGAAGGTTTGGCCATTGTGGCGGGTCGTCGGCTGGGGCTGTGGGGGCGGCATTTGGGCGGGGGCGGCGATTCTCGGCGGGCCGAGCCAGGCTGTGGCGCGCGGTAGCTGCAGTTTGGCCGTGGTTTGCGGCGCTGCCGTGGCGACTGGTTGGCGACTGTGGTGTGGCCGTGTGTAGCCCCATCCTCGGTGGTTTGAATGGCGCGGGTGGTTGCGGCGCAGGTTTGGGGCTGGTCCGCACAGGCTGTCGGACGTTGGGCGGTAGCAAGCGCGGGAGGCGCGGCGCGGCGGCGCGCAGAGTGGCGGCCGCTCTCTCGGCCGTCCGCGCCCGCCCGCGACACTGGCTGGGCCTGGCGGCGCGGCGAGCCTACTTCCAACCATGTCCAAGCTCCTGGAACGAATCCTACTACCAAGAATCCGACAACCTCTACTCGACGGCAACATTATCAGACAAGAACAATTCGCATTCCAACAAAAACTGTCAGCAGAACTCCAGATCCTCCGCATTACCGAACACATCACCAAGAACATGAACTTATCCAGATTTACAGCCGCAATATTCCTTGACATTGAAAAAGCATATGACAAAGTGTGGAAAGACAACCTCATAACGAAATTAAAAGACCACACTGACATACCGGAATGTTATATAAAAATGATCGACAGTTTTTTACATGACAGAAGGTGTTTTGTCCAGATTGACAACAAACGATCAACCCAGAAAACATTACAGGAAGGAATACCGCAGGGTTCGGTGCTTTCGCCGACCCTATTTACAGTATACGTCAACGACATACCAAAAACTGCAACATCGACAATAGCACAATTCGCAGACGACACGGCACTCCTTGAAACACACCGACGATTATCAACGACAATAAATAGACTGCAGCAACAAGTGGACCTCACCGAAAAATGGGCTGAAAGAAACAGGATTAAAGTAAACCCGGACAAGACAGTTGCCATACTTTTTACACGCCGCAGACCACAGATCCACGACCGAATTGAACTCAATGGAACGCAAATACCATGGACAACATCTGTCAGATACCTAGGAGTAACAATAGACAACAAAATGCTTTTCAAACAGCACATTGAAAACAAACGTCTGCGAATATCAAGAACAATTCATGCAATTTACCCTCTTCTGGCCAGTAAGGAAATGTTCCAAAGGACGAAATTAACCATTTACAAAGCAATAGTCATACCAATGATGCTCTACGGCTGCTCGTCGTGGGGCATAACCAGCAGAACAAATAGAAAACCACTCCAAACACTGCAAAATAGATGTTTAAAACTTATCCTAAACGCGCCATGGTGGACGAGGACTAATCGCCTACATGAGGAACTTCACATGCCAACAGTTGACAGTCAAATTATCACCACTACAAGAAGACTAATTGAGAAAATTGAAAGGCTCAGACCTACCACGCATCAACTACAGGATCTAGCAACAGTAGCACCAACACACCGGCAAAAAGTAAGAGTTCCACTCTCTATCCTAGAAGACGACTAATATACGCAAATCAATAGATCAGGTCAACTACAACAAGAAGCTTCACTAAAATATAAAATACCAAGATTGTGGGCCTAAAGGACCAAAGTACTGTGCCCAAAGGCTCCCCAAAGAAAAACAAGGTGTCCCATTTTGTAAAATAAATGGTGTCCCCAATAAGTAACCCTACTCCTCACACTTGAGGGGCCAACCTCCTCCGGAGGTAGTACCCTTGCCGACGAAAACAACACACCAAAAAAAAAAAAAAAAAAAAAAAAAAAAAAAAAAAAAAAAAAAAAAAAAAAGCGGCGCGGCGGCTATTCTCTGCCGTGCTCGCCGCTCTCTCGCTGTTCTGTTGTTGTGTGTACGCGCGTCGTCCGTCGAAATAATGGCAGATCAGGCGGCTACGAACGAGACTGCTGCGGCACCCGCCGCCACCGGCACGACGAAGAAGGCCAAGTCTGCGGCGTCTGCGAAGAAGCCGCGCGCCAAGCCTGCGCACCCGCGCACCTCTGAGATGGTGACGGCCGCCATCAAGAGTCTGAAGGAGCGCGGCGGCTCGTCGCTGCAGGCGATCAAGAAGTACATTGCCGCGCACTACAAGCTGGACGCGGAGAAGCTGGCGCCCTTTATCAAGAAGTACCTCAAGTCGGCCGTCGTGGCTGGCGAGCTGGTGCAGACGAAGGGGAAGGGCGCGTCCGGCTCTTTCAAGCTTGCCGGCGCCGGCGGCGGGGCGGCCGAGGGCGGCAAGGCCCGTGCCGGCGGTGCGAAGAAGAAGCGCGCCGCTCCGGCCAGCAAGGAGAAGAAGGGCGGCCGCGCGGCCGGCGCAAAGAAGGCTGGTGGCGTGAAGGCGGCGACCGGTCGGAAGGCGGGCGCCGCCAAGAAGGCGTCTGCGGCGTCGGCGGCTCCCGCGGGTGCGAAGAAGGCGGCTGCGGCCAAGCCGGCCAAGGCCAAGTCGCCGTCGAAGGCGAAGAAGGCCGCCAAGGTTCCGACGAAGAAGCCGAAGGCGCCGCGCCCGAAGAAGGCGACGACGCCGTCTAAGGCGAAGGCGTCGCCCAAGAAGAAGAAGTAAAGTAGTAACGTTAAAGAAAGGCAAGGGAGAGGGGTTGGCGCTTGACGCCGTCGTCCCCCACCGCCCTCCCCCGCGTCGTCTTAGTGGCGCGCGATGGCACGGCTGCGGCTGTCGCGCGGCCCAAAACGGCCCTTCTCAGGGCCATCAAAGGACGTCGGGAAGGCGTTGATTGTCGTGCATGCGCCGGTGTGGTTGGTTGGTTGGTTGTGTGTGACCCTTGTGGGTACTGTTTGCGTGCCGTGGTGGTTGGATTGTGGTGCCGGTGGCGGTAGGCGGCGGCGCGCGGTAGCGGAGCGGTTGTGGCCGTTTGTTGGTCTTTTTATTTTATTTTATTTGTTTTTGTTGTTGTTGTAGTTGTTTTTTTTTTTTTTTTGCGGCGGCCGACGTTTGGTTGCTCATGTATGTTTCTGGAGACTCTTGTTTGTTTGTGTGTTTGCTTGCTTTGCGGATGTCGTGTCTTTTGTGTGTGTGTTGTGTCTCTCTCTGTCTCAAAGCGGCGGGGGGACGTGAGACGTGGAAGTGGCCGGCGGGAATTGGGAAGGCGCGGTGGCGTTGACGTTGTAGTGTAGCGTAGCGTGCGCGCGCCTCGGAGACGGCGGCGGCCAGCCACCCGTGGTGTGTGGTGACGTCGTCCGGCTGTTGTGTGTGTGTGTGTGTGTGTGTGTGTATTGTGAGGGATGGGAGTGACGTCGATTGTTGGCGAGAGCGGCTGTGGACGGGAGGGGAATTGGTTGTTGTTGTTTTGCGGGGCGGCAAGACCGACAAAAGTTTTGCTCGCGACGGAGAGATGTTAGTGGCCCTGAAAAGGGCCGTTTTTGTTGGGCGGGCGCGCGTGCGCGTGCGCGGCGCGGTTTCTAGGCGCGCTCGCCGCGGATGCGGCGCGCGAGCTGGATGTCCTTGGGCATGATGGTGACGCGCTTGGCGTGGATTGCGCACAGGTTGGTGTCTTCGAAGAGGCCGACGAGGTAGGCCTCGCTGGCCTCCTGCAGGGCCATGACTGCGGAGCTCTGGAAGCGCAGGTCGGTCTTGAAGTCCTGGGCGATCTCGCGCACTAGGCGCTGGAACGGCAGCTTGCGGATGAGCAGCTCTGTGCTCTTCTGGTAGCGCCTGATTTCCCGCAGGGCGACGGTGCCCGGCCTGTAGCGGTGGGGCTTCTTGACGCCGCCGGTGGCGGGCGCGCTCTTCCTCGCCGCCTTGGTGGCGAGCTGTTTGCGCGGCGCCTTTCCGCCGGTGGACTTGCGGGCCGTTTGCTTTGTGCGGGCCATAGCGGTTAGCGGCGTGGAGGTGCGTGCGGTACACGAAGCGTCCGGTGCTGCCTTGACAACGGGCCCGCGCGGCCCCGCGCCGCGCTTATATGCCCTCGGTGCGCGTGGTGGGGGGAGGGCGGGCCAGAGTCTATATAGGGGGGCGGCGGCAGAGAGCTCGCACCGTAGCCGACTCGCTAGCGCCGGGTGAGGAGCTGGCGCTTGTGTTTTTTCGCTTGCTTGCTTTGAGGAGGAGGAAGGAAGAAGAATGACAGGCCGCGGCAAGGGAGGAAAGGGGCTGGGCAAGGGTGGCGCCAAGCGGCACCGCAAGGTGTTGCGCGACAACATCCAGGGCATCACGAAGCCCGCCATCCGCCGCCTGGCTCGCAGGGGCGGCGTGAAGCGCATCTCTGGTCTGATCTACGAGGAGACCCGCGGAGTGCTGAAGGTGTTCCTGGAGAACGTGATCCGCGACGCGGTGACGTACACTGAGCACGCCAAGCGCAAGACTGTGACGGCCATGGACGTGGTGTACGCCCTGAAGAGGCAGGGGCGCACCCTGTACGGTTTCGGCGGTTAGGCAGGCAGGCAGCCAGCCAGCCGGTGTGCTGTGCTGCGTTGTGGCCTTCCCGCGGCCGTGCCGTGCCCGTGCTTGGTGGGAGAGACGAAAACGGCCCTTTTCAGGGCCACCACACTGTTCGGAGATTGAAAAGTGCGAAAGAGTCTGTGTTGCCTGTGCGTGTTGTTGTTGTTGTTGCTGCTGCGCGTGCGTTAGTTTTTGAGTTTGACGCGATGGGCGCGGCTGAGTCCAGTGTGTGCGTGGTTTGTTGTTTGTTTGTGGCGTGGGCATAGGCGGGCGGGCCGGATCGATCGATCGATCGATCGGATCAGCTGTTTGGTTTTTTTTGTCTGTGCCACGCGCGCCCCTTTAATTGAAACATTATAATGCTAACAATGATCATCACATTATCGGTGTATTGATGTCGTTGTCGTTTGGAACGCGACTCTGTGCGTGCGCGGAGGGGTGCAGAAACAAAAAAGACAAAAAGAGAGAAACGACAAAATGTGTGCGCGTTCGGCCACACGGGCTGTGGACAAGATGGCGGACGTGCGCCGGCGCTGGCTGTGCAATGTATGTATGTGGACGTGTTGTGTAAAGTGCGGCGAGCACGGACGACGGAAACTTTGCTTTGGACGTAGGTTTGTGTGGTGGCCCTGAAAAGGGCCGATTGTTGTGAGCCGAGCCGGCAAGGCAAAGGCAGGCGCGTTTGCGTGCAGGGAGCACGCAAGCGCAGCGCCGCGCTCTCTGTTTAGGCCTTCTTCTCGGTCTTCTTTGGCAGCAGGACGGCCTGGATGTTGGGCAGGACACCACCCTGTGCGATGGTGACGCCCGACAAGAGCTTGTTGAGCTCCTCGTCGTTGCGGATGGCGAGCTGCAGGTGGCGCGGGATGATGCGCGTCTTCTTGTTGTCGCGGGCCGCGTTTCCGGCCAGCTCGAGCACCTCAGCCGCGAGGTACTCCATGACGGCGGCGAGGTAGACGGGCGCCCCGGCGCCGACGCGCTCGGCGTAGTTTCCCTTGCGCAGGAGGCGGTGGATTCTGCCGACCGGGAACTGGAGCCCAGCCCTGCTTGAGCGGGACTTTGACTTGCCCTTGACTTTGCCTCCCTTTCCGCGTCCGGACATGGCGTTTGGCTAGTTGAAACACGTAACGTAACGGTGCGAGCCGCAGCGAGTCGAGCAGCGGAGTGCGTGGCGGCGGGACTAGGGTGGGGGTCCCTTTATGGGCTCGGGTGCGGCGGCCGGTTGCGCGCGCGCCCCATTGGTCGGCGGCCGCAACAGGGCGAGCTGGTAAAGGTGGGGTGTTGCGGTAGCGGCGGGTGCCACTGTGTGGGGAGACGCTGACTAGAGCGGAGCGCTTGCTGCTTGCTGTTGTACGTTCGAGATGCCGCCCAAGACTAGCGGGAAGGCCGCCAAGAAGGCTGGCAAGGCGCAGAAGAACATTTCGAAGGGCGACAAGAAGAAGAAGCGCAAGAGGAAGGAGAGCTATGCCATCTACATCTACAAGGTGCTGAAGCAGGTGCACCCCGACACGGGCATCTCGTCGAAGGCGATGAGCATCATGAACAGCTTCGTGAACGACATTTTCGAGCGCATTGCGGCCGAGGCGTCTCGCCTGGCGCACTACAACAAGCGCTCGACCATCACGTCCCGCGAGATCCAGACGGCTGTGCGGCTCTTGCTGCCTGGCGAGCTGGCCAAGCACGCCGTGAGCGAGGGCACGAAGGCGGTGACCAAGTACACGAGCTCCAAGTGAGGGGGTTAAGGCTCTAGGGAGCTCCCCTCCGTTGCGAGAGCGGCAAAACGGCCCTTTTCAGGGCCACCAAATTGCCTTTGCGGGAAGAGCGGAATTGTTGTTTGTGTGAGGCGGCGCATAGCTACCCGGTTTGGTTGGTTGCGAAGCAGCTGGTGGTGGTGGTGGTGGTGGTTATGCGTGCTCGCGAGTCGTGGCGTGGTTGGTTGGTTGGTTGGTTGTTTGTCGACACACAGACAGGAGGTGTTGTCTGTGTCGCTGATTCCTTTCCTTTCTTTGTCTCTGTCTGCCCGGTTAGTCACGTGACTGCAATTGAAACCCCTCGCGATTGTTGGATGTCACCGTTAGGGCCGTCTGCGGGTTTGTTTGTTGTCACATCATACATACATGATGGCGAGGGTGAAATGTTGTGTTGCCGTCTACTATTCCCTTTGCTGTACGGCGTGGAGGTGTGTTGGTGACGTTTTAAAAAAAAAAAAAAAAATGGACGTGTCTTTACTAGTCATTAAGAAGACGCAAGAATTGTACGGGCGGGTGGGGTAGGCGACACGCACGGTGGTGTACCCATTTATTTGGCCCTTGATTTTGATAGCCGTTTCTGCAGTTGATTTGAATGATTGATTGTTGTGCGCACGCACGCCGGTGTCGTCATTCAAGGTGCACGTGTGTTCGGTTCAGTGACGGTAGACGACGACGGCCGTTGTTTGTTGTTATGGGCGTACACGCGGTTGTCTGTGTCCCCCGGTGAAATGGCCGGTTTGTCGGTGATGTGATCCGATCCGGCGGCCCTGAGTAGCTGTCTATGGGCATCATGGCAACGTGTCGGTCTGAACACCCGTCTCACTGTGGCACCGTCGGCGCTGCGAACGGTGACGAAAGGCTGACTGTGATCGGTCGGATGTCATGTCTTGTCTGGGCAGAACGTGTGGAATGAGCAAAAAAAAAAAAAAAAACTGTGGGGACGGAAACAATGGTGGAGGAGGGGAACGAAAATAATAAAACGAAACGAAACGAAGAAAAAGAAGAAGGAGAAGCAATCACCGGAAAACGAGACAGGGGAAAAACGGAGAGGCGCTGTCTAGAGCAACGGAACGTTCCCGTGCATTGCAGCCGCACTGACATGCGTTTACGGCGCGGCTGCAAGTGTCGGCCGTGGTGACGGCTGAATTGCATTGCCTTCCCGGATGCAACGTTCGCCCGATATGGCTCGGAGGAAGAATCTATGAGAGAGTGCCTTGCCCTTGCCGTTTCGTGTGCGGTGTAGCGAATGATGTGTGTGTGTGTGTAGTGGGGAATGGATGGTCGATAGCTGCCGTCACGGTCGAGATAACGCAGTCAAAGGTGTCGCGAAAAAGTGTGTTAGCCGTGGTTGGTTTGTGTGTTTGTTTTGTTTTTAAAGAGAAGGGACGAGAGAAAGAAGGTAGGTGGAGAGTGCGTTGCGTGTTGCGAACTGCGTCCGTGAATACGGCAGTATTTGGTGGTGGGCGTGCCCTTGCAGGTGGCCCGGAAGGCGTGTTCGTTTCGCGGTAGTGTGGACGGGTGAGGGGCACGCGTAACGCTGCGCTGCTGGCATATTCGGGAGATGGGAGGGGGCGAAAGGAGAAAGGAGACGCGGAGGGCGCGTGTGGGTGGTTCGCGCTGCGCTCGGCGGTTGTGTTTGTTTGTGCAACAAATGTGTTGCCGGGAGGGGGACCGTTGTTGTGGTGGTTGCGGTTGTAGCCTCCGACGCGGCTGGCAGTGAACAACGTGAGACGACGGATGCGTGGCTGGGGCGGCGCATGTCGCCGGTGCCATGCCTTTAGAGCCGCGTGGTCGGGGTGTGCGCACCGCGTGTCGTGTTGCGAGACATCACATGTGCTGCTGCGCACCGGTGGCGTGGCGTGGCGTGGCGTGGGGGCGAGGAGAGCGAGCCGCGCCAGTACCGCGCGGTGTGCTTGTGCGCCGGAGAATGGCACACTGCGCCTGCCCGTTGAGGAGGCTGATGGCCGTGGTGTGGTGGAAATGGAGCGCGTCGGACGTGTACCAATGAGAAAGAGAAACAAAGCAAGCAAGCAAGCAACCACGAACGAAAGGTGGAGGGCGGCATTGTGTCACATGTGGCGGTGGGGAAAAACGAAAAAAAAAAACAAAAAACAAAAAACAAAACAAACAACAAACAACAAACAAAGACGTTAAGAAAGAGGAGAAACAACAAAGACAATGAGTCGTGCGTTCGCGAGGGGGGTGGGTGTGCGTGCGTAACGCCGGTACGCGCAGTGCGGAGCCCAACGGCTGTGTCGTCGGCCGAATGGGTGCGGGAATAGAGGCCGCGTCGGCACGGAGAAGGAAGGACGCACGCGCGCTGCGGCGTTGGCGCGGTTTGCGGCTGGCGCCTTTGGTGGCAACGGCCAGGACAAGCAGCGGTGTATGGTGTTGTGCGGGGCGGACAGGGGCGGCGGTGGTGGACGGGGAGGAGGCGGTGGCGTGTGTGGTACGGCGAAAACGGGACGGACGGCCGGCGGATGTTGAGAGGCGCCGCCCGCGCACGCACGCAGACACACAGAAGGGAAGAGCGAGAAAGGAACAAATGGAGGGGGCGAATGTGGAGGTGCGGGGAGGGGGAGGCGGTGGTGTTTGTGGGCATGTGGTGGGAGAGAAGGGCGGGGGCGGAAGGACAGAGGCGCGAGGCGACAGCCTGTGCTTGTTGCTTGCTTTGCGTCTTTTTGTTTTTGTTTTTTTATTTTGTTTTTATCCTTTGGTCGCCTTGGAGCCTGTCGGTCCCGTCCGTGTGTGGCCACGCTGTGGGTGCGTGTATGTTTGTACGTTTCGTTTTTTGTCTTCTTCTGCAGCAGAGGCGGCCAGCAAATGCGTGCGGTTGGATGGATGGGCGGCCACGGCACGGCACGGCACGGCACCGCACCTGTGCCCAAGGAGGAGACGCTGGCGGCGGGCCACCCTCGGATGCGGCCGGCCGGGGCTGTGTGCGCCGCTGCAACAACAACGAGTAAACAAGACGAAGACGAAGCGGATGGCTGGTGAGTGCATTTCGGCGGTAGACAAGGCAGTGTGTGATGTGGCGTTGTGACGGGGGGGGGGGGGGGGGTGGTTTGCTCACGCGGCCTCGTTGTGTTGATGCGCAGGAAGACGAGATGCGGGCAGACGCGTACAGAGAGACGAGCCCGGTCTGCAGCAGGATGTGTGGCGCGCCGAGTGCAGAGCAGCGCGCGCCGGCTGGGCTGGGTTCGGCTGGGCCCGCCCGGCGGCGGGCCGCGCTGTTGTCGCGGACGTGAGCGCCCCCTGGCGGGTGGTCGGAGGCGGCGCGGTGGACGTGTGGCTGGTTGGCAGTGCACATTGCGAGTGGCTGGCTGGCTGGCTGGCTGGCTGGCTGGCTGGCGGGCGGTCGGCGGCGGCGGCGAGAAGAGAGAGGAGGTATGTGTTGCGGGCGCCTTTGCTGCGCTGCGTCGTTGCGTGCCTGGGCGTGCGCCTGTCGACTGTGTGTGACTGTGTTGGGCGTTGTGCCACGTACGTGTGCTCGGCCGAAGGCAGGCGTCGGAAAGAAGAGGGCGAAGGGCAGGAAAGTGGGTCGGTGTGCGTGCGTAGCCCGTGATGTGATGATGTCACGTCACGTCATGTGTTTGCGAAGCGGCTGCCGAGAGGTGTGTGGTAGCGAGCGGGAATGTGCGTTTGGTGGTTGCGGCGTGAGGTGAGGGTGGGAGAATATTGGGGCGGGCGGGCGGGCGGGCGGGCGGGCCGTTGTTGGTGGTTCCTCCTGTGGTTGTTTGTGCAGCTTTGATGGCAACGTGGAAGGACGCCGGTTTCGTGCCTTGCGTGTGGTTGTCGACGGTGACTGGTTGGGGTGTGCGCCGATGCACGTGCCATGTCGTTAGTATGTTTGGGTCGTGAGTGTTGTTTTTGGCTGTGTTGTTGTGTACGGGAAGGGGGGGGGGGGGAGAGGAGGAGGCGGGTGGATAGTGCGTGCAGTAGTGTCGTTGCGACGGGCGCGTCGGGTGGAGCTGTGCGTAGTGGCGGAAAGGTGTAGGTTGCGGGAAGGGAGCCCGTCGTGTGTCGTGTCGGTGTCGTTGACGGGGTCGCGTGCGTGCGTTGTGAAATCGAGTGTGGCGGGAAAGGAGCAGTGGCCGCTGGCGTCGTGGCCGTTAGCAGAGGCTGTGCTTGTCCGTTTGTTACCTGTTGGACGCTTGGTGCGAGTTGTTTGCTGCTGTTGTTGTTGTTATCGTTGTCGTTTGTCGCCCCCGTCTCGCGGGTTGTTTTTGTTTTGTCGGCTGTGCTGTGTCGGCGAGCTGTTTTGCGGTGCGTGAATGTGTTGGTGCAAAAGTGGCGGCGTTATGGCTGCGCCCGCGACGAGCCGCGGGCGCGCCATTGATGATGTTCAAACACAGAGCGGCTGTGTGCAATGGGAGGCCTGCGTACGGGTAGCGGTGTTGTCGTACGTGCATCCGGCCCGGTGCGGAAAGCGCCGTTGCCGTTTGCCCCTTAGTTGCCAGCCATGTCGCGTGAGCGGCGGGTTGCCTCTGGTCGACGTGGTGCTCGGGTTTGTGGTTTTTGGTGCCCTTTGGCCGGTGGGTGGTGTTTAAATTTTGTTTTTGTGTGTGTGTGTGTGTGTGTGTGTGTGTGTGTGTGTGTGTGTTTTATATCTGCCTCCTGCTCGGTCTTGCGGCGGTTTGGTCGACGTCGTCTGTAGTTTTTGCGGCTTGCCGACGACCGACCGACACACCTTTGAAACCTACGTGTGGCGCCCGAAGGTGAACGTAACCTGACCGCGGACCTCTCGGCGCCTTAACCTAACCTAACCTCTAACCTAAGATGTCCGGCCGTAAAGGTAGGTGCGGCCACCTGACGCCTCACGTCCGAACGCTTAACCTAACTTTGACGCTTAACCTAACTGTAACCCTTAACCTAACCCACGTCCACCTAACCTAACCTCACCTTAGGGTGGTGTACACCGCGAATGCCTTAGGGCATGTTATGTTATATAGTCTTAGGTGGAGTCCACTATACGCAACAAGCGGCTACACGGGTAGCAGGGGTTGTGTGGCGTGGGCTGGGCGGTTCTGTTTAGGTTGGATGGCCCTTGGGCAAGTACGGAAAGGGCAACGGGCGCGGGGCAAGGTCAGGACATGCGGGGACCAAGCGGCAATCGGTATTGTAATTGTCAACTGTCGAAGCTCTGCGTTGGTAAAGTACCGGAACGTCAAGCGCTGATAGAAAGCGCCGAAGCTGCAATCGTTATAGGTACAGACGGTGCTTTAGAAAGGATAGCGTGCATGCAACCGGTGGTGGAGTGGTTCGTCGCTGTTAGTAGTAGTTTATCCTGTGTAGTGAAGTAGAAGTGGTGGACGGTTCCTGTGAACTATTGTGGGTGGAGGGTACACTCAACAGCCGAGCTAGGTTGATAATTGGCTCCTTTTACCGACCTCGCGACTCAGCAGCATTAGTGGCCGAACAAGTGAGAGAAAATGTGGACATACATTTTCCTTTCCGCAGCGTGTTACAGTCTTAGGTGGAGATTTCAATGTGCCAGATGTTCAGGACGGGTGGTAGGGACAGAGCATCGAGTGACAGTATACTGAGTGCACCATCCGAACGAAAAATGCCGCGAGCAATTAAACAGAGAGAGAACCGACTCGTGGAGATAACATCGTGGACCTACCGATGACAAACAGACCCCGAACTTGTCGACTCTGTATGTGCAGAACAGGGACCCAGTGAACAAGAGGCCGTTGCAGCATCGCTGAATATGGACGTTAGTAGGAATATACAAACAAAAAAACAAAAAAAAAAACAAAAAAAAAAAAAAAAAGGGAGGAAGGTTTATCTGTTTAGCAAGAGTAATAGAAGGCAGATTTGAGACTACCAGGCAGATGCAAACGCAAATGTCTGCTCCGACACTGACAATGTTGAGTGTTTATGGAGAAAGTGCAAGGCAATCGTAAAATGCGTCTTAGACAGGTACGTGCCGAGTAAAACTGCGAGGGATGGGAAAAACCCACCGCGGTACAACAACCAAAGTTTAGGAAACTATAGCGAAAGCAAAGAGAGCTTCACTCAAAGTTGAAACGCAGCCAAAACCTCTCAGACAAACAGACGCTAAACGATGTCCAAAGTTAGCGTAAGGAGGGCTATGCGTGAAGCGTCCGGTGAATGCGAAAGTACAATTCCATGTACCGACGTGACAGGAAATCAAATCAAATCCTAGGACGTTGTGGTCGTACGTTGAATCAGTAGTAAGCGGCTCGAAACAGAGGATGACACGCGTAAAGCTGTGAAATACTAAACACCTGTTTCCAAAAGCTGTGTCACGGAGGACGACCGCACTGCAGTTCCTTCTCGCACAAACGAAAAAATGGCTGACATCGAAATAAGTGTCCAAGGAGGAATAGAAAAGCAACTGGAATCACTCAACAGAGGAACGTCCACTGGACCCGACGGGATACCAATTCGATTCTACACAGAGTACGCGACAGAACCTCCTAACAGCCGTGTACCGCAAGTCTCTAGAGGAACGGAGGGTTCCAAATGATTGGAAAAGAGCACAGGTAGTCCCGGGCTTGAAGAAGGGTCGTCGAGCAGATGCGCAAAACTATAGGCCCTATATCTGTGACGTCGATCGGTTGTAGAATTTGAGAACATGTTTTATGCTCGAGTAGTAGCATGTCGTTTTTTGGAAACCCAGTGTCTACTATGTAGGAATCAACATGGATTCCGGAAACAGCGATCGTGTGAGACCCAACGCGCTTTATTTGTTCATGGGACCCAGAAAATATTAGATACAGGCTCCCAGGTAGATGCCATTTTGGTTGACATCCGGAAGGAGGGCGTTCGATACAGTTCCGCACTGTCGCCTGATAAACAAAGTAAGTGTCTGCAGAATGTCGGACCAAGTGTGTGGCTGGACTGAAGAGATTGTAGCAAACAGAACACAGCATGTTGTGTTATCAATGGAGAGACGTCTACAGACGTTAAAGTAACCTCTGGCGTGCCACAGGGGAGTGTTATGGGACCCATTGCTCTTCACACACAATGTATATAAATGACCTAGTAGATAGTGTCGGACGTTGCATGCGTCTTTTCGCGGATGATGCTGTAGTATACAGAGAAGTTGCAGCGAAAAATGCAGGACGATCTGCAGCGGATAGGCACGTGGTGCAGGGAGTGGCAACTGTCCCTTAACATGTATTGCGAATAATATAGAAAGAAGGACCCTTTATTGTATGATTGAGTATATGATAGCGGGACAAACACTGGTAGCAGTTACGTCTGTAAAATATCTGGGAGTATGCGTGCGGAGTGATTGGGAGTGGGATGATCATCATATTAAAAAAAAAAAACAAAAAAAAAAAACAAACAAAAGTAATTGTTGGTAAGGCGGGTACCAGGTTGCGATTTATTGGGAGAATGCGTAGCAAATGTCGTCCATCAACAAAGGAGGAGGTGGCTTACAAAACACCCGTTCGTTCGACCTATACGTGCGTGTTGCCCATCAGTGTGGGATCCGTACCAGGTCGCGTTGACGGAGGCGACGGAGACGATCCAACGTTTCGTCGCAGGGTCATTTGGTAACCGTGATAGCGTTACGGAGATGTTTAACAAACCCACGCGGCAGACTCTGCAATAGAGGCGCTCTGCATCGCGGTGTAGCTTGCTCGCCAGGTTTCGAGATATTGCGTTTCTGGATGGGGTATCGAATATATTGCGTATACCTCCCGAGGAGATCACGAATGGATGTGGTTAGAGAGATTCGAGCGCGCACGGAGGCGTTTTTTTTTTTTTTTTGCAGACTGTCGGTTCGTCCCGCGAACCATACGCGACTGGAACAGCAAAGGGAGGTAAATGACATTGGCACGTGAAGTGCCCTCCGCCACACACCGTTGGGTGGCTTGCGGAGTCTAAATGTTAGAGGTCGGCTGTCGGTGTGTGCTTTTGATGAAGGCAGATTCGGTGCGTCTGTAGTTGCGGATGGCGGTTAGCCACCCTCGCTGAAAGCGGCGAGGGGCGGCGGCGCCTCGGTTGGCCGGTGCCCATGTTGCGCAGGCGGCGCTCGTTTTTGTTTTGCGGCGGGCAATGTTGTGAGAAACGGGCGCGAATGTTGGCGGGCGAGGTGGCCCGACGGCCGCGGGCCGATCGGGAAACGGTGGGAGGGCGATGGGGCGGCGGAGGTGCGTTTGCACGGCCGTCATCGCCGCACGCCTCCGCTTGTGTGGCTGTGGCGGCGGCCGCGCTGGCCGGGCTGGCGCGGCGACGGTGCGCCAGTTTTGCCGAAGGTTTGGCCATTGTGGCGGGTCGTCGGCTGGGGCTGTGGGGGCGGCATTTGGGCGGGGGCGGCGATTCTCGGCGGGCCGAGCCAGGCTGTGGCGCGCGGTAGCTGCAGTTTGGCCGTGGTTTGCGGCGCTGCCGTGGCGACTGGTTGGCGACTGTGGTGTGGCCGTGTGTAGCCCCATCCTCGGTGGTTTGAATGGCGCGGGTGGTTGCGGCGCAGGTTTGGGGCTGGTCCGCACAGGCTGTCGGACGTTGGGCGGTAGCAAGCGCGGGAGGCGCGGCGCGGCGGCGCGCAGAGTGGCGGCCGCTCTCTCGGCCGTCCGCGCCCGCCCGCGACACTGGCTGGGCCTGGCGGCGCGGCGGCTATTCTCTGCCGTGCTCGCCGCTCTCTCGCTGTTCTGTTGTTGTGTGTACGCGCGTCGTCCGTCGAAATAATGGCAGATCAGGCGGCTACGAACGAGACTGCTGCGGCACCCGCCGCCACCGGCACGACGAAGAAGGCCAAGTCTGCGGCGTCTGCGAAGAAGCCGCGCGCCAAGCCTGCGCACCCGCGCACCTCTGAGATGGTGACGGCCGCCATCAAGAGTCTGAAGGAGCGCGGCGGCTCGTCGCTGCAGGCGATCAAGAAGTACATTGCCGCGCACTACAAGCTGGACGCGGAGAAGCTGGCGCCCTTTATCAAGAAGTACCTCAAGTCGGCCGTCGTGGCTGGCGAGCTGGTGCAGACGAAGGGGAAGGGCGCGTCCGGCTCTTTCAAGCTTGCCGGCGCCGGCGGCGGGGCGGCCGAGGGCGGCAAGGCCCGTGCCGGCGGTGCGAAGAAGAAGCGCGCCGCTCCGGCCAGCAAGGAGAAGAAGGGCGGCCGCGCGGCCGGCGCAAAGAAGGCTGGTGGCGTGAAGGCGGCGACCGGTCGGAAGGCGGGCGCCGCCAAGAAGGCGTCTGCGGCGTCGGCGGCTCCCGCGGGTGCGAAGAAGGCGGCTGCGGCCAAGCCGGCCAAGGCCAAGTCGCCGTCGAAGGCGAAGAAGGCCGCCAAGGTTCCGACGAAGAAGCCGAAGGCGCCGCGCCCGAAGAAGGCGACGACGCCGTCTAAGGCGAAGGCGTCGCCCAAGAAGAAGAAGTAAAGTAGTAACGTTAAAGAAAGGCAAGGGAGAGGGGTTGGCGCTTGACGCCGTCGTCCCCCACCGCCCTCCCCCGCGTCGTCTTAGTGGCGCGCGATGGCACGGCTGCGGCTGTCGCGCGGCCCAAAACGGCCCTTCTCAGGGCCATCAAAGGACGTCGGGAAGGCGTTGATTGTCGTGCATGCGCCGGTGTGGTTGGTTGGTTGGTTGTGTGTGACCCTTGTGGGTACTGTTTGCGTGCCGTGGTGGTTGGATTGTGGTGCCGGTGGCGGTAGGCGGCGGCGCGCGGTAGCGGAGCGGTTGTGGCCGTTTGTTGGTCTTTTTATTTTATTTTATTTGTTTTTGTTGTTGTTGTAGTTGTTTTTTTTTTTTTTTTTGCGGCGGCCGACGTTTGGTTGCTCATGTATGTTTCTGGAGACTCTTGTTTGTTTGTGTGTTTGCTTGCTTTGCGGATGTCGTGTCTTTTGTGTGTGTGTTGTGTCTCTCTCTGTCTCAAAGCGGCGGGGGGACGTGAGACGTGGAAGTGGCCGGCGGGAATTGGGAAGGCGCGGTGGCGTTGACGTTGTAGTGTAGCGTAGCGTGCGCGCGCCTCGGAGACGGCGGCGGCCAGCCACCCGTGGTGTGTGGTGACGTCGTCCGGCTGTTGTGTGTGTGTGTGTGTGTGTGTGTGTGTGTATTGTGAGGGATGGGAGTGACGTCGATTGTTGGCGAGAGCGGCTGTGGACGGGAGGGGAATTGGTTGTTGTTGTTTTGCGGGGCGGCAAGACCGACAAAAGTTTTGCTCGCGACGGAGAGATGTTAGTGGCCCTGAAAAGGGCCGTTTTTGTTGGGCGGGCGCGCGTGCGCGTGCGCGGCGCGGTTTCTAGGCGCGCTCGCCGCGGATGCGGCGCGCGAGCTGGATGTCCTTGGGCATGATGGTGACGCGCTTGGCGTGGATTGCGCACAGGTTGGTGTCTTCGAAGAGGCCGACGAGGTAGGCCTCGCTGGCCTCCTGCAGGGCCATGACTGCGGAGCTCTGGAAGCGCAGGTCGGTCTTGAAGTCCTGGGCGATCTCGCGCACTAGGCGCTGGAACGGCAGCTTGCGGATGAGCAGCTCTGTGCTCTTCTGGTAGCGCCTGATTTCCCGCAGGGCGACGGTGCCCGGCCTGTAGCGGTGGGGCTTCTTGACGCCGCCGGTGGCGGGCGCGCTCTTCCTCGCCGCCTTGGTGGCGAGCTGTTTGCGCGGCGCCTTTCCGCCGGTGGACTTGCGGGCCGTTTGCTTTGTGCGGGCCATAGCGGTTAGCGGCGTGGAGGTGCGTGCGGTACACGAAGCGTCCGGTGCTGCCTTGACAACGGGCCCGCGCGGCCCCGCGCCGCGCTTATATGCCCTCGGTGCGCGTGGTGGGGGGAGGGCGGGCCAGAGTCTATATAGGGGGGCGGCGGCAGAGAGCTCGCACCGTAGCCGACTCGCTAGCGCCGGGTGAGGAGCTGGCGCTTGTGTTTTTTCGCTTGCTTGCTTTGAGGAGGAGGAAGGAAGAAGAATGACAGGCCGCGGCAAGGGAGGAAAGGGGCTGGGCAAGGGTGGCGCCAAGCGGCACCGCAAGGTGTTGCGCGACAACATCCAGGGCATCACGAAGCCCGCCATCCGCCGCCTGGCTCGCAGGGGCGGCGTGAAGCGCATCTCTGGTCTGATCTACGAGGAGACCCGCGGAGTGCTGAAGGTGTTCCTGGAGAACGTGATCCGCGACGCGGTGACGTACACTGAGCACGCCAAGCGCAAGACTGTGACGGCCATGGACGTGGTGTACGCCCTGAAGAGGCAGGGGCGCACCCTGTACGGTTTCGGCGGTTAGGCAGGCAGGCAGCCAGCCAGCCGGTGTGCTGTGCTGCGTTGTGGCCTTCCCGCGGCCGTGCCGTGCCCGTGCTTGGTGGGAGAGACGAAAACGGCCCTTTTCAGGGCCACCACACTGTTCGGAGATTGAAAAGTGCGAAAGAGTCTGTGTTGCCTGTGCGTGTTGTTGTTGTTGTTGCTGCTGCGCGTGCGTTAGTTTTTGAGTTTGACGCGATGGGCGCGGCTGAGTCCAGTGTGTGCGTGGTTTGTTGTTTGTTTGTGGCGTGGGCATAGGCGGGCGGGCCGGATCGATCGATCGATCGATCGGATCAGCTGTTTGGTTTTTTTTGTCTGTGCCACGCGCGCCCCTTTAATTGAAACATTATAATGCTAACAATGATCATCACATTATCGGTGTATTGATGTCGTTGTCGTTTGGAACGCGACTCTGTGCGTGCGCGGAGGGGTGCAGAAACAAAAAAGACAAAAAGAGAGAAACGACAAAATGTGTGCGCGTTCGGCCACACGGGCTGTGGACAAGATGGCGGACGTGCGCCGGCGCTGGCTGTGCAATGTATGTATGTGGACGTGTTGTGTAAAGTGCGGCGAGCACGGACGACGGAAACTTTGCTTTGGACGTAGGTTTGTGTGGTGGCCCTGAAAAGGGCCGATTGTTGTGAGCCGAGCCGGCAAGGCAAAGGCAGGCGCGTTTGCGTGCAGGGAGCACGCAAGCGCAGCGCCGCGCTCTCTGTTTAGGCCTTCTTCTCGGTCTTCTTTGGCAGCAGGACGGCCTGGATGTTGGGCAGGACACCACCCTGTGCGATGGTGACGCCCGACAAGAGCTTGTTGAGCTCCTCGTCGTTGCGGATGGCGAGCTGCAGGTGGCGCGGGATGATGCGCGTCTTCTTGTTGTCGCGGGCCGCGTTTCCGGCCAGCTCGAGCACCTCAGCCGCGAGGTACTCCATGACGGCGGCGAGGTAGACGGGCGCCCCGGCGCCGACGCGCTCGGCGTAGTTTCCCTTGCGCAGGAGGCGGTGGATTCTGCCGACCGGGAACTGGAGCCCAGCCCTGCTTGAGCGGGACTTTGACTTGCCCTTGACTTTGCCTCCCTTTCCGCGTCCGGACATGGCGTTTGGCTAGTTGAAACACGTAACGTAACGGTGCGAGCCGCAGCGAGTCGAGCAGCGGAGTGCGTGGCGGCGGGACTCCTCTCGGTGCTATATGATAGACGGCCACATAAGGTCATCTGGTGAAGGAGGAGTGTGTTGTCTATGTGACATTTACTCCAAAATAACGGGGTGACTTCCTAACGGGTGATTTATGGTCCTAACGGTATAGCTGCGGCGGGACTAGGGTGGGGGTCCCTTTATGGGCTCGGGTGCGGCGGCCGGTTGCGCGCGCGCCCCATTGGTCGGCGGCCGCAACAGGGCGAGCTGGTAAAGGTGGGGTGTTGCGGTAGCGGCGGGTGCCACTGTGTGGGGAGACGCTGACTAGAGCGGAGCGCTTGCTGCTTGCTGTTGTACGTTCGAGATGCCGCCCAAGACTAGCGGGAAGGCCGCCAAGAAGGCTGGCAAGGCGCAGAAGAACATTTCGAAGGGCGACAAGAAGAAGAAGCGCAAGAGGAAGGAGAGCTATGCCATCTACATCTACAAGGTGCTGAAGCAGGTGCACCCCGACACGGGCATCTCGTCGAAGGCGATGAGCATCATGAACAGCTTCGTGAACGACATTTTCGAGCGCATTGCGGCCGAGGCGTCTCGCCTGGCGCACTACAACAAGCGCTCGACCATCACGTCCCGCGAGATCCAGACGGCTGTGCGGCTCTTGCTGCCTGGCGAGCTGGCCAAGCACGCCGTGAGCGAGGGCACGAAGGCGGTGACCAAGTACACGAGCTCCAAGTGAGGGGGTTAAGGCTCTAGGGAGCTCCCCTCCGTTGCGAGAGCGGCAAAACGGCCCTTTTCAGGGCCACCAAATTGCCTTTGCGGGAAGAGCGGAATTGTTGTTTGTGTGAGGCGGCGCATAGCTACCCGGTTTGGTTGGTTGCGAAGCAGCTGGTGGTGGTTATGCGTGCTCGCGAGTCGTGGCGTGGTTGGTTGGTTGGTTGGTTGTTTGTCGACACACAGACAGGAGGTGTTGTCTGTGTCGCTGATTCCTTTCCTTTCTTTGTCTCTGTCTGCCCGGTTAGTCACGTGACTGCAATTGAAACCCCTCGCGATTGTTGGATGTCACCGTTAGGGCCGTCTGCGGGTTTGTTTGTTGTCACATCATACATACATGATGGCGAGGGTGAAATGTTGTGTTGCCGTCTACTATTCCCTTTGCTGTACGGCGTGGAGGTGTGTTGGTGACGTTTTAAAAAAAAAAAAAAAAATGGACGTGTCTTTACTAGTCATTAAGAAGACGCAAGAATTGTACGGGCGGGTGGGGTAGGCGACACGCACGGTGGTGTACCCATTTATTTGGCCCTTGATTTTGATAGCCGTTTCTGCAGTTGATTTGAATGATTGATTGTTGTGCGCACGCACGCCGGTGTCGTCATTCAAGGTGCACGTGTGTTCGGTTCAGTGACGGTAGACGACGACGGCCGTTGTTTGTTGTTATGGGCGTACACGCGGTTGTCTGTGTCCCCCGGTGAAATGGCCGGTTTGTCGGTGATGTGATCCGATCCGGCGGCCCTGAGTAGCTGTCTATGGGCATCATGGCAACGTGTCGGTCTGAACACCCGTCTCACTGTGGCACCGTCGGCGCTGCGAACGGTGACGAAAGGCTGACTGTGATCGGTCGGATGTCATGTCTTGTCTGGGCAGAACGTGTGGAATGAGCAAAAAAAAAAAAAAAAACTGTGGGGACGGAAACAATGGTGGAGGAGGGGAACGAAAATAATAAAACGAAACGAAACGAAGAAAAAGAAGAAGGAGAAGCAATCACCGGAAAACGAGACAGGGGAAAAACGGAGAGGCGCTGTCTAGAGCAACGGAACGTTCCCGTGCATTGCAGCCGCACTGACATGCGTTTACGGCGCGGCTGCAAGTGTCGGCCGTGGTGACGGCTGAATTGCATTGCCTTCCCGGATGCAACGTTCGCCCGATATGGCTCGGAGGAAGAATCTATGAGAGAGTGCCTTGCCCTTGCCGTTTCGTGTGCGGTGTAGCGAATGATGTGTGTGTGTGTGTAGTGGGGAATGGATGGTCGATAGCTGCCGTCACGGTCGAGATAACGCAGTCAAAGGTGTCGCGAAAAAGTGTGTTAGCCGTGGTTGGTTTGTGTGTTTGTTTTGTTTTGAAAGAGAAGGGACGAGAGAAAGAAGGTAGGTGGAGAGTGCGTTGCGTGTTGCGAACTGCGTCCGTGAATACGGCAGTATTTGGTGGTGGGCGTGCCCTTGCAGGTGGCCCGGAAGGCGTGTTCGTTTCGCGGTAGTGTGGACGGGTGAGGGGCACGCGTAACGCTGCGCTGCTGGCATATTCGGGAGATGGGAGGGGGCGAAAGGAGAAAGGAGACGCGGAGGGCGCGTGTGGGTGGTTCGCGCTGCGCTCGGCGGTTGTGTTTGTTTGTGCAACAAATGTGTTGCCGGGAGGGGGACCGTTGTTGTGGTGGTTGCGGTTGTAGCCTCCGACGCGGCTGGCAGTGAACAACGTGAGACGACGGATGCGTGGCTGGGGCGGCGCATGTCGCCGGTGCCATGCCTTTAGAGCCGCGTGGTCGGGGTGTGCGCACCGCGTGTCGTGTTGCGAGACATCACATGTGCTGCTGCGCACCGGTGGCGTGGCGTGGCGTGGCGTGGGGGCGAGGAGAGCGAGCCGCGCCAGTACCGCGCGGTGTGCTTGTGCGCCGGAGAATGGCACACTGCGCCTGCCCGTTGAGGAGGCTGATGGCCGTGGTGTGGTGGAAATGGAGCGCGTCGGACGTGTACCAATGAGAAAGAGAAACAAAGCAAGCAAGCAAGCAACCACGAACGAAAGGTGGAGGGCGGCATTGTGTCACATGTGGCGGTGGGGAAAAACGAAAAAAAAAAACAAAAAACAAAAAACAAAACAAACAACAAACAACAAACAAAGACGTTAAGAAAGAGGAGAAACAACAAAGACAATGAGTCGTGCGTTCGCGAGGGGGGTGGGTGTGCGTGCGTAACGCCGGTACGCGCAGTGCGGAGCCCAACGGCTGTGTCGTCGGCCGAATGGGTGCGGGAATAGAGGCCGCGTCGGCACGGAGAAGGAAGGACGCACGCGCGCTGCGGCGTTGGCGCGGTTTGCGGCTGGCGCCTTTGGTGGCAACGGCCAGGACAAGCAGCGGTGTATGGTGTTGTGCGGGGCGGACAGGGGCGGCGGTGGTGGACGGGGAGGAGGCGGTGGCGTGTGTGGTACGGCGAAAACGGGACGGACGGCCGGCGGATGTTGAGAGGCGCCGCCCGCGCACGCACGCAGACACACAGAAGGGAAGAGCGAGAAAGGAACAAATGGAGGGGGCGAATGTGGAGGTGCGGGGAGGGGGAGGCGGTGGTGTTTGTGGGCATGTGGTGGGAGAGAAGGGCGGGGGCGGAAGGACAGAGGCGCGAGGCGACAGCCTGTGCTTGTTGCTTGCTTTGCGTCTTTTTGTTTTTGTTTTTTTATTTTGTTTTTATCCTTTGGTCGCCTTGGAGCCTGTCGGTCCCGTCCGTGTGTGGCCACGCTGTGGGTGCGTGTATGTTTGTACGTTTCGTTTTTTGTCTTCTTCTGCAGCAGAGGCGGCCAGCAAATGCGTGCGGTTGGATGGATGGGCGGCCACGGCACGGCACGGCACGGCACCGCACCTGTGCCCAAGGAGGAGACGCTGGCGGCGGGCCACCCTCGGATGCGGCCGGCCGGGGCTGTGTGCGCCGCTGCAACAACAACGAGTAAACAAGACGAAGACGAAGCGGATGGCTGGTGAGTGCATTTCGGCGGTAGACAAGGCAGTGTGTGATGTGGCGTTGTGACGGGGGGGGGGGGGGGGGGGTGGTTTGCTCACGCGGCCTCGTTGTGTTGATGCGCAGGAAGACGAGATGCGGGCAGACGCGTACAGAGAGACGAGCCCGGTCTGCAGCAGGATGTGTGGCGCGCCGAGTGCAGAGCAGCGCGCGCCGGCTGGGCTGGGTTCGGCTGGGCCCGCCCGGCGGCGGGCCGCGCTGTTGTCGCGGACGTGAGCGCCCCCTGGCGGGTGGTCGGAGGCGGCGCGGTGGACGTGTGGCTGGTTGGCAGTGCACATTGCGAGTGGCTGGCTGGCTGGCTGGCTGGCTGGCGGGCGGTCGGCGGCGGCGGCGAGAAGAGAGAGGAGGTATGTGTTGCGGGCGCCTTTGCTGCGCTGCGTCGTTGCGTGCCTGGGCGTGCGCCTGTCGACTGTGTGTGACTGTGTTGGGCGTTGTGCCACGTACGTGTGCTCGGCGGAAGGCAGGCGTCGGAAAGAAGAGGGCGAAGGGCAGGAAAGTGGGTCGGTGTGCGTGCGTAGCCCGTGATGTGATGATGTCACGTCACGTCATGTGTTTGCGAAGCGGCTGCCGAGAGGTGTGTGGTAGCGAGCGGGAATGTGCGTTTGGTGGTTGCGGCGTGAGGTGAGGGTGGGAGAATATTGGGGCGGGCGGGCGGGCGGGCGGGCGGGCCGTTGTTGGTGGTTCCTCCTGTGGTTGTTTGTGCAGCTTTGATGGCAACGTGGAAGGACGCCGGTTTCGTGCCTTGCGTGTGGTTGTCGACGGTGACTGGTTGGGGTGTGCGCCGATGCACGTGCCATGTCGTTAGTATGTTTGGGTCGTGAGTGTTGTTTTTGGCTGTGTTGTTGTGTACGGGAAGGGGGGGGGGGGGGGGGGGAGAGGAGGAGGCGGGTGGATAGTGCGTGCAGTAGTGTCGTTGCGACGGGCGCGTCGGGTGGAGCTGTGCGTAGTGGCGGAAAGGTGTAGGTTGCGGGAAGGGAGCCCGTCGTGTGTCGTGTCGGTGTCGTTGACGGGGTCGCGTGCGTGCGTTGTGAAATCGAGTGTGGCGGGAAAGGAGCAGTGTGCCGCTGGCGTCGTGGCCGTTAGCAGAGGCTGTGCTTGTCCGTTTGTTACCTGTTGGACGCTTGGTGCGAGTTGTTTGCTGCTGTTGTTGTTGTTATCGTTGTCGTTTGTCGCCCCCGTCTCGCGGGTTGTTTTTGTTTTGTCGGCTGTGCTGTGTCGGCGAGCTGTTTTGCGGTGCGTGAATGTGTTGGTGCAAAAGTGGCGGCGTTATGGCTGCGCCCGCGACGAGCCGCGGGCGCGCCATTGATGATGTTCAAACACAGAGCGGCTGTGTGCAATGGGAGGCCTGCGTACGGGTAGCGGTGTTGTCGTACGTGCATCCGGCCCGGTGCGGAAAGCGCCGTTGCCGTTTGCCCCTTAGTTGCCAGCCATGTCGCGTGAGCGGCGGGTTGCCTCTGGTCGACGTGGTGCTCGGGTTTGTGGTTTTTGGTGCCCTTTGGCCGGTGGGTGGTGTTTAAATTTTGTTTTTGTGTGTGTGTGTGTGTGTGTGTGTGTGTGTGTGTGTGTGTGTGTTTTATATCTGCCTCCTGCTCGGTCTTGCGGCGGTTTGGTCGACGTCGTCTGTAGTTTTTGCGGCTTGCCGACGACCGACCGACACACCTTTGAAACCTACGTGTGGCGCCCGAAGGTGAACGTAACCTGACCGCGGACCTCTCGGCGCCTTAACCTAACCTAACCTCTAACCTAAGATGTCCGGCCGTAAAGGTAGGTGCGGCCACCTGACGCCTCACGTCCGAACGCTTAACCTAACTTTGACGCTTAACCTAACTGTAACCCTTAACCTAACCCACGTCCACCTAACCTAACCTCACCTTAGGGTGGTGTACACCGCGAATGCCTTAGGGCATGTTATGTTATATAGTCTTAGGTGGAGTCCACTATACGCAACAAGCGGCTACACGGGTAGCAGGGGTTGTGTGGCGTGGGCTGGGCGGTTCTGTTTAGGTTGGATGGCCCTTGGGCAAGTACGGAAAGGGCAACGGGCGCGGGGCAAGGTCAGGACATGCGGGGACCAAGCGGCAATCGGTATTGTAATTGTCAACTGTCGAAGCTCTGCGTTGGTAAAGTACCGGAACGTCAAGCGCTGATAGAAAGCGCCGAAGCTGCAATCGTTATAGGTACAGACGGTGCTTTAGAAAGGATAGCGTGCATGCAACCGGTGGTGGAGTGGTTCGTCGCTGTTAGTAGTAGTTTATCCTGTGTAGTGAAGTAGAAGTGGTGGACGGTTCCTGTGAACTATTGTGGGTGGAGGGTACACTCAACAGCCGAGCTAGGTTGATAATTGGCTCCTTTTACCGACCTCGCGACTCAGCAGCATTAGTGGCCGAACAAGTGAGAGAAAATGTGGACATACATTTTCCTTTCCGCAGCGTGTTACAGTCTTAGGTGGAGATTTCAATGTGCCAGATGTTCAGGACGGGTGGTAGGGACAGAGCATCGAGTGACAGTATACTGAGTGCACCATCCGAACGAAAAATGCCGCGAGCAATTAAACAGAGAGAGAACCGACTCGTGGAGATAACATCGTGGACCTACCGATGACAAACAGACCCCGAACTTGTCGACTCTGTATGTGCAGAACAGGGACCCAGTGAACAAGAGGCCGTTGCAGCATCGCTGAATATGGACGTTAGTAGGAATATACAAACAAAAAAACAAAAAAAAAAACAAAAAAAAAAAAAAAAAGGGAGGAAGGTTTATCTGTTTAGCAAGAGTAATAGAAGGCAGATTTGAGACTACCAGGCAGATGCAAACGCAAATGTCTGCTCCGACACTGACAATGTTGAGTGTTTATGGAGAAAGTGCAAGGCAATCGTAAAATGCGTCTTAGACAGGTACGTGCCGAGTAAAACTGCGAGGGATGGGAAAAACCCACCGCGGTACAACAACCAAAGTTTAGGAAACTATAGCGAAAGCAAAGAGAGCTTCACTCAAAGTTGAAACGCAGCCAAAACCTCTCAGACAAACAGACGCTAAACGATGTCCAAAGTTAGCGTAAGGAGGGCTATGCGTGAAGCGTCCGGTGAATGCGAAAGTACAATTCCATGTACCGACGTGACAGGAAATCAAATCAAATCCTAGGACGTTGTGGTCGTACGTTGAATCAGTAGTAAGCGGCTCGAAACAGAGGATGACACGCGTAAAGCTGTGAAATACTAAACACCTGTTTCCAAAAGCTGTGTCACGGAGGACGACCGCACTGCAGTTCCTTCTCGCACAAACGAAAAAATGGCTGACATCGAAATAAGTGTCCAAGGAGGAATAGAAAAGCAACTGGAATCACTCAACAGAGGAACGTCCACTGGACCCGACGGGATACCAATTCGATTCTACACAGAGTACGCGACAGAACCTCCTAACAGCCGTGTACCGCAAGTCTCTAGAGGAACGGAGGGTTCCAAATGATTGGAAAAGAGCACAGGTAGTCCCGGGCTTGAAGAAGGGTCGTCGAGCAGATGCGCAAAACTATAGGCCCTATATCTGTGACGTCGATCGGTTGTAGAATTTGAGAACATGTTTTATGCTCGAGTAGTAGCATGTCGTTTTTTGGAAACCCAGTGTCTACTATGTAGGAATCAACATGGATTCCGGAAACAGCGATCGTGTGAGACCCAACGCGCTTTATTTGTTCATGGGACCCAGAAAATATTAGATACAGGCTCCCAGGTAGATGCCATTTTGGTTGACATCCGGAAGGAGGGCGTTCGATACAGTTCCGCACTGTCGCCTGATAAACAAAGTAAGTGTCTGCAGAATGTCGGACCAAGTGTGTGGCTGGACTGAAGAGATTGTAGCAAACAGAACACAGCATGTTGTGTTATCAATGGAGAGACGTCTACAGACGTTAAAGTAACCTCTGGCGTGCCACAGGGGAGTGTTATGGGACCCATTGCTCTTCACACACAATGTATATAAATGACCTAGTAGATAGTGTCGGACGTTGCATGCGTCTTTTCGCGGATGATGCTGTAGTATACAGAGAAGTTGCAGCGAAAAATGCAGGACGATCTGCAGCGGATAGGCACGTGGTGCAGGGAGTGGCAACTGTCCCTTAACATGTATTGCGAATAATATAGAAAGAAGGACCCTTTATTGTATGATTGAGTATATGATAGCGGGACAAACACTGGTAGCAGTTACGTCTGTAAAATATCTGGGAGTATGCGTGCGGAGTGATTGGGAGTGGGATGATCATCATATTAAAAAAAAAAAACAAAAAAAAAAACAAACAAAAGTAATTGTTGGTAAGGCGGGTACCAGGTTGCGATTTATTGGGAGAATGCGTAGCAAATGTCGTCCATCAACAAAGGAGGAGGTGGCTTACAAAACACCCGTTCGTTCGACCTATACGTGCGTGTTGCCCATCAGTGTGGGATCCGTACCAGGTCGCGTTGACGGAGGCGACGGAGACGATCCAACGTTTCGTCGCAGGGTCATTTGGTAACCGTGATAGCGTTACGGAGATGTTTAACAAACCCACGCGGCAGACTCTGCAATAGAGGCGCTCTGCATCGCGGTGTAGCTTGCTCGCCAGGTTTCGAGATATTGCGTTTCTGGATGGGGTATCGAATATATTGCGTATACCTCCCGAGGAGATCACGAATGGATGTGGTTAGAGAGATTCGAGCGCGCACGGAGGCGTTTTTTTTTTTTTTTTGCAGACTGTCGGTTCGTCCCGCGAACCATACGCGACTGGAACAGCAAAGGGAGGTAAATGACATTGGCACGTGAAGTGCCCTCCGCCACACACCGTTGGGTGGCTTGCGGAGTCTAAATGTTAGAGGTCGGCTGTCGGTGTGTGCTTTTGATGAAGGCAGATTCGGTGCGTCTGTAGTTGCGGATGGCGGTTAGCCACCCTCGCTGAAAGCGGCGAGGGGCGGCGGCGCCTCGGTTGGCCGGTGCCCATGTTGCGCAGGCGGCGCTCGTTTTTGTTTTGCGGCGGGCAATGTTGTGAGAAACGGGCGCGAATGTTGGCGGGCGAGGTGGCCCGACGGCCGCGGGCCGATCGGGAAACGGTGGGAGGGCGATGGGGCGGCGGAGGTGCGTTTGCACGGCCGTCATCGCCGCACGCCTCCGCTTGTGTGGCTGTGGCGGCGGCCGCGCTGGCCGGGCTGGCGCGGCGACGGTGCGCCAGTTTTGCCGAAGGTTTGGCCATTGTGGCGGGTCGTCGGCTGGGGCTGTGGGGGCGGCATTTGGGCGGGGGCGGCGATTCTCGGCGGGCCGAGCCAGGCTGTGGCGCGCGGTAGCTGCAGTTTGGCCGTGGTTTGCGGCGCTGCCGTGGCGACTGGTTGGCGACTGTGGTGTGGCCGTGTGTAGCCCCATCCTCGGTGGTTTGAATGGCGCGGGTGGTTGCGGCGCAGGTTTGGGGCTGGTCCGCACAGGCTGTCGGACGTTGGGCGGTAGCAAGCGCGGGAGGCGCGGCGCGGCGGCGCGCAGAGTGGCGGCCGCTCTCTCGGCCGTCCGCGCCCGCCCGCGACACTGGCTGGGCCTGGCGGCGCGGCGGCGCTCATTCCGAGTTAGCATGCCGTGCGAGCAGGACCACGCTACTCAGGCGCAGGGTGTGGCGGACCGCTGCCCGGCGGGACTGGCCCGGGCGACCGAGCCAGCCCCGTCGGCGGCCCCGTCCGGCCCCCCACGTACGACTACGACGCAGCTACCGACAACGGACTACGCAACGGCACGCCCAAGGAGCGTTAGCCCGCTCACGCCAGAGCAGGTGTACCTCGTGTGTCACCGGTTAGCGCTGGGTAAAGCTTACCCGGAATACGCTGCCGACGAACGAGCGCTTCGCTTGTTCCAGCAGCACCTGAGGGCACTCGGTTGCGTGGTTTACGAAGAGGCGAGAGTACCGACGGGAGCCCTGCCAGGCGTGTCGAAGGAAGACGACACTGTTCTGCCAGTGGCGGCCCCGTTGAGTGCTGCACCACCAGGCCCAGTTACAGAAGAAACTGGTGTACTGCTGTCTGCCACTCCGGTCTCTTCCAGTCAAGAGACCACAGAGAAACCGATCGCTGGACCGCCAGGCGTGACGACAGAAGACGTCACCGTCCTGCCGCGGGACAGCATGATCCCAGAGGCTAACCTCGGCGACCTGATCGAGGCGGTAGCCATGGATACTACACAGCCCTCTAGAAAGAGGCCAGCAGCGGCGGAGGAGGACGAGTCCTCCGCAAACTCTGATTCTTCTTTCAGGAGGAGTCAGAAGAAGAAGATGCCGGAAGCTCCTGCCCCCTCTGAGGCAGAACAGGAGACCGACGACGGCTTCGTTGTCCCGAAGCGGCGGCACACTGCTCGGGCCAAACGGCTTGAGACTGTGCAGCCGCTGCCGACAGCGAACGCCTTCGTCGACGTACCAGAAGAGCAAGAGGCCATGGATGCAGCTGAGGCACCCAAGAGGCGGGCACCCGCTCCGCCTCCGATCACCGTGTCGTGGAAGGACACGTACGAGTCCTTCCTCGATAAGTTCAAGGCGATGTCCTCCGCCAAGGTCAAATGCGCTGGTCGGGACTTGTACAAAGTCTCGGTCAGCTCAATGGAGGAGTATCGAGCTGCCATGCGGCTCATTGAGGAGGAGAAGCTTCACTGCTTCACCCACAATGCTGAGCCAGTGAAGCAGCTGAAGGTGGTCTTCCGCCGCCTTCCGCTTAAAATGGAGACGGAACATCTGAAGAGAGAACTAGCCGGGCTGGGCTACACGGCCAGCTCGGTCACGCTCATGAAGTCTCCCAGGACGAGGAGACCGATGCCACTATTCTTAGTTGTCCTTCCGGACAACTTTGAAAACCGCAAGATTTTCCAGGTACAGATGGTGGCCCGGATCGGTGTGGAAGTGGAGCCACTCAAGGCCAAGGGGAGGCGCGCCCAGTGCTTCTCCTGCCAAGGCCTTGACCACGTGGCGCGCTACTGCACGATGCCGGCCCGCTGCGTGAAGTGCGCCGACTCCCACCAGAGTCGGGACTGCACTAAGAAGAGGGAGGAGGCGCCCAAGTGCTGCAACTGTAGCGAGCCACATGTGGCGAGCTACAGAGGCTGCGTCGCCTTCAGGCGTCGCCCACGGCAGCAAGGACGTGCGGCACCCGCACGAAAGGTGCAACCAGGCACCAGCTTCGCCTCTGCCACCAAGGGGGAGTCTTCGGACGCCCCCAGGGGGCGGCAGGCGGAATTCCCGGCCATCACGGCGCCTAACCAGGCAGCCGGCACCCAGGACGACCAACACCAGGGCGGACGGCACACCCGTCCCCCCACCACAGCCACGCCGCAAGCCGCAACTGCGGCACCTCCAGCTGCAGGACCGGAAGCAGCAGACCTGGGAGCAATGCTGAGCTCCCTCTCTGCCCTGCTTCAGCAACTGCCGGTGCTTGTCACCGCCGTAACGGGGGCCCTCCAGGCCGCTACCGTCCCCACGAAGCCACACCATGGATAACGTCCTTATCCATGGCCTGACCATCTGTGGCTTCAATGCCAACAGCCTGTTCCCGCAACAAGGTGAGTTTCGTCAGTTCATGCAGGACGAGTCCATCGACCTGGGTCTGATCTGCGAAACTCACCTCAAGCCAGGAGTTAACGTGAAGGTAGCAAACTATGTTTGCTACCGGAACGACAGGCCGACGGCAGGCGGGGGTACCGCCATCTACGTCCGCGCCTCACTCCGGCACCACCAGGTGCTGCTCCCAGCCATGGACACCCTGGAAGCCACCGGGGTGAACGTCACCACGGCTGCGGGGCAAATAACCTTCGTGGCCGCATACAGGCGGCCGCGTGGACACCTCCAGGAGGCGGACGTCGACGCGCTGTTGGCGTTTGGGGGTAGGACCTTCATTGCGGGTGACTTCAATGCGAAGCACCCGGAATGGAACTCCCGCCTCACGAACGTCAGTGGCCGCCGACTTCTTCGCGCTGCCCAGAGGAATGGCGCCCTGGTCCTGGGCCCGCGGGAACACACCATCTTCCCGGCCAGGGGGCGGTCTGACGTGCTCGACGTGGCCGTCATCAAAGGAATCGGGCACCACACGACCGCCACCACGCGATGCGCGATGTCGTCCGACCACCTGCCGGTGGTCTACGAGATCGACATCGCTGGAGCCACGCTCCCGCCACGTCGGCGGACGTACCGGCACCTGGACGGCGACCAATTCCAGGACAATGTCCTGGCGTCTCTGGCGGACTCACCCGACCCCGCGGCAGTGGGGGCGGATGCTGCCCTTCAATTCTTCACTCGCCAGCTGCTGCAAGCAGCCGACGCGGCCAGCCCTCCCCCTCCACAGGGTACCAGGGACTTCTCCCGTAACCTGCCGCCCCACATCCGGGACGCAATACGGGAGAAGAACCGCCTCTTTCGGGAGTGGCAGCTCACCCGCCAACCCGCGACGAAACGGCGCCTCAACCGCATGCGGAGAGACATCAAAGCGGCGGCTGAGGCGCACAGGAACCAAGTCTGGACGGACATCGTCGCCTCCCTCAACCCTGAGGACGGCAGCGCGTGGCGGACTGTGAAGTCCTTTTTACGCAGACGACAGCGCGTCCCGCCTCTGCTCGTCGGACAAGACGTCGTCTGCAGCCCGGACGGCAAAGCAGGCGCCCTGGCGGACCACTTCGAGCTGTCATTCACCCCGGTGGATGACAACGTAGACGAAGAACACCTCCACCGGGTTGAAGAGCAGCTCCCTGTGTTCCTGGAAGCCAGGGACGACGCAGACGTAATCGACCCCATCTCCGACGAGGAGGTGGCCGCGCAGATTACAGCGCTCAACACCAAGAAGGCTGGCGGTGCTGACGGCGTCACCAACCATCTGCTGAGGAGCCTGCCGGCGGGTGCATACCCGTTCCTGGCAGGCATCTTCAATCAGGTCCTTCGCTCTGGGGTCTACCCCACTGCATGGAAACATGCAGAGGTGGTGGCAATCCCCAAGGCGAACAAGGACCCACGGGACGCCGCCAACTACAGGCCCATCAGCCTGCTGCCGGCGCTCTCGAAGGTGTTCGAGCGCCTGTACGCCAGACGACTGCTCCGCCACGTGTCAGCGGAAGGCATCATCCCTGATGAGCAGTTCGGTTTTAGGAGGGGCCATTCCACCGTCCACCAGCTGATGCGGCTGGTAGAAGAAGCCATGCGCGCCCTGGAGACACGGGAATACCTTGGGGCGGTGTTCCTGGACGTCTCCAGGGCATTCGACTCCGTGTGGCACGACGGCCTCGTGTACAAGCTCTTCGTGCACGGGGTACCGACGTCGCACGGAGTCCTCCTCCGCTCATACCTAGCCGAGCGGTCCTTCCATGTCAGACTGGACGATGGGACATCCACCCATCGACACATCCGTGCTGGAGTGCCGCAGGGGTCCGTCCTTGGGCCCCTATTGTACTCCCTATACACCGCCGATGCTCCGCGCGTGACGCCGGTGAAGTTGGCGCTATATGCCGACGACACTGCGCTGTTCGTGCGGAGCATGAAGGCGGTCGAGATGCGCCGTCTTCTCCAAAGAGGTTGCGAGGCCCTTGGCGCCTGGTCGACCAAGTGGCGCCTCAAGCAAAACGCGGCGAAGAGCCAGGCGGTGGTCTTCACGAGACGACCACTGCCGCCTGACCTTCCGCCAGTCACCATCATGGGCAGCCCCGTCCCATGGAGCAAGACTGGCCGCTACCTGGGAGTCACATTGGACCACAAGCTGACATGGAAGCCGCACATCGACGACGTCAGGGGCAGAGCGATAGGGCGCCTACGCGTCCTGTACCCTCTGCTCAATCCCTCGTCCGCGCTGCCACCTCACCACGGCATCACGCTGTACCTGGCGCTGGTACGCCCAGTGCTAGAGTACGCGGCTGTGGTGTGGGGTAACGCGGCCGAAACACACACCAGCAAGCTGCAGAGGGTGCAGAACAGGGCGCTCAAGCTCGCTCTGCGCCTGCCGAGGTTATATTCGACCGCTCGGCTACACGAGCAGACGGGAATCCCCCTCCTCCGCGACCGCTTCAAGCAATCGGCGCGGGCGTTCTACGAGCGGACCGAACGGTCCGAAAACCGGCTCATCAGGGACCTGGGCCACCCTACACACCACAGGCCAACAACACGTTGGCCAGACCTGCTGCGGGAATGAAAACTCCCGCAACAGAGACCGGACATCTACACCCAGGAAAACCAGAGGCCAATCCAAGACAAGAGGCAGCAATTCCAAAGTGTAAGGCTTATGCAGGAATAGCAGAAGACTGCTTAGCCTGCTCCTGCACGGGTCAGGGCAGACCCGTAAGGTAGAAGGTAGGTAGGTAGGCGCGGCGGCTATTCTCTGCCGTGCTCGCCGCTCTCTCGCTGTTCTGTTGTTGTGTGTACGCGCGTCGTCCGTCGAAATAATGGCAGATCAGGCGGCTACGAACGAGACTGCTGCGGCACCCGCCGCCACCGGCACGACGAAGAAGGCCAAGTCTGCGGCGTCTGCGAAGAAGCCGCGCGCCAAGCCTGCGCACCCGCGCACCTCTGAGATGGTGACGGCCGCCATCAAGAGTCTGAAGGAGCGCGGCGGCTCGTCGCTGCAGGCGATCAAGAAGTACATTGCCGCGCACTACAAGCTGGACGCGGAGAAGCTGGCGCCCTTTATCAAGAAGTACCTCAAGTCGGCCGTCGTGGCTGGCGAGCTGGTGCAGACGAAGGGGAAGGGCGCGTCCGGCTCTTTCAAGCTTGCCGGCGCCGGCGGCGGGGCGGCCGAGGGCGGCAAGGCCCGTGCCGGCGGTGCGAAGAAGAAGCGCGCCGCTCCGGCCAGCAAGGAGAAGAAGGGCGGCCGCGCGGCCGGCGCAAAGAAGGCTGGTGGCGTGAAGGCGGCGACCGGTCGGAAGGCGGGCGCCGCCAAGAAGGCGTCGGCGGCTCCCGCGGGTGCGAAGAAGGCGGCTGCGGCCAAGCCGGCCAAGGCCAAGTCGCCGTCGAAGGCGAAGAAGGCCGCCAAGGTTCCGACGAAGAAGCCGAAGGCGCCGCGCCCGAAGAAGGCGACGACGCCGTCTAAGGCGAAGGCGTCGCCCAAGAAGAAGAAGTAAAGTAGTAACGTTAAAGAAAGGCAAGGGAGAGGGGTTGGCGCTTGACGCCGTCGTCCCCCACCGCCCTCCCCCGCGTCGTCTTAGTGGCGCGCGATGGCACGGCTGCGGCTGTCGCGCGGCCCAAAACGGCCCTTCTCAGGGCCATCAAAGGACGTCGGGAAGGCGTTGATTGTCGTGCATGCGCCGGTGTGGTTGGTTGGTTGGTTGTGTGTGACCCTTGTGGGTACTGTTTGCGTGCCGTGGTGGTTGGATTGTGGTGCCGGTGGCGGTAGGCGGCGGCGCGCGGTAGCGGAGCGGTTGTGGCCGTTTGTTGGTCTTTTTATTTTATTTTATTTGTTTTTGTTGTTGTTGTAGTTGTTTTTTTTTTTTTTTTTTGCGGCGGCCGACGTTTGGTTGCTCATGTATGTTTCTGGAGACTCTTGTTTGTTTGTGTGTTTGCTTGCTTTGCGGATGTCGTGTCTTTTGTGTGTGTGTTGTGTCTCTCTCTGTCTCAAAGCGGCGGGGGGACGTGAGACGTGGAAGTGGCCGGCGGGAATTGGGAAGGCGCGGTGGCGTTGACGTTGTAGTGTAGCGTAGCGTGCGCGCGCCTCGGAGACGGCGGCGGCCAGCCACCCGTGGTGTGTGGTGACGTCGTCCGGCTGTTGTGTGTGTGTGTGTGTGTGTGTGTGTGTGTGTATTGTGAGGGATGGGAGTGACGTCGATTGTTGGCGAGAGCGGCTGTGGACGGGAGGGGAATTGGTTGTTGTTGTTTTGCGGGGCGGCAAGACCGACAAAAGTTTTGCTCGCGACGGAGAGATGTTAGTGGCCCTGAAAAGGGCCGTTTTTGTTGGGCGGGCGCGCGTGCGCGTGCGCGGCGCGGTTTCTAGGCGCGCTCGCCGCGGATGCGGCGCGCGAGCTGGATGTCCTTGGGCATGATGGTGACGCGCTTGGCGTGGATTGCGCACAGGTTGGTGTCTTCGAAGAGGCCGACGAGGTAGGCCTCGCTGGCCTCCTGCAGGGCCATGACTGCGGAGCTCTGGAAGCGCAGGTCGGTCTTGAAGTCCTGGGCGATCTCGCGCACTAGGCGCTGGAACGGCAGCTTGCGGATGAGCAGCTCTGTGCTCTTCTGGTAGCGCCTGATTTCCCGCAGGGCGACGGTGCCCGGCCTGTAGCGGTGGGGCTTCTTGACGCCGCCGGTGGCGGGCGCGCTCTTCCTCGCCGCCTTGGTGGCGAGCTGTTTGCGCGGCGCCTTTCCGCCGGTGGACTTGCGGGCCGTTTGCTTTGTGCGGGCCATAGCGGTTAGCGGCGTGGAGGTGCGTGCGGTACACGAAGCGTCCGGTGCTGCCTTGACAACGGGCCCGCGCGGCCCCGCGCCGCGCTTATATGCCCTCGGTGCGCGTGGTGGGGGGAGGGCGGGCCAGAGTCTATATAGGGGGGCGGCGGCAGAGAGCTCGCACCCAGAGCGGCCTGAGCTGGCGAGGTGAGCGCATCGCTGGTGTTGCGCGCTTCGCTTACTCGGCCGTTGAGAGCTCGTGAAGAGGTTTTCTGTGCTGTGGGCGCTGCGGAAAGCAAATTGTCGTGCGTTGTTTTGACAACGCGTGCAAATTGTCGTGTTCCGCGCCTCGCAGTATGGGGAAGAAGCGTGCGCAAGGGAAACCTGCCGCTACGAAGGGTCCTTCGGTTGTGCAACTCACTGAGTCTGCCGACCGTGCAAGGAACTCTAGAGAAGACGAGTCGCGGCCTGTCCCCCCTTTGTATGTCAAGTGCAAAGGCGGGTGGACAGCGCTGTTCGACACCATGACGAGCTGCGCTCGGAACGAGGTGGTCTACGAGTCTGTCGATACAGACTCGCTGATCTGCGTTCGAGCCGCAAACGTGGCCGACCACAGGGCGATCAAGGTCGCAGTGGCCGACCACATCGTCGACGCGCCGCCGGCGCGAGAGAAGGCACCTTCCGTAGGAAGGGTGAAGACGACTAAGGCACTCCTCAGGGGGTTGCCTTGGTGCTGTGACGAGGCAGCGGTCCGGGAAGGGCTGCTGCGAGCCGGGTTTGGTAGTGCAGCCGCAAGGTTGCACAACCGAACCAACAAGAAGAGGGCGCCGCTCTATGCCGTGACCGTGCAAACGGTCGACGGCGGGAGTGACATCTTCGACTTGCGGAAGTTGCTGGGCTTCCCGGTTACGACGGAGGCTCTCCCGACCGCCATGGATCCTCAGCCCCAGTGCTTCAGGTGCCAGGGCGAGGGCCATGTAGCGAAGTATTGCCGCAACGCGGCGCGGTGCGTCAAGTGCTCAGGTGAGCACGACAGCCGCGCCTGCGACCGCGGCAGCAACGCTCTGCCGACATGTGTCCGGTGTGGCGGCCCGCACGTCGCCAGTTGGCGCGGCTGTGCGGCTTTCTCAAGCCGCAGCCGTGCCGGGGGCGGCGAGGCGGCCGCGGCCGCACCGACGCAGCAGCAGAAGAGAAGACGACGTCGGAAACGGCGTAGGGCGCAGAACAGCCCGGCGCAGCTGAGGGACGGCGCAGCAGCAGATCCACCTGCCAGGGGCAGGGACGGCCGCTCGGAAACGGGCAGCCAGGACGCAGCTCGCCTTCCTGCGAAGAGATGTGACCTCGAACTCGGCACCGCCGTGAAGGAGGCCACAGCAGCCCTCAAAGCCGTAATGGCGGCGGAGAGGGCTGCCTTCGCAGCCGCCGTGGCTGCAGAGAAGGAAGAGGCCTTGAGGCAACTGCGAGCAGTTTTCGCCCAAGGCCTCAGTGCAGTCGTACCCGCGAACACTCCTGCGACCTCGCAGAAGGAAGTTCGCGCCCCTATCCCTGCTTTTGTTCCAGCAGCACCGCAGGTGAGAGGCGCAGGGAAGACAACCGCCGCCCCAGAGGAGCCGGTGGCGACGCCGCCCGCTGCGGGATTCGACCCCTCAAGGGGCCGAGAAGAGAGGAAGGCAGCCGTCATCGCGCAAGCGCGAGTGAGCGGCTTGCATCTCTCCGACGCTGAAGCGGCGCAGATCAGTGGAACAGCGGACCAGTTCACAGCTGCAGTGCAGAAGGGCTGCGCCGTGCAGTAGAGGAGGACGCTGTAGCCGATCGCCGTCGTTCTGCGCCAGCCTGATGAAGCTGCACCAAGTCACTGACGACAAGGCGCAGCAGAGGGCCTAATAGCAGCGCATGCGTTGCCGCGCCGAACTTTTTATGTTACAGGGAGGAAGCCATTGCGGCCGGCCCAGGAGAATACAAGCGAGCCCAGCCGCAGCACCGGCCTGACCCAGCTAACGACCACGCAGTACATAGGTAACGTTGCACGATACCTCACGCTAACCACCCCCCACCTTGCATGCTCTGTCGCAGCTAGCAAGCCGCTACTGCCCTTACCACCCGTCCTACTGTCGCAGAGGTTTTTTTCCCTTGGCGCTGGCCTTGGCACTTTTTTTCCTCTGCTCTTAAAACCGCTACCCTTCGATCGTTTTCGACCACTACTATCTCCTGATGGACCATGTTAATGAGTAGCCTTACCCAGACGCATGGATAACATCACAGCCTGCATCCTGTGACGCCTGATTCTAAACTAACATGCTTACGGAGGTGACAGTAAAACTTTTGTGTTGGTCACCACGTTGGTGCGGGCGTGGAGGGGCCCCATCCTATATATAAGAGCTCGCACCGTAGCCAACTCGCTAGCGCCGGGTGAGGAGCTGGCGCTTGTGTTTTTTCGCTTGCTTGCTTTGAGGAGGAGGAAGGAAGAAGAATGACAGGCCGCGGCAAGGGAGGAAAGGGGCTGGGCAAGGGTGGCGCCAAGCGGCACCGCAAGGTGTTGCGCGACAACATCCAGGGCATCACGAAGCCCGCCATCCGCCGCCTGGCTCGCAGGGGCGGCGTGAAGCGCATCTCTGGTCTGATCTACGAGGAGACCCGCGGAGTGCTGAAGGTGTTCCTGGAGAACGTGATCCGCGACGCGGTGACGTACACTGAGCACGCCAAGCGCAAGACTGTGACGGCCATGGACGTGGTGTACGCCCTGAAGAGGCAGGGGCGCACCCTGTACGGTTTCGGCGGTTAGGCAGGCAGGCAGCCAGCCAGCCGGTGTGCTGTGCTGCGTTGTGGCCTTCCCGCGGCCGTGCCGTGCCCGTGCTTGGTGGGAGAGACGAAAACGGCCCTTTTCAGGGCCACCACACTGTTCGGAGATTGAAAAGTGCGAAAGAGTCTGTGTTGCCTGTGCGTGTTGTTGTTGTTGTTGCTGCTGCGCGTGCGTTAGTTTTTGAGTTTGACGCGATGGGCGCGGCTGAGTCCAGTGTGTGCGTGGTTTGTTGTTTGTTTGTGGCGTGGGCATAGGCGGGCGGGCCGGATCGATCGATCGATCGATCGGATCAGCTGTTTGGTTTTTTTTGTCTGTGCCACGCGCGCCCCTTTAATTGAAACATTATAATGCTAACAATGATCATCACATTATCGGTGTATTGATGTCGTTGTCGTTTGGAACGCGACTCTGTGCGTGCGCGGAGGGGTGCAGAAACAAAAAAGACAAAAAGAGAGAAACGACAAAATGTGTGCGCGTTCGGCCACACGGGCTGTGGACAAGATGGCGGACGTGCGCCGGCGCTGGCTGTGCAATGTATGTATGTGGACGTGTTGTGTAAAGTGCGGCGAGCACGGACGACGGAAACTTTGCTTTGGACGTAGGTTTGTGTGGTGGCCCTGAAAAGGGCCGATTGTTGTGAGCCGAGCCGGCAAGGCAAAGGCAGGCGCGTTTGCGTGCAGGGAGCACGCAAGCGCAGCGCCGCGCTCTCTGTTTAGGCCTTCTTCTCGGTCTTCTTTGGCAGCAGGACGGCCTGGATGTTGGGCAGGACACCACCCTGTGCGATGGTGACGCCCGACAAGAGCTTGTTGAGCTCCTCGTCGTTGCGGATGGCGAGCTGCAGGTGGCGCGGGATGATGCGCGTCTTCTTGTTGTCGCGGGCCGCGTTTCCGGCCAGCTCGAGCACCTCAGCCGCGAGGTACTCCATGACGGCGGCGAGGTAGACGGGCGCCCCGGCGCCGACGCGCTCGGCGTAGTTTCCCTTGCGCAGGAGGCGGTGGATTCTGCCGACCGGGAACTGGAGCCCAGCCCTGCTTGAGCGGGACTTTGACTTGCCCTTGACTTTGCCTCCCTTTCCGCGTCCGGACATGGCGTTTGGCTAGTTGAAACACGTAACGTAACGGTGCGAGCCGCAGCGAGTCGAGCAGCGGAGTGCGTGGCGGCGGGACTAGGGTGGGGGTCCCTTTATGGGCTCGGGTGCGGCGGCCGGTTGCGCGCGCGCCCCATTGGTCGGCGGCCGCAACAGGGCGAGCTGGTAAAGGTGGGGTGTTGCGGTAGCGGCGGGTGCCACTGTGTGGGGAGACGCTGACTAGAGCGGAGCGCTTGCTGCTTGCTGTTGTACGTTCGAGATGCCGCCCAAGACTAGCGGGAAGGCCGCCAAGAAGGCTGGCAAGGCGCAGAAGAACATTTCGAAGGGCGACAAGAAGAAGAAGCGCAAGAGGAAGGAGAGCTATGCCATCTACATCTACAAGGTGCTGAAGCAGGTGCACCCCGACACGGGCATCTCGTCGAAGGCGATGAGCATCATGAACAGCTTCGTGAACGACATTTTCGAGCGCATTGCGGCCGAGGCGTCTCGCCTGGCGCACTACAACAAGCGCTCGACCATCACGTCCCGCGAGATCCAGACGGCTGTGCGGCTCTTGCTGCCTGGCGAGCTGGCCAAGCACGCCGTGAGCGAGGGCACGAAGGCGGTGACCAAGTACACGAGCTCCAAGTGAGGGGGTTAAGGCTCTAGGGAGCTCCCCTCCGTTGCGAGAGCGGCAAAACGGCCCTTTTCAGGGCCACCAAATTGCCTTTGCGGGAAGAGCGGAATTGTTGTTTGTGTGAGGCGGCGCATAGCTACCCGGTTTGGTTGGTTGCGAAGCAGCTGGTGGTGGTTATGCGTGCTCGCGAGTCGTGGCGTGGTTGGTTGGTTGGTTGGTTGTTTGTCGACACACAGACAGGAGGTGTTGTCTGTGTCGCTGATTCCTTTCCTTTCTTTGTCTCTGTCTGCCCGGTTAGTCACGTGACTGCAATTGAAACCCCTCGCGATTGTTGGATGTCACCGTTAGGGCCGTCTGCGGGTTTGTTTGTTGTCACATCATACATACATGATGGCGAGGGTGAAATGTTGTGTTGCCGTCTACTATTCCCTTTGCTGTACGGCGTGGAGGTGTGTTGGTGACGTTTTAAAAAAAAAAAAAAAAATGGACGTGTCTTTACTAGTCATTAAGAAGACGCAAGAATTGTACGGGCGGGTGGGGTAGGCGACACGCACGGTGGTGTACCCATTTATTTGGCCCTTGATTTTGATAGCCGTTTCTGCAGTTGATTTGAATGATTGATTGTTGTGCGCACGCACGCCGGTGTCGTCATTCAAGGTGCACGTGTGTTCGGTTCAGTGACGGTAGACGACGACGGCCGTTGTTTGTTGTTATGGGCGTACACGCGGTTGTCTGTGTCCCCCGGTGAAATGGCCGGTTTGTCGGTGATGTGATCCGATCCGGCGGCCCTGAGTAGCTGTCTATGGGCATCATGGCAACGTGTCGGTCTGAACACCCGTCTCACTGTGGCACCGTCGGCGCTGCGAACGGTGACGAAAGGCTGACTGTGATCGGTCGGATGTCATGTCTTGTCTGGGCAGAACGTGTGGAATGAGCAAAAAAAAAAAAAAAAACTGTGGGGACGGAAACAATGGTGGAGGAGGGGAACGAAAATAATAAAACGAAACGAAACGAAGAAAAAGAAGAAGGAGAAGCAATCACCGGAAAACGAGACAGGGGAAAAACGGAGAGGCGCTGTCTAGAGCAACGGAACGTTCCCGTGCATTGCAGCCGCACTGACATGCGTTTACGGCGCGGCTGCAAGTGTCGGCCGTGGTGACGGCTGAATTGCATTGCCTTCCCGGATGCAACGTTCGCCCGATATGGCTCGGAGGAAGAATCTATGAGAGAGTGCCTTGCCCTTGCCGTTTCGTGTGCGGTGTAGCGAATGATGTGTGTGTGTGTGTAGTGGGGAATGGATGGTCGATAGCTGCCGTCACGGTCGAGATAACGCAGTCAAAGGTGTCGCGAAAAAGTGTGTTAGCCGTGGTTGGTTTGTGTGTTTGTTTTGTTTTGAAAGAGAAGGGACGAGAGAAAGAAGGTAGGTGGAGAGTGCGTTGCGTGTTGCGAACTGCGTCCGTGAATACGGCAGTATTTGGTGGTGGGCGTGCCCTTGCAGGTGGCCCGGAAGGCGTGTTCGTTTCGCGGTAGTGTGGACGGGTGAGGGGCACGCGTAACGCTGCGCTGCTGGCATATTCGGGAGATGGGAGGGGGCGAAAGGAGAAAGGAGACGCGGAGGGCGCGTGTGGGTGGTTCGCGCTGCGCTCGGCGGTTGTGTTTGTTTGTGCAACAAATGTGTTGCCGGGAGGGGGACCGTTGTTGTGGTGGTTGCGGTTGTAGCCTCCGACGCGGCTGGCAGTGAACAACGTGAGACGACGGATGCGTGGCTGGGGCGGCGCATGTCGCCGGTGCCATGCCTTTAGAGCCGCGTGGTCGGGGTGTGCGCACCGCGTGTCGTGTTGCGAGACATCACATGTGCTGCTGCGCACCGGTGGCGTGGCGTGGCGTGGCGTGGGGGCGAGGAGAGCGAGCCGCGCCAGTACCGCGCGGTGTGCTTGTGCGCCGGAGAATGGCACACTGCGCCTGCCCGTTGAGGAGGCTGATGGCCGTGGTGTGGTGGAAATGGAGCGCGTCGGACGTGTACCAATGAGAAAGAGAAACAAAGCAAGCAAGCAAGCAACCACGAACGAAAGGTGGAGGGCGGCATTGTGTCACATGTGGCGGTGGGGAAAAACGAAAAAAAAAAACAAAAAACAAAAAACAAAACAAACAACAAACAACAAACAAAGACGTTAAGAAAGAGGAGAAACAACAAAGACAATGAGTCGTGCGTTCGCGAGGGGGGTGGGTGTGCGTGCGTAACGCCGGTACGCGCAGTGCGGAGCCCAACGGCTGTGTCGTCGGCCGAATGGGTGCGGGAATAGAGGCCGCGTCGGCACGGAGAAGGAAGGACGCACGCGCGCTGCGGCGTTGGCGCGGTTTGCGGCTGGCGCCTTTGGTGGCAACGGCCAGGACAAGCAGCGGTGTATGGTGTTGTGCGGGGCGGACAGGGGCGGCGGTGGTGGACGGGGAGGAGGCGGTGGCGTGTGTGGTACGGCGAAAACGGGACGGACGGCCGGCGGATGTTGAGAGGCGCCGCCCGCGCACGCACGCAGACACACAGAAGGGAAGAGCGAGAAAGGAACAAATGGAGGGGGCGAATGTGGAGGTGCGGGGAGGGGGAGGCGGTGGTGTTTGTGGGCATGTGGTGGGAGAGAAGGGCGGGGGCGGAAGGACAGAGGCGCGAGGCGACAGCCTGTGCTTGTTGCTTGCTTTGCGTCTTTTTGTTTTTGTTTTTTTATTTTGTTTTTATCCTTTGGTCGCCTTGGAGCCTGTCGGTCCCGTCCGTGTGTGGCCACGCTGTGGGTGCGTGTATGTTTGTACGTTTCGTTTTTTGTCTTCTTCTGCAGCAGAGGCGGCCAGCAAATGCGTGCGGTTGGATGGATGGGCGGCCACGGCACGGCACGGCACGGCACCGCACCTGTGCCCAAGGAGGAGACGCTGGCGGCGGGCCACCCTCGGATGCGGCCGGCCGGGGCTGTGTGCGCCGCTGCAACAACAACGAGTAAACAAGACGAAGACGAAGCGGATGGCTGGTGAGTGCATTTCGGCGGTAGACAAGGCAGTGTGTGATGTGGCGTTGTGACGGGGGGGGGGGGGGGGGTGGTTTGCTCACGCGGCCTCGTTGTGTTGATGCGCAGGAAGACGAGATGCGGGCAGACGCGTACAGAGAGACGAGCCCGGTCTGCAGCAGGATGTGTGGCGCGCCGAGTGCAGAGCAGCGCGCGCCGGCTGGGCTGGGTTCGGCTGGGCCCGCCCGGCGGCGGGCCGCGCTGTTGTCGCGGACGTGAGCGCCCCCTGGCGGGTGGTCGGAGGCGGCGCGGTGGACGTGTGGCTGGTTGGCAGTGCACATTGCGAGTGGCTGGCTGGCTGGCTGGCTGGCTGGCGGGCGGTCGGCGGCGGCGGCGAGAAGAGAGAGGAGGTATGTGTTGCGGGCGCCTTTGCTGCGCTGCGTCGTTGCGTGCCTGGGCGTGCGCCTGTCGACTGTGTGTGACTGTGTTGGGCGTTGTGCCACGTACGTGTGCTCGGCCGAAGGCAGGCGTCGGAAAGAAGAGGGCGAAGGGCAGGAAAGTGGGTCGGTGTGCGTGCGTAGCCCGTGATGTGATGATGTCACGTCACGTCATGTGTTTGCGAAGCGGCTGCCGAGAGGTGTGTGGTAGCGAGCGGGAATGTGCGTTTGGTGGTTGCGGCGTGAGGTGAGGGTGGGAGAATATTGGGGCGGGCGGGCGGGCGGGCGGGCGGGCCGTTGTTGGTGGTTCCTCCTGTGGTTGTTTGTGCAGCTTTGATGGCAACGTGGAAGGACGCCGGTTTCGTGCCTTGCGTGTGGTTGTCGACGGTGACTGGTTGGGGTGTGCGCCGATGCACGTGCCATGTCGTTAGTATGTTTGGGTCGTGAGTGTTGTTTTTGGCTGTGTTGTTGTGTACGGGAAGGGGGGGGGGGGGGGAGAGGAGGAGGCGGGTGGATAGTGCGTGCAGTAGTGTCGTTGCGACGGGCGCGTCGGGTGGAGCTGTGCGTAGTGGCGGAAAGGTGTAGGTTGCGGGAAGGGAGCCCGTCGTGTGTCGTGTCGGTGTCGTTGACGGGGTCGCGTGCGTGCGTTGTGAAATCGAGTGTGGCGGGAAAGGAGCAGTGTGCCGCTGGCGTCGTGGCCGTTAGCAGAGGCTGTGCTTGTCCGTTTGTTACCTGTTGGACGCTTGGTGCGAGTTGTTTGCTGCTGTTGTTGTTGTTATCGTTGTCGTTTGTCGCCCCCGTCTCGCGGGTTGTTTTTGTTTTGTCGGCTGTGCTGTGTCGGCGAGCTGTTTTGCGGTGCGTGAATGTGTTGGTGCAAAAGTGGCGGCGTTATGGCTGCGCCCGCGACGAGCCGCGGGCGCGCCATTGATGATGTTCAAACACAGAGCGGCTGTGTGCAATGGGAGGCCTGCGTACGGGTAGCGGTGTTGTCGTACGTGCATCCGGCCCGGTGCGGAAAGCGCCGTTGCCGTTTGCCCCTTAGTTGCCAGCCATGTCGCGTGAGCGGCGGGTTGCCTCTGGTCGACGTGGTGCTCGGGTTTGTGGTTTTTGGTGCCCTTTGGCCGGTGGGTGGTGTTTAAATTTTGTTTTTGTGTGTGTGTGTGTGTGTGTGTGTGTGTGTGTGTGTGTGTGTGTTTTATATCTGCCTCCTGCTCGGTCTTGCGGCGGTTTGGTCGACGTCGTCTGTAGTTTTTGCGGCTTGCCGACGACCGACCGACACACCTTTGAAACCTACGTGTGGCGCCCGAAGGTGAACGTAACCTGACCGCGGACCTCTCGGCGCCTTAACCTAACCTAACCTCTAACCTAAGATGTCCGGCCGTAAAGGTAGGTGCGGCCACCTGACGCCTCACGTCCGAACGCTTAACCTAACTTTGACGCTTAACCTAACTGTAACCCTTAACCTAACCCACGTCCACCTAACCTAACCTCACCTTAGGGTGGTGTACACCGCGAATGCCTTAGGGCATGTTATGTTATATAGTCTTAGGTGGAGTCCACTATACGCAACAAGCGGCTACACGGGTAGCAGGGGTTGTGTGGCGTGGGCTGGGCGGTTCTGTTTAGGTTGGATGGCCCTTGGGCAAGTACGGAAAGGGCAACGGGCGCGGGGCAAGGTCAGGACATGCGGGGACCAAGCGGCAATCGGTATTGTAATTGTCAACTGTCGAAGCTCTGCGTTGGTAAAGTACCGGAACGTCAAGCGCTGATAGAAAGCGCCGAAGCTGCAATCGTTATAGGTACAGACGGTGCTTTAGAAAGGATAGCGTGCATGCAACCGGTGGTGGAGTGGTTCGTCGCTGTTAGTAGTAGTTTATCCTGTGTAGTGAAGTAGAAGTGGTGGACGGTTCCTGTGAACTATTGTGGGTGGAGGGTACACTCAACAGCCGAGCTAGGTTGATAATTGGCTCCTTTTACCGACCTCGCGACTCAGCAGCATTAGTGGCCGAACAAGTGAGAGAAAATGTGGACATACATTTTCCTTTCCGCAGCGTGTTACAGTCTTAGGTGGAGATTTCAATGTGCCAGATGTTCAGGACGGGTGGTAGGGACAGAGCATCGAGTGACAGTATACTGAGTGCACCATCCGAACGAAAAATGCCGCGAGCAATTAAACAGAGAGAGAACCGACTCGTGGAGATAACATCGTGGACCTACCGATGACAAACAGACCCCGAACTTGTCGACTCTGTATGTGCAGAACAGGGACCCAGTGAACAAGAGGCCGTTGCAGCATCGCTGAATATGGACGTTAGTAGGAATATACAAACAAAAAAACAAAAAAAAAAACAAAAAAAAAAAAAAAAAGGGAGGAAGGTTTATCTGTTTAGCAAGAGTAATAGAAGGCAGATTTGAGACTACCAGGCAGATGCAAACGCAAATGTCTGCTCCGACACTGACAATGTTGAGTGTTTATGGAGAAAGTGCAAGGCAATCGTAAAATGCGTCTTAGACAGGTACGTGCCGAGTAAAACTGCGAGGGATGGGAAAAACCCACCGCGGTACAACAACCAAAGTTTAGGAAACTATAGCGAAAGCAAAGAGAGCTTCACTCAAAGTTGAAACGCAGCCAAAACCTCTCAGACAAACAGACGCTAAACGATGTCCAAAGTTAGCGTAAGGAGGGCTATGCGTGAAGCGTCCGGTGAATGCGAAAGTACAATTCCATGTACCGACGTGACAGGAAATCAAATCAAATCCTAGGACGTTGTGGTCGTACGTTGAATCAGTAGTAAGCGGCTCGAAACAGAGGATGACACGCGTAAAGCTGTGAAATACTAAACACCTGTTTCCAAAAGCTGTGTCACGGAGGACGACCGCACTGCAGTTCCTTCTCGCACAAACGAAAAAATGGCTGACATCGAAATAAGTGTCCAAGGAGGAATAGAAAAGCAACTGGAATCACTCAACAGAGGAACGTCCACTGGACCCGACGGGATACCAATTCGATTCTACACAGAGTACGCGACAGAACCTCCTAACAGCCGTGTACCGCAAGTCTCTAGAGGAACGGAGGGTTCCAAATGATTGGAAAAGAGCACAGGTAGTCCCGGGCTTGAAGAAGGGTCGTCGAGCAGATGCGCAAAACTATAGGCCCTATATCTGTGACGTCGATCGGTTGTAGAATTTGAGAACATGTTTTATGCTCGAGTAGTAGCATGTCGTTTTTTGGAAACCCAGTGTCTACTATGTAGGAATCAACATGGATTCCGGAAACAGCGATCGTGTGAGACCCAACGCGCTTTATTTGTTCATGGGACCCAGAAAATATTAGATACAGGCTCCCAGGTAGATGCCATTTTGGTTGACATCCGGAAGGAGGGCGTTCGATACAGTTCCGCACTGTCGCCTGATAAACAAAGTAAGTGTCTGCAGAATGTCGGACCAAGTGTGTGGCTGGACTGAAGAGATTGTAGCAAACAGAACACAGCATGTTGTGTTATCAATGGAGAGACGTCTACAGACGTTAAAGTAACCTCTGGCGTGCCACAGGGGAGTGTTATGGGACCCATTGCTCTTCACACACAATGTATATAAATGACCTAGTAGATAGTGTCGGACGTTGCATGCGTCTTTTCGCGGATGATGCTGTAGTATACAGAGAAGTTGCAGCGAAAAATGCAGGACGATCTGCAGCGGATAGGCACGTGGTGCAGGGAGTGGCAACTGTCCCTTAACATGTATTGCGAATAATATAGAAAGAAGGACCCTTTATTGTATGATTGAGTATATGATAGCGGGACAAACACTGGTAGCAGTTACGTCTGTAAAATATCTGGGAGTATGCGTGCGGAGTGATTGGGAGTGGGATGATCATCATATTAAAAAAAAAAAACAAAAAAAAAAAACAAACAAAAGTAATTGTTGGTAAGGCGGGTACCAGGTTGCGATTTATTGGGAGAATGCGTAGCAAATGTCGTCCATCAACAAAGGAGGAGGTGGCTTACAAAACACCCGTTCGTTCGACCTATACGTGCGTGTTGCCCATCAGTGTGGGATCCGTACCAGGTCGCGTTGACGGAGGCGACGGAGACGATCCAACGTTTCGTCGCAGGGTCATTTGGTAACCGTGATAGCGTTACGGAGATGTTTAACAAACCCACGCGGCAGACTCTGCAATAGAGGCGCTCTGCATCGCGGTGTAGCTTGCTCGCCAGGTTTCGAGATATTGCGTTTCTGGATGGGGTATCGAATATATTGCGTATACCTCCCGAGGAGATCACGAATGGATGTGGTTAGAGAGATTCGAGCGCGCACGGAGGCGTTTTTTTTTTTTTTTTGCAGACTGTCGGTTCGTCCCGCGAACCATACGCGACTGGAACAGCAAAGGGAGGTAAATGACATTGGCACGTGAAGTGCCCTCCGCCACACACCGTTGGGTGGCTTGCGGAGTCTAAATGTTAGAGGTCGGCTGTCGGTGTGTGCTTTTGATGAAGGCAGATTCGGTGCGTCTGTAGTTGCGGATGGCGGTTAGCCACCCTCGCTGAAAGCGGCGAGGGGCGGCGGCGCCTCGGTTGGCCGGTGCCCATGTTGCGCAGGCGGCGCTCGTTTTTGTTTTGCGGCGGGCAATGTTGTGAGAAACGGGCGCGAATGTTGGCGGGCGAGGTGGCCCGACGGCCGCGGGCCGATCGGGAAACGGTGGGAGGGCGATGGGGCGGCGGAGGTGCGTTTGCACGGCCGTCATCGCCGCACGCCTCCGCTTGTGTGGCTGTGGCGGCGGCCGCGCTGGCCGGGCTGGCGCGGCGACGGTGCGCCAGTTTTGCCGAAGGTTTGGCCATTGTGGCGGGTCGTCGGCTGGGGCTGTGGGGGCGGCATTTGGGCGGGGGCGGCGATTCTCGGCGGGCCGAGCCAGGCTGTGGCGCGCGGTAGCTGCAGTTTGGCCGTGGTTTGCGGCGCTGCCGTGGCGACTGGTTGGCGACTGTGGTGTGGCCGTGTGTAGCCCCATCCTCGGTGGTTTGAATGGCGCGGGTGGTTGCGGCGCAGGTTTGGGGCTGGTCCGCACAGGCTGTCGGACGTTGGGCGGTAGCAAGCGCGGGAGGCGCGGCGCGGCGGCGCGCAGAGTGGCGGCCGCTCTCTCGGCCGTCCGCGCCCGCCCGCGACACTGGCTGGGCCTGGCGGCGCGGCGGCTATTCTCTGCCGTGCTCGCCGCTCTCTCGCTGTTCTGTTGTTGTGTGTACGCGCGTCGTCCGTCGAAATAATGGCAGATCAGGCGGCTACGAACGAGACTGCTGCGGCACCCGCCGCCACCGGCACGACGAAGAAGGCCAAGTCTGCGGCGTCTGCGAAGAAGCCGCGCGCCAAGCCTGCGCACCCGCGCACCTCTGAGATGGTGACGGCCGCCATCAAGAGTCTGAAGGAGCGCGGCGGCTCGTCGCTGCAGGCGATCAAGAAGTACATTGCCGCGCACTACAAGCTGGACGCGGAGAAGCTGGCGCCCTTTATCAAGAAGTACCTCAAGTCGGCCGTCGTGGCTGGCGAGCTGGTGCAGACGAAGGGGAAGGGCGCGTCCGGCTCTTTCAAGCTTGCCGGCGCCGGCGGCGGGGCGGCCGAGGGCGGCAAGGCCCGTGCCGGCGGTGCGAAGAAGAAGCGCGCCGCTCCGGCCAGCAAGGAGAAGAAGGGCGGCCGCGCGGCCGGCGCAAAGAAGGCTGGTGGCGTGAAGGCGGCGACCGGTCGGAAGGCGGGCGCCGCCAAGAAGGCGTCTGCGGCGTCGGCGGCTCCCGCGGGTGCGAAGAAGGCGGCTGCGGCCAAGCCGGCCAAGGCCAAGTCGCCGTCGAAGGCGAAGAAGGCCGCCAAGGTTCCGACGAAGAAGCCGAAGGCGCCGCGCCCGAAGAAGGCGACGACGCCGTCTAAGGCGAAGGCGTCGCCCAAGAAGAAGAAGTAAAGTAGTAACGTTAAAGAAAGGCAAGGGAGAGGGGTTGGCGCTTGACGCCGTCGTCCCCCACCGCCCTCCCCCGCGTCGTCTTAGTGGCGCGCGATGGCACGGCTGCGGCTGTCGCGCGGCCCAAAACGGCCCTTCTCAGGGCCATCAAAGGACGTCGGGAAGGCGTTGATTGTCGTGCATGCGCCGGTGTGGTTGGTTGGTTGGTTGTGTGTGACCCTTGTGGGTACTGTTTGCGTGCCGTGGTGGTTGGATTGTGGTGCCGGTGGCGGTAGGCGGCGGCGCGCGGTAGCGGAGCGGTTGTGGCCGTTTGTTGGTCTTTTTATTTTATTTTATTTGTTTTTGTTGTTGTTGTAGTTGTTTTTTTTTTTTTTTTTTGCGGCGGCCGACGTTTGGTTGCTCATGTATGTTTCTGGAGACTCTTGTTTGTTTGTGTGTTTGCTTGCTTTGCGGATGTCGTGTCTTTTGTGTGTGTGTTGTGTCTCTCTCTGTCTCAAAGCGGCGGGGGGACGTGAGACGTGGAAGTGGCCGGCGGGAATTGGGAAGGCGCGGTGGCGTTGACGTTGTAGTGTAGCGTAGCGTGCGCGCGCCTCGGAGACGGCGGCGGCCAGCCACCCGTGGTGTGTGGTGACGTCGTCCGGCTGTTGTGTGTGTGTGTGTGTGTGTGTGTGTGTGTGTGTGTGTATTGTGAGGGATGGGAGTGACGTCGATTGTTGGCGAGAGCGGCTGTGGACGGGAGGGGAATTGGTTGTTGTTGTTTTGCGGGGCGGCAAGACCGACAAAAGTTTTGCTCGCGACGGAGAGATGTTAGTGGCCCTGAAAAGGGCCGTTTTTGTTGGGCGGGCGCGCGTGCGCGTGCGCGGCGCGGTCTCTAGGCGCGCTCGCCGCGGATGCGGCGCGCGAGCTGGATGTCCTTGGGCATGATGGTGACGCGCTTGGCGTGGATTGCGCACAGGTTGGTGTCTTCGAAGAGGCCGACGAGGTAGGCCTCGCTGGCCTCCTGCAGGGCCATGACTGCGGAGCTCTGGAAGCGCAGGTCGGTCTTGAAGTCCTGGGCGATCTCGCGCACTAGGCGCTGGAACGGCAGCTTGCGGATGAGCAGCTCTGTGCTCTTCTGGTAGCGCCTGATTTCCCGCAGGGCGACGGTGCCCGGCCTGTAGCGGTGGGGCTTCTTGACGCCGCCGGTGGCGGGCGCGCTCTTCCTCGCCGCCTTGGTGGCGAGCTGTTTGCGCGGCGCCTTTCCGCCGGTGGACTTGCGGGCCGTTTGCTTTGTGCGGGCCATAGCGGTTAGCGGCGTGGAGGTGCGTGCGGTACACGAAGCGTCCGGTGCTGCCTTGACAACGGGCCCGCGCGGCCCCGCGCCGCGCTTATATGCCCTCGGTGCGCGTGGTGGGGGGAGGGCGGCCTGAGCTGGCGAGGTGAGCGCATCGCTGGTGTTGCGCGCTTCGCTTACTCGGCCGCTGAGAGCTCGAGAAGAGGTTTTCTGTGCTGTGGGCGCTGCGGAGAGCAAATTGTCGTGCGTTGTTTTGACAACGCGTGCAAATTGTCGTGTTCCGCGCCTCGCAGCATGGGAAAGAAGCGTACGCAGAGGAAACCTGCCGCTACGATGGGTCCTTCGGTTGTGCAACTCACTGAGTCTGCCGACCGTGCAAGGAACTCCAGAGAAGACGAGTCACGGCCTGTCCCCCCTTTGTACGTCAAGTGCAAAGGCGGGTGGACAGCGCTGTTCGACACCATGACGAGCTGCGCTCGGAACGAGGTGGTCTACGAGTCTGTCGATACAGACTCGCTGATCTGCGTTCGAGCCGCAAACGTGGCCGACCACAGGGCGATCAAGGTCGCAGTGGCCGACCACATCGTCGACGCGCCGCCGGCGCGAGAGAAGGCACCTTCCGTAGGAAGGGTGAAGACGACTAAGGCACTCCTCAGGGGGTTGCCTTGGTGCTGTGATGAGGCAGCGGTCCGGGAAGGGCTGCTGCGAGCCGGGTTTGGTAGTGCAGCCGCAAGGTTGCACAACCGAACCAACAAGAAGAGGGCGCCGCTCTATGCCGTGACCGTGCAAACGGTCGGCGGCGGGAGCGACATCCTCGACTTGCGGAAGTTGCTGGGCTTCCCGGTTACGACGGAGGCTCTCCCGACCGCCATGGATCCTCAGCCCCAGTGCTTCAGGTGCCAGGGCGAGGGCCATGTAGCGAAGTATTGCCGCAACGCGGCGCGGTGCGTCAAGTGCTCAGGAGAGCACGACAGCCGCGCCTGCGACCGCGGCAGCAACGCTCTGCCGACTTGTGTCCGGTGTGGCGGCCCGCACGTCGCCAGTTGGCGCGGCTGTGCGGCTTTCTCAAGCCGCAGCCGTGCCGGTGGCGGCGAGGCGGCCGCGGCCGCACCGACGCAGCAGCAGAAGAGAAGACGACGTCGGAAACGGCGTAGGGCGCAGAACAGCCCGGTGCAGCTGAGGGAAGGCGCAGCAGCAGATCCACCTGCCAGGGGCGGGGACGGCCGCTCGGAAACGGGTAGCCAGGACGCAGCTCGCCTTCCTGCGAAGAGATGTGACCTCGAACTCGGCACCGCCGTGAAGGAGGCCACAGCAGCCCTCAAAGCCGTCATGACGGCGGAGAGGGCTGCCTTCGCAGCCGCCGTGGCTGCAGAGAAGGAAGAGGCCTTGAGGCAACTGCGTGCAGTTTTCGCCCAAGGCCTCAGTGCAGTCGTACCTGCGAACACTCCTGCGACCTCGCAGAAGGATGTTCGCGCGCCTATCCCAGCTCTTGTTCCAGCAGCAGCGCGGGTGAGAGGCGCAAAGAAGAAGAAGACAACCGCCGCCGCAGAGGAGCCGCTGGCGACGCCGACTGCTACGGGACCAGGCTCCGCAAGGGGACGAGGTGCTAATAGGCCAGTCTTCATTGCTGAAGCGTCGCCGCCCTGCCGCGCCGAATTTGTATGTTACAGGGAGTAAGCCACTGCGGCCGGCCCAGGAGACTACAAGCGAGCCCAGCCGCAGCACCGGACTGCCCCAGCTGACAACCACGCAGTACATAGGTAACGTTGCACGATACCTCACGCTAACCCCCCTCACCTTGCATGCTCTGTCGCAGCTAGCAAGCCGCTACTGCCCTTACCACCCGTCCTACTGTCGCAGAGGTTTTTTTTCCCTTGGCGCTGGCCTTGGCACTTTTTTTTCCTCTGCTCTTAAAACCGCTACCCTTCGATCGTTTTCGACCACTACTATCTCCTGATGGACCATGTTAATGAGTAGTCTTACCCAGACGCATGGATAACATCACAGCCTGCATCCCGTGACGCCTGATTCAAAACTAACATGCTTACGGAGGTGACAGTAAAACTTTTGTGTTGGTCACCACGTTGGTGCGGGCGTGGAGGGGCCCCATCCTTATAAAAAAAAAAAAAAAAGAGCTCGCACCGTAGCCGACTCGCTAGCGCCGGGTGAGGAGCTGGCGCTTGTGTTTTTTCGCTTGCTTGCTTTGAGGAGGAGGAAGGAAGAAGAATGACAGGCCGCGGCAAGGGAGGAAAGGGGCTGGGCAAGGGTGGCGCCAAGCGGCACCGCAAGGTGTTGCGCGACAACATCCAGGGCATCACGAAGCCCGCCATCCGCCGCCTGGCTCGCAGGGGCGGCGTGAAGCGCATCTCTGGTCTGATCTACGAGGAGACCCGCGGAGTGCTGAAGGTGTTCCTGGAGAACGTGATCCGCGACGCGGTGACGTACACTGAGCACGCCAAGCGCAAGACTGTGACGGCCATGGACGTGGTGTACGCCCTGAAGAGGCAGGGGCGCACCCTGTACGGTTTCGGCGGTTAGGCAGGCAGGCAGCCAGCCAGCCGGTGTGCTGTGCTGCGTTGTGGCCTTCCCGCGGCCGTGCCGTGCCCGTGCTTGGTGGGAGAGACGAAAACGGCCCTTTTCAGGGCCACCACACTGTTCGGAGATTGAAAAGTGCGAAAGAGTCTGTGTTGCCTGTGCGTGTTGTTGTTGTTGTTGCTGCTGCGCGTGCGTTAGTTTTTGAGTTTGACGCGATGGGCGCGGCTGAGTCCAGTGTGTGCGTGGTTTGTTGTTTGTTTGTGGCGTGGGCATAGGCGGGCGGGCCGGATCGATCGATCGATCGATCGGATCAGCTGTTTGGTTTTTTTTGTCTGTGCCACGCGCGCCCCTTTAATTGAAACATTATAATGCTAACAATGATCATCACATTATCGGTGTATTGATGTCGTTGTCGTTTGGAACGCGACTCTGTGCGTGCGCGGAGGGGTGCAGAAACAAAAAAGACAAAAAGAGAGAAACGACAAAATGTGTGCGCGTTCGGCCACACGGGCTGTGGACAAGATGGCGGACGTGCGCCGGCGCTGGCTGTGCAATGTATGTATGTGGACGTGTTGTGTAAAGTGCGGCGAGCACGGACGACGGAAACTTTGCTTTGGACGTAGGTTTGTGTGGTGGCCCTGAAAAGGGCCGATTGTTGTGAGCCGAGCCGGCAAGGCAAAGGCAGGCGCGTTTGCGTGCAGGGAGCACGCAAGCGCAGCGCCGCGCTCTCTGTTTAGGCCTTCTTCTCGGTCTTCTTTGGCAGCAGGACGGCCTGGATGTTGGGCAGGACACCACCCTGTGCGATGGTGACGCCCGACAAGAGCTTGTTGAGCTCCTCGTCGTTGCGGATGGCGAGCTGCAGGTGGCGCGGGATGATGCGCGTCTTCTTGTTGTCGCGGGCCGCGTTTCCGGCCAGCTCGAGCACCTCAGCCGCGAGGTACTCCATGACGGCGGCGAGGTAGACGGGCGCCCCGGCGCCGACGCGCTCGGCGTAGTTTCCCTTGCGCAGGAGGCGGTGGATTCTGCCGACCGGGAACTGGAGCCCAGCCCTGCTTGAGCGGGACTTTGACTTGCCCTTGACTTTGCCTCCCTTTCCGCGTCCGGACATGGCGTTTGGCTAGTTGAAACACGTAACGTAACGGTGCGAGCCGCAGCGAGTCGAGCAGCGGAGTGCGTGGCGGCGGGACTAGGGTGGGGGTCCCTTTATGGGCTCGGGTGCGGCGGCCGGTTGCGCGCGCGCCCCATTGGTCGGCGGCCGCAACAGGGCGAGCTGGTAAAGGTGGGGTGTTGCGGTAGCGGCGGGTGCCACTGTGTGGGGAGACGCTGACTAGAGCGGAGCGCTTGCTGCTTGCTGTTGTACGTTCGAGATGCCGCCCAAGACTAGCGGGAAGGCCGCCAAGAAGGCTGGCAAGGCGCAGAAGAACATTTCGAAGGGCGACAAGAAGAAGAAGCGCAAGAGGAAGGAGAGCTATGCCATCTACATCTACAAGGTGCTGAAGCAGGTGCACCCCGACACGGGCATCTCGTCGAAGGCGATGAGCATCATGAACAGCTTCGTGAACGACATTTTCGAGCGCATTGCGGCCGAGGCGTCTCGCCTGGCGCACTACAACAAGCGCTCGACCATCACGTCCCGCGAGATCCAGACGGCTGTGCGGCTCTTGCTGCCTGGCGAGCTGGCCAAGCACGCCGTGAGCGAGGGCACGAAGGCGGTGACCAAGTACACGAGCTCCAAGTGAGGGGGTTAAGGCTCTAGGGAGCTCCCCTCCGTTGCGAGAGCGGCAAAACGGCCCTTTTCAGGGCCACCAAATTGCCTTTGCGGGAAGAGCGGAATTGTTGTTTGTGTGAGGCGGCGCATAGCTACCCGGTTTGGTTGGTTGCGAAGCAGCTGGTGGTGGTTATGCGTGCTCGCGAGTCGTGGCGTGGTTGGTTGGTTGGTTGGTTGTTTGTCGACACACAGACAGGAGGTGTTGTCTGTGTCGCTGATTCCTTTCCTTTCTTTGTCTCTGTCTGCCCGGTTAGTCACGTGACTGCAATTGAAACCCCTCGCGATTGTTGGATGTCACCGTTAGGGCCGTCTGCGGGTTTGTTTGTTGTCACATCATACATACATGATGGCGAGGGTGAAATGTTGTGTTGCCGTCTACTATTCCCTTTGCTGTACGGCGTGGAGGTGTGTTGGTGACGTTTTAAAAAAAAAAAAAAAAATGGACGTGTCTTTACTAGTCATTAAGAAGACGCAAGAATTGTACGGGCGGGTGGGGTAGGCGACACGCACGGTGGTGTACCCATTTATTTGGCCCTTGATTTTGATAGCCGTTTCTGCAGTTGATTTGAATGATTGATTGTTGTGCGCACGCACGCCGGTGTCGTCATTCAAGGTGCACGTGTGTTCGGTTCAGTGACGGTAGACGACGACGGCCGTTGTTTGTTGTTATGGGCGTACACGCGGTTGTCTGTGTCCCCCGGTGAAATGGCCGGTTTGTCGGTGATGTGATCCGATCCGGCGGCCCTGAGTAGCTGTCTATGGGCATCATGGCAACGTGTCGGTCTGAACACCCGTCTCACTGTGGCACCGTCGGCGCTGCGAACGGTGACGAAAGGCTGACTGTGATCGGTCGGATGTCATGTCTTGTCTGGGCAGAACGTGTGGAATGAGCAAAAAAAAAAAAAAAAACTGTGGGGACGGAAACAATGGTGGAGGAGGGGAACGAAAATAATAAAACGAAACGAAACGAAGAAAAAGAAGAAGGAGAAGCAATCACCGGAAAACGAGACAGGGGAAAAACGGAGAGGCGCTGTCTAGAGCAACGGAACGTTCCCGTGCATTGCAGCCGCACTGACATGCGTTTACGGCGCGGCTGCAAGTGTCGGCCGTGGTGACGGCTGAATTGCATTGCCTTCCCGGATGCAACGTTCGCCCGATATGGCTCGGAGGAAGAATCTATGAGAGAGTGCCTTGCCCTTGCCGTTTCGTGTGCGGTGTAGCGAATGATGTGTGTGTGTGTGTAGTGGGGAATGGATGGTCGATAGCTGCCGTCACGGTCGAGATAACGCAGTCAAAGGTGTCGCGAAAAAGTGTGTTAGCCGTGGTTGGTTTGTGTGTTTGTTTTGTTTTGAAAGAGAAGGGACGAGAGAAAGAAGGTAGGTGGAGAGTGCGTTGCGTGTTGCGAACTGCGTCCGTGAATACGGCAGTATTTGGTGGTGGGCGTGCCCTTGCAGGTGGCCCGGAAGGCGTGTTCGTTTCGCGGTAGTGTGGACGGGTGAGGGGCACGCGTAACGCTGCGCTGCTGGCATATTCGGGAGATGGGAGGGGGCGAAAGGAGAAAGGAGACGCGGAGGGCGCGTGTGGGTGGTTCGCGCTGCGCTCGGCGGTTGTGTTTGTTTGTGCAACAAATGTGTTGCCGGGAGGGGGACCGTTGTTGTGGTGGTTGCGGTTGTAGCCTCCGACGCGGCTGGCAGTGAACAACGTGAGACGACGGATGCGTGGCTGGGGCGGCGCATGTCGCCGGTGCCATGCCTTTAGAGCCGCGTGGTCGGGGTGTGCGCACCGCGTGTCGTGTTGCGAGACATCACATGTGCTGCTGCGCACCGGTGGCGTGGCGTGGCGTGGCGTGGGGGCGAGGAGAGCGAGCCGCGCCAGTACCGCGCGGTGTGCTTGTGCGCCGGAGAATGGCACACTGCGCCTGCCCGTTGAGGAGGCTGATGGCCGTGGTGTGGTGGAAATGGAGCGCGTCGGACGTGTACCAATGAGAAAGAGAAACAAAGCAAGCAAGCAAGCAACCACGAACGAAAGGTGGAGGGCGGCATTGTGTCACATGTGGCGGTGGGGAAAAACGAAAAAAAAAAACAAAAAACAAAAAACAAAACAAACAACAAACAACAAACAAAGACGTTAAGAAAGAGGAGAAACAACAAAGACAATGAGTCGTGCGTTCGCGAGGGGGGTGGGTGTGCGTGCGTAACGCCGGTACGCGCAGTGCGGAGCCCAACGGCTGTGTCGTCGGCCGAATGGGTGCGGGAATAGAGGCCGCGTCGGCACGGAGAAGGAAGGACGCACGCGCGCTGCGGCGTTGGCGCGGTTTGCGGCTGGCGCCTTTGGTGGCAACGGCCAGGACAAGCAGCGGTGTATGGTGTTGTGCGGGGCGGACAGGGGCGGCGGTGGTGGACGGGGAGGAGGCGGTGGCGTGTGTGGTACGGCGAAAACGGGACGGACGGCCGGCGGATGTTGAGAGGCGCCGCCCGCGCACGCACGCAGACACACAGAAGGGAAGAGCGAGAAAGGAACAAATGGAGGGGGCGAATGTGGAGGTGCGGGGAGGGGGAGGCGGTGGTGTTTGTGGGCATGTGGTGGGAGAGAAGGGCGGGGGCGGAAGGACAGAGGCGCGAGGCGACAGCCTGTGCTTGTTGCTTGCTTTGCGTCTTTTTGTTTTTGTTTTTTTATTTTGTTTTTATCCTTTGGTCGCCTTGGAGCCTGTCGGTCCCGTCCGTGTGTGGCCACGCTGTGGGTGCGTGTATGTTTGTACGTTTCGTTTTTTGTCTTCTTCTGCAGCAGAGGCGGCCAGCAAATGCGTGCGGTTGGATGGATGGGCGGCCACGGCACGGCACGGCACGGCACCGCACCTGTGCCCAAGGAGGAGACGCTGGCGGCGGGCCACCCTCGGATGCGGCCGGCCGGGGCTGTGTGCGCCGCTGCAACAACAACGAGTAAACAAGACGAAGACGAAGCGGATGGCTGGTGAGTGCATTTCGGCGGTAGACAAGGCAGTGTGTGATGTGGCGTTGTGACGGGGGGGGGGGGGGGGGTGGTTTGCTCACGCGGCCTCGTTGTGTTGATGCGCAGGAAGACGAGATGCGGGCAGACGCGTACAGAGAGACGAGCCCGGTCTGCAGCAGGATGTGTGGCGCGCCGAGTGCAGAGCAGCGCGCGCCGGCTGGGCTGGGTTCGGCTGGGCCCGCCCGGCGGCGGGCCGCGCTGTTGTCGCGGACGTGAGCGCCCCCTGGCGGGTGGTCGGAGGCGGCGCGGTGGACGTGTGGCTGGTTGGCAGTGCACATTGCGAGTGGCTGGCTGGCTGGCTGGCTGGCTGGCGGGCGGTCGGCGGCGGCGGCGAGAAGAGAGAGGAGGTATGTGTTGCGGGCGCCTTTGCTGCGCTGCGTCGTTGCGTGCCTGGGCGTGCGCCTGTCGACTGTGTGTGACTGTGTTGGGCGTTGTGCCACGTACGTGTGCTCGGCCGAAGGCAGGCGTCGGAAAGAAGAGGGCGAAGGGCAGGAAAGTGGGTCGGTGTGCGTGCGTAGCCCGTGATGTGATGATGTCACGTCACGTCATGTGTTTGCGAAGCGGCTGCCGAGAGGTGTGTGGTAGCGAGCGGGAATGTGCGTTTGGTGGTTGCGGCGTGAGGTGAGGGTGGGAGAATATTGGGGCGGGCGGGCGGGCGGGCGGGCGGGCCGTTGTTGGTGGTTCCTCCTGTGGTTGTTTGTGCAGCTTTGATGGCAACGTGGAAGGACGCCGGTTTCGTGCCTTGCGTGTGGTTGTCGACGGTGACTGGTTGGGGTGTGCGCCGATGCACGTGCCATGTCGTTAGTATGTTTGGGTCGTGAGTGTTGTTTTTGGCTGTGTTGTTGTGTACGGGAAGGGGGGGGGGGGGGGAGAGGAGGAGGCGGGTGGATAGTGCGTGCAGTAGTGTCGTTGCGACGGGCGCGTCGGGTGGAGCTGTGCGTAGTGGCGGAAAGGTGTAGGTTGCGGGAAGGGAGCCCGTCGTGTGTCGTGTCGGTGTCGTTGACGGGGTCGCGTGCGTGCGTTGTGAAATCGAGTGTGGCGGGAAAGGAGCAGTGTGCCGCTGGCGTCGTGGCCGTTAGCAGAGGCTGTGCTTGTCCGTTTGTTACCTGTTGGACGCTTGGTGCGAGTTGTTTGCTGCTGTTGTTGTTGTTATCGTTGTCGTTTGTCGCCCCCGTCTCGCGGGTTGTTTTTGTTTTGTCGGCTGTGCTGTGTCGGCGAGCTGTTTTGCGGTGCGTGAATGTGTTGGTGCAAAAGTGGCGGCGTTATGGCTGCGCCCGCGACGAGCCGCGGGGGCGCGCCATTGATGATGTTCAAACACAGAGCGGCTGTGTGCAATGGGAGGCCTGCGTACGGGTAGCGGTGTTGTCGTACGTGCATCCGGCCCGGTGCGGAAAGCGCCGTTGCCGTTTGCCCCTTAGTTGCCAGCCATGTCGCGTGAGCGGCGGGTTGCCTCTGGTCGACGTGGTGCTCGGGTTTGTGGTTTTTGGTGCCCTTTGGCCGGTGGGTGGTGTTTAAATTTTGTTTTTGTGTGTGTGTGTGTGTGTGTGTGTGTGTGTGTGTGTGTGTGTTTTATATCTGCCTCCTGCTCGGTCTTGCGGCGGTTTGGTCGACGTCGTCTGTAGTTTTTGCGGCTTGCCGACGACCGACCGACACACCTTTGAAACCTACGTGTGGCGCCCGAAGGTGAACGTAACCTGACCGCGGACCTCTCGGCGCCTTAACCTAACCTAACCTCTAACCTAAGATGTCCGGCCGTAAAGGTAGGTGCGGCCACCTGACGCCTCACGTCCGAACGCTTAACCTAACTTTGACGCTTAACCTAACTGTAACCCTTAACCTAACCCACGTCCACCTAACCTAACCTCACCTTAGGGTGGTGTACACCGCGAATGCCTTAGGGCATGTTATGTTATATAGTCTTAGGTGGAGTCCACTATACGCAACAAGCGGCTACACGGGTAGCAGGGGTTGTGTGGCGTGGGCTGGGCGGTTCTGTTTAGGTTGGATGGCCCTTGGGCAAGTACGGAAAGGGCAACGGGCGCGGGGCAAGGTCAGGACATGCGGGGACCAAGCGGCAATCGGTATTGTAATTGTCAACTGTCGAAGCTCTGCGTTGGTAAAGTACCGGAACGTCAAGCGCTGATAGAAAGCGCCGAAGCTGCAATCGTTATAGGTACAGACGGTGCTTTAGAAAGGATAGCGTGCATGCAACCGGTGGTGGAGTGGTTCGTCGCTGTTAGTAGTAGTTTATCCTGTGTAGTGAAGTAGAAGTGGTGGACGGTTCCTGTGAACTATTGTGGGTGGAGGGTACACTCAACAGCCGAGCTAGGTTGATAATTGGCTCCTTTTACCGACCTCGCGACTCAGCAGCATTAGTGGCCGAACAAGTGAGAGAAAATGTGGACATACATTTTCCTTTCCGCAGCGTGTTACAGTCTTAGGTGGAGATTTCAATGTGCCAGATGTTCAGGACGGGTGGTAGGGACAGAGCATCGAGTGACAGTATACTGAGTGCACCATCCGAACGAAAAATGCCGCGAGCAATTAAACAGAGAGAGAACCGACTCGTGGAGATAACATCGTGGACCTACCGATGACAAACAGACCCCGAACTTGTCGACTCTGTATGTGCAGAACAGGGACCCAGTGAACAAGAGGCCGTTGCAGCATCGCTGAATATGGACGTTAGTAGGAATATACAAACAAAAAAACAAAAAAAAAAACAAAAAAAAAAAAAAAAAGGGAGGAAGGTTTATCTGTTTAGCAAGAGTAATAGAAGGCAGATTTGAGACTACCAGGCAGATGCAAACGCAAATGTCTGCTCCGACACTGACAATGTTGAGTGTTTATGGAGAAAGTGCAAGGCAATCGTAAAATGCGTCTTAGACAGGTACGTGCCGAGTAAAACTGCGAGGGATGGGAAAAACCCACCGCGGTACAACAACCAAAGTTTAGGAAACTATAGCGAAAGCAAAGAGAGCTTCACTCAAAGTTGAAACGCAGCCAAAACCTCTCAGACAAACAGACGCTAAACGATGTCCAAAGTTAGCGTAAGGAGGGCTATGCGTGAAGCGTCCGGTGAATGCGAAAGTACAATTCCATGTACCGACGTGACAGGAAATCAAATCAAATCCTAGGACGTTGTGGTCGTACGTTGAATCAGTAGTAAGCGGCTCGAAACAGAGGATGACACGCGTAAAGCTGTGAAATACTAAACACCTGTTTCCAAAAGCTGTGTCACGGAGGACGACCGCACTGCAGTTCCTTCTCGCACAAACGAAAAAATGGCTGACATCGAAATAAGTGTCCAAGGAGGAATAGAAAAGCAACTGGAATCACTCAACAGAGGAACGTCCACTGGACCCGACGGGATACCAATTCGATTCTACACAGAGTACGCGACAGAACCTCCTAACAGCCGTGTACCGCAAGTCTCTAGAGGAACGGAGGGTTCCAAATGATTGGAAAAGAGCACAGGTAGTCCCGGGCTTGAAGAAGGGTCGTCGAGCAGATGCGCAAAACTATAGGCCCTATATCTGTGACGTCGATCGGTTGTAGAATTTGAGAACATGTTTTATGCTCGAGTAGTAGCATGTCGTTTTTTGGAAACCCAGTGTCTACTATGTAGGAATCAACATGGATTCCGGAAACAGCGATCGTGTGAGACCCAACGCGCTTTATTTGTTCATGGGACCCAGAAAATATTAGATACAGGCTCCCAGGTAGATGCCATTTTGGTTGACATCCGGAAGGAGGGCGTTCGATACAGTTCCGCACTGTCGCCTGATAAACAAAGTAAGTGTCTGCAGAATGTCGGACCAAGTGTGTGGCTGGACTGAAGAGATTGTAGCAAACAGAACACAGCATGTTGTGTTATCAATGGAGAGACGTCTACAGACGTTAAAGTAACCTCTGGCGTGCCACAGGGGAGTGTTATGGGACCCATTGCTCTTCACACACAATGTATATAAATGACCTAGTAGATAGTGTCGGACGTTGCATGCGTCTTTTCGCGGATGATGCTGTAGTATACAGAGAAGTTGCAGCGAAAAATGCAGGACGATCTGCAGCGGATAGGCACGTGGTGCAGGGAGTGGCAACTGTCCCTTAACATGTATTGCGAATAATATAGAAAGAAGGACCCTTTATTGTATGATTGAGTATATGATAGCGGGACAAACACTGGTAGCAGTTACGTCTGTAAAATATCTGGGAGTATGCGTGCGGAGTGATTGGGAGTGGGATGATCATCATATTAAAAAAAAAAAACAAAAAAAAAAAACAAACAAAAGTAATTGTTGGTAAGGCGGGTACCAGGTTGCGATTTATTGGGAGAATGCGTAGCAAATGTCGTCCATCAACAAAGGAGGAGGTGGCTTACAAAACACCCGTTCGTTCGACCTATACGTGCGTGTTGCCCATCAGTGTGGGATCCGTACCAGGTCGCGTTGACGGAGGCGACGGAGACGATCCAACGTTTCGTCGCAGGGTCATTTGGTAACCGTGATAGCGTTACGGAGATGTTTAACAAACCCACGCGGCAGACTCTGCAATAGAGGCGCTCTGCATCGCGGTGTAGCTTGCTCGCCAGGTTTCGAGATATTGCGTTTCTGGATGGGGTATCGAATATATTGCGTATACCTCCCGAGGAGATCACGAATGGATGTGGTTAGAGAGATTCGAGCGCGCACGGAGGCGTTTTTTTTTTTTTTTTGCAGACTGTCGGTTCGTCCCGCGAACCATACGCGACTGGAACAGCAAAGGGAGGTAAATGACATTGGCACGTGAAGTGCCCTCCGCCACACACCGTTGGGTGGCTTGCGGAGTCTAAATGTTAGAGGTCGGCTGTCGGTGTGTGCTTTTGATGAAGGCAGATTCGGTGCGTCTGTAGTTGCGGATGGCGGTTAGCCACCCTCGCTGAAAGCGGCGAGGGGCGGCGGCGCCTCGGTTGGCCGGTGCCCATGTTGCGCAGGCGGCGCTCGTTTTTGTTTTGCGGCGGGCAATGTTGTGAGAAACGGGCGCGAATGTTGGCGGGCGAGGTGGCCCGACGGCCGCGGGCCGATCGGGAAACGGTGGGAGGGCGATGGGGCGGCGGAGGTGCGTTTGCACGGCCGTCATCGCCGCACGCCTCCGCTTGTGTGGCTGTGGCGGCGGCCGCGCTGGCCGGGCTGGCGCGGCGACGGTGCGCCAGTTTTGCCGAAGGTTTGGCCATTGTGGCGGGTCGTCGGCTGGGGCTGTGGGGGCGGCATTTGGGCGGGGGCGGCGATTCTCGGCGGGCCGAGCCAGGCTGTGGCGCGCGGTAGCTGCAGTTTGGCCGTGGTTTGCGGCGCTGCCGTGGCGACTGGTTGGCGACTGTGGTGTGGCCGTGTGTAGCCCCATCCTCGGTGGTTTGAATGGCGCGGGTGGTTGCGGCGCAGGTTTGGGGCTGGTCCGCACAGGCTGTCGGACGTTGGGCGGTAGCAAGCGCTCTCCAGCCCACATTCTGCTGGCTTCTCTTGGCAGCTATGAAACGAAGGGTTTACTATATAGCATTTCCTTCATCTTGTGGTCATTTAGGACGGTAGGTTCTGTTCTCCTTTATTGTGGTGTGTATCAGAGGTGTGTGTGGGACAGTAGTTGGGAACTTCTAATTTCCAAAGACGGACGGAGGGGGCGGTGCCCCGGCAACGCTAAAGGTCGAGCAGCGCGAGGGGACGCCTATGCGGCCCGCGCTGTGGGGTTGGGTCCCCCAGTCGCCTGATGAGGGGGTTAATCGAAGACTCCAGCTGGGCACGAAGTCGACGGGCAATGACTTGATGGCGCTGCACGACCTCCAGCTCGTTGGCGGCGTCATGTAGGTAACGATGCGGGAAGCGCGCAGGAACGTGATAAATCCGACGCAGGATCTTGTTCTGCAGCGACTGCAGCCGGTGAAGATAGGTGGGGGCTGCACCGCCCCAGACCTCGCAAGCGTAGTCGAAAATCGGGCGAAGGTACAGCCGGAAGATGAGGAGACCATTCGCCACAGATAAGGCAGAGTTCTCATTTATCACAGGGTAGAGAGCACCCAGGCGGCAGTTGATTTTAGCCCGGACGTCTTCAATATGGAGCCTCCAAGTCAGCTTCTTGTCCAGGAGGACGCCAAGGTATTTCACCGTCACCCGCCATGGGAGGTCGGTATTGTAAAGTCGCAGCTGGCGGCGGGGCATCGACCTCTTCCAGGTGAAGATGATGGCTTGCGTCTTCGCGGGATTGAATCCGATACGCCACTTGGCAGCCCAGTCTTCCAAGGCGTTGCAGGCACTCTGTAGTCGGGGAACTAAGACCTCCGTCCATCGGCTGCGAGAGTAGATGACTGTGTCGTCCGCATAGACGGCCTTCTCTACACGAGGCACCGTTGGAAGGTCAGACGTGAAGATGGTGTACAACACGGGCCCAAGGACGGAGCCCTGGGGAACCCCTGCAGCAATGGGGCGTGCCGTAGAGAGCGCGTCACCCACCTTAACACAAAAGGTGCGGTCCCGAAGATAGGCGGCGATAAGCTTCACCAGGTGGACCGGGAAGCCGAAGCGGTGAAGTTTCCAGAGCAGACCCTCATGCCATACGCTGTCGAAGGCCTTCTGAACATCAAGGAAGACAGCCCCACAGAACTCCCGCCGGTTGAAAGCCGTTGTAATAGACTCCACCACACGAAGGACTTGCTGGACGGTAGAGTGTCCGGGCCGAAAGCCAAATTGCTCTGGCGGCAATATGGCATGACGTTGAATGAGTCGCTGGAGGCGTCGAAGGAGGAGGCGCTCGAAGAGTTTGCTCACATGCGGCAGGAGACTAATGGGGCGATAACTAGTGGGCGACGCCCTGTGTTTCCCCGGTTTAGGCACCGCCACGACAATGGAGTGCTTCCAGGCCCGGGGGTAAACCGCAGTGGTAAGCACCCAGTTGAAAAAGGCCGCCAGGTGGACGATCGCCGACCAGGGGAGGTGCTTCAGGATCCGGCCCGTGACGTCATCCTGGCCAGGAGCTTTCGATGCTGGAAGTTGCCGGACGCCTTCCAGGACTTCCTCTGGTGTGATGCGGGGGACTTGGCCGTCAGCGTCGACATCGGCGGAGCGAAGGAGGGCAGCGACATCGCCATGGATGGTATCAACACGCTGGGGGTCCACCCGATCCTGCAGGGGACGAAAATTTTGCTCGAACACGTCCGCTAACATGTTGGCCTTGTCTGCTGGGCTGAACGCCGTCCGGCCATCAACTGAGAGGGGCGGCATTCTGGAGCGCCGGTTCGTCAGCTGCCGGATGGACTGCCAGCCTAACGGATCCGGCGTGAAAGACCGAAGCTTGCTCGCCCAGAGCAGGTTGCGATGGTCAGCGATCCCCGCCTTTATATCACGGCGTAATTGGTTGATCCGCCGCTTCAAGTCAACATCACGAGTGATCCGCCATTCCCGGTTTAATCTGTTGCGAGTGCGGATCATGTCGAGGAGATGCTGCGGAAGATCAGACGGCCGAAGAGCGGGAGGCCTTGGTGGTGGGGTGGAGGCATGCAGCGCATCGTGGATGGCATCCGTGAGGTGGGCAATGGAATCCTCAGCGACGTTCCCGTCGGCGGCCATAACGGAGACTGCATAGTCCACGTGGTCGCGGAAGCGAGTCCAATTAGTCCGGCGTAAGTTGAGGCGGCCCGGGGTATGTTCCGGGGCGACTCGCAAACGAAAGAAGACAGGCAGGTGATTCGAGTTGAGCTCGTGAACCACCTCAGCGTCGAGGAATTGCGGGAGGCCCTTGGTGATGGCGATGTCAATCACATCCGGCCTGCCAGACGACGGGTAGCACGTAGGCTCCTCGGGGCCGCAGGCATAGGCATTAGCTTCCTCGAGAGCCTGGAGGAGGCGGCGGCCGCTATTGTTGGTGTTCAGGGAATTCCAGGCGGCATGCTTGGAATTCAGATCCCCGGCGATGAAAAGTTTCCCAGGATGGCGGAGGAGAGCTCGAGCATCTTCCAGGTCCAAGACGCGGCGCGGACTGCGATACACGGAGATGAACGTGATCGGTCCGGCGCTGGTGTCAACAAGGACCGCCGTCGCTTCGATGAACTGCGTGGTGGGCGGCCGGACAGCGTAGTGCCGGATGGAGCGTTTGACAAAGAGAGCAGTGCCGCCACCCCAAGTTGGTCTGTCCGTGCGATAGCAGCAATAATTCGGTACATTGCTGCGGATGTCAGGTTTGAGAAATGTTTCACTGACCATGCAAATGTCGACGTTATGGTCAGTAAGGAAGTGCTGTAGCTCCCGCAGGTCGTGGGTCAGATTGTCCGCATTGTAGGCGACAATGCGGAGTTCATCCAGGCGAGGCACCCTAGCCATGATGCGACACAGCAGTAGAATTGTGAGTTGCCTGGACGGCCTTGCAGATCGCCGAGTCGACGGTGGAGGCAATGAGCGCTGGCAGTTGAGCGAGCTGTTTGGTGACCTCCGTCAGCATAGACGTAACCTGGGTAAGAAGCCCAAGCAGCGTCTGGAGGTCCGATGGCCCTGGAGGCTGTGCAGCCACAGCCGGAGGCGGGGGAGAAGAAGACGGCGCAGGTCCGTGGGCATCCGCGGGCAGGGATGCAGCTGTGGCAGGAGGTCGCTGCACGGCATCGGCCATGCTGACACCCTCCCGAAGGTGAGCCGCGCGACGGTCCATCAGAGACGGCCAAGTCCTCTTGTCCATCTGCGGTGGGGGCTGACGGCGGCGACGACGCTCCGCAGCCGGAGGAGGCTTCAGGGTGGGGGGGAGACCACGCTGGCGTCTACTTTCCTGTTTATGCTTCGTGCAGGAGCGGTAATTCGCCGGATGGGCCCCGCCGCACAGGCCACAGATCGGCGGGTCGTCGAGCTTGCGGGGGCAGTCCTTGCTGGCGTGGCCGCCACCACACCGCACGCACATGGGAGGCATAGTACACAGCCGGGAAACGTGACCAAATCCCTGGCAGCGGAAGCACTGGACAGGGCCACGTGATTTCCGCAGCTTCTCAACCGTCACACACAGGTTGTAAAACCGGGTGACCTGAAAAATCGCGCGGTGGGCGGGCGTGTCAGGCAGGATGACCACCCTATGGCCAGTAAGTTGGTTGGTACCTGGCATCCGGTGGAAGTCCACGCGTGTGGCAACGAAGCCCATGGATTCTAGCTCTTCTTTGATGTCGTCATTTTGCAGGGACTTCGGGATTTTCTTCATCAGGGCCTTGAGAGTTGGAGGCCGGACAGTCGGAAACGTGTAATTGGGAACTCCGTCACGTCCCAGCTTCTCCATGACGACGACGTAGTCGTCGGTCGCCGAGAGGTGGAGTTTCAGCAAGTCCTCGCCGATTTGCTTGACATGGAAGGGCTGTGTGCAATGCTGCCGCAGCCAATCTCGAAACCGCTTAAAGTCGTCAGTAAAGCGCATCACAATGGGCGGCACCTTCGTCGAAGCCGGTGGCGGCGGTTGGGCAGCGTCGTTCATGTCAGCGTCGCGGTCGGTACATTGCTGCGGCGCCTCGTCAGACGCGCGTCGGCGGCCATCACGCTGCAGTTGTTGGTTCGCGAGAGAAGCAGCAGCTTCGTCCAGCGTTGCCCCAGAGCCTTGTAGTGGCTCGAAAGTATTCGAGACAGGCAGCTCCCGAGCGACGATAAGTCGTTGCCGCTTTGCCTGGCGCTTCTTCGGCGGCTGCCGAAATCCGTCTTCTTGTGCGTCCCCTCTGGACGAACGGCTAGCTGGGGAGCGATCGCGGATGGCCCCACTCGCCCCACCTTCCCGCTGGAGGCGGCGCTCACGCGCATCCACGAAGCTACTTGCCTCAGAATCAGACGAAAATTCCACATCGGCGTCCGTGGGCGGCTCTGCACCTTGGGTACTAATACTTCCCCTCGGTGCAGGTCGGTCCGTCATAGGCGCACCGGCTGATGGCGGGGCGGCCGACGGGGCAAGCCCCATCGGACCGCGGCCGGCCGGTGCGGGCGCGGCCGTCGCCGAAGCGGCGGTCGCGCGAGCGCTGAGCAGCATGTCCTCACAGCTCGACATCGCTAACTCGACTGGTAGCAAGCGCGGGAGGCGCGGCGCGGCGGCGCGCAGAGTGGCGGCCGCTCTCTCGGCCGTCCGCGCCCGCCCGCGACACTGGCTGGGCCTGGCGGCGCGGCGGCTATTCTCTGCCGTGCTCGCCGCTCTCTCGCTGTTCTGTTGTTGTGTGTACGCGCGTCGTCCGTCGAAATAATGGCAGATCAGGCGGCTACGAACGAGACTGCTGCGGCACCCGCCGCCACCGGCACGACGAAGAAGGCCAAGTCTGCGGCGTCTGCGAAGAAGCCGCGCGCCAAGCCTGCGCACCCGCGCACCTCTGAGATGGTGACGGCCGCCATCAAGAGTCTGAAGGAGCGCGGCGGCTCGTCGCTGCAGGCGATCAAGAAGTACATTGCCGCGCACTACAAGCTGGACGCGGAGAAGCTGGCGCCCTTTATCAAGAAGTACCTCAAGTCGGCCGTCGTGGCTGGCGAGCTGGTGCAGACGAAGGGGAAGGGCGCGTCCGGCTCTTTCAAGCTTGCCGGCGCCGGCGGCGGGGCGGCCGAGGGCGGCAAGGCCCGTGCCGGCGGTGCGAAGAAGAAGCGCGCCGCTCCGGCCAGCAAGGAGAAGAAGGGCGGCCGCGCGGCCGGCGCAAAGAAGGCTGGTGGCGTGAAGGCGGCGACCGGTCGGAAGGCGGGCGCCGCCAAGAAGGCGTCTGCGGCGTCGGCGGCTCCCGCGGGTGCGAAGAAGGCGGCTGCGGCCAAGCCGGCCAAGGCCAAGTCGCCGTCGAAGGCGAAGAAGGCCGCCAAGGTTCCGACGAAGAAGCCGAAGGCGCCGCGCCCGAAGAAGGCGACGACGCCGTCTAAGGCGAAGGCGTCGCCCAAGAAGAAGAAGTAAAGTAGTAACGTTAAAGAAAGGCAAGGGAGAGGGGTTGGCGCTTGACGCCGTCGTCCCCCACCGCCCTCCCCCGCGTCGTCTTAGTGGCGCGCGATGGCACGGCTGCGGCTGTCGCGCGGCCCAAAACGGCCCTTCTCAGGGCCATCAAAGGACGTCGGGAAGGCGTTGATTGTCGTGCATGCGCCGGTGTGGTTGGTTGGTTGGTTGTGTGTGACCCTTGTGGGTACTGTTTGCGTGCCGTGGTGGTTGGATTGTGGTGCCGGTGGCGGTAGGCGGCGGCGCGCGGTAGCGGAGCGGTTGTGGCCGTTTGTTGGTCTTTTTATTTTATTTTATTTGTTTTTGTTGTTGTTGTAGTTGTTTTTTTTTTTTTTTTTTGCGGCGGCCGACGTTTGGTTGCTCATGTATGTTTCTGGAGACTCTTGTTTGTTTGTGTGTTTGCTTGCTTTGCGGATGTCGTGTCTTTTGTGTGTGTGTTGTGTCTCTCTCTGTCTCAAAGCGGCGGGGGGACGTGAGACGTGGAAGTGGCCGGCGGGAATTGGGAAGGCGCGGTGGCGTTGACGTTGTAGTGTAGCGTAGCGTGCGCGCGCCTCGGAGACGGCGGCGGCCAGCCACCCGTGGTGTGTGGTGACGTCGTCCGGCTGTTGTGTGTGTGTGTGTGTGTGTGTGTGTGTGTGTGTGTATTGTGAGGGATGGGAGTGACGTCGATTGTTGGCGAGAGCGGCTGTGGACGGGAGGGGAATTGGTTGTTGTTGTTTTGCGGGGCGGCAAGACCGACAAAAGTTTTGCTCGCGACGGAGAGATGTTAGTGGCCCTGAAAAGGGCCGTTTTTGTTGGGCGGGCGCGCGTGCGCGTGCGCGGCGCGGTTTCTAGGCGCGCTCGCCGCGGATGCGGCGCGCGAGCTGGATGTCCTTGGGCATGATGGTGACGCGCTTGGCGTGGATTGCGCACAGGTTGGTGTCTTCGAAGAGGCCGACGAGGTAGGCCTCGCTGGCCTCCTGCAGGGCCATGACTGCGGAGCTCTGGAAGCGCAGGTCGGTCTTGAAGTCCTGGGCGATCTCGCGCACTAGGCGCTGGAACGGCAGCTTGCGGATGAGCAGCTCTGTGCTCTTCTGGTAGCGCCTGATTTCCCGCAGGGCGACGGTGCCCGGCCTGTAGCGGTGGGGCTTCTTGACGCCGCCGGTGGCGGGCGCGCTCTTCCTCGCCGCCTTGGTGGCGAGCTGTTTGCGCGGCGCCTTTCCGCCGGTGGACTTGCGGGCCGTTTGCTTTGTGCGGGCCATAGCGGTTAGCGGCGTGGAGGTGCGTGCGGTACACGAAGCGTCCGGTGCTGCCTTGACAACGGGCCCGCGCGGCCCCGCGCCGCGCTTATATGCCCTCGGTGCGCGTGGTGGGGGGAGGGCGGGCCAGAGTCTATATAGGGGGGCGGCGGCAGAGAGCTCGCACCGTAGCCGACTCGCTAGCGCCGGGTGAGGAGCTGGCGCTTGTGTTTTTTCGCTTGCTTGCTTTGAGGAGGAGGAAGGAAGAAGAATGACAGGCCGCGGCAAGGGAGGAAAGGGGCTGGGCAAGGGTGGCGCCAAGCGGCACCGCAAGGTGTTGCGCGACAACATCCAGGGCATCACGAAGCCCGCCATCCGCCGCCTGGCTCGCAGGGGCGGCGTGAAGCGCATCTCTGGTCTGATCTACGAGGAGACCCGCGGAGTGCTGAAGGTGTTCCTGGAGAACGTGATCCGCGACGCGGTGACGTACACTGAGCACGCCAAGCGCAAGACTGTGACGGCCATGGACGTGGTGTACGCCCTGAAGAGGCAGGGGCGCACCCTGTACGGTTTCGGCGGTTAGGCAGGCAGGCAGCCAGCCAGCCGGTGTGCTGTGCTGCGTTGTGGCCTTCCCGCGGCCGTGCCGTGCCCGTGCTTGGTGGGAGAGACGAAAACGGCCCTTTTCAGGGCCACCACACTGTTCGGAGATTGAAAAGTGCGAAAGAGTCTGTGTTGCCTGTGCGTGTTGTTGTTGTTGTTGCTGCTGCGCGTGCGTTAGTTTTTGAGTTTGACGCGATGGGCGCGGCTGAGTCCAGTGTGTGCGTGGTTTGTTGTTTGTTTGTGGCGTGGGCATAGGCGGGCGGGCCGGATCGATCGATCGATCGATCGGATCAGCTGTTTGGTTTTTTTTGTCTGTGCCACGCGCGCCCCTTTAATTGAAACATTATAATGCTAACAATGATCATCACATTATCGGTGTATTGATGTCGTTGTCGTTTGGAACGCGACTCTGTGCGTGCGCGGAGGGGTGCAGAAACAAAAAAGACAAAAAGAGAGAAACGACAAAATGTGTGCGCGTTCGGCCACACGGGCTGTGGACAAGATGGCGGACGTGCGCCGGCGCTGGCTGTGCAATGTATGTATGTGGACGTGTTGTGTAAAGTGCGGCGAGCACGGACGACGGAAACTTTGCTTTGGACGTAGGTTTGTGTGGTGGCCCTGAAAAGGGCCGATTGTTGTGAGCCGAGCCGGCAAGGCAAAGGCAGGCGCGTTTGCGTGCAGGGAGCACGCAAGCGCAGCGCCGCGCTCTCTGTTTAGGCCTTCTTCTCGGTCTTCTTTGGCAGCAGGACGGCCTGGATGTTGGGCAGGACACCACCCTGTGCGATGGTGACGCCCGACAAGAGCTTGTTGAGCTCCTCGTCGTTGCGGATGGCGAGCTGCAGGTGGCGCGGGATGATGCGCGTCTTCTTGTTGTCGCGGGCCGCGTTTCCGGCCAGCTCGAGCACCTCAGCCGCGAGGTACTCCATGACGGCGGCGAGGTAGACGGGCGCCCCGGCGCCGACGCGCTCGGCGTAGTTTCCCTTGCGCAGGAGGCGGTGGATTCTGCCGACCGGGAACTGGAGCCCAGCCCTGCTTGAGCGGGACTTTGACTTGCCCTTGACTTTGCCTCCCTTTCCGCGTCCGGACATGGCGTTTGGCTAGTTGAAACACGTAACGTAACGGTGCGAGCCGCAGCGAGTCGAGCAGCGGAGTGCGTGGCGGCGGGACTAGGGTGGGGGTCCCTTTATGGGCTCGGGTGCGGCGGCCGGTTGCGCGCGCGCCCCATTGGTCGGCGGCCGCAACAGGGCGAGCTGGTAAAGCTGGGGTGTTGCGGTAGCGGCGGGTGCCACTGTGTGGGGAGACGCTGACTAGAGCGGAGCGCTTGCTGCTTGCTGTTGTACGTTCGAGATGCCGCCCAAGACTAGCGGGAAGGCCGCCAAGAAGGCTGGCAAGGCGCAGAAGAACATTTCGAAGGGCGACAAGAAGAAGAAGCGCAAGAGGAAGGAGAGCTATGCCATCTACATCTACAAGGTGCTGAAGCAGGTGCACCCCGACACGGGCATCTCGTCGAAGGCGATGAGCATCATGAACAGCTTCGTGAACGACATTTTCGAGCGCATTGCGGCCGAGGCGTCTCGCCTGGCGCACTACAACAAGCGCTCGACCATCACGTCCCGCGAGATCCAGACGGCTGTGCGGCTCTTGCTGCCTGGCGAGCTGGCCAAGCACGCCGTGAGCGAGGGCACGAAGGCGGTGACCAAGTACACGAGCTCCAAGTGAGGGGGTTAAGGCTCTAGGGAGCTCCCCTCCGTTGCGAGAGCGGCAAAACGGCCCTTTTCAGGGCCACCAAATTGCCTTTGCGGGAAGAGCGGAATTGTTGTTTGTGTGAGGCGGCGCATAGCTACCCGGTTTGGTTGGTTGCGAAGCAGCTGGTGGTGGTTATGCGTGCTCGCGAGTCGTGGCGTGGTTGGTTGGTTGGTTGGTTGTTTGTCGACACACAGACAGGAGGTGTTGTCTGTGTCGCTGATTCCTTTCCTTTCTTTGTCTCTGTCTGCCCGGTTAGTCACGTGACTGCAATTGAAACCCCTCGCGATTGTTGGATGTCACCGTTAGGGCCGTCTGCGGGTTTGTTTGTTGTCACATCATACATACATGATGGCGAGGGTGAAATGTTGTGTTGCCGTCTACTATTCCCTTTGCTGTACGGCGTGGAGGTGTGTTGGTGACGTTTTAAAAAAAAAAAAAAAAATGGACGTGTCTTTACTAGTCATTAAGAAGACGCAAGAATTGTACGGGCGGGTGGGGTAGGCGACACGCACGGTGGTGTACCCATTTATTTGGCCCTTGATTTTGATAGCCGTTTCTGCAGTTGATTTGAATGATTGATTGTTGTGCGCACGCACGCCGGTGTCGTCATTCAAGGTGCACGTGTGTTCGGTTCAGTGACGGTAGACGACGACGGCCGTTGTTTGTTGTTATGGGCGTACACGCGGTTGTCTGTGTCCCCCGGTGAAATGGCCGGTTTGTCGGTGATGTGATCCGATCCGGCGGCCCTGAGTAGCTGTCTATGGGCATCATGGCAACGTGTCGGTCTGAACACCCGTCTCACTGTGGCACCGTCGGCGCTGCGAACGGTGACGAAAGGCTGACTGTGATCGGTCGGATGTCATGTCTTGTCTGGGCAGAACGTGTGGAATGAGCAAAAAAAAAAAAAAAAACTGTGGGGACGGAAACAATGGTGGAGGAGGGGAACGAAAATAATAAAACGAAACGAAACGAAGAAAAAGAAGAAGGAGAAGCAATCACCGGAAAACGAGACAGGGGAAAAACGGAGAGGCGCTGTCTAGAGCAACGGAACGTTCCCGTGCATTGCAGCCGCACTGACATGCGTTTACGGCGCGGCTGCAAGTGTCGGCCGTGGTGACGGCTGAATTGCATTGCCTTCCCGGATGCAACGTTCGCCCGATATGGCTCGGAGGAAGAATCTATGAGAGAGTGCCTTGCCCTTGCCGTTTCGTGTGCGGTGTAGCGAATGATGTGTGTGTGTGTGTAGTGGGGAATGGATGGTCGATAGCTGCCGTCACGGTCGAGATAACGCAGTCAAAGGTGTCGCGAAAAAGTGTGTTAGCCGTGGTTGGTTTGTGTGTTTGTTTTGTTTTGAAAGAGAAGGGACGAGAGAAAGAAGGTAGGTGGAGAGTGCGTTGCGTGTTGCGAACTGCGTCCGTGAATACGGCAGTATTTGGTGGTGGGCGTGCCCTTGCAGGTGGCCCGGAAGGCGTGTTCGTTTCGCGGTAGTGTGGACGGGTGAGGGGCACGCGTAACGCTGCGCTGCTGGCATATTCGGGAGATGGGAGGGGGCGAAAGGAGAAAGGAGACGCGGAGGGCGCGTGTGGGTGGTTCGCGCTGCGCTCGGCGGTTGTGTTTGTTTGTGCAACAAATGTGTTGCCGGGAGGGGGACCGTTGTTGTGGTGGTTGCGGTTGTAGCCTCCGACGCGGCTGGCAGTGAACAACGTGAGACGACGGATGCGTGGCTGGGGCGGCGCATGTCGCCGGTGCCATGCCTTTAGAGCCGCGTGGTCGGGGTGTGCGCACCGCGTGTCGTGTTGCGAGACATCACATGTGCTGCTGCGCACCGGTGGCGTGGCGTGGCGTGGCGTGGGGGCGAGGAGAGCGAGCCGCGCCAGTACCGCGCGGTGTGCTTGTGCGCCGGAGAATGGCACACTGCGCCTGCCCGTTGAGGAGGCTGATGGCCGTGGTGTGGTGGAAATGGAGCGCGTCGGACGTGTACCAATGAGAAAGAGAAACAAAGCAAGCAAGCAAGCAACCACGAACGAAAGGTGGAGGGCGGCATTGTGTCACATGTGGCGGTGGGGAAAAACGAAAAAAAAAAACAAAAAACAAAAAACAAAACAAACAACAAACAACAAACAAAGACGTTAAGAAAGAGGAGAAACAACAAAGACAATGAGTCGTGCGTTCGCGAGGGGGGTGGGTGTGCGTGCGTAACGCCGGTACGCGCAGTGCGGAGCCCAACGGCTGTGTCGTCGGCCGAATGGGTGCGGGAATAGAGGCCGCGTCGGCACGGAGAAGGAAGGACGCACGCGCGCTGCGGCGTTGGCGCGGTTTGCGGCTGGCGCCTTTGGTGGCAACGGCCAGGACAAGCAGCGGTGTATGGTGTTGTGCGGGGCGGACAGGGGCGGCGGTGGTGGACGGGGAGGAGGCGGTGGCGTGTGTGGTACGGCGAAAACGGGACGGACGGCCGGCGGATGTTGAGAGGCGCCGCCCGCGCACGCACGCAGACACACAGAAGGGAAGAGCGAGAAAGGAACAAATGGAGGGGGCGAATGTGGAGGTGCGGGGAGGGGGAGGCGGTGGTGTTTGTGGGCATGTGGTGGGAGAGAAGGGCGGGGGCGGAAGGACAGAGGCGCGAGGCGACAGCCTGTGCTTGTTGCTTGCTTTGCGTCTTTTTGTTTTTGTTTTTTTATTTTGTTTTTATCCTTTGGTCGCCTTGGAGCCTGTCGGTCCCGTCCGTGTGTGGCCACGCTGTGGGTGCGTGTATGTTTGTACGTTTCGTTTTTTGTCTTCTTCTGCAGCAGAGGCGGCCAGCAAATGCGTGCGGTTGGATGGATGGGCGGCCACGGCACGGCACGGCACGGCACCGCACCTGTGCCCAAGGAGGAGACGCTGGCGGCGGGCCACCCTCGGATGCGGCCGGCCGGGGCTGTGTGCGCCGCTGCAACAACAACGAGTAAACAAGACGAAGACGAAGCGGATGGCTGGTGAGTGCATTTCGGCGGTAGACAAGGCAGTGTGTGATGTGGCGTTGTGACGGGGGGGGGGGGGGGGGTGGTTTGCTCACGCGGCCTCGTTGTGTTGATGCGCAGGAAGACGAGATGCGGGCAGACGCGTACAGAGAGACGAGCCCGGTCTGCAGCAGGATGTGTGGCGCGCCGAGTGCAGAGCAGCGCGCGCCGGCTGGGCTGGGTTCGGCTGGGCCCGCCCGGCGGCGGGCCGCGCTGTTGTCGCGGACGTGAGCGCCCCCTGGCGGGTGGTCGGAGGCGGCGCGGTGGACGTGTGGCTGGTTGGCAGTGCACATTGCGAGTGGCTGGCTGGCTGGCTGGCTGGCTGGCGGGCGGTCGGCGGCGGCGGCGAGAAGAGAGAGGAGGTATGTGTTGCGGGCGCCTTTGCTGCGCTGCGTCGTTGCGTGCCTGGGCGTGCGCCTGTCGACTGTGTGTGACTGTGTTGGGCGTTGTGCCACGTACGTGTGCTCGGCCGAAGGCAGGCGTCGGAAAGAAGAGGGCGAAGGGCAGGAAAGTGGGTCGGTGTGCGTGCGTAGCCCGTGATGTGATGATGTCACGTCACGTCATGTGTTTGCGAAGCGGCTGCCGAGAGGTGTGTGGTAGCGAGCGGGAATGTGCGTTTGGTGGTTGCGGCGTGAGGTGAGGGTGGGAGAATATTGGGGCGGGCGGGCGGGCGGGCGGGCGGGCCGTTGTTGGTGGTTCCTCCTGTGGTTGTTTGTGCAGCTTTGATGGCAACGTGGAAGGACGCCGGTTTCGTGCCTTGCGTGTGGTTGTCGACGGTGACTGGTTGGGGTGTGCGCCGATGCACGTGCCATGTCGTTAGTATGTTTGGGTCGTGAGTGTTGTTTTTGGCTGTGTTGTTGTGTACGGGAAGGGGGGGGGGGGGGAGAGGAGGAGGCGGGTGGATAGTGCGTGCAGTAGTGTCGTTGCGACGGGCGCGTCGGGTGGAGCTGTGCGTAGTGGCGGAAAGGTGTAGGTTGCGGGAAGGGAGCCCGTCGTGTGTCGTGTCGGTGTCGTTGACGGGGTCGCGTGCGTGCGTTGTGAAATCGAGTGTGGCGGGAAAGGAGCAGTGTGCCGCTGGCGTCGTGGCCGTTAGCAGAGGCTGTGCTTGTCCGTTTGTTACCTGTTGGACGCTTGGTGCGAGTTGTTTGCTGCTGTTGTTGTTGTTATCGTTGTCGTTTGTCGCCCCCGTCTCGCGGGTTGTTTTTGTTTTGTCGGCTGTGCTGTGTCGGCGAGCTGTTTTGCGGTGCGTGAATGTGTTGGTGCAAAAGTGGCGGCGTTATGGCTGCGCCCGCGACGAGCCGCGGGCGCGCCATTGATGATGTTCAAACACAGAGCGGCTGTGTGCAATGGGAGGCCTGCGTACGGGTAGCGGTGTTGTCGTACGTGCATCCGGCCCGGTGCGGAAAGCGCCGTTGCCGTTTGCCCCTTAGTTGCCAGCCATGTCGCGTGAGCGGCGGGTTGCCTCTGGTCGACGTGGTGCTCGGGTTTGTGGTTTTTGGTGCCCTTTGGCCGGTGGGTGGTGTTTAAATTTTGTTTTTGTGTGTGTGTGTGTGTGTGTGTGTGTGTGTGTGTGTGTGTGTGTTTTATATCTGCCTCCTGCTCGGTCTTGCGGCGGTTTGGTCGACGTCGTCTGTAGTTTTTGCGGCTTGCCGACGACCGACCGACACACCTTTGAAACCTACGTGTGGCGCCCGAAGGTGAACGTAACCTGACCGCGGACCTCTCGGCGCCTTAACCTAACCTAACCTCTAACCTAAGATGTCCGGCCGTAAAGGTAGGTGCGGCCACCTGACGCCTCACGTCCGAACGCTTAACCTAACTTTGACGCTTAACCTAACTGTAACCCTTAACCTAACCCACGTCCACCTAACCTAACCTCACCTTAGGGTGGTGTACACCGCGAATGCCTTAGGGCATGTTATGTTATATAGTCTTAGGTGGAGTCCACTATACGCAACAAGCGGCTACACGGGTAGCAGGGGTTGTGTGGCGTGGGCTGGGCGGTTCTGTTTAGGTTGGATGGCCCTTGGGCAAGTACGGAAAGGGCAACGGGCGCGGGGCAAGGTCAGGACATGCGGGGACCAAGCGGCAATCGGTATTGTAATTGTCAACTGTCGAAGCTCTGCGTTGGTAAAGTACCGGAACGTCAAGCGCTGATAGAAAGCGCCGAAGCTGCAATCGTTATAGGTACAGACGGTGCTTTAGAAAGGATAGCGTGCATGCAACCGGTGGTGGAGTGGTTCGTCGCTGTTAGTAGTAGTTTATCCTGTGTAGTGAAGTAGAAGTGGTGGACGGTTCCTGTGAACTATTGTGGGTGGAGGGTACACTCAACAGCCGAGCTAGGTTGATAATTGGCTCCTTTTACCGACCTCGCGACTCAGCAGCATTAGTGGCCGAACAAGTGAGAGAAAATGTGGACATACATTTTCCTTTCCGCAGCGTGTTACAGTCTTAGGTGGAGATTTCAATGTGCCAGATGTTCAGGACGGGTGGTAGGGACAGAGCATCGAGTGACAGTATACTGAGTGCACCATCCGAACGAAAAATGCCGCGAGCAATTAAACAGAGAGAGAACCGACTCGTGGAGATAACATCGTGGACCTACCGATGACAAACAGACCCCGAACTTGTCGACTCTGTATGTGCAGAACAGGGACCCAGTGAACAAGAGGCCGTTGCAGCATCGCTGAATATGGACGTTAGTAGGAATATACAAACAAAAAAACAAAAAAAAAAACAAAAAAAAAAAAAAAAAGGGAGGAAGGTTTATCTGTTTAGCAAGAGTAATAGAAGGCAGATTTGAGACTACCAGGCAGATGCAAACGCAAATGTCTGCTCCGACACTGACAATGTTGAGTGTTTATGGAGAAAGTGCAAGGCAATCGTAAAATGCGTCTTAGACAGGTACGTGCCGAGTAAAACTGCGAGGGATGGGAAAAACCCACCGCGGTACAACAACCAAAGTTTAGGAAACTATAGCGAAAGCAAAGAGAGCTTCACTCAAAGTTGAAACGCAGCCAAAACCTCTCAGACAAACAGACGCTAAACGATGTCCAAAGTTAGCGTAAGGAGGGCTATGCGTGAAGCGTCCGGTGAATGCGAAAGTACAATTCCATGTACCGACGTGACAGGAAATCAAATCAAATCCTAGGACGTTGTGGTCGTACGTTGAATCAGTAGTAAGCGGCTCGAAACAGAGGATGACACGCGTAAAGCTGTGAAATACTAAACACCTGTTTCCAAAAGCTGTGTCACGGAGGACGACCGCACTGCAGTTCCTTCTCGCACAAACGAAAAAATGGCTGACATCGAAATAAGTGTCCAAGGAGGAATAGAAAAGCAACTGGAATCACTCAACAGAGGAACGTCCACTGGACCCGACGGGATACCAATTCGATTCTACACAGAGTACGCGACAGAACCTCCTAACAGCCGTGTACCGCAAGTCTCTAGAGGAACGGAGGGTTCCAAATGATTGGAAAAGAGCACAGGTAGTCCCGGGCTTGAAGAAGGGTCGTCGAGCAGATGCGCAAAACTATAGGCCCTATATCTGTGACGTCGATCGGTTGTAGAATTTGAGAACATGTTTTATGCTCGAGTAGTAGCATGTCGTTTTTTGGAAACCCAGTGTCTACTATGTAGGAATCAACATGGATTCCGGAAACAGCGATCGTGTGAGACCCAACGCGCTTTATTTGTTCATGGGACCCAGAAAATATTAGATACAGGCTCCCAGGTAGATGCCATTTTGGTTGACATCCGGAAGGAGGGCGTTCGATACAGTTCCGCACTGTCGCCTGATAAACAAAGTAAGTGTCTGCAGAATGTCGGACCAAGTGTGTGGCTGGACTGAAGAGATTGTAGCAAACAGAACACAGCATGTTGTGTTATCAATGGAGAGACGTCTACAGACGTTAAAGTAACCTCTGGCGTGCCACAGGGGAGTGTTATGGGACCCATTGCTCTTCACACACAATGTATATAAATGACCTAGTAGATAGTGTCGGACGTTGCATGCGTCTTTTCGCGGATGATGCTGTAGTATACAGAGAAGTTGCAGCGAAAAATGCAGGACGATCTGCAGCGGATAGGCACGTGGTGCAGGGAGTGGCAACTGTCCCTTAACATGTATTGCGAATAATATAGAAAGAAGGACCCTTTATTGTATGATTGAGTATATGATAGCGGGACAAACACTGGTAGCAGTTACGTCTGTAAAATATCTGGGAGTATGCGTGCGGAGTGATTGGGAGTGGGATGATCATCATATTAAAAAAAAAAAACAAAAAAAAAAAACAAACAAAAGTAATTGTTGGTAAGGCGGGTACCAGGTTGCGATTTATTGGGAGAATGCGTAGCAAATGTCGTCCATCAACAAAGGAGGAGGTGGCTTACAAAACACCCGTTCGTTCGACCTATACGTGCGTGTTGCCCATCAGTGTGGGATCCGTACCAGGTCGCGTTGACGGAGGCGACGGAGACGATCCAACGTTTCGTCGCAGGGTCATTTGGTAACCGTGATAGCGTTACGGAGATGTTTAACAAACCCACGCGGCAGACTCTGCAATAGAGGCGCTCTGCATCGCGGTGTAGCTTGCTCGCCAGGTTTCGAGATATTGCGTTTCTGGATGGGGTATCGAATATATTGCGTATACCTCCCGAGGAGATCACGAATGGATGTGGTTAGAGAGATTCGAGCGCGCACGGAGGCGTTTTTTTTTTTTTTTTGCAGACTGTCGGTTCGTCCCGCGAACCATACGCGACTGGAACAGCAAAGGGAGGTAAATGACATTGGCACGTGAAGTGCCCTCCGCCACACACCGTTGGGTGGCTTGCGGAGTCTAAATGTTAGAGGTCGGCTGTCGGTGTGTGCTTTTGATGAAGGCAGATTCGGTGCGTCTGTAGTTGCGGATGGCGGTTAGCCACCCTCGCTGAAAGCGGCGAGGGGCGGCGGCGCCTCGGTTGGCCGGTGCCCATGTTGCGCAGGCGGCGCTCGTTTTTGTTTTGCGGCGGGCAATGTTGTGAGAAACGGGCGCGAATGTTGGCGGGCGAGGTGGCCCGACGGCCGCGGGCCGATCGGGAAACGGTGGGAGGGCGATGGGGCGGCGGAGGTGCGTTTGCACGGCCGTCATCGCCGCACGCCTCCGCTTGTGTGGCTGTGGCGGCGGCCGCGCTGGCCGGGCTGGCGCGGCGACGGTGCGCCAGTTTTGCCGAAGGTTTGGCCATTGTGGCGGGTCGTCGGCTGGGGCTGTGGGGGCGGCATTTGGGCGGGGGCGGCGATTCTCGGCGGGCCGAGCCAGGCTGTGGCGCGCGGTAGCTGCAGTTTGGCCGTGGTTTGCGGCGCTGCCGTGGCGACTGGTTGGCGACTGTGGTGTGGCCGTGTGTAGCCCCATCCTCGGTGGTTTGAATGGCGCGGGTGGTTGCGGCGCAGGTTTGGGGCTGGTCCGCACAGGCTGTCGGACGTTGGGCGGTAGCAAGCGCGGGAGGCGCGGCTCCGTCCACCTTCTTGTGGCTACTTTCTAGCTATGTGGCGCAGGATTTACTTGTTAAGCATTGCCTGCTTCTCCTGGGGTTTGCGTGTGGGGTCTGTGCTTCTTTATTTTGTGTGTATCTGGTGTGTTTGTGGGACGGGGGTTGAACTTCTGTGCATTATTGCGTTACGGAGTTTTATATTGTCGTCGATGTTTGGTTTCTTCTGAGCCTTTCTTGGCTGCAATTGTTTGTCTTGTTGTTACGTCGTGTTATCGGTCCAGTAATGCTATTGGTCTCTTGTATTTGTCTCGTGGATTCTGCGGTGCGCCTAATGCTCTTATGAGTGGGTTTTCAGCTTCTTGCGTCTTGCTGTAGAATCGTCTTGCCATTTCTTGGTGTCTCTGCATGACTTCTAGTTCCTCTGCAGCTTCCTGGAGATAGCGGTGCGGAAACTGTGAGTGGACGTGAAAGATGCGGCGGAGAATTTTGTTTTGAAGAGACTGGAGTCGCTGGATGTGCGTTTTTGCTGCACCTCCCCAGACTTCGGCGGCGTAATCCATGAGTGGTCTGATGTACATCCTGAAGATTAAAATTCCGTTTGCTACTGAGAGGTCAGAGTCTTCGTTGATGAGGGGGTATAATGCCCCTATTCGCTGGTTTACTTTCGCTCTCACGTCTTCTATGTGGAGTTTCCATGTCAGTCTTTTGTCCAAGATGACTCCCAGGTATTTGGCGGAGACGTCCCACGGTAGTTCTACGTCGTAAAGTCGGAGATGGCGTGCAGGCATGGTCTTGCGGCGAGTGAAGATGATGGCTTGAGTCTTGGAAGGGTTAAAGCTGATGCGCCACTTGGCAGCCCATTGCTCAAGGGCGTTAAGAGAGCTCTGGAGGCGAGGCACGAGGACTTCTTTCCATCTGCTTCTCGAGAAGATCATTGTGTCGTCTGCGTAGATGGCCTTTTCCACCCTCGGCTGCGACGGGATGTCAGAGGTGAAGATTGAGTACAGGACTGGCCCAAGGACAGATCCTTGCGGCACTCCGGCGTTTATATGGCGATTTGTTGACATTGAGTTGTCAACCCGGACAGCGAACGTGCGATTCTTCAGGTATGAGGCAATGAGTCGAATGTATGGCTTCGGGAATTGTAGTCTATTGAGTTTCCAAATGAGGCCTTTGTGCCAGACGGTATCAAAAGCTTTGGTGACGTCCAGCAGTACGGCGCCGCAGAATTCCTTCTTGTTGAATGCTTCAGTGATGTATTCGACGGCACGTAGTATCTGCTGCGTCGTACTGTGTCCGCTTCGGAATCCAAATTGTTCTTGAGGTAGCACTTCATTTCTGTTGATGACGTTTTGTAGTCTTGGCAGGAGAATGCGCTCGAATAACTTGCTGATGTGTGGTAGAAGGCTTATGGGACGATAACTCTGTGGATGGTGGCGATCCTTTCCCGGTTTTGGTACTGCTGTAACTATTGAATGCTTCCATTGTGATGGGTATGTGGCGGTGGTGATGATCCAGTTAAATATGGCGGCGAGTCGCACGATCGCTGTCCAGGGCAGTTGTTTCAAGACACGTCCTTGGATGTCGTCTGCGCCGGGTGCTTTGTTTGATGGTAACGCCCGGATGCCAGCTTGTACTTCTTCTGCGCTGATGGGTGGAATGAGACCGTCGTCTGCGTCTTCGTCTTCGTCGTCTTGGTCTTGAAGTATGGCGTCTGCTTCCCTCTCAATGGTGGCGATGCGTTGTGGGTCAGTCCTGTCGTTGAGTGGTTGAAAATTGGCTTCGAATGTATCTGCCAGCATGTTGGCCTTGTCTTCCGGTCGGTAGGCTGTTCGGTCTTGATGTTGGAGCGGTGGAGTTGTCGTTCGGCGGTTCGTGAAGAAACGTATCATGTGCCAGTGTTTTGGGTCCGGAGTGAATGCTCGAAGTTTGGCAGCCCATTGCTGGTTTCTGTGAGTGACTATGGCAGCTTTGATGTCTCGCCGTAGTCGATTAATTAGCTGCTTGAGGTGCGGATCTCGCGTGATGCGCCATTCGCGGTGGAGGTGATTCCTGTGTCGTATTGAAGCGAGAATTTCTGGAGGCAGCCCCGGAGTTGGCAGATGCGGCGTCCTCGGTGGTGGTGTGGCATGAGTGAGGGCTTCAGTAATGGAGTCCGTGAATGTGGTGATGGAGTCTTCTGTGATGTCCTCGTCGCGTTGCAGCTCGTCCACAGAGAAGGTGACATGATCTCTGAATGCGTCCCAGTTTGTGCGTCTGAGGTTGAGGCGGCCGGTGTGATGATCTGGCGCGATGTGGAGGTAAAATATGACGGGAAGATGGTTGGAATTGAGCGCGTGGATAACTTCTGCTGTCATGAACTCAGGAATGCCCTTCGTAATTGCTATGTCGATAATGTCCGGGCGACCGCGCGATGGATAGCACGTCGGCTCTTCCGGTCCGCAAACATATGCGTTTGCCTCTTCCGTGGCCTGTAGAAGAAGGCGTCCACTCATATTGGTCGTCAAGGAGTTCCAAGCCGCATGTTTTGAGTTAAGATCTCCTGCGATGAATAGTCGTCCAGGCGTTCGGAGCAGTACTCGTGCGTCGTCCAGGTCCAGCAGTTGTCGTGGGCTGCGATACACTGATATGAATGTAATGGGTCCAGTTTGCGTCTGCACAGAAACGGCGGTGGCTTCAATGTGGCGAGTGATGGGCGGCTGAACTTCGTGATGGATGATGGAGCGGCGAATGAAAATGGCGGTGCCTCCTCCGTGCGTCGGTCGGTCCGTCCGGTAGCAGCCGTAGTTTGGGATGTTTGAACGGATGCCTGGCTTTAGAAATGTCTCGTTGACCATGCATATGTCGATGTTATAGTCAGTCAAGAATTGCTGCAGTTCCGGGATGTCGTGGGTCAAGTTATCCGCATTGTACGTCATAATGCGGAGGTCTTCAATCCGTGGTGCTCTAGGCATGTTGCTGTGCTGTGACTGATGTGGTTGCCGGAGAGGCTCTGCAGATCGTTGCTTCAATGGTTGCAGCGATGGTGTGTGGGAGTTGTGCAAGTGTTTTGCTCACTTCCGCAAGCGTTGATGCAATTTGCGTGAGTAAAACGTAAACATCAGGCTGTTCAAGCGTAGGTGGTGGCAGTCGCGGTGCTGGAGGTGGTTGCTGCCGATGTATCGTCGGTGCCGCCTGTCGTTGTGGTGCAGGAGGTGGTGCAGTGGGCGGGAGGCCCTGCTTCAGCGCATCTGCAGCAGTGAGGTCTGCGCGTAGTCGGTTTGCGCGATGTTGCATGGGTGTGGGCCAGCTTCTCTGGTCAGTAATTGGCGCTGGAGGAGGCGGCGGGCGTTGCCGTCGAGCAGAAGGCTTCATTGGTGGCAAGCCACGGAAGCGTCTACTGGCTTCTTTGTGTCGAGTGCAGGTGCGGTAGTTTGCAGGATGTGCCCCGCCGCATAGTCCACAGGTTGGCGCGTCTTCTTTTGGTCTGTTGCACTCTCTGCTGTCGTGGTCCGCTCCGCATTTTACGCAGACAGGCGGCATGGTACAATAGCGAGCCACGTGAGTGAAGCCTTGGCATCGGAAGCATTGAACGTGGCCGCGCGAGCGGCGCAGACGTTCAACCTTGATGGAGAGGTCGTATATTCGAGTCAGCTGAAAGATGCTGCGGTGGTCTGGCGTGTCAGGCAGAATGACTACCCGATGTCCCGTCATCTGGTTTGTTCCTGGCATACGGTGATGTTCGATAAGTGTCGCTATGTATCCGAGGTCTTCCAGTTCTTCTTTTACTTCCGCGTGTGTTAGTGACACAGGAATTCCTTTGATCAGAGTCTTCAATGTCGGTGGACGGACTGCTGGTGTGGTATACATTGGTATGCCGTCTTCCCCAAGTTTGCCCATAACTTTTACGTAGTCTTCTGTAGTGTTCAGGATCAGCTTGAGCGTTTCCTCGCCTGTCTGCTTGACGGTGAAAGAAGCTTTGCAGTGCTGTTTCAGCCAGGTATGTAAAGTCTTGTAGGATTCCTTGTAGCGGATAATTATCGGTGGAATCTTCTGATGTGCTCCACGGACTGGCTGTTGTGGCGCAGTCGGTTGGTCTGCTTCCATTGACTCGCCGTCTTGTCTGCTTTCTTGTTCATGTTGTGCGCGTTGTTGCGCTTCTCGTAGCTGCTGTCGTTCTATGAGGTCTGCTGTTGCAGCATTCAATGACGCCCCCGTCCCTTGGAGAGGCTGGTATCTGTTTGCTAAGTTCAACTCTCTTGCGACTATGACTGGTTGTAGCCGCGCCTGCTTCTTTCTTGGCGGCAGTTGAAAGTCGGCGCCGCTTGTGCTCGCCTGTGCTTGCTGGTCCTCATTAGTGCAGTCACCGTCTCTTCGTCTATGGTGCTTTCCGTCTCTCAGTTCTTCAGCGTGTACCATGTTGTCTTCATCTTCAGGCAATTCCGGTGTACAATCCATATCGGCGTCCGTGGGCAGCTCCGACGCGAGGGTACTAATACTTCCCCTCGCGCCGGGTCGTGTTGTCATCATAGGTGTGCCGGCTGGTGGCGGGGCGGCCGACGGGGCAAGCCCCATCGGACCGCGGCCGGCCGGCACGTGGTCGCTCGCTTCTCGCGCGCGCGCTAACTCCCCGTCCGTTCGATGCGACATCTCAGTCGGCACTGGGAGGCGCGGCGCGGCGGCGCGCAGAGTGGCGGCCGCTCTCTCGGCCGTCCGCGCCCGCCCGCGACACTGGCTGGGCCTGGCGGCGCGGCGGCTATTCTCTGCCGTGCTCGCCGCTCTCTCGCTGTTCTGTTGTTGTGTGTACGCGCGTCGTCCGTCGAAATAATGGCAGATCAGGCGGCTACGAACGAGACTGCTGCGGCACCCGCCGCCACCGGCACGACGAAGAAGGCCAAGTCTGCGGCGTCTGCGAAGAAGCCGCGCGCCAAGCCTGCGCACCCGCGCACCTCTGAGATGGTGACGGCCGCCATCAAGAGTCTGAAGGAGCGCGGCGGCTCGTCGCTGCAGGCGATCAAGAAGTACATTGCCGCGCACTACAAGCTGGACGCGGAGAAGCTGGCGCCCTTTATCAAGAAGTACCTCAAGTCGGCCGTCGTGGCTGGCGAGCTGGTGCAGACGAAGGGGAAGGGCGCGTCCGGCTCTTTCAAGCTTGCCGGCGCCGGCGGCGGGGCGGCCGAGGGCGGCAAGGCCCGTGCCGGCGGTGCGAAGAAGAAGCGCGCCGCTCCGGCCAGCAAGGAGAAGAAGGGCGGCCGCGCGGCCGGCGCAAAGAAGGCTGGTGGCGTGAAGGCGGCGACCGGTCGGAAGGCGGGCGCCGCCAAGAAGGCGTCTGCGGCGTCGGCGGCTCCCGCGGGTGCGAAGAAGGCGGCTGCGGCCAAGCCGGCCAAGGCCAAGTCGCCGTCGAAGGCGAAGAAGGCCGCCAAGGTTCCGACGAAGAAGCCGAAGGCGCCGCGCCCGAAGAAGGCGACGACGCCGTCTAAGGCGAAGGCGTCGCCCAAGAAGAAGAAGTAAAGTAGTAACGTTAAAGAAAGGCAAGGGAGAGGGGTTGGCGCTTGACGCCGTCGTCCCCCACCGCCCTCCCCCGCGTCGTCTTAGTGGCGCGCGATGGCACGGCTGCGGCTGTCGCGCGGCCCAAAACGGCCCTTCTCAGGGCCATCAAAGGACGTCGGGAAGGCGTTGATTGTCGTGCATGCGCCGGTGTGGTTGGTTGGTTGGTTGTGTGTGACCCTTGTGGGTACTGTTTGCGTGCCGTGGTGGTTGGATTGTGGTGCCGGTGGCGGTAGGCGGCGGCGCGCGGTAGCGGAGCGGTTGTGGCCGTTTGTTGGTCTTTTTATTTTATTTTATTTGTTTTTGTTGTTGTTGTAGTTGTTTTTTTTTTTTTTTTTTGCGGCGGCCGACGTTTGGTTGCTCATGTATGTTTCTGGAGACTCTTGTTTGTTTGTGTGTTTGCTTGCTTTGCGGATGTCGTGTCTTTTGTGTGTGTGTTGTGTCTCTCTCTGTCTCAAAGCGGCGGGGGGACGTGAGACGTGGAAGTGGCCGGCGGGAATTGGGAAGGCGCGGTGGCGTTGACGTTGTAGTGTAGCGTAGCGTGCGCGCGCCTCGGAGACGGCGGCGGCCAGCCACCCGTGGTGTGTGGTGACGTCGTCCGGCTGTTGTGTGTGTGTGTGTGTGTGTGTGTGTGTGTGTGTGTATTGTGAGGGATGGGAGTGACGTCGATTGTTGGCGAGAGCGGCTGTGGACGGGAGGGGAATTGGTTGTTGTTGTTTTGCGGGGCGGCAAGACCGACAAAAGTTTTGCTCGCGACGGAGAGATGTTAGTGGCCCTGAAAAGGGCCGTTTTTGTTGGGCGGGCGCGCGTGCGCGTGCGCGGCGCGGTTTCTAGGCGCGCTCGCCGCGGATGCGGCGCGCGAGCTGGATGTCCTTGGGCATGATGGTGACGCGCTTGGCGTGGATTGCGCACAGGTTGGTGTCTTCGAAGAGGCCGACGAGGTAGGCCTCGCTGGCCTCCTGCAGGGCCATGACTGCGGAGCTCTGGAAGCGCAGGTCGGTCTTGAAGTCCTGGGCGATCTCGCGCACTAGGCGCTGGAACGGCAGCTTGCGGATGAGCAGCTCTGTGCTCTTCTGGTAGCGCCTGATTTCCCGCAGGGCGACGGTGCCCGGCCTGTAGCGGTGGGGCTTCTTGACGCCGCCGGTGGCGGGCGCGCTCTTCCTCGCCGCCTTGGTGGCGAGCTGTTTGCGCGGCGCCTTTCCGCCGGTGGACTTGCGGGCCGTTTGCTTTGTGCGGGCCATAGCGGTTAGCGGCGTGGAGGTGCGTGCGGTACACGAAGCGTCCGGTGCTGCCTTGACAACGGGCCCGCGCGGCCCCGCGCCGCGCTTATATGCCCTCGGTGCGCGTGGTGGGGGGAGGGCGGGCCAGAGTCTATATAGGGGGGCGGCGGCAGAGAGCTCGCACCGTAGCCGACTCGCTAGCGCCGGGTGAGGAGCTGGCGCTTGTGTTTTTTCGCTTGCTTGCTTTGAGGAGGAGGAAGGAAGAAGAATGACAGGCCGCGGCAAGGGAGGAAAGGGGCTGGGCAAGGGTGGCGCCAAGCGGCACCGCAAGGTGTTGCGCGACAACATCCAGGGCATCACGAAGCCCGCCATCCGCCGCCTGGCTCGCAGGGGCGGCGTGAAGCGCATCTCTGGTCTGATCTACGAGGAGACCCGCGGAGTGCTGAAGGTGTTCCTGGAGAACGTGATCCGCGACGCGGTGACGTACACTGAGCACGCCAAGCGCAAGACTGTGACGGCCATGGACGTGGTGTACGCCCTGAAGAGGCAGGGGCGCACCCTGTACGGTTTCGGCGGTTAGGCAGGCAGGCAGCCAGCCAGCCGGTGTGCTGTGCTGCGTTGTGGCCTTCCCGCGGCCGTGCCGTGCCCGTGCTTGGTGGGAGAGACGAAAACGGCCCTTTTCAGGGCCACCACACTGTTCGGAGATTGAAAAGTGCGAAAGAGTCTGTGTTGCCTGTGCGTGTTGTTGTTGTTGTTGCTGCTGCGCGTGCGTTAGTTTTTGAGTTTGACGCGATGGGCGCGGCTGAGTCCAGTGTGTGCGTGGTTTGTTGTTTGTTTGTGGCGTGGGCATAGGCGGGCGGGCCGGATCGATCGATCGATCGATCGGATCAGCTGTTTGGTTTTTTTTGTCTGTGCCACGCGCGCCCCTTTAATTGAAACATTATAATGCTAACAATGATCATCACATTATCGGTGTATTGATGTCGTTGTCGTTTGGAACGCGACTCTGTGCGTGCGCGGAGGGGTGCAGAAACAAAAAAGACAAAAAGAGAGAAACGACAAAATGTGTGCGCGTTCGGCCACACGGGCTGTGGACAAGATGGCGGACGTGCGCCGGCGCTGGCTGTGCAATGTATGTATGTGGACGTGTTGTGTAAAGTGCGGCGAGCACGGACGACGGAAACTTTGCTTTGGACGTAGGTTTGTGTGGTGGCCCTGAAAAGGGCCGATTGTTGTGAGCCGAGCCGGCAAGGCAAAGGCAGGCGCGTTTGCGTGCAGGGAGCACGCAAGCGCAGCGCCGCGCTCTCTGTTTAGGCCTTCTTCTCGGTCTTCTTTGGCAGCAGGACGGCCTGGATGTTGGGCAGGACACCACCCTGTGCGATGGTGACGCCCGACAAGAGCTTGTTGAGCTCCTCGTCGTTGCGGATGGCGAGCTGCAGGTGGCGCGGGATGATGCGCGTCTTCTTGTTGTCGCGGGCCGCGTTTCCGGCCAGCTCGAGCACCTCAGCCGCGAGGTACTCCATGACGGCGGCGAGGTAGACGGGCGCCCCGGCGCCGACGCGCTCGGCGTAGTTTCCCTTGCGCAGGAGGCGGTGGATTCTGCCGACCGGGAACTGGAGCCCAGCCCTGCTTGAGCGGGACTTTGACTTGCCCTTGACTTTGCCTCCCTTTCCGCGTCCGGACATGGCGTTTGGCTAGTTGAAACACGTAACGTAACGGTGCGAGCCGCAGCGAGTCGAGCAGCGGAGTGCGTGGCGGCGGGACTCTCTCTCTACTCTCTTTTAGTCCTCTACCGTTAGAGGGTGGTGGTGGTGGAGGTTATTGTCACCTTCGGACATTTCCTCCTCTTTTCATGTGTGTTGTTTTTGTTCCTTTGCTTTTGTTTGTTTCTGTTTGTTGAGAGTTCTTAGATGTTCCGTTTGTGCTACTGCAGGAGTAGCGACTTTGGTCTTTTATAACTGTCCCTATGGTGTTCGTATTGCCCAAGGGTGTTTATTAGGTCGTTTTCTGACTTCCGCGCCGTGGCGTAGAACGCTTCTGCCAGGGCACGGAATCGTGTTGTGAGTGGCTCTATGCCTGCGGCTTCATGCAGGTCTGCCGTGGGGAAGCGCGTGGGGACGTGTAAGGCCCGTCGTAGCGCTCTATTTTGAGCCTTCTGTAAGCGATCTATCGTCGATCTGGCTGCGTAGCCCCATACAGGGCACGCATATTCCAGTATCGGTCGAATTAGACTTCGATAGATCGCTACTCCTGTTGCTGGGTCGAGGGAACTGGTGCTGTTCAAGACAGGGTACAAAATCTGCATCCTGGCATGAGCTATTCTGCGAAGTTCCTCTATGTGGCACTTCCATGTCAGGCGTCTGTCAAGTGTGACACCGAGGTACTTCGCAGAATTTCTCCATGGCAAGTTCTGTCCCTGCAATCGCAGCAGTTGGTATGGTCTTCTTGGGGGTCGGCGTTTCCCATGGCGTCTGGTGAGCAGCATGGCTTGAGTCTTCTCTGAATTTATTGAGATGCGCCACTGCTTGGCCCAGTTTTCCGTCCTGTTTAGGGCGGTTTGCAGACGCCTTGTAACCAGGTTCCTGTTTGTCGAGCAGGAGAAGAATGCAGTGTCGTCTGCGTATTGTGCAGTGTGTACATGCTGAGTCGTAGGGATGTCAGCAGTGTAGACACTGTAGAGGACGGGTCCCAGGACGGAGCCCTGGGGCACGCCTGCACTGATTCTTCTCCTGGTCGACAGGGATCCATCGATCTTGACTGAGAAAGTCCTACCGGAGAGATAGTTTTTAACGATTTTGACGATCTTTCCGGGGAAGCCTAGGGTGTACATCTTGTGTAGTATTCCGGTGTGCCAGACTGAGTCAAAGGCTTTTGCTACGTCTAGCAAGACAAGCCCGCAGTAGCCCTTTCGGTTGAAGCTGTCCGTGGCTGCTTCAACCACCCTCATGATTTGCTGGGGGGCGGAGTGTCTTTGCCTAAATCCGAATTGGAATTTCGGCAGAATCTGCTCTCTTGTGATATGGTCCTGTATGGGGGTTAGTAGGAGGCGCTCGTAAAGTTTACTGAGGGTAGGCAGTAGACTAATTGGTCTATAATGTTGCGGGAACACCGGATCTTTTCCTGGTTTCGCGATCGCAATGACTTCTGCGTGCTTCCACTGCGCCGGGAATTTTTGTGATCGCGTCAGTTCATTAACTATATCGGTGAGGTGGGTGATTGCCAGAGGCGGGAGGAGTTTCAGCAATTCATTTGTAACCTGGTCGTGACCCGGGGTTTTCCTGGTGGGCAGGGACTTGATGCAGCGCGCCACGTCTTCAGTACTGAAGAGTGGCGTGTAGTCATCTTCGTCGTCTGCTTCCAGGAACACGGCCAGTTCTCTGCGGACTGTTGCGACGTGTTCTCTGTCCTGTACTTCTGCTGGTCTGAACTGTTTTTCGAACACGTCTGCTAGTGCGTTAGCTTTGTCAGTGGGGCTGAACTGCAGTCCGCGTTCGCCATGCAGTGGTGGCATTTTCGCGCGTCTTTTCGTGTACTGTTTGGTGGCTTGCCATAAACTATTGTCTCCTAGTTTGAGAGCTGAGAGCCTTGCCGACCATTGTTGGTTGCGGTACTCATTGAGGTCTGCTTTCAGCTCTCTCTGTAGCCTGTTGAGTAGCCTCCGTGTATCCCTATTTCTGGTGAGCTTCCACTCTTTGGCGATCCTATTTTTGTGCCGTATTTGCGCAAGCAAGTGCGGGGGGAGTTGCCTGGAGCGGGGGGGCCCCGCAGGAGGCGGTGTGGCTCCCTCAGCAGCTTGTAGGATCGCTCTTGTGAGGTCGTCTAGTGCCTGTTCTGCTGTCTCTGCAGTTGGAGGCGGGGTCTGGGCAAGTTCAGCTGCTACTGCGTTGCTGAATTGCTCCTTATTGATGCGCTTGTATGTCGCATGCCGTTGTGGGATAGAGAGCCATTCTCCCATATCGACCTCAAAAATCACAGGATTGTGGTCCGACGACATTCTGTTCACCGATGTCGCGGATACAAAGCCCACCAGATTCTTTGTGATGGCTATGTCGAGGACGTCCGGTCTTCCTCCGTTCTTTGGGAAGTGTGTCGGTTCCTCTGGGCCCCATATTTGTAACTGGTGTGTGCGCGCAAGTCGTTGCAGTTGTTGACCAGCTTGATTTCGGTGTCTCGAGTTCCAGTCCGCGTGCTTAGCATTTAGGTCCCCTGCTATCAGTAGTTTGCCTCTAATACGGCTTAGTGCAGCTATGTCGTCCTCTTCTAGTCTTTGGGAAGGGGGGCGATATACTGCAACGACTGTTAGGGGGCCAGTTACTGTGGCCACTTCGATTGCCGCCGTTTCTATTTCTGCTGTATTGGGGGGGTATATTTGGTGGTGTCTGATTCCTTTTTTGACATATACCGCGACCCCGCCTCCGTGAGTGGGTCGGTCGTTTCTGTAGCAAATGTAATTTGGTACAGAAACTCTTAGTCCTGGTTTGAGGAATGTTTCTCCCACTAGGCATATGTCAACTTTTTCTTCCTGTATGAATTCTCTGAACTCCATGGGTTGGCGAGTAAGGTTGTCTGCGTTAAACGCGCATATTTTGAGACCTTGTATATTAGGTCTCCTATCCATGGTGGGGGACAATTTTTCCTGCGGCTGTCGCTGCTACAGGCGACTGCTGTGCTGCCGATCTGAGGTCGGCGGGGAGCTGCGTCAGTGTTGCTAGTATGCCCACTAGCTGGGTCATCTGGCGGCGGGACTAGGGTGGGGGTCCCTTTATGGGCTCGGGTGCGGCGGCCGGTTGCGCGCGCGCCCCATTGGTCGGCGGCCGCAACAGGGCGAGCTGGTAAAGGTGGGGTGTTGCGGTAGCGGCGGGTGCCACTGTGTGGGGAGACGCTGACTAGAGCGGAGCGCTTGCTGCTTGCTGTTGTACGTTCGAGATGCCGCCCAAGACTAGCGGGAAGGCCGCCAAGAAGGCTGGCAAGGCGCAGAAGAACATTTCGAAGGGCGACAAGAAGAAGAAGCGCAAGAGGAAGGAGAGCTATGCCATCTACATCTACAAGGTGCTGAAGCAGGTGCACCCCGACACGGGCATCTCGTCGAAGGCGATGAGCATCATGAACAGCTTCGTGAACGACATTTTCGAGCGCATTGCGGCCGAGGCGTCTCGCCTGGCGCACTACAACAAGCGCTCGACCATCACGTCCCGCGAGATCCAGACGGCTGTGCGGCTCTTGCTGCCTGGCGAGCTGGCCAAGCACGCCGTGAGCGAGGGCACGAAGGCGGTGACCAAGTACACGAGCTCCAAGTGAGGGGGTTAAGGCTCTAGGGAGCTCCCCTCCGTTGCGAGAGCGGCAAAACGGCCCTTTTCAGGGCCACCAAATTGCCTTTGCGGGAAGAGCGGAATTGTTGTTTGTGTGAGGCGGCGCATAGCTACCCGGTTTGGTTGGTTGCGAAGCAGCTGGTGGTGGTTATGCGTGCTCGCGAGTCGTGGCGTGGTTGGTTGGTTGGTTGGTTGTTTGTCGACACACAGACAGGAGGTGTTGTCTGTGTCGCTGATTCCTTTCCTTTCTTTGTCTCTGTCTGCCCGGTTAGTCACGTGACTGCAATTGAAACCCCTCGCGATTGTTGGATGTCACCGTTAGGGCCGTCTGCGGGTTTGTTTGTTGTCACATCATACATACATGATGGCGAGGGTGAAATGTTGTGTTGCCGTCTACTATTCCCTTTGCTGTACGGCGTGGAGGTGTGTTGGTGACGTTTTAAAAAAAAAAAAAAAAATGGACGTGTCTTTACTAGTCATTAAGAAGACGCAAGAATTGTACGGGCGGGTGGGGTAGGCGACACGCACGGTGGTGTACCCATTTATTTGGCCCTTGATTTTGATAGCCGTTTCTGCAGTTGATTTGAATGATTGATTGTTGTGCGCACGCACGCCGGTGTCGTCATTCAAGGTGCACGTGTGTTCGGTTCAGTGACGGTAGACGACGACGGCCGTTGTTTGTTGTTATGGGCGTACACGCGGTTGTCTGTGTCCCCCGGTGAAATGGCCGGTTTGTCGGTGATGTGATCCGATCCGGCGGCCCTGAGTAGCTGTCTATGGGCATCATGGCAACGTGTCGGTCTGAACACCCGTCTCACTGTGGCACCGTCGGCGCTGCGAACGGTGACGAAAGGCTGACTGTGATCGGTCGGATGTCATGTCTTGTCTGGGCAGAACGTGTGGAATGAGCAAAAAAAAAAAAAAAAACTGTGGGGACGGAAACAATGGTGGAGGAGGGGAACGAAAATAATAAAACGAAACGAAACGAAGAAAAAGAAGAAGGAGAAGCAATCACCGGAAAACGAGACAGGGGAAAAACGGAGAGGCGCTGTCTAGAGCAACGGAACGTTCCCGTGCATTGCAGCCGCACTGACATGCGTTTACGGCGCGGCTGCAAGTGTCGGCCGTGGTGACGGCTGAATTGCATTGCCTTCCCGGATGCAACGTTCGCCCGATATGGCTCGGAGGAAGAATCTATGAGAGAGTGCCTTGCCCTTGCCGTTTCGTGTGCGGTGTAGCGAATGATGTGTGTGTGTGTGTAGTGGGGAATGGATGGTCGATAGCTGCCGTCACGGTCGAGATAACGCAGTCAAAGGTGTCGCGAAAAAGTGTGTTAGCCGTGGTTGGTTTGTGTGTTTGTTTTGTTTTGAAAGAGAAGGGACGAGAGAAAGAAGGTAGGTGGAGAGTGCGTTGCGTGTTGCGAACTGCGTCCGTGAATACGGCAGTATTTGGTGGTGGGCGTGCCCTTGCAGGTGGCCCGGAAGGCGTGTTCGTTTCGCGGTAGTGTGGACGGGTGAGGGGCACGCGTAACGCTGCGCTGCTGGCATATTCGGGAGATGGGAGGGGGCGAAAGGAGAAAGGAGACGCGGAGGGCGCGTGTGGGTGGTTCGCGCTGCGCTCGGCGGTTGTGTTTGTTTGTGCAACAAATGTGTTGCCGGGAGGGGGACCGTTGTTGTGGTGGTTGCGGTTGTAGCCTCCGACGCGGCTGGCAGTGAACAACGTGAGACGACGGATGCGTGGCTGGGGCGGCGCATGTCGCCGGTGCCATGCCTTTAGAGCCGCGTGGTCGGGGTGTGCGCACCGCGTGTCGTGTTGCGAGACATCACATGTGCTGCTGCGCACCGGTGGCGTGGCGTGGCGTGGCGTGGGGGCGAGGAGAGCGAGCCGCGCCAGTACCGCGCGGTGTGCTTGTGCGCCGGAGAATGGCACACTGCGCCTGCCCGTTGAGGAGGCTGATGGCCGTGGTGTGGTGGAAATGGAGCGCGTCGGACGTGTACCAATGAGAAAGAGAAACAAAGCAAGCAAGCAAGCAACCACGAACGAAAGGTGGAGGGCGGCATTGTGTCACATGTGGCGGTGGGGAAAAACGAAAAAAAAAAACAAAAAACAAAAAACAAAACAAACAACAAACAACAAACAAAGACGTTAAGAAAGAGGAGAAACAACAAAGACAATGAGTCGTGCGTTCGCGAGGGGGGTGGGTGTGCGTGCGTAACGCCGGTACGCGCAGTGCGGAGCCCAACGGCTGTGTCGTCGGCCGAATGGGTGCGGGAATAGAGGCCGCGTCGGCACGGAGAAGGAAGGACGCACGCGCGCTGCGGCGTTGGCGCGGTTTGCGGCTGGCGCCTTTGGTGGCAACGGCCAGGACAAGCAGCGGTGTATGGTGTTGTGCGGGGCGGACAGGGGCGGCGGTGGTGGACGGGGAGGAGGCGGTGGCGTGTGTGGTACGGCGAAAACGGGACGGACGGCCGGCGGATGTTGAGAGGCGCCGCCCGCGCACGCACGCAGACACACAGAAGGGAAGAGCGAGAAAGGAACAAATGGAGGGGGCGAATGTGGAGGTGCGGGGAGGGGGAGGCGGTGGTGTTTGTGGGCATGTGGTGGGAGAGAAGGGCGGGGGCGGAAGGACAGAGGCGCGAGGCGACAGCCTGTGCTTGTTGCTTGCTTTGCGTCTTTTTGTTTTTGTTTTTTTATTTTGTTTTTATCCTTTGGTCGCCTTGGAGCCTGTCGGTCCCGTCCGTGTGTGGCCACGCTGTGGGTGCGTGTATGTTTGTACGTTTCGTTTTTTGTCTTCTTCTGCAGCAGAGGCGGCCAGCAAATGCGTGCGGTTGGATGGATGGGCGGCCACGGCACGGCACGGCACGGCACCGCACCTGTGCCCAAGGAGGAGACGCTGGCGGCGGGCCACCCTCGGATGCGGCCGGCCGGGGCTGTGTGCGCCGCTGCAACAACAACGAGTAAACAAGACGAAGACGAAGCGGATGGCTGGTGAGTGCATTTCGGCGGTAGACAAGGCAGTGTGTGATGTGGCGTTGTGACGGGGGGGGGGGGGGGGGTGGTTTGCTCACGCGGCCTCGTTGTGTTGATGCGCAGGAAGACGAGATGCGGGCAGACGCGTACAGAGAGACGAGCCCGGTCTGCAGCAGGATGTGTGGCGCGCCGAGTGCAGAGCAGCGCGCGCCGGCTGGGCTGGGTTCGGCTGGGCCCGCCCGGCGGCGGGCCGCGCTGTTGTCGCGGACGTGAGCGCCCCCTGGCGGGTGGTCGGAGGCGGCGCGGTGGACGTGTGGCTGGTTGGCAGTGCACATTGCGAGTGGCTGGCTGGCTGGCTGGCTGGCTGGCGGGCGGTCGGCGGCGGCGGCGAGAAGAGAGAGGAGGTATGTGTTGCGGGCGCCTTTGCTGCGCTGCGTCGTTGCGTGCCTGGGCGTGCGCCTGTCGACTGTGTGTGACTGTGTTGGGCGTTGTGCCACGTACGTGTGCTCGGCCGAAGGCAGGCGTCGGAAAGAAGAGGGCGAAGGGCAGGAAAGTGGGTCGGTGTGCGTGCGTAGCCCGTGATGTGATGATGTCACGTCACGTCATGTGTTTGCGAAGCGGCTGCCGAGAGGTGTGTGGTAGCGAGCGGGAATGTGCGTTTGGTGGTTGCGGCGTGAGGTGAGGGTGGGAGAATATTGGGGCGGGCGGGCGGGCGGGCGGGCGGGCCGTTGTTGGTGGTTCCTCCTGTGGTTGTTTGTGCAGCTTTGATGGCAACGTGGAAGGACGCCGGTTTCGTGCCTTGCGTGTGGTTGTCGACGGTGACTGGTTGGGGTGTGCGCCGATGCACGTGCCATGTCGTTAGTATGTTTGGGTCGTGAGTGTTGTTTTTGGCTGTGTTGTTGTGTACGGGAAGGGGGGGGGGGGGGGAGAGGAGGAGGCGGGTGGATAGTGCGTGCAGTAGTGTCGTTGCGACGGGCGCGTCGGGTGGAGCTGTGCGTAGTGGCGGAAAGGTGTAGGTTGCGGGAAGGGAGCCCGTCGTGTGTCGTGTCGGTGTCGTTGACGGGGTCGCGTGCGTGCGTTGTGAAATCGAGTGTGGCGGGAAAGGAGCAGTGTGCCGCTGGCGTCGTGGCCGTTAGCAGAGGCTGTGCTTGTCCGTTTGTTACCTGTTGGACGCTTGGTGCGAGTTGTTTGCTGCTGTTGTTGTTGTTATCGTTGTCGTTTGTCGCCCCCGTCTCGCGGGTTGTTTTTGTTTTGTCGGCTGTGCTGTGTCGGCGAGCTGTTTTGCGGTGCGTGAATGTGTTGGTGCAAAAGTGGCGGCGTTATGGCTGCGCCCGCGACGAGCCGCGGGCGCGCCATTGATGATGTTCAAACACAGAGCGGCTGTGTGCAATGGGAGGCCTGCGTACGGGTAGCGGTGTTGTCGTACGTGCATCCGGCCCGGTGCGGAAAGCGCCGTTGCCGTTTGCCCCTTAGTTGCCAGCCATGTCGCGTGAGCGGCGGGTTGCCTCTGGTCGACGTGGTGCTCGGGTTTGTGGTTTTTGGTGCCCTTTGGCCGGTGGGTGGTGTTTAAATTTTGTTTTTGTGTGTGTGTGTGTGTGTGTGTGTGTGTGTGTGTGTGTGTGTGTTTTATATCTGCCTCCTGCTCGGTCTTGCGGCGGTTTGGTCGACGTCGTCTGTAGTTTTTGCGGCTTGCCGACGACCGACCGACACACCTTTGAAACCTACGTGTGGCGCCCGAAGGTGAACGTAACCTGACCGCGGACCTCTCGGCGCCTTAACCTAACCTAACCTCTAACCTAAGATGTCCGGCCGTAAAGGTAGGTGCGGCCACCTGACGCCTCACGTCCGAACGCTTAACCTAACTTTGACGCTTAACCTAACTGTAACCCTTAACCTAACCCACGTCCACCTAACCTAACCTCACCTTAGGGTGGTGTACACCGCGAATGCCTTAGGGCATGTTATGTTATATAGTCTTAGGTGGAGTCCACTATACGCAACAAGCGGCTACACGGGTAGCAGGGGTTGTGTGGCGTGGGCTGGGCGGTTCTGTTTAGGTTGGATGGCCCTTGGGCAAGTACGGAAAGGGCAACGGGCGCGGGGCAAGGTCAGGACATGCGGGGACCAAGCGGCAATCGGTATTGTAATTGTCAACTGTCGAAGCTCTGCGTTGGTAAAGTACCGGAACGTCAAGCGCTGATAGAAAGCGCCGAAGCTGCAATCGTTATAGGTACAGACGGTGCTTTAGAAAGGATAGCGTGCATGCAACCGGTGGTGGAGTGGTTCGTCGCTGTTAGTAGTAGTTTATCCTGTGTAGTGAAGTAGAAGTGGTGGACGGTTCCTGTGAACTATTGTGGGTGGAGGGTACACTCAACAGCCGAGCTAGGTTGATAATTGGCTCCTTTTACCGACCTCGCGACTCAGCAGCATTAGTGGCCGAACAAGTGAGAGAAAATGTGGACATACATTTTCCTTTCCGCAGCGTGTTACAGTCTTAGGTGGAGATTTCAATGTGCCAGATGTTCAGGACGGGTGGTAGGGACAGAGCATCGAGTGACAGTATACTGAGTGCACCATCCGAACGAAAAATGCCGCGAGCAATTAAACAGAGAGAGAACCGACTCGTGGAGATAACATCGTGGACCTACCGATGACAAACAGACCCCGAACTTGTCGACTCTGTATGTGCAGAACAGGGACCCAGTGAACAAGAGGCCGTTGCAGCATCGCTGAATATGGACGTTAGTAGGAATATACAAACAAAAAAACAAAAAAAAAAACAAAAAAAAAAAAAAAAAAGGGAGGAAGGTTTATCTGTTTAGCAAGAGTAATAGAAGGCAGATTTGAGACTACCAGGCAGATGCAAACGCAAATGTCTGCTCCGACACTGACAATGTTGAGTGTTTATGGAGAAAGTGCAAGGCAATCGTAAAATGCGTCTTAGACAGGTACGTGCCGAGTAAAACTGCGAGGGATGGGAAAAACCCACCGCGGTACAACAACCAAAGTTTAGGAAACTATAGCGAAAGCAAAGAGAGCTTCACTCAAAGTTGAAACGCAGCCAAAACCTCTCAGACAAACAGACGCTAAACGATGTCCAAAGTTAGCGTAAGGAGGGCTATGCGTGAAGCGTCCGGTGAATGCGAAAGTACAATTCCATGTACCGACGTGACAGGAAATCAAATCAAATCCTAGGACGTTGTGGTCGTACGTTGAATCAGTAGTAAGCGGCTCGAAACAGAGGATGACACGCGTAAAGCTGTGAAATACTAAACACCTGTTTCCAAAAGCTGTGTCACGGAGGACGACCGCACTGCAGTTCCTTCTCGCACAAACGAAAAAATGGCTGACATCGAAATAAGTGTCCAAGGAGGAATAGAAAAGCAACTGGAATCACTCAACAGAGGAACGTCCACTGGACCCGACGGGATACCAATTCGATTCTACACAGAGTACGCGACAGAACCTCCTAACAGCCGTGTACCGCAAGTCTCTAGAGGAACGGAGGGTTCCAAATGATTGGAAAAGAGCACAGGTAGTCCCGGGCTTGAAGAAGGGTCGTCGAGCAGATGCGCAAAACTATAGGCCCTATATCTGTGACGTCGATCGGTTGTAGAATTTGAGAACATGTTTTATGCTCGAGTAGTAGCATGTCGTTTTTTGGAAACCCAGTGTCTACTATGTAGGAATCAACATGGATTCCGGAAACAGCGATCGTGTGAGACCCAACGCGCTTTATTTGTTCATGGGACCCAGAAAATATTAGATACAGGCTCCCAGGTAGATGCCATTTTGGTTGACATCCGGAAGGAGGGCGTTCGATACAGTTCCGCACTGTCGCCTGATAAACAAAGTAAGTGTCTGCAGAATGTCGGACCAAGTGTGTGGCTGGACTGAAGAGATTGTAGCAAACAGAACACAGCATGTTGTGTTATCAATGGAGAGACGTCTACAGACGTTAAAGTAACCTCTGGCGTGCCACAGGGGAGTGTTATGGGACCCATTGCTCTTCACACACAATGTATATAAATGACCTAGTAGATAGTGTCGGACGTTGCATGCGTCTTTTCGCGGATGATGCTGTAGTATACAGAGAAGTTGCAGCGAAAAATGCAGGACGATCTGCAGCGGATAGGCACGTGGTGCAGGGAGTGGCAACTGTCCCTTAACATGTATTGCGAATAATATAGAAAGAAGGACCCTTTATTGTATGATTGAGTATATGATAGCGGGACAAACACTGGTAGCAGTTACGTCTGTAAAATATCTGGGAGTATGCGTGCGGAGTGATTGGGAGTGGGATGATCATCATATTAAAAAAAAAAAACAAAAAAAAAAAACAAACAAAAGTAATTGTTGGTAAGGCGGGTACCAGGTTGCGATTTATTGGGAGAATGCGTAGCAAATGTCGTCCATCAACAAAGGAGGAGGTGGCTTACAAAACACCCGTTCGTTCGACCTATACGTGCGTGTTGCCCATCAGTGTGGGATCCGTACCAGGTCGCGTTGACGGAGGCGACGGAGACGATCCAACGTTTCGTCGCAGGGTCATTTGGTAACCGTGATAGCGTTACGGAGATGTTTAACAAACCCACGCGGCAGACTCTGCAATAGAGGCGCTCTGCATCGCGGTGTAGCTTGCTCGCCAGGTTTCGAGATATTGCGTTTCTGGATGGGGTATCGAATATATTGCGTATACCTCCCGAGGAGATCACGAATGGATGTGGTTAGAGAGATTCGAGCGCGCACGGAGGCGTTTTTTTTTTTTTTTTGCAGACTGTCGGTTCGTCCCGCGAACCATACGCGACTGGAACAGCAAAGGGAGGTAAATGACATTGGCACGTGAAGTGCCCTCCGCCACACACCGTTGGGTGGCTTGCGGAGTCTAAATGTTAGAGGTCGGCTGTCGGTGTGTGCTTTTGATGAAGGCAGATTCGGTGCGTCTGTAGTTGCGGATGGCGGTTAGCCACCCTCGCTGAAAGCGGCGAGGGGCGGCGGCGCCTCGGTTGGCCGGTGCCCATGTTGCGCAGGCGGCGCTCGTTTTTGTTTTGCGGCGGGCAATGTTGTGAGAAACGGGCGCGAATGTTGGCGGGCGAGGTGGCCCGACGGCCGCGGGCCGATCGGGAAACGGTGGGAGGGCGATGGGGCGGCGGAGGTGCGTTTGCACGGCCGTCATCGCCGCACGCCTCCGCTTGTGTGGCTGTGGCGGCGGCCGCGCTGGCCGGGCTGGCGCGGCGACGGTGCGCCAGTTTTGCCGAAGGTTTGGCCATTGTGGCGGGTCGTCGGCTGGGGCTGTGGGGGCGGCATTTGGGCGGGGGCGGCGATTCTCGGCGGGCCGAGCCAGGCTGTGGCGCGCGGTAGCTGCAGTTTGGCCGTGGTTTGCGGCGCTGCCGTGGCGACTGGTTGGCGACTGTGGTGTGGCCGTGTGTAGCCCCATCCTCGGTGGTTTGAATGGCGCGGGTGGTTGCGGCGCAGGTTTGGGGCTGGTCCGCACAGGCTGTCGGACGTTGGGCGGTAGCAAGCGCTCCGTCCACCTTCTTATTGCTAGTTCTTATAGCTATTTTTGCAGGTTTTACTTTTTAGCATTGCCTGCGTCTTCTGGGTGACATGTGTTAAAAATTTGTTCATCTTTATTGAGCTGTGTCTTGTGTGTTTGTGGGACGGGGGTGTGACTTTCTGGCTTTTTCGGGGTTTTATATTTTTACTTTTTGGAGCTTTTTTACTTCAGAGCCTGTTGTCCAGGCTGGATGTAGTCATTATGAGTCTTCTTTCTTGGTCAGCGGTCAAGTAATGCAATTGGTCTTCTGTATTTGTCCCGCGCCGGTTGTGGTTCCGTCAGTGCTCGTATTAGCGGATTGTCAGCGTCATGTGCCCGGTCGTAAAATCTTCGTGCTTGGTCTTTGTGTCGCTGTAATACTTCTTTTTCATCTGCCGCGTCTTGAAGAAATCGATGTGGAAATTGCGAATGTACATGAAATACTCGTCGTAGAATTTTGTTCTGCAGCGATTGTATTCGTTGTATGTGCGTCCTTGCCGCACAGCCCCATACTTCGCAGGCATAATCCATTACCGGTCTAATGTACATCCTGAAGATTAGGAGGCCGTTCTCAATAGATAGGTCAGATGTCTCATTGATTAATGGATACAATGCGCCGATGCGTTGGTTGATTTTTGCTCTGACGTCGTCAATTTGCAGTTTCCATGTTAGTCTCTTGTCAAGGATTACGCCCAGATACCGCGCTGATGTGTCCCACGGCAGTTGCGTATTGTAAAGTCGGAGGTGACGAGCTGGCATTGTCTTCTTCCTAGTGAAAATCACTGCTTGTGTCTTCGTCGGGTTGAATGTGATGCGCCATTTTGCTGCCCATTGTTCAAGTGAGTTTAGCGCGCTCTGTAGCCGCGGCACCAAGACTTCTCTCCAGCGGCTGCGTGTGTATATGACAGTATCATCGGCGTAGATTGCTTTTTCTACCCTCGGTTGCGTCGGGATGTCAGTCGTGAATAGTGAGTAGAGGATCGGCCCAAGGACCGATCCTTGGGGCACCCCGGCGTTGATTGGTCGTGGCGTCGATAGTGCGTCATCCATCCGGACAGCGAAGGTACGGGCTTGCAGATATGAGGCGAGGAGGCGAATGAATGGCTTCGGAAAATGAAGATGATGTAGTTTCCAGATAAGTCCTTTATGCCATACTGTGTCAAATGCCTTTGTTACGTCCAGTAAAACTGCTCCACAAAATTCTTTACGATTGAATGCTTCAATGATGTAATGTACAACTCGGAGAATTTGCTGGGTTGTGCTGTGGCCACTTCTAAATCCAAATTGTTCTTGAGGTAGTGCTTCTGTCCTGGTTATAATATTTTGTAGTCTGGCGAGAAATATGCGTTCGAACAGTTTACTGATGTGTGGTAACAGGCTGATTGGTCGGTAGTTCTGCGGTTGACGTCTGTCTTTTCCGGGTTTTGGTACGGCAACAACTATTGAATGCTTCCACTGTGATGGGTATGTTGATGTGGTGGAAATCCAGTTAAAGATGGCTGCAAGTCGTACAATCGCTGTCCACGGAAGTTGTTTAAGAACTCGTCCTTGTATGTCGTCAACGCCGGGGGCTTTGTTCGGCGGCAGCATCCTTATTGCAGCTTGAACTTCCCTTGGGCTGGTAGGTGTTATCCGGTTTTGCTCGTCTTCATCGTCGTCGTCGTCTGGCTCGTGGAGTAGCTCATCTGCCTCTCTTTCGATGCGTTCCACTCGCTGTTGGTCAACTCTGTCGTTTTGCGGTTGAAAGTTCCGTTCAAAATTGTCAGCAAGCATGTTTGCCTTGTCGTCTGGTCTGTATGCAGTCCTGTCTTGTGTCTGGAGCGGCGGTATTGGAGTCCTGCGATTTGTGAAAAACTTAATCATGTGCCA